>NC_090436.1:837255342-837880342 GCF_031143425.1 Pleurodeles waltl | reverse complement strand
AGTAGAACTATAGTAAAGGCTGTCATTATTCCACATAAAAACTGCTGACAATTGTTAAAAATATAATTGTGTTCATTGCCCTGCAACTACTAAAAATGGCCCTAGAAACAAAAATCTGAAAGAATTCTCATTTTTTGTATGAAAACATTATTCACAACACAAACTGAAAGAGCCTGATTGTCCGTTGTTAGTCAACAGTTTAAACATATTTTGTAGTTTAGTCATAAATATATCAGCTCTTAAATAATCTGAATTCCCTACCCCCTTTATCAAAAGGTGATAAAATGCTTAAACATTATAAATCGAGTAAGCTAGTGACAGCTTTAAGAAAAATGTTTTAAGACTGATAAGTCTAGTGCAGATGCATGAATGTTGAGTTAATGATTTGTTTGAAAGTTTGAGCACATGAATGACAAGGCTTTTTTCAGATAAAACTCAATTCCAAATTTCGATTTATCAACATAATTTAATCTTAAAACAGAAACATTTCTCTCTCATAGAGGAGTTTAATGGCTCTGATAGAAATCTTGTGGTTGTTGTATGTCACTTCTCATGTGTTTCTCACTTGCCTTAAATATTTTAATATCACAAATATTTCTTTATAATCTTGCCCCTGTGGGTATTATCATGTTCATTTATATATATGCTCATTATGTGTACAGTTGCAGAAACACATGCTCCTATACAATTACACTCAGTACTTATTTATATGCGATATTTTTAACAAATATAAGCCTGGGCCAATAGAAAACTCTATAAGTTACTATGACACTCCTGCCCCAGTGGGCATTCCAAAACCGATTATTCCTATACATTGGGCCGGCTGTAAATTCTCACAACAGTTGCTCTAGTAATATAGTGATAACCATATTTAATTGGTCAATGAAATAATATCATAAATAAATAATTCATATTGTACCGTATTATTTTTTCCAGCATACTAATCCTAACAGTCAAATGGTTCATCATGATGTTAAAACAAAAATATGGTGTTTCTCCAAACTTGAAACAGTCCCACCAATTTTCAAATTATCACCACCTGTGTAAAAATTAAAAAACCTACAATGAAAAGCATCCCCACATTTACATTGCTAAATTATGTAAAAAAACTTTTAAACCATGTTTTCAGAAGCTCTCACTTGTTTTAGTGGGTGCATCGGAGTGGGTCAGTGAGTGGGTGCATGAGGGTTGTGAGTGGGTGCATGAGGATCGCAGTGGGTTTGTGAGTGAGTGTGTGAGTGTTTGAGTGGGTTTGTGAGTGGGTGCGTAAGTGTCTGAGTTGGTGAGTGAGTCGGAGTAAGATAGAGAGTTTTTTAGGCTCTTGTATGTGATAGAGATATAGAGTTTTTTATGCTCTTGTATGTGATATACTTAGAATGAGATATTTCTGGACAAATTAAAAAGAAAAATGCATTTGTCATTTAAAAAGAGTAATATCACCTTTCAGTATGAGCCTTAAACATTTGCAGTAAAAAAAAAAATGGGAAACGAGCCTGGCTGGACTTGAACCCTCAGTGTGAATGTGTGTGACCTTCACACTGAGCTATTCATTTTTCTTTTGTTGGTTTGTTTTAGCCCTTTATGGGCTATCTCATGTGCCCTTGCAGGCTATCTGGAATCGTGGGAGAAGCCTCAAGGCCTCCCCGATGGTCCCATTGCTACAGGCAAGCAAGAAGCTGCTTTTAGCATCCGCTCTGAGGTTGCTGAAGCAAATCTTTCATCTCTGTTCCATGCGTGCATACCTGCATGCTTGGAACAGAGATGAAGGCTCCACTTTCTGACAATGGGACTTGCTTGGGAGGTCCCGCTGACAGAAACTGGAGTGTTTGCTGTGACTTGGCTGCAGCTTCAAAGCTGCAGCCAAGCCACAGCAAACAGCTGTGTCCCGGGGGTGGACATCCTGGGACATAGCAGGAGCCGGCCATGGGGGTGGCAGAGGCCAGGGACATCAGTGGCTCCTTGAGAGTAGGTGGTAGTCCCTGGGGCTAAATGGGGTCTGAAACAGACCACCTTTACATTATTTTGTATGTTCCCCGGGGAATTGGTGATCCCCAGGGCAGGGAGCAACGCAGCCCCCGCTCATATTTAATTAATCACTCCGGGGAGATGGTGGTCCCCGGCACTGTAGGGGAGGCCATCAGGCCTCCCCCACATATTAAGACAATTTATGCCCCAGTGGATGGTGGTCACCCCGCTCATATTTCAGGAATAGCCCACAGGAGGTGGTGCACCCCAGGCCATTGGGCCTCCCCCATACAGGGAGTGCAGAATTATTAGGCAAGTTGTATTTTTGAGGATTAATTTTATTATTGAACAACAACCATGTTCTCAATGAACCCAAAAAACTCATTAATATCAAAACTGAATATTTTTGGAAGTAGTTTTTAGTTTGTTTTTAGTTTTAGCTATGTTAGGGGGATATCTGTGTGTGCAGGTGACTATCACTGTGCATAATTATTAGGCAACTTAACAAAAAAAAATATATACCCATTTCAATTATTTATCATTACCAGTGAAACCAATATAACATCTCAACATTCACAAATATACATTTCTGACATTCAAAAACAAAACAAAAACAAATCAGTGACCAATATAGCCACCTTTCTTTGCAAGGACACTCAAAAGCCTGCCATCCATGGATTCTGTCAGTGTTTTGATCTGTTCACCATCAACATTGCGTGCAGCTGCAACCACAGCCTCCCAGACACTGTTCAGAGAGGTGTACTGTTTTCCCTCCTTGTAAATCTCACATTTGATGATGGACCACAGGTTCTCAATGGGGTTCAGATCAGGTGAACAAGGAGGCCATGTCATTAGATTTCCTTCTTTTATACCCTTTCTTGCCAGCCACGCTGTGGAGTACTTGGACGCGTGTGATGGAGCATTGTCCTGCATGAAAATCATGTTTTTCTTGAAGGATGCAGACTTCTTCCTGTACCACTGCTTGAAGAAGGTGTCTTCCAGGAACTGGCAGTAGGACTGGGAGTTGAGCTTGACTCCATCCTCAACCCGAAAAGGCCCCACAAGCTCATCTTTGATGATACCAGCCCAAACCAGTACTCCACCTCCACCTTGCTGGCGTCTGAGTCGGACTGGAGCTCTCTGCCCTTTACCAATCCAGCCACGGGCCCATCCATCTGGCCCATCAAGACTCACTCTCATTTCATCAGTCCATAAAACCTTAGAAAAATCAGTCTTGAGATATTTCTTGGCCCAGTCTTGACGTTTCAGCTTGTGTGTCTTGTTCAGTGGTGGTCGTCTTTCAGCCTTTCTTACCTTGGCCATGTCTCTGAGTATTGCACACCTTGTGCTTTTGGGCACTCCAGTGATGTTGCAGCTCTGAAATATGGCCAAACTGGTGGCAAGTGGCATCGTGGCAGCTGCACGCTTGACTTTTCTCAGTTCATGGGCAGTTAATTTGCGCCTTGGTTTTTCCACACGCTTCTTGCGACCCTGTTGACTATTTTGAATGAAACGCTTGATTGTTCGATGATCACGCTTCAGAAGCTTTGCAATTTTAAGAGTGCTGCATCCCTCTGCAAGATATCTCACTATTTTTGACTTTTCTGAGCCTGTCAAGTCCTTCTTTTGACCCATTTGCCAAAGGAAAGGAAGTTGCCTAATAATTATGCACACCTGATATAGGGTGTTGATGTCATTAGACCACACCCCTTCTCATTACAGAGATGCACATCACCTAATATGCTTAATTGGTAGTAGGCTTTCGAGCCTATACAGCTTGGAGTAAGACAACATGCATAAAGAGGATGATGTGGTCAAAATACTCATTTGCCTAATAATTCTGCACTCCCTGTATAGTAAAACATTTGTGCCCCAGGGGTGGTGAACCCAGGGTGCGGGTTGCACGACCCCCGCTCATATTTTATTATTTGCCCCGGGGCTGTGGGAGGTCTTGGAGGCCCCCCTATTAAAAAGAAAAGAGTGCCCCCGGGACGTGGCCCACCTGGGAACTTATTTACAAACAAGCATAGGCTGTTTTTTAAAAACATTTTGTCACAGATTTGCAACCCATTGCGAACTCACTGAAAACATATAAAAAATAATGCTTTTTAACCCTGGGAGCGTCTCTTTGGGACCCCAGCACCAGAGCTAAGGGGCCACGGTGTTCATACTGTGATCGCTTTTGTATTTTATATATTTTTTTTTCTGAAATTTAGCTTCAGCCGAGTCCCAAGACGGCTGCCATTGCTTCCTTGTTGAAGTGTTGGCAGCCAATCAGATCTTAGCACGAGATTGGGAGGGGTTGCGAATCCTTTGTGTCCCTAGATATACAAATTTGATTTCCTTAAATTTCTAAAAAAAAACTGAACATATTTACACCAAATAACTAAAAGGGCTCTTTCTCGACCAAGAGCCAACTTTCTGCCAAACTGGGTGTATTTCTGTCCAGTTGTTTTAGCGCTATCGCTGTTCAATTTTTCTTATTGGAGTTCACATTGAAAACTCTTTAAGTTTCACCCCCCCTTATTTTGGCCCCCGCTTGACAGATCATCCCGAAACTTTCCAGGCAGCAGCTCATGTGACTGTCAAACATTTTTGGAAAATTTCGTGAAGATTCTTCAAGCGGTGCCAAAGATATAGGCAAGCATATAACAGTTTTTCTATAGAAACTAGGCGGCACTAGATAATATTTAAATATGTGTATGTTTATATACATATATATATATATATATATATTTGACAAAAAATAAGGGATAATGGGATAATGATCATTTCTGCCCTCCTTCATGCCTATTCACAATAATCCCACCTTCATTCTGCACACACTGTTCCACATTTCTTAAAGTGGCAGCAAGGAGACAGCACTAGGCTGAGAGACCTAATTTAAAATAAAACCATTAGATCATTTGAAACATGAAAAATGATTTTGGGGTGGGGAAAGCAGAGAGGCTGTAGTATTTACAGTTGCAATGTTTACGTACTCCACTCTGAAAGCTAGGAGGGACGAGTGACCTAACACCGATGGAGTGGATATTATCACACTATGAATCAACCAAAGGCCTAGTGTTAAGTATCTAAAAGGCAATACAACCCACTTTAGACCCCCCCAGGGATCGTGAAAACGGACTAAAATAGCATAGTAGAAAAATGTGCTGTAAGATTTTGTATAATTGGTACATGGCACTCCAGAAACTCAAATCAACAGAGCCTTCAGATGAGAAGCAAAATACTGGAAAAACTATGGGGTATGGGGCACAGTAGTTCACATATGGTGGTCTTGTCCCATTCTAGCTATGTATTGGAAAGAGATTCTAAGCCACATTAGCCACATTAGCCACATTAGGAAAACAGTGGGTCTCTCAGTTTCAAACCAAAAACGAATAGACACTACCCACATGTTGCTGGTTGGTAAACAAGGAACTGCGTCCCACTGGAAGAGGAGAACGTTACCCGACTAACAGCAATGGGCCAGGAGACTTTGGAATGTAATGGCAATGGAAATTACTTTGGTTAGTAGTTTAAGAGGAGGTAAATATTGGGTTTTAGGGTGAAGGTATGGTTTGAAAATCTTCTACTTACAATGTCATGTGTAACATACGTAATAAATCTAGGAAAATATTTTACAAAAAAGTACATCTGTTATGCCTCGTTTTGCTGTTGAAAACTCAGAACACGGTGTATTTATCATGTGTGGTAAAAATATCCACCTTATTCTGCCCAGCTTTTAATGAGGACCTCTGTCTCCTCATGCTTTTCGGGTAGTAAGTTAAAGGATAGTTCCACGTTGAAAAATAAAATCATTAATTTGACCTAATACGGACTTCTGTGGTACATAACCCTGTAGGTGTTTGCATGGTAGAGTGAATATGCATGGAAATCTAGGGGTGTATTTACAAGCCCCTAGTGCCTTCCTGTGTCACATTAGCATATTTTATTTTTTTACACTAGTGTAGCGTTAGGAAGGCTTTTTTGTATTTACAAAGAGGCACAATGCTTGCATTGCACCACTTTGCACCCCCTTGCACTACATTATGCCTGCACCGGGCATAATGTCATGTAAGGGGAGCGATCTGGCTCTAGGAGGCCCACAAAAATGGTGCAGTGAAATCAACAAGATTTCACTGCGCCATTTATGCCATTGTTTATAACGCCTGTGCAGGTGTTAAAATGACACAACCATAGAAACATATGGGCCTCCTTGCACGTCGCTGCACTAGCGTGAACATTTTTGATGCTAGCGTAGCAAAGAGCCACAATAGCGGCAAAACTTTTGACGCTAGTGGCTTAACATTCACCATGGTGCACCGATGGGGTCCTTAGGTAGGGAAGGGGCGACACAAAAAAACTGGTGCATCAGCACGGATGCCCCAGTTTCTTGTAAATATGCTCCCTAGTGTTTGAATAGGTTCTCATTAGGAGATGTCGGGGCATATTTATACTTTGTTTGCACCAAATTAAGGTCATTTTTTTAACTCTAATTCGGTGCAAAACTAATTCAATTTTTATACTTTGGCACTAGACCCATCTAGCGCCAAATTTATAGAGTTAAAGTCATTTTTTGGATGTGGAAACCTACCTTGCCGTAATGAGATGCAAGGTAGGTGCTCCCGTGCAAAAAATGACTCTATGGCCTTAACGCCATATTTATACTCCCGTGCAAAAATGGTGCACGGGAGGGAGGAGGGGTCAAAAAATGGTGCAAACCTTGCTTTGCCCCATTTTTTAACACCTGGGTCAGGGCAGGCGTTAGGGTACCTGTGGGCCTATTTCCATGGTGCCCTCCCCAGGCCCCAGGGACACCCTCACCCACGCTAGAGGGACAGGGGAGGATGGGGGACCCCATTCCAGGTAAGTACATGTAAGTATTTTATTTTATTTTTTAAAGTGCTATGGGGGCCCTGAAATGGGCCCTCATACATGGCACAGTGTGCAGTGGCCATGTCCAGGGGACCCTGGTCCCCTGTGCTGTCCATTGGGTTGGTGGGCATGACTCCTGTCTTTTCTAAGACAGGAGTCATGTGGTATGGATGGTTTTGCGTCAGAAAATGACTCTAGCAGGTTAGAGTAATTTTTTTTTTTACTCTAACCTGCCTAACGTCATTTTTTGGGTGCAAAACCCCCTTCTCCCATACCGCCAGCCCTGCCTCATTTTTTTTACACTAGCCTACCCTTTGCACTGGCTTGCACCATTCCATAAATATGGTGCCCGGCTGGTGCACAGAAATGGTGCAAGCCGGTGCTAAACTTTTTGGTGCAAAATTGCGTTAGTGCAGTTTTGCCCCAAAAAGTATAAATCATGGTCTGAATGTTCCCCTGAAAAAAAAACAAATCTGCAAAAATATTAAGAGGAAAAATTCCATGCACCCCTTACTAAGACATATGTGCTTACTGGAGCTCGCAGTGTCTGCTTAAATTCCTGTTAAATTGCCTCATTGAAGTACCCATGATAACCTATATTGATCACAATCACTCGAGAACTGGAGAGGAGAAAATATTTTGCACGGACAGAAAATGCATTTCTTTTATTGTTTCTTTCGCAGATGGTTGTATCATTTACAGCAGCTCACAGTTAAATGCTGCCATGTTTTTGCATATTCAGAGGCTCCTTTGAGTTTTAGAAGTGTTTCAACATTTCTTATTGCTTTCTCGTAGATGGAGACTTCTTTACATTTACAAGACACGAGCCTGTTGGTGTATGCGGTCAAATTATTCCAGTGAGTATAAAATATTTTCATTGCTGACATATGGAAAAATGATATCAAAAACGTTAATTAGCACAAGATGAAAATAGAGCTATATAGACAAATGTCACTAAAATGTGATGTTATGTGCGTGAAATGGAAAAATGTGTGTGTTCGCTGTTTATTATTTAACACATAATATTTACCGTGTCACAAATATTCATTGATATATGTAGTCATAAATTGGGCATACTATACTACTATCCTTCAAGAATACAACTTAAAAACACCTGCATAAGGGACTCAGTTAATATTAGAACATCAACCTCAGAGGGGCAGTGCCTGGATTGTTCCCATGGTTTTCCATGAGGGCATCTTAGTTGTGAAGATCCAAAGCTCCATGGCCTATAGGGCTCGACTTCCATGCTCCTCTGTTTCCTCGTTAACAACTTACACGCTATGATTGTTGAAGATCTGTTGCCTCCACTCAAAAATAGCCCATCATATTTCCCTACCTCCTCAGTAGAACAAGACGTTCCAGAGTCTGTTGCTACTCGGAGTAACAGGTGTGGGTGCAGGTAGTACTTTAAAGTGCATTTCTTCTATGTGATGCATGACAACATGGTACGATAATATATAGACTTTTTAAACTTTGGAAAAGCCTGATGAGTCCTCTTCTCCATCTAAAACACTTCTACATAGTGGGGGATATGGGAGTTAATCCAAATAGTTACCAATGCAGTTTAAAAAATGTATTGGATATGGTTTACCTCTGTGTCGTCCTCCATTGTGACGGTCAAGTTACTGTCAGGCAAGACTTGCAGAGGGGTTGGCATCCATGTCATCCAAGATTAACTCCACTTTCTACTGTGAGTTATGTATGCATTGGGGACAATACCTCTTGTAGCTCCCACATCTCATATCTAATCTTATGCCTGCTGTCATAAACGAACCCATACGAGAAATACATCATTGAACTGAACTTTGAGTTCTCCATTTCCTAAGGCAGACGATTTAACCTTGGCTTGAGGACCCTGCCTGTTAGTTTGGGGCTTCTGTTCCTGCTGCTAGTTTGATGATCTACATGCTTAACACCGTAAGATCTATGATTTGCGATGATCTTTCAAAATATGTTAGTATACACTTCTTTCTCCCTGTAGAAGTGTGATACCAACTCATCTCTGGGAAATCGAAGACCAGAGGCCCAGACATATCACCCTCAGTAGACCTCTGTTCCTGTCAGAGTCTGTTCCCACAGTGGCGACATTATGATTGCTGACCCCTCTGACAAACAGCCACAGATGACACCCCCAGCCCTGCAGACCTAGGGGGTTATTCTAACTTTGGAGGAGTGTTAATCCGTCCCAAAAGTGACGGTAAAGTGACGGATATACCACCAGCCGTATTACGAGTTCCATAGGATATAATGGAGTCGTAATACGGCTGGTGGTAAATCCGTCACTTTTCCGTCACTTTTGGGACGGATTAACACCTCCTCCAAAGTTAGAATAACCCCCCTAGACTTGAATCCCACTTCCATATGCGACCCCATAATTATCTTTCCCTTACGCATGTCTTGTGTGGCTATAAAGATTAGAGGGTATTTTTCCAGGGCAACAAGGGCAGACACCTCAATGCATTACTCCACTAATCCATCTTCTGTCCTTTGAATGAATGCTCTGAATGTATATACCAGCTTTCAGCTTTTTCTGTGCAATTCACCCACACCGATGTTCACACAAGCTTGGAAGGGCCAGCAGAATTCTGGGCCAACCAATGGTTGTCGTGTGGTATTTGCTTTTCATTTGCATTGTAGTAATATATACTAATGTTCATGGACCAAGACTATTTATTGGAATTTGGGTACCAGTTCACGTAAATGCTGATCTTTTTTTTCCTACTTTTCTAGCCTTATTTGCTACCCTTCTTCAACTGTTTCAATTTGTAATTTCTCATTATGATTTTTTTTTAACGTTGTTAGCTTCATAGTTGTTTATGTCGGATTCCTTTCCAAATATCACCTTTTAGACCCATCCCCAAGGTGGTAATCAATCCTCCACTTTTAGTTTTAGTTTTAATAAATAAACTGGGGAAACAAGGTATGCTGGATAGTCATCGAAAACAAAAGCTCTTATTTCCACTGAATTATGTCCCTCAATCGAGTAAACTAACAAACATTCAGTAAAGTATGAAAAGGGGCTCTTTCAAACCATTTTACAAACTTGTAAAAGTGATAATAAAATCAATTTCCCTCAACTGTGATATGTATTTTAGCGACTGTGTCTTCATAATTATCATTCACAGCCCCCAAAAATTGTTGATTGATTTTGACAAGGCAATATAAAAGTGGAGTGTTTGAGACTTTCACCATTCTTTTTGCTTGTAACTTATTTGCATTATGTTATTTGGAAAAATGTGAAATATTATATTCTTGACATTCAGAATGAGGCCTTTCTATATGCAAACACAATGCATGTCAGCCTTTTATTTTTTTCTTGCGTCATAGTGGAACTTCCCTTTGGTGATGTTTGCTTGGAAGCTCGCACCTGCTCTCTGCTGTGGGAACACCGTTGTAATTAAACCAGCAGAGCAAACGCCACTTTCTGCTCTCTACATGGGATCATTGATCCAAGAGGTGAGTTTTCAACTAGCATTAGTGAGAGACCACAGGGCCAAGTCAGAACGTTGTACCATGACGTATTGCAAAAATTAATTTGCAGATACTGACTGGTTGCAAGAGAGTAAGAAACATCTATTGTGATTTGTTACTTATTTGTGCCTGTTCTACATCATTGCCTGGATTCTAGGTCCAGCTGAGCTAGCACCAAGAAGCTCTATAGATTATTTTGAGTATCACAATTATGAATTATCATGACATACATAAACGGTTAAATTGTGATAATTAGTGATCTGTTTCCCTAAACTGGTCTACTTTGGTCAAGCCATCCTTTTACTGTTTAGTGCTGTGCTAGTCCACAGGTGGAACATGTGCCAGTAAGCCAGAACTGTAAAATTGACTGGCAGGTTTTCCAAACGATCACAATTCACAAACGTCTTTAAGCATGCAACTTGGTTTAAAGTCTGCTGATACTAATTTAGAGAATTTTGATCAGTGGACATTTATGCCACAGGATAAATTTACTACTGCACACAATTATAGTCTTGTGGACTATCTTTTGAAGTAAATGCCTACCTGGGGAGTGTGGGGAGAGTTCAGGGGCTGCCCTTCCTGTGTACTGCCTAGCAAAAAGCTGAGAAATACCTATGTGCTCATCTGTTTGTATTTACAAACCGTTTAGAAACCCCTTGCTAACCTGAAATGTTTTTACTGTGAAGAAGAGAAGAAATACCTCTTCAGGGTGGGATTTCTCTACCTTCTACTGCTCTTCCTTTTGTGACACCTGCTGTTAAATTGGTACACTTTTAAATAATCTCCCTTCTAAACATCTTGAGAAATAATGGGTGTTTTCCTCTACAATCTCGTATCACCCAACTTCTCCAAGAATGCTAACAAAAACTCTAAACATAGGTAACAGAGGACACCCTCAAGAAGTCTTTGTAGAAAAGTGCAACCTACAAACAGATGTTCTCATGTTCTCTATGAAGCAATGCCTCCAATTGCTGTTTTTCTTAAACCGTTTGAGGGTGGTTTGCAGTGGTAGCATTCCAAATGGCCTTACAACTCTCTATTACTCCCTCCATGCACATCTAGGGCACTCAACCAATCTCCATCTATGATAATGGTAACGTTATGATTCAGTTCACTGGTGATAATCTTTGTCAATGATTTTAGCATTAAAGGGCTGACTGATGGAACAAGGCTGTGGGTGTGTCTTTAAAGATGAGATCCCTAAACACAGATTCATGTACAAACAGATGAATCACATAGGATTATCGACACAGAGAAATCCATTCAAGGCAAGGATGAAAGTACAAACCATGAAGGATTATTTAAGCAATGATGGACAGAAACATAAGTTAAAAGGCACTGGTTAGCCACTTAATTAAAAATGCTCAAAAATTGAAAAAATGTAAATCAATACTGGCAGTGGAAACTAAGCCCTAATATAGTCAGTAGCCAGAACCAAATATGGCCTCTCACAAGGCGAATAATGGATCAAAGAGATCTCTGTCATAAGCACTGTCCAGTTTACAAGGAGAGAAGGAACATGACAAATATTCAAAGTTCAGATCAATGAAAGGCTTGGTCTGAAGTCTGTTTCTAAAGGAGAAAGGGGAAATCACATGACCTATCTCTCAAATAGTGAGTTTTATGCACTTTAAACAGCGAAATCAAACAGTCATCGTGGTTTGACATACTAGTTTCTTTTGGACTTGGCCCTCTCCACAGGGCTACCCCCACATTTAATTTGCCTCATCCCTCCTGTTTTCTGAAATTCATTCCTGGTTGCCTTAGGACTGCTTGCACTTTACCACTGATAACAAGTTTTAAAATGTTTCTGTTCACTCCTTACAACATGGTAAAACACTTATTTAGCACATTTAATTTACTTATAGGTCCCTAGTAGAGTGGTATACCATATACCCAGGACCACTAAATTAAATGCTACTAATAAGCCTGTAGCACTTAGTGTGCCAACCACATAAGTAGCCCTTTAAAATGTCTCAGGCTTGCCAGTTTTGCTTCGAAAATAAACCCTTTGCTTATCCTAAAACTCCCTTTCTTGACACACATCTGTTATCCCTTAAGGTAGGCCATAACAACCCATAGGGCAGGGTGTATTGTGTTTAAGATGTTGGACATGTACTTTTAGGTTTTACATGTGTTAGTGGTGAACAACTCACAAATTAGTTTTTCACTAATGTGAGGCCTACCTCTCGCATAGGATAACATTCAGGTGCCTTATAACATTTAATAAGGGCTAACTTTTACTTGGGAACAAGAAGAAATCTCCTTTTTGGTCTCTAATGAATTGTAATTTAAAACTATCTCTGATGGCAAAGTTAGATTTGATAATTCCACTTTTAGAAAGTTGACATTTTCTTATCTTAACATTTAGTGCCTGCAGCCTGTATCCTGGGTCACTTAAATACGTAAACATGGCAGTTAGCCTTTGTGTATTACTCTCAGACTGTATCACAAAGGGGGACTCTGTGTTGGCATACTGGGCCATCTGGAACAAATGGGAGAGGCAGAGCTGTCTCCTACCACTGCACTTCGAAGGAGTTCCCTCAGTCCACACTCAAAAACACTTCACATAACTTTTGTGACTCCAGACATCCTGGGACCAGGGCAGGGAGGAAGTGAATTCCAGAACCAGATGTGGGGGCAAGCATAGAGATTTTTCACACTTCAAAGCTGGCACCCATTATAAATATTGGACTGTCAGACCTGCCTGAGCCCTACTGTCCTCAGCTGGAGTGGGAACCTGATCCCCCAAAGGTGCCTTCCGGGTCCTGGGCTTTTGGTTTGGCATCAGTTGAACTCCACTTGAAAAAGAAGGAGAAATCCTGAAATTATGGGCTCTTTATGACCGCAAATGGGCCCGTTCACACCAAGATGGTGACAACTGCAAGCGTGAAGCTTCGGTGAACCTGACTCTTCATGGCTACAGAGACTGTCAGCGATAATCGGCACCATAAAATTTGCACTTCGCACTACCGCATCAACAGCCCACAGTGACTGCCTACATGAAACTCCAGCACCTACCATCCACACCACCAGGTCAGATCTTCATATTTCGGTGACATGCATTTGTGACGCCCAGCCTGCTCTTCGCACTGTAGCACTGACCATCCGTGATGTTCTCCCTGCTCCTTGTGGCCTCTTCCACCGCAAACTTGATTCTTTTCTGCCAGACATTTGACAAGGTAGCTGTAAGTAAATGGGTTTACTACATGGCAAGGTTGAGGCCTTATCGTGCAGTACACTCACATTTGTCTCCTTAGGTCCAGTCAGAGTAATTTACTCAACCTTCAGCCAAACCCTTTGGTAGCTGTGGCACAGAGCAGCCAGGCTTAGCAAAAGAACAGTGTAGAAAGCATTTAACAGCACCAAGCAACACAATAAGAAAGTCATCAAACAAGAAAGAGACCTAGCAACAATTTATAAAGTTATAGCATAGCTTTATGAATTTTTAGAGTTCTCAATAACTAAAATCTACCTGAGGGTTACAGAGATATGATTTTTTTATTTTTTTCAAACTCTTTAACATCAAGCACAAATGAGCATTGGTAAGTCAAAACTTTACAAACGTTTGGAAACTTTGTAAAATTTGCAAACACCGAGTTCAGCAACTTCTGCCTGGAATGGGTGACCAAATCCAACAGGATAGGAGTCAAATAGTCTTAAAAGATAACTTTAGACAGTTACTTGGTCACCAGAGCATTAAAAGTAAGTTCTAAACTTTACAGAACAACCACCATTGACTTCTGTGGAGTGGTCCCTTTGCCGAGGGATGCAAGCTTAAGGATGCTCAATGAATGCTTCAGATGCTGTGTGATCCACAGGTTTGAAGTCCAGCTGAGTCCTCGGTATCCTGTCACGGATCTCAGGGTACCATGAAGACCTCTTGGCAGGGGTCAAAGAGCTATTTTCATTTTTGCAACACAGCAATTCCAGTGCAAACCTTTGGTGATGATTAATGTCCCTTGGGTGGATGAATCCAGTCACAACCAACACTCAAGGGTCTAGCAAACTCGGGTGCATCTTCTTGCTATTTCCAAATAGCCCAGTGCCCGCTTGCAGCAAAACAAAAAATGTCAACTTTTTAAAAAGTGGCCAGCTTTAAATTAAACATAAATATTGACTGTGCCATTAAGTCGCATTTGGTGTCCCCTTTAATTTGATACCTTACATGACATAGTTAGGAAGCCTCTGTCAGACCTTAGATGCACTGGAGTGCCAACAGTTAACTCTGCAATTTCCTTATAAGGCTACTTAAGTGTCCTCAGCAACACCAACACTTTAGGTATTTGCTGTATAAACATATCAGAAAATACATGTGTATTTTAACAATATCACAGCTCCTTGCCATAGGCCTTCATAGGCCTGCCTAGAGGTGACTTATATGTAGTTAAGTGACTAGTGGATTTTCACATTAGTGGTAATGGCAAGTCGTGTGTGAAGTACATGCACAGACTCTTCAGTCTTCAAGGGCAGCTGAAAGACATGTTTTCACTTTGTCAAACGAGAGTGGCACCACCAGTGCTGCAGCTCTTGTGTGGACAGCCAGCTTTACATCCCCTGGGTACCTGGGTCCCTTATACTACAGACTTAGACGTCAGCACATGCCAATTGGGTAATTAACCATAACATTTTGAATGAAGAAAGAACAATGTCACTGAGGTCTTAACAGCAGGCCTCAGTGCACTCTCAAAGTAAAAAATCAGCAGCTAGCATTTACAAAATGGGGCAAAAAGTTGGGGAAAACATGCAAAAATCCTGTTTTCTTATAGTAACGTTTTCAGCTATACTAATCTGGTGCCTGGTCCCGTCCCATGCTCCATTGAGGTTGGCCTGAACTCCTGACTTTCCCCAGGTCTAGCATTACCATATGATGCTTTATGACCAGATGATGCTTATGACCAGATGGCACTTTATGCTTTTAGACACTATTCCTACTTAAATCTTTGAAATTTCATATTTTTAGTTCTGCTGATGGGATTTTTGTTGTTTTGGTGTCAAATACTTTGATAAATCTTTTCTAACTTGGAGCAGGATTTATGGTTTCGCTTTATTACTGTTTATGTGCTGCATACATAGTTTGCAAATTACCTCTAAGTTAAGACTGACTGCTACTTTTGTGCCAAGCTACCAGGTTAAGCAAAGGATAATTTGCAGACTTTTTGTATTTCACCCTGAAAACTATTGTGGCTGTTGCTTGAGTAGGGTTTCATTCCTCTTAACCAACCTATTTCTTACAGTTACCTGTTATTAATAAAGAGTAAATTAGCAAACACATAACATGGTAATGTGAGCTTTACTCCACATCTATTGAGTAACCATGTATTATTCCCTACAACAAAAATAAAGACACATTCAAAATATGAACAACATGTCTGTTTGGCTAAAAGAAATAGCCTTCATTTGTAAACAGTTGAAATCGGTCCTCTCCGGGAACAATATAAACAAAAAATAACGCATTTTAAAAATGGCAGCCCAAGCAAGATTGTAGAACCAACTGAGTTTCATACAATTAAATAAAAGACTGAAAGTCTCATTTGAGGCTTCTCAGTGCATAGGCTGTGAAAGAGAAAACAAGTTAAGGTCTGATACTATACATCACAAGCATGTTAACATGCAATTGAAACCACAACTAGGACCACTCATACCATCCATAAGGACTTTGATATATTAACCACAGTAAATATATTGCATTTGCATCTCTATAAAATTAACTAATGCAACACATAATCAGCTGTGTGCATCTTTAACTATTTTATCTCAATTCTTAATTCTTGTTTTCACCAAAAAAGTTCCCTCCATCACGCTGTATCACTTGTCATTGATAGGGTCCTTTCCCTTACCAAGTTAGATGATGGCCAGCCCCATCTTACATTTTCTCCTCCAATTCCCACTCATCTAATCAAAGACACATCCGCCTGCTTCTACCATCCTTTTACCTTCCCTCCCACCTTCCCTTCCATTCTCCACTTGTGTCTCCATCTATCCTTCACAAAGAGTTACACGGCTGATGAGACAGAAAACTCTGGTACCTTGCTCTTGTGTCCCCAGTACTTCTACCCCATGTATTCAGTATGATGAGACAGAACCCAACATATCTTCCCTTTGTTGTGCCTACACAACTCTGCATTTAATTTCTTCTGACTAGATACAGTCACAAGTCTCATCACTCTTAATTTCCAACCCTCTCCACAAATCCTCTATTGTGACTTTATCCATTCAGAGACAGCTGACATCATGCTGCTAAACCCACATTGTGTCTTCCATGCCTTATCACAGATACACCTGATGTGAGCAGGACTGTGGGGCATGGTCTGCTAGTCTCCCTGCTGGGCGAGGAACATCACCCAGGGAAACCTGCTCAGAGCCTGAAGCACCAGACCTGACTGCTTGCAAGACCAGTATCCCTTGTGAGGAAGAGAAGAGCGTTAGAGGGAGCGAGGTCCAGTTGGGAACCCTATCTAAAGGACTCCCTGTGTGAGGTGTGAGGATTCGCCTGTGCACCAATCAGGCTGTAGTCTGTGTGCAATACTGCCACGCCCTGGAGGCCTTGTATGCCAGAAGGGGAAACTGCTCCTGACTCACCACAGAGGACTACTGGAAATGCTGTGGATAGCGTCACACTCTTGCTGGCTCTAGTCGGGACTTGAAGAAAATATTCCTTGCCTCAATTGAGGAGCTGAGCAAAGTCAACTTACTGCGTCTTCATGATCATGGAGTTGCTCTGACATCTAGGAGACCTACAGCAGTGCGCCTCAGGAGAGAGAGCCTGTGCCCCCAGGGGCTGCTGTGTAGGCCTTCATCAGCTTGACTTCTCCAAATTGAGCAGGATTTGTGGGAGTGCATTAGACGTTGCCCACTTTACTGCTGGACTCTTCTGTGCTGCAAGAGCTCCTAAAAGGTCAAAAAGGAGACCTCTTGAGCATTGCCTAATAGTTTGCATTCCCTGATGATGCAGCAACCAGAGATGAGGAAATAACCTTGATCATATAACATGAAGAAGAGTGGGACAGGCATTCACCTGACAACTACTAGAGCCCAGACCTCAAGGGGGATTGTGTTGTTGCATTTCTTTGCATGTGTAAAATTAGATCTAAAATGCTACTTTTTCTTATAAAAACAAATATTTGGCCGTACATTGAATTATTCTTTGTACTCTTTGCACGTTTGAGGTATGGGTTGTGTTTTCTGACCTGTAACTACATTCCCCCCAAGGGAGCATTGACTGCTCAGTCATAGCTGTCCACTGAGAGTTAAGTGAAGAAAGGGTACTTGATCCAGTTATGTAGGATCCATAGTAGGTCGGGTCCCAGGACATCAAGTGTAAAAGGCCTCAAGCACCCTCGTTGGGACCACTAGCCCCTGCATGCCTGGTAGCTCTACGAATGGGTTCCTGAAATTTCAATTTTGTGATATTTTGTCCTACTTATCTTTGCTTTATTGGTTTCCCTGTTTGATTTAAACTCTCTATCATGTAATCTATAACTGATACCTTTGCCTTAACAAAGAAATGAATGAATAAAAGGAATGAGTACCATTTTTTAGGTAATGGAGTTGAAGGGAAAGGGGTTTGTTCAAACGGAAATATGCTGTTTCTCAATGTGAAAAATAAAAAAGTAAAGAAAGGTCCTTTTATATATTACTGCTAGGTATACTTCGTTGGAATGTGCATAGTGGGCCATTGGTATATATGTCAATTTAAAAGTTGTGTAGATTTAAGTGGAATACTCAGGAGACCTGAACATTTCTGGCAACGTATACATCTGTGCAAATCCTTCGAATAAATAATGATTCATAGTTTTGCACATTTTCTGTGACACTGGGTCAATGTCATTGCGACAGAATCAGAAACATTCTTTGAAATTGAAACTTCACACTCCATGTGTAATTTGTGCTTACTCCCACGCCTATTTCATTTGTCTTGCTCGTCTACATTTAATTCCGCACGTGTATTTAACAAAGGCTACTTTGCTAATGTATGTATGCTATTTACGGGAATATGGTTATGGCCACGAGCCCAGATGCAAGTTTGAACAGGGGAACTTGAACATGACTCAGTGCAAACTGAAAACAATGCGATATTTTAAGCGCTTACAAAATACTCTTTTTACACAGAGGAAAAATATTTTCTATCAGAAACGAAAACAATATACACATGCTGAGATAAACAAAAGTACCTTACTAGCAGGAAATTATAGAGCAGCTTATTTGTTTCGATTTTTCGATTTGCCACTTTTCCTTTGAGAATGGCTCTTTTGTTGGCAGAGACTACCTTTTGTGTTTTTGCATCCCTTTGGCCACTCATAGAAAGGTGTGATAGGTTCACACACCACCTAATTTAAGTGTGTATAAGTTATATAGATGCACAAATGCATCTAATTTGTGCTAGAATCTTGGTTACTGAATCAGGCATGTTTTTAGGTGTGCATACATATTGCTTCTGCTATTGGACTAAGTACATTTGCAAGCATGTGGAAAACACCTTTTCCACTTACTGAATAAAACATAGTTATTTACTTTAGGTTTTACGACTCTGTCACTATACATATGGCAATGACGACATTACAGTGGTGCTGTGAAGCCTGGGATGCACCTTCGTCATACTTATTCCTATGAATTTTAGTAGCATCTGTGAATCCCATGAGCTCGTTCCATGGATTATTTCAGAACTTTGCTCTTCCGCATCAGGTGCATTATAAGGACCAACAACTTTTATTAAGTGTCTTTGTCTTAACGCCCTCCATGAAGGTATTTTAAGCAAAAGCAAAGGTACTAGTACTTTTAAGCAAAAGTACTAATACGTTACAGAAACAGCGGTTGGTATAGCAATAAACATTTGTGCAAAAAAGTGAAAAAGAATATTATCCTGATCTGATTCTTTCAGATTTGTTTCGAAAGTTATGTAATGTGTACTTTGTTTAAAATATCTACAAAATTGCCAATATTTCTATTGCAACACCTAAGAGGTATACATTATGCTATTGTTCCTTTCTAGGCTGGAATTCCACCAGGTGTTGTAAACATCGTGCCAGGATACGGACCAACAGCAGGAGCAGCTATTTCTCACCACATGGATGTTGACAAAGTGGCTTTCACTGGATCAACAGAGGTATACACCTTGTAAATATGCCTTTACATTTTTATTTGCCAGTGACATCACAAAACATGAGGAGCCCCCTGCACGATATGCTGAAGTGTCCCCCTACACTCACATCTGTAGGGGGCTACTCCAGTATGGGTAAGCCTGGGGGACCTGCCCGCAACGCAAGGGCTGCGGGAACCTCTGATAGGCCTCTGCTGTTTGTGAAAAATTGTTTGCAAAGTAATATTGTCCAGTTATTTCTAATTTATAGAGATCAAAGTGCAGGCACACAGTAGGGAGGCCCTCCTTACAATCAGAGCAGAACCAGTACTGCACAGTAGTTTTGAAATATACAATTCACATAAATGTTGCAGACCTGCCAATTCACACGATGCCACCCTGGGGCACACGTTATTGGCTCCCATCACACGGTGAGGAACCATTATCACATGTGGAAAGGAAAACGCACAGAAAACCACTAAAAGCAGTAGTTTTCAGCTCGTTTTTTCAAGCTTTTAACTGCCTGCTGATGTCCATTAATGGGTTTGATAACACCCCAGAACATTGGCAACTGCCTCAACAAGCTTTTATTTTTTTCAGAGAAAGGGCTTGGGGCTGGGTTGTGGGCAAAAGTGCCTCTTATCCTCTTCTCTGAATGAGGCCACACCCCCTTCAAGGCCCCGCTCTTTCCTCACGTTTGGAGATTTTTGTTGAAGTTGGCAGCCCTGATGTTGTCAACAGGAACTGATTTTCTTAATTTGCAGGAATTACGTAAGTGTCATGAATTTTGCATTTCAGCTTCTTGCAATTCTGAAAAAATAGCTCCTACATCTGTTTAGTTCCTCAGTCTCCTTTCCATCCCATCATGCATTTAGAGAATATTCTCTAAGGATTACAGCTCCACAGAATAAACAATACACTATTAAAATGTAATCAGTCTCTTTATTCAATCGGCAGGATACTTGATTAGTCTAAACAAAAATGTAAACCTTCTATGCAATCAGCTGTCAGATGTTAGTTGATCATTAAATTTAACAGCTGAGTAAACAGGAGCATCCCCTTCACTATAGCGAAGGAGCGTCTCCTCACTCAGGCCAGCCAAACGCACATGCAAACTTAGGTTTCTCCAGCCTGGCTGTGTTTAACAGCCGGGCTGGAGAAACTGCACAGACAGCAGGGCTGTGTCTGAGTGGCAGTCCCTGCTGCTCAGTCCATTCCTGGTGCTGCTTTCATGCTAGGTTTTGCATGAAAGCAGCGCCAGGATATTTCATTTTATTTTGTATATGCTATATTTCGAATTTTTCTGCTTTACCTCATCTGTCAAAACTCTTACTATGTGTAGCATATGCTCCAAAATGTGTACTTTAAACTCAAATGGTTTGAATCTAATGAAATACAAATGATATAGAAGTTATCAAACATTCGCTTTTTCATAGCAGAGTCTATTTATCAGTTTGTACGGGATTTTATAATTTATCTTGGTTAAATAAAGGAGCTAAAGATAGCTTTACAGCAATTCAGAAAACTCATTGAAAGCTGTGTGAACATTTTAATGTCTTGTCAGTAGCTAAAGATTACACACGTCTCCTTTCATTGTAAATGAAAGAGAGTAATCAATTTTGTATATTGCTTCAACTGTAGTCAATTTTAACAAGGTAAGATATAGAAACAAATTTGTGAGTTTCATACGCCAAGGACTCCAAAATGCAGGACGCTTGATCTTTGGAGTAGTGCACCATTGTTTTATGATTTAAATTGCAACAATAAAACAGGAGTCAGGTCTGACTGTCCCCATTGTGTTGTTTCAGGTTGGCAAAATGATCAAAGAAGCTGCTGGAAAAAGTAACCTGAAGAGGGTGACTCTAGAACTCGGAGGAAAGAGCCCAATTGTCATATTTGCTGATGCTGATTGTTAGTATAATATTGTTTTCATTCTTGATGTAATTCAATTGATGTTGATCACCTTACTTTACTTTAATGACAATATAAGCAACTGTGGCCACCGCAAATCTCAAGGGGAGGGGCGGGGGTGGCAGAATAAGAAAATTATTTTTTGAAAAGTACCTTTTCCAGTCTCCTCTGCCTGCCGCTTCACTCCTCTGCTCTTCTTCTTGTGTCCCAGCATTCAATGGGACACCAGCACAGGCTCCCCAGCAAACTTGGTGCTGATCTCATGCTAAACGTAGTGTGACAGCAGCATCAGGATTGGTAAAACACTGCATGGGAGTCTCTGCAATTTCTCCAGCCCGGCTGTGTTGCACAGCCGGGTTGCATAAACCTAAGTGTGCATGTGTGTTTGGCCGGCTTGAGATAGCTGGCCAAGCACACATGTGCACTTAGTACACAGACTCCACTACCACTCCCCACTCGCATTGCACAGCCTTGCCCCTCCCTGCACTTGCTGCTAGCAGAGCCAGCAGCTGAAAGATAAAACGATGATGAAATATTGTTTTGGTTTTCAGCTCCTGGCATAGCCAGGTGAGCGCCGCTCCTTTTCCATTGAGAAGAAGCCGTTCCTGCTTATAAGACTTGTTTATTGGGCAGGTTAAAGAATGTGTTCATCACAAGAAGTTAGGATCTGTCTTTATTAATGCCTTCACAGCATAGCCACCTTTGCTGGACAAAATAATAATTGTAGCATATCTAGGTATGTACTTTCTAAGAATTGTCCACTCCAACTTTTTAAAATACATGGTGATATTCAAAGATATGATGTTTTTCTCGTATTGATTATTCACTAAATGCATTACGAAAAAATTCATTCACTACACATTGCCTCATTATGTAGCTTATTAAGCTCTATATGAGCTTTAGAGGGATAGATTGTAGCCTTCCAGTGAACATCAAGACAAACATTCCCATACTGATACTAACAGCTTTATGGGTCTACTGATGGTGTTGTATTGTTTTATTCAGTCTTTCAGAAACTGGCCAGTAATTGATGCCTGAGCTGTGAATGATTCATTCATGGTTTTGGAGAGATTACACCTTGACAATTTGAGCCACAACATTTTAGTTTCTTTAGTAGCCCCCTTCTGCTCCATATTCTTCCTCCAGATTTTTGTATTTTTTCCCAAAAATAGAGATAATTTGAAGCAACCTGCTTCAAGGGCCTGAGGACTGGACATGATGTTAAGGTCATCATCCCCAGCGATTGGTTTGACTGTAGTAAGCAGCATTACCTCAACAGGGCCAATCATTTTTTGGGGGTAGCCTACCAGCGCTGCATTTCTAGAATGTAGCAATACAAAGCTGTTGGCTTAACCACTCATCCCAAATCAACTACAGAAAGAAAATATTAGTTGTTTTATTGGATGTATTGGAACATAAATATAGCATTGCATGGTGTTTTTGTCAACAGCAATGACTTTATTGCTTTACATTGTGTCCTTTTCATTGATTGTTCAAGTACTTCCTTTTAAATGGTATATATCTTCTAAATTTCAAAGGTTTCAGTGCTTTCTCATCTCTCGTATATCACTCACAATGTCTGCCATTTTAAAAACGTCTTATCAGTTGCCTTTTACATTTTGACCCATCACAACGTAACCCAAAGAGGGTGACTCTAGAGCTCAGAGAAAAGAGCCCAATTGTCATATTTGCTGACGCTGTGAAACCTCCCATGATCATTTGCCATACCCTGTCCTGATGTTGCATCTATGACTATTGTGTCAGCAATTTATCAGCGTTGTTGCACTGAGTAAATTATAAAGAATGTTTTTTCTTAAATAATTATCTTCTACATGTTAATCATCATGTTAGCTCTCAGGTATAATTGTCTGTGTTACAGCTTTTTCAGAAATGCCACCCAATTCAGCTCTTAAGAATAAACCTTTCACCTTAATGACAGCTCTTTTTTTTCCTGTGCTTCCCTCGCCCACTATTGACATGCCATCCTTTCAGGTACACTTGCTAGTCCTCTACACTTCTTTTCTGGCCACCTCCCCATTACAATGTCTATCACAGAGTGCCATTTTTAAGACTTTCAGGCATATGCATGAAGGTCTTAATGGAATGTCTGCATTTTCTTGAAGGTTGTTTCCACCAAAGCTAATATCTGTTACCTTGCTAAACTATCACTTGCTTTAAAAAGTCTTCATGTTAGGTTAGGAGAGAGGTGGAAAGTGCTGTTTCATGAATCTACCCAGAGGAAGGTGAATCTAGCCTGGAAAAGGTGAAAACATTTCCTGAATCACAGCCAAGTTAAACATGTTCAACTGACATTACACCCTGTAAGAAATTGTGTTATAATTTGCAGTGAGTGACTATTCATCTCACAGAATAATCACAACCCTTGTCCGGATAAATTCTCAAAGATTCTAAATTAACCTGAGCTCAGTTCGCTGGCAGCTCTGCCACAGAGCAGACAGGCTTATGTTGAGGCAACATATGAAGTATTTATGTCATATAAAAACAGTAATAAGCGCAAAATTTAAAATAGTAAAAATCTCAAACTGAATTAGAAAACTATAGTTTAATAAACAAAATGGCACTTAAATTTAAAAAATCGATTAAGGGGAAGTGGAGATATTATTTATTAAATTAGTAAACAGATATAGAGGCAAACGGTACAAACCATCAATGATATTTAAGGGTTGCTGTATACTGGGAACTAGGTGTACGTTCATGCTGACTGTGATGGAGGACCGGTCAGATACACCACCCTGGTTGAGCCTGTTGAAAGATTTTTCCTTCAGACTTAGGGGCTGATTATGAGTTTGGCGGATGGAAACATCTGTCCACCAGACTCCCAACAGGTAGGTTGCCACAGTACTGGTGACCTCCCCGCCCGCCCCATTACGACCTTCCTACCGGGGATACTGGCAGAAACAGCCCAGTGGGAAAGGTGCAGCAGCATTTCTGCCAGCTAATAATAGAGCCGGCGGCAATGCTGCTGCACGCAAGGGATATCGGCACCCTTGAAATGGGCACTGTCTGCACAGCAGGGACATGGACATGGGCAGTACAGGGGCCCCCCCTGTGGCCACCAGCACTTGTTCTCTGCCAGCCTTTTGATGGGACCGCCATCTTGTAGCTTGTTCTATCCCTGTTGGTTGAATAGGAGGCTAGTATTATAGCCCCTGGAGCATATTTCTTTGTCCTGGCTACAAGAGAGAGCAGGTCTGTCCTTCAAGGCTTCTCTCAAGTCACAGACTGCAGGTCCATGTCTCTTCTTATCTTCTACATGCCCAGCAAGTGTTCTCTAGTGGGTGCCTAGAGGTGTCATAATAGTACCTGCCACTAGCTAGTGGATAGGAATTACCACTGGGTATGCTCTAATCAATGGGCTAAATATTCCCAGATCAACCCTACTTATTTTGAACGTTTTCAAGACAGAAAAGACTTCTTCCACACTGCTCTGAGATCTGAGTGTATGTGAGTGTGGGGGAAATGTAGTATGGTAACCCTAGTGCCCTCACAATTGTCTTAGTATCCTTTTTTCTCCCCTTTCAAGTGTGCCCCAAGTGTTAAATGTGAACCAATCAAGCAGGATTAGACTTTATTGTAAAACGAGATGCCCGCATCTCTATCCTGCATATTCTGTAGGGTTCAAAGAGGTCATCTCTGGCCATTCAAGTCAGCCTCCTCAGATGCATTTCACATCTATGCGTACCTATTTTAAGGCTGATTACTGTCTGGTAAAAGCTGGTTAGCAAATGTGCCTTCAGAAAGTCACCAAGGTAAAGATTTAGCTTTCCAAAAGTTACTTTTCCTTAATATGTATCACAATCTGACTTAAGCATTTAGTTGGATTTTTACTAAATAATACAAAGTTATTTAGTTACTTTTTTAGCTGGTCCCTTCACAAGATTCGTATTAGTATGTTAATCTGTGCTCTAGTTTTCTGCATAGGACAGCTTGATCTGCCCCATTGAAAATTACTTTTGGGTGCTACTCATTGTACGGACATGTTAACATTACATTTGTACATGTCTTACCTTTTAATACCAAGCCTCCTGCCTTGTGGGCCTACATAGAGGGGGGCATTAATATTTAAAAGGGCTGTTTTCAACTGGCAAAGGGTTTATTTTGACAGGTTGAATTGCAGTTTTTACACTGCTACAGCGAGGCTACAAAGTCAGGCCTGAAGCTAACGATTGCACTGTCACTCTAGTGCATGGCATAATCAGTGCTACAGTACTCTAGTTGCATTTAACCTACAGGTCCTGGATACACCTTGTATTATATATTAGGGACCTATAGGTAAGTTAAATATGCCAATGGGGGTTATGCTAATTTGACCATGTTTAAAAGGGGAGCAGAGGCCCTTTACTTCAGATTAGCAGGTGTAAAGGGCAAAATGTGTTAAAGCTAATGGTGAAAAATCCACGGTGACTGAGCGTTAAATGTAGATTTCATACAAGCCCCAACCCTAGTGTCAAAATACTTACTGTGCATAAGTGTTGGTCACAAGAGGCCGTTTGTTTATGCCTGGCCACTCACAAAGCCTCATACCTAGTCTCTGTGTGGGACCAGGTCCTTCCTATTTTGACAAAAATAGACTTTTACACCTACACAACGTTTTCCTGTAGTTCAGCTGCAGTATGGAAAGGCAGACTTTCCAGTTTGATAACCCTGTTACCTTCTGTGTGATGTCTCATCTTTTTTAAACTAATGAGCCCAAAGATGTTCTGTGTGCATGAATTATTTTCATTTTTTGGTATGCAGCATCACTCCCTGGCCTATCTGGGCTGTGAATAGCGATGCCAATGATAATGCTAATTGGGAGTTGATTGGCAATGCAGCCCTGCCAAGTTCCCAGATCCATATGTGATGTGCTGCTACAATCCAGGTTTTTTCTTTGCATTCTGGGACTTGTAGTCTTGCGTAGTCCATTATAAATTCAAATGAAAAAACGTGGCCTAGAGCAGCACATTAAGAATGGACCAGGTAAACCTGGCAGCTATGGGAATGTCAACACTCATGTAATCTATGGTGCCTTGTCATCTATGACATCAGGAGTGACGTCATGACCAATCCATTGGATGGCAAGCAATGATTAACTTTAAATGGTGAATACCACTTTTTTTTAAACTTAAAATCGTAACTATGCTGCATATAATTTACTTTGGTTTAAAGTAAATGCTAATATCTTAGGAGCAACATTAACCATAATAAAGTTTTATATGCAGTCTTAGAAAAATCCATATTTCAAAAGTATGCATGAAAAACTGAATTATATTTCACAGGTTTTCATGAAACATGGGACCTTCGTGAAATATGGGTTGGACTATCATAATGACAATCCCAAACAGCACTGCAAAACTTTCTGATTGTACAATATTAATGCACTATTTAGTCCTGAAACAATACGTAAAATTCACTGTTATTTTCAGTCATTTTTAATGAAATGAAATTGCTTTCACTGACAAAAAACAGTACTTTCTCATTTCAGTGGATAGTGCAGTAGAGCATTCTCACAATGGCCTGTTCTACCACCAAGGTCAATGCTGCATTGCATGTTCAAGGATTTTTGTGGAAGAGCCTATATATGATGAGTTTGTTCGGCGGAGCGTTGAAAAGGCAAAGACACGGGTTCTTGGCGATCCTGTTACTCCTGGAGTAAATCAAGGGCCCCAGGTACATCACTCTTGTTTCTCATAGAAAGTGAACAATATATTGTTGGGAATATTGTTAAAATTATTTATCATTGTTCAACATTTCTTCATCAAGTTAACCAGACTTTCCTCATGAACTATTCAAATACACCATGCACCACTCAGAGCATAAGACTTTTGATTTAAAAGCTAAACATCAAACAGTATTTTTACCACCCATCACACTCATTTTTAATCCATGTTGATTGATTAATAGAAAGGTGCGCCAAATTCCCAATATTTACTAATCTAAAACCGATTCATCTGTGGTTCAGTTTGAGCACACATTGAGCTTTCTGAATGTGCATGAGTTTCAAAGGTCGTTTTGCCATACCATGTGGGTTTTTTAAGTTCTTGGTAAGCGGTAAAGTTGCTGTGGCCTTCTGGCCAAAGGAGTTTTACCATGGATTTCATTTAGGGGTCGCCAGAAGTCACTGCTGTGACGTGGGCATGCCCTTTGTGACCCCTGGCACTGCCTTTGCAACCCCTGGCGACAGAGGTGGCAAACTCAGTGCCAAAAACACAGTGGCAGCTCATCCCTATGGACATCAGTTGGGACTCCACTTCAAATTTTATTACATTAATAGTGAATAATAGCGTAATGTTCACTAATAATGTAATCAAATGGGATACAATTAGCTGGAACATGCTCTTTCATAGCAGCTGAGGTAAATAAAAATGTTTTTAATGCATATTGTGTGCGTGCTTGCGGGTGAGAGTGTGTTTATGTGAGAGTGTGTGTGTGTGTGTCAATTTGTGTCTGTGTAGGTATGTGTGTATGATGAAAAGTGGAGGTCAAAGGGCGTGTGATGTCACTTCCGCACCCCCTTGCATGTTGGTGCATTGACGTCCATGAGTTTTACCGATCTGCACTGCAACATGAGATAAAACTACAGTGGTGGTGGTGCAGGTGAAAAAATAATTAAAAGGGGGCTGAAGCACAGGGTAACCATTGTAAGCAGACATATGAGGGCATCCCCTCCTTAATGAAAAACAAAACTGTGATGGTGCTTGGGGCTCCTCTCTGTGTACAAAATGTCAGAGCAGGAAATGGGACGCTGAAGCCAGGTACATATCCATGTGGTTGTCTGCCCTTTCTATGCAATACAGGAGGCCACTGTTCCTAGAAAAACAAATGAATGGTGAAAACCAAAAAAGAATATGTATATGGAGTTTGAAGTGGAAGATCACCACATATACTTAGAGACAGGGTCGGCTTTAGGGGGTTGCGAGCAGTGCTGCCACACCGGGTGCTGACCTGGATGGGGGGGGCGCGGACATCGGGGGGTGCTGTGTTTATCAGTAAAGATATGAAACTTGTGATTTAAAAGCACCTGCTGAAAAGTTCCTTGTGTGTCCAGCCTTCAGGAAACAATTACAATGTCAGGATAACTCTTGCGGTCAATGTTCTTGCTAGAGAGAGAGATCGGCGTTTTGCCCAGTGGCAGTTTTGACTTGCCATAAAGTAGTGCAGAGGGTTAATGTGCCTGATGCAAAGAACACAACTATATTTTATGTGGCTAGCTGAGTGGATTAGTAAAGCCAGCCTTAACCAGCACTTTAAAACAAATGAAATGTATGTGAGAGAGGGACTATGGAGAGATGAGGGGCCTTTTTGCCAGGTGGTAGTGAGGGAATCCGAGGAGGTGGTCATATATGTATAAAAAGAAAAGTTTCAGGCCTGACAAAAGGCTTATTTTGCTAGGTCAGCTTCAAGGGTAAAACTGCACACACAGGCTCTGCAATGTCAGGCCTGAATCAAGTTTAAAAGGGCTTGTAAAGTGGGTGGCACAATCAGTGCTGCAGGCCCCCTACTAGCATTTAAGTTGTAGTCCCGGGATTCATGCAGTACCACTTTACTAGGGACTTATAAGTAAATTAACTATGCCAATGGACTATAAGCCAATGTTACCAGGTTTTAAGGAGAGAGCACTGTAGCACTGGTTAGCAATGGTAAAGTACACAGAGTCCTAAGGCCTACAAAAAATAATTCAGCAAAAATAGTAGGAGGAAGAGAAAAGGTTTTAAAATGACCCTGCAGAAAGAGCCGGGTCCCAAAATTGGCCAGTGTGCACATCTTGTTGTAGCAACATAATCAAATGCCACAGTGACAATATCAGACATTACGATGTGCCTATACTGAACCGACATATTGGTACTACATAGAACACAATTCTAAATGTGTCCCTGTAACAAATTACAAAGGTACAGAAGCAGTGCTAATGTCTGCTTACCTGAGTAAATAAAAAGAGCTCCAAGCATTGTATGGTGTAGAGGGGCAGAATTTCTTAATGACACCACACCAAATTCACTCACCTAACACTTAATTCTCATATTGGACCATTTTTGGTGAGAATGAAGGACAAAATAATTGTTATACAATGGTGTAGGCAAACTATTTTTCTTGTAATCAGAATTGTACCAAAATCCACATACTCACAGAAGAGATCGGGGGATAATAGAATGCTGTGAACACCATCAAATACAGCTGTATAGTATTAGAAGCCACCAATCCAGTAAATCAATCAGATCACTACTCATACTTCTCTACAAGGTCTCTGACCTGTATGTGCCCTTTGGTACTGACATATTTCTTCTTGCGCGAGTATCTCACTAGGATCACCACAATCAATGCAAAAGATGACCTGCACTCCATGATGAAGTGGAACATGCTTACCCTTCCCCAGTCCAGACAATGCCATATCAAGGTCTACAACTTAAATAGTTCACATGAAATGCCATATCGCGCAATAATCAACCAAAGCATATTGCTACTTGCTCTTAGTGTAAATCCAAAGAAGAGCATGGTCAAGTGCATTCCAGACCATAAATACATGTTAATACTGTTTTAGTAAATGCATTAAAGGGTTGCAAAGGGAAAGTGGTCCATTTATAAATATTGAAACATCATAGATTTCCATCAGTCAGATAACTTAGTAGATGTACAATTTTAAAGTCCAAAACCCAGACAATAACACCACCATGACACCTGGACCTTTCATTATAGTCAGAACATTTAATATTGCATTTAGAAATAATTTAAGTGAATCTTAAAAACACAATCTTCTAGTTGGTCTCCCTAATTTTCTTTTTTGGACCCAAGTAAATAGAGGAAATTGCTCCGAGTTGCTCACAAAGCCCTATTACCAGCTGAAAATATCCCTCATCCCCTCAAAGGAAACTTTCCTAAGAACTCAAAAGAGCTAAATAGATATGTAGGTATTTCCAAATTATGAATGAAATTAAAATCTTAGCTTTACCTACCTCCAAAACAGAACCCATGGTGGTGGGGTCCTGTCATGAACAGCAAAAGATAGATCCAAGGTATAGTCGGTGCAGGATAGATGGAGTTAGGATCTCTACAGTGAGTTCAATCAAAACGCTTGTACTGTTATTTGATAACCAGGTGAATGCAGTGACTAATCACAGAACCTAATCTATTTGTTCACTCAAAGTGCCTTCTCCCTTCCATGATGCTCAAGTTTTAACAAGCATATTACAGGCAAAAGGTGGCTCATGGATTGATTTCCCCTGTAGCATCTAGACTATAGTTTAGCAGATAAACAGGCTATGGAAAGGTCAAAGCTGAATTGCAAGAGTATAATCTCAATTCCCCTGTCCCTCACTCTTTTCACTGGTACTGGTAAATTCTAGCAAGGTGTTACACAGCTGTTAATATATACATTTTTAAACACAAAGGGCCCCTTCCTATTTTTGATGCAAGCCACCAAGGAACTTGAGATCAGCCTCTGCTAATCATACTCATAATAAACGTTTTGCTTATAAAATAAATTGGAAAGAGCACTGTCATCTTCAGAAATGGAACGAGGGAATAATGGACCACTAACTTTAAGAGTTTTGTAGCAGAACTTGTCAAGAAGCAACTCTACACTCTTTACTCCTGCTTTAAAAATTAGCCTAACTTGCATTTCTTTTTGTAGATGCCAGCACACTAAATCTAGCATTACCATTACAAAATACAAAATACTTACATCATACCTATCAAAATAAAGTGCACAACTATATATATAATAATAGTGTTTTATATAATCCCAATAATAATTCGAATTTGTTGATGTAGATGACTGTTGGAAAATGGGTTATTTGTAAGGGCAGGTAGGTACCTACACTTAGCAATAGGCCACTAACCTCCACTTAGGTCCAGTTAGGTCTCAGTAAATTAAACCCAGCTCAAGCCTTGGTAGCTTGGCAACGAGCGACAATGCTTAACTTAGGGGACAGAGTGTAAAGCATTCAAATATCACAAAACTGCAATTAAATAAAACACAGGAAACAGTTTAAAAATCCAATACGAATTTATAAACATAGATTATGTTTTTATCTTTAAAATGACACAACAACAAATCAGATAAGGGGAACCGGAGATATGAATTTTTAAAGAATTATAATTTATATCTCTCTTTTGGAGATTTTCTTTACCGGTACGAGCCTGCAAATCAGGCCAGGTCACGGTTGAGGCAAGCCGGCTAGTGTTGCTGTGGCGGGTCGGTCCCTCTATGGAGCTTATTTTCAAAAGTACTCCAAACTTCTCCAAACGTCTGGGGCTTCTCCCAGATGTTCTTTTAAGGTTCTTTTGGGATCCACAGCTCACCCCAAGGGTCCAGAAGCTCTGAGATGATCCTTGGGGGTGCGGACTACAACTCCAAGAATGCACCTGGCGCAAACTCCTTTTTGGCCACTTGGCAGTGGTCAGCTAGTTGATTTCTTCAGGAGTTGGTGCAGGGGACTCTGGTTAGCAATTTGTCACCTGTAGCAAACAGGGAGTCCCTCCTTGAACCAGTTGAAGCCAGGCAAAGTCCTTCTTGTGGTGAAGCCCAAGTGTGCAGCTAGGGCAATCCTTCTGAGTGCAGGTTCCAGGTGCAGGCCAGGGGTCCAGCAGGGCATTCCTTCTTCTCCTTTGGTTCTTCCTTGTTGGATGTGGTAGGGAACTGAGGTGTGGGTGCAGGTCTGCCGGTTTTATCCTTGCTCCTGGGTGAAAACATGGGGGTCCTGATTCTCCAATCAGGTGCAGGGTCCTTCCCCCTGTGATTACCACTTCCTGGGAAGTGTGGCAAAAATCAATCCCATGAGGCAACGTTCTTAAAAAATCCATCATGGCTGTATCTGATTTTTGGAGGTTCCATCTGGCTGAGCCCACCCACTGGTGTGGCTAAAAATCATAAATACACCCCTCTCCTGCCCTCTACTAAACTAATCGAGGGGGCATCTAGTTGTCTGGGGTTGCAGGATGTGGGGTTGTTGCTGGGTTGCTCCAAATGTCCTTCTCTGCCTTTGAAGATCAGTTTGGCAGCCCTCCCCCTTCCTGCCTCACCATCTGCTGAGGGGAAATTCCATCCCACATCTCTTTGTGTGAAGCCAAGCCACTTCACAGCTCATCAAGGCAGCCTGGCCAGGCTGCCAGAGGCTGGCCTATCAGAGCACAGCAGCAAAAACAATGCAGGGCTGAAATTAGCAACTTTTCAGGTAAAGTTAAAAACTCTTTACCTGAACAAGTTGTATTAAATCCAACAACTGGAAGTTGTGGGATTTATTATAACAATTAATTTGATACCAAACACTTGGTATCCATTACTTAAGGGGACTTTTAAAATTAAAATAAAGTCTCCCCATTCTAGCCTATGGAGGCCATTCACTACAATGAGGGAAAAACTAATTTGGCTGTTTTTACCTCACCAGGGCTTATAAAACTACTTTTATAAGGTCCCTGCTTATAGTTACATGGCACCCAGCCCTAGGGCACATAGGGCACACCTTAGGGGTGACTCATATGTATAAATAAGGTAGTTTAAGACTTTGGAACTACTTTTAATTCCAAAGTCGAATTTGCATATAACTTTAATTTAAAAGCAGCCAGCAAGGCAGGCCTGCCTTTAAAATGACACTGGGCACCTCAGCAGTGCACCTATGGGTGCACTACCTATGCTGTGGTCCCTAAACCTACATGCCCTACCATATACTAGGGACTTATAGGTAGGTTGACTTAGCCAATTATAATTAGCCTGATTTGCATATTGATTTTACACAGATCACAGGCCCTGGGATTGGTTAGCAGTGCACCATCAGAGTCAGGAAAACACCAGCAAAAAGTGGAAAATGGGGGCAAAACGTTAGGGGGCCTCTGCAATCATCCCTGTTTTCTCACAATGACGAATGTAGATGACGCATTTAAATACATGTAAACATTTTCATCACTTTCGGATTTATACTCAGTCTCCATTAAAAGATTCTTTGGATGTGTACAGATGCATGCATCACAACCTACACATCCTCCTTATCAGCAAGACCTCGGTCTTAGACTCCTCTAATCTCACCCTTAGTTACCACATGAAAGGTGTAGCAATAATACCCAAATATACACTATCCACAACCTGCCTCACAATAGCAGAAAACGTGAGCTTCAAGATCACACTGTCACCTAACCTTAAACTCAGAGTTATGCTATGCCCCACCAATAACTTTATCGGCCACTTTTCCCCCTACTAAATAGCGCTTCTAATCTCAAATCACATTTTAGTAGGAGGAATTCTCAACTTTTGGCTAAAGGACAGCATAATCCTCTTTTTGTAAAGTTTTAAGGTTTTGTGGATACATGTGAAATCATTCAATTAAAAATATTATCCACCCTACTCCCGTGAAAGCAGGGTACTGCTTAGACAACCTCACCTTCAAGGTGTATCCTTTACCTCCATTCACCATACTCTCATGTTGTTAAACCAAGTTAAAAAACAATAGTAGCAAGGTCTGGCTGTTCCAGAAGCAGACAAATAAAACAACAGATCATTTTATTTTTGTGCTTCTGGTACAGCCAGTAGTGCACGGAGGGGCGGGGCTTGGGCATAGGAGGTGGGAGGGGAGGATGAATGGAGTACATCTAAGTGCACATGTGTGTTTGACCAGGCGTCTGAGGCTGGCCCAACACACATACCCACTTAGGTTTCTCCAGCCTGGCTGTGTGCACAGCCAGGCTGGAGAAACTGCACAGACCCCAGGGCTGTGTCTGAGCGGCAGTCACTGCTGCTCAGACCAATCAAGGTGCTGCTTTCATGCCCGTTTTGCATGAAAGCAGTGCCAGGATTGCAGGGGTGCCTGTGCTGGTGTCCCAGCAGTAAGTGCTGGGACACAGGAAGAAGAGGAGCGCGAGGCGGCAGGAGGCAGCAGGCACAGAGGCAAGGTAAGTTATTTAAAAAAAAAATATGTTTTACCTTGACTCCATTGGCAGAAGAGATAAAATATTTTTGTTTACCTGGAAAAAAAACAGATCTGCATAGGTACTCTCTGTGTCTATCTGTTTACCTTGGCATTGCATGGTAAAGGGGCAGGATTGCTGGAAACCTTCATTCTTGGCCCAGTAACTTTTGCCCCCATACATCATTGAAATCGAAATCAGGGTCTATGTTTCCTATGTCTTATGAAACCTGAGCTATGTAGTATGGCCCTAAACTATGCAACCACTGTCAGACTCACTTGTGAAGCTTATCACTAACTGTATCTGCAGGTGATTCACTATTCATTCAAACTCCATGCTTCTGTGCCTATAAGCAATTATGCTTTGTAGTGTGAGCTTTAAAAAGCAAAATAAACACAAATATAAGAAATAGAAACGTTACTACAATAAAGTTATCGTGATGGTGTATTGAAGCAATGGTTGGTTTAAAGGTAATTAGTCACCCCTAGAAACAAATTAATCAAGAATCTAGAGATGTGTCACGATGTTCTGAGTAGGAACTTTGTATTAGAATTAATCTATAAAAACAGATGTAAGAAATGGGGTCGTAGGTTGGAAGTCAGGTTACCCCTTGTCCAAGCAAGGACCCACACTCTAGCTAGGGTAAAGGAGAATAGCCTCAATTTAACCCACGCTCACCCCCTTGGTAGCTTGGCACAAGCAGGCAGGCTTAACTTCAGAAGCAAGGTGTAAAGTATTTGTACCAACACACACAGTAACTCAGTGAAAATACTACAAAATGACACAACACAGGTTTCGAAAAATAAGTAATATTTATCTAAACAAAACAAGACTAAAACAACAAAAATCCTACATATGCAAGTCAAGTTATGAATTTAAAAAGCAAAAGAGTCTTAAATCCTTTAGAAAACAGTGAGAACGCAGTTAGTGTACAAAAGTACCTTGGTTGCGGCAAAATAAAGCCGCACGGGCGACTGTATGTCCGAAAAGGCCAACGATGTGTAGACTTCCCACTCACAAGCGAGACCGTGAGTCATTCCTCCTCCGGTTGGGTCGGCATCCGTCATTTCTTCTATCCCGCAAGAGAGCTATGTGTCAATCTGGACTGGCACCTCGGATCCGGGGAGGCTTTGTGTTGATTTTTCCATGCCCATCGACTGTTGGGTCAAAATCCGGTCGCACAGTGTCAAGTAACCACGCTGCATGGGGGCTTGCATCGTTAACATCAGCCGCTGTGGGTGTTGCGCATCGTTTCTCCAGCCGTGTTGCATCGAACTTCTAGCTGGATGCAGGTGGAGTGTCAATTTTAGTTGTGAGGTGGGTGGTGCATCCAAAGTTTCCCCGCATGGCGGTCATTGCATGGATTTCTGTCCTTTTCCACCACCTGCACCTTTCAAGGGCCCAGAGACAGGTTAGGGCACCACTTGGCAAGCAGGACTCTCTGCAGAAAGCCCAAGTGCTGGCAAAGAGAAGTCTTTGTTGTCCCTGAGACTTCAACTACAGGAGGCACGCTCAGTTCAAGCCCTTGGAAATTCTTCACCAGTGGGAAGTCACATAAAAGTCAGTCTTTGTCCTCTCTCAGGCAGAAGCAGCTACTCAGGAGAGCACAGTCATGTGCAAAGGGGCAGTACTCCTCCTCTAGCTTCTCCAGTTCTTCTCTTTGGCAGAGATTCCTCTTGGTTCCAGAGGTAATCTGATTTCTGTTTTTCAGGGGTTTTGGGTGCTCTTCTTATACCCCTTTCTGCCTTTGAAATAGCCCTGCTTCAAAGAGAAGTCTTTGTTGTTTTCAAGATCCTGCCTTGCCCAGGCCAGACCCCAGACACACACCAGGGAGTTGGAGACTGCATTGCGTGAGGCAGGCACAGCCCTTTCAGATGTAAGTGACCACTCCTCCCCTCCACTCAGCCCAGATGGACAATCAGGATGTGCAGGCTACACCCCAGCTCTCTTTACGTCACTGTCCAGAGGAGAGGTGCATACAGCCCAATTGTCAAACTGACCCAGACAGGGAATCCACAAACAAGCAGAGTCACAGAATGGTTTAAGCAAGAAAATGCCTACTTTCTAGAAATGTCATTTTCAAACAGACAACCTAAAAACCAACTTCACTAAAAGATGTATTTTTAAATTGTGAGTGCAGAAACCCTAAACTTCACATGTCTATCTGCTCCCAAATGGAATCTGTGCTTTAATAATATTTAGAGGCAGCCCCTATGTTAACCTATGATAGAGAAAGGCACTGCAACAGTGAAAGACAAATTTGGGAGGATTTCACTGTCAGGACATGTAAAACACAGAAGTACATTTCCTGTCTTTAACATACACTGCCCCCTGGGCTACCTAGGGGTGCCTTACATGTATAAAAAAGGGAAAGTTTAGGCTTGGCAAGTGGGTACACTTGCCAAGTCGAATTGGCAGTTTAAAACTACATTCACAGACACTGCAGTGGCAGGTCTGAGCCATGATTACAGAGCTACTAATGTGGGTGGCACAACCAGTGCTGCAGGCCAACGAGTAGTTTTTGATTTACAGGCCCTGGGCACCTCTAGTGCATTTTACTAGGGACTTACTAGTAAACCAACTATGCCAGTCATAGATAAGCCAATGTACACATATAATGTATATATGGCACACTTACACTTTAGCACTGGTCTGCAGTGGTAAAGTGTCCAGAGCAAACAAAAACAGCAAAAACGGAGTCCAGCAGACAGAGGCAACCTGGGAAGTAGAGGCAAAAAGTTAGCGGAGACCATGCCAATGATGCCAAATCTAACAACAGAAATATTACATTCATAGCTAATGAAATTAACAGGATTCTTGTAGTGATATGGTAGAAAAATTGCTAAACATTTCCATCTAATTTTAATTTTGCTATTTTCAATCCTAACAAACACTTTAGTTACAAGAGGAAATGCAATGGACTCTGGATTAATACCTTTTCTATGCCAGGGATGGAGCCCTTTTACTGCGTGAAATTTCTTCCTCTTTCATATTTTGTTTATGGGATTGAATTCTATGTTTTAAAGGATGGAAGTAATATGGAAAGGTCTGAAGGACAAATATGGAAATCATTCCAAATTTGAGGAAAGCTACCATGAATCATGTTGCCTAAAGTATTTGCTAATCAGTTTTCAGCTGAGAGGCAGTTGGAAGAGTGACTTATCGACGATTAATTAGACTGAAGCAGCAATAAACTGCAAGTGACAGACACTGGTGGATCATCATTTCATCGCAATGTTCAGGGCTGTTAGGTGTAGGGCTTTGCTGGCAGTTAGTGCCTTCTTTTCTGAGCACAGTATGAATGTCCTATTGCATGTTCTCCTGTTGGAGAGACACATATGAACAGCTCACTGTGAAGGGTTGAAACGAACAAAAACGTTAAGTAGACTACCATGGTGAAATATTTAACTTACTAAGTTTGGCAAGATCCGAGGTCTCTGAAGTTTTGATCTGCCCGTCCCAGCTCAAATAACCAGACTCTTTGGGAAAACGCCTCCATTGATTGACGATGCCATCCAATATAGGCAAAGGATATATAAGAAACCTGTGTCACCAAGCTCTATTCTTGGCTTCAGTTTTATTGACATAATAACTAAATAACAGCGCAGGGTGGAGGCTGTAAATGCATTTTGCCATATTTCTACAAAGTGTTTAATCCTCAATTAATCAGATATCGCCTTGCACAATAATGGAAGTAGAGGGCAAAGACTTCCAAAGCAAAGAACATGACGATAGGGTACTTCTTTGGGGTGCACATACTTGCAATAATTATCTGAACAACAATACGAACTCGATGAAGACATTCGAAGTTGCTGTTTTCGTGGGTTGGGACATAGCCTGCTGTTTCAATGACTCAGTTAAAGTACTCTCAATTATGTTTACCAGTTTTCCTGCAAAAGTGATCAGTCACATTTCTTAGATTAAGGTGAACATAGAGTGTATTCGCTGTGTATTATGGCATCGAAGATGAATTTTAGATAACATCATATTTGAGCTAACCAATAAACTGTACAGTCACCCTAATTTAGAGTTTGATGGACGCGTACTCCATCACAAACCTTATACTTAATTAACATTATGTGCACTTGTCATAAAACGGACGGGATATGTGTCAGGTTTATAAGTAGCCATCTGACAAACTCTAAATCGCACCCACAGTTCTTTGAGTAGATCTTATGGAACAAAAATTATACATTATATTATATAGTCTAATTTGAAACGTTTGAAATGTTGAACGAAACGAATCGCATTGGTTCATCTATGATATTATTTTGCCTGTTCCCATGCTCTCGTTGATAGAAAGTCGGATAGCTTTACTGTAGGTAGCTTCCAGTCTGACTCTTTGAAAGGTCTGGCTTGGCAGTCCATAAGCTTCTGTTTCCGAAATTCAGAGCATGGACTTTGGTTCACACCTTTCAACAATTATCTTATTCAGGGCTCCTTCCTGCAGCCATTGCTTTTAGGCTTTGTTACATCCTAGATCAGTGCACATCCCTTATCTCAGGCTATTGGCTGTTTGATGCACCATTTCACATTCTAGTATGTAGATTAATTGCAATTAATTAGAGACTGTTTTACATCTGAATATACCCTCAATTATCGTTTTTTGTCACATTTAGTAATTTCCCTTACTTAAGCATCCTATTTAGACATGAATTTATTTTTGTTATTTTTCATTGTAGACTAAGCAGACATTTGTTAATTTCCTATTTCAGGACTTCGGCTAAACTCTGACCTAACACTTACCTTCTCATCAGTATTTCTGTTTCACATTTCACATTGGGATGGCTATCTTTGGGTCAAATTCCGAAATTTCTGCTTGGACAGCTCTACACATTGACACTGTCATGATGGTTTCCTTCAATGTAGGAAAAAAATGAAGGTCGGTGCCCTTAGCCATGATGGCTGCTCTTTAAACTTTTCAAAAGGTCATTGCTTTTCAAAAACAAACTCTCAAAATCACAGTTGTGAAAAACAAATAAAACATGATCTCCGGTACCCTGGAAGTCTTCTTTCAAAATGCGGAGGTTACTATTGATTTTTCCTGTCTCTTGCTGCCTTGTTTTGCGCAGCGGTAAAGGACAGCAAAAGAGGTATTATGCTGCCCTTCCTAAATAGGATGGATGGTGTAATCTCCTTCCTTTGATAGCCCCCTCCTCTATTGAGTCATCAGAGGAAGTATTTCAACAGGGGCTTTGCACACAGAACGCTTAAGCTTCACCTGCCTGTAAATGGGGCCAATGGGCCGAGGGTTTGGTGGGCAGAGTACTCCATCCCTGTGTGCCAAACTCTAAACAAGGCCCCATGTAATTTTGTTAATTTTCTCAGTGGCTTATCTGCCCGTGTGGGTAGAGTAGACATTATGCTGCAGCCCTCATAGAACTAGATATACCTCCAGATATGCTGGGATTGTATTTAACCAATTCCAATGGCAAAAGAAAAGCTCTACATACATGAATGCCCTTTCCTCTTCTATGCATGACTGGCTAATGTTTATTATCTTAAGTAGATTTCACTTTATTTCACTCCTTATTCTTATCTGCCCCTCTCCTCTCTTTTATAAACGCTTGTTCATTTTCTTTCATAATTCCTACTACTTCTCATTCCCACGTGTTTCTTTCTGCACAAATTTCTTCCTTCACTTCCAGCATTACATCATTCTACATCTTATTTTCCTGTGCATCTCAAGTTACTTTCACATGTAATACATCCTTTTTGATGTCATGTGTCCCTAGTAGGTATGCAGTCACTTCTCTTAAAGTCTACACCTCCCTTCTTTAGTCAGTCTATACACGTTCATCGTAGGTTGCTTAGGTTAGCAAAACTTAGGATGGACATTGCACTCCGCAGATTTGAATACTGCTGGATCTGAAATTGCAAAAATGCACATAACTCCATAACTCCAGAAATGTTTTTCAGCCTTATATTGCTGTTTCCAAGGCTTGACTATTCTGTGTGGTATTACAAAATAAACCAAACTAATGCCCCTGAAAGTACATTCCTGAAAAACGAACATGTCTAGTGGGTGATTTTGTCCTTACAAAGTGCGAAGACTAAAATAGTCACAGTATTTAGATCAAATTTCAAATTCTATTTTCAACTAATTGTGTGTTCTTCATGACTCTTTCAAAACGTGAGCATTAATGTTGCAAAGTTAATTATTTGCATTCAAGGCCACACGAGTCCCAATATCTTTGGAACCAATTTAAAGTTGTTTGATATACTCTCTCATTTAAATATGACCAGAGTTCTCCTACATTCTTGGGAATTCTCTTGCTCTACCAAACATCTGGCTACAATGTTTTTTTTAGAAATAACAGATATAGGATTTTAAAATATTGATATAAATATGACACTCTGTGATTTGAAAGGTTTAGTACTAAAATTAACAATTGTGGTATTTGAAATAATGTGAACAGAAATCGTAGAAAGATCACACTAAAACCATCTAAAGGTTACTAAGGGCAAAAACGTTCTATTTATTGGAAAATACAAGAATACAGCTAGGGCTGTATTTGCATGATGAATATAATAACATAGGGCCAGATGTAGCAAACCATTTGCGACTCGCAAACGGCGAAAATCGCCATTTGCGAGTCGCAAACGTGGGTTTGCCATGCAGAAATGCATATTGCGAGTCGTTACCGATATGCATTTCCGACTCGCAAATAGGAAGGGGTGTTCCCTTCCTATTTGCGAGTCGCAGTGGGATGCAATACACTTCAAGTGGATGGTAACCCACTTGCAAATTGGAAGGGGTCCCAATGGGACCCCTTCCAGTTTGTGACTGGACCCAAAAATATTTTTTCAGGGCAGGGAGTGGCCCAAGGGACCACTCCCTGCCCTGAAAAAATACCGAAACAAAAGGTTTCGTTTTTTTTTTAAGTGCAGCTCGTTTTCCTGTAAGGAAAACGGGCTACACTTAAAAAAAAAAAAACTGCTTTATTTAAAAGCAGGTCACGAACATGGAGGTCTGCTGACGTCAGCAGGCCTCCATGTTAGCGAGTGCCTATACTCGCTATGGGGCCGCAATTTGCGACCCACCTCATGAATATTCATGAGGTGGGTCATTGTGACCCCATAGCGAGTCGCAGTCGGTGTCTGAGACACCGTACTGCATAGCAATTTGCGACTTGCAAATTGCGAGTCGCAGGGACTTGCAATTTGCAAGTCGCAAATTGCCGATTTGCTACATCTGGCCCATAGTTCTGTGCGCCCTTTAGAGTTTGGTGGCTCAATAAATTTGCGTATTCTGAGATGTTGTCAAAAAATCTCCAGCAGTGAGAGTTGAACTGTAAAGCAGGTGATTTAAAAGCTTTACCCTTGTTTAAAAATTAGGATAATATATGTTGCACTTCTGGTGAGTTGTCACTTATGGTACAGATATGTTTCACTCTTCTCCAAGAGAGCTTTTGTTGAGTTATGTGATGGAGTGCTTATGATGAAGGTTCTTTCATGGTGGGCATCAACTTATTTTAAGTTCCGCCACTATCCAGGCGCTGCTGACAGCTTCCTTGAAATTTATTCAAATTTCCCCGATAAGATGGAGGTGGGGAGATTACACAGAAAGAAGCAGCAGTCAAGGGCCACAGTCTATGATAAGGATGACAGCTGACGGCCAAACACTTTCGAAGGAGCAGGACTTTTCTCAGTCGCACATGTAAAAAGATCAAGTCAAATCCCTTAATGAATAAGAGCATTCCTCACCTGAACACAATACGTATAAATTCCATCCTGTCCATTGTTCAAAAGGAGTCACTTGAAGAATTTGCTCCTAATTATTGTACTGATCCAGGAGTCAGCAGTGCTATTGATAGAGAGAAGGAGTCACCCTCTTCCTATTTTAAGGGGGGTTTTGGAGATTCAAATACTACCCTAGGAAAATCAAAAGTTTTTGACAGCAAATGCGACTGGTAAGGTGGGAATTAGAGCGGGAATAGAGGATTTTACTCTCCCAGATATTGACTTGTATTACATTCAAGGAAAAAGAATCTCTCCCGCTAGTCATCTAAAGACTCATCTGGAGAGTAACCTCGGCCCCATTACACCAGGTCTAAGACTGTTTTGTAGCACTCCCTCTGACCTCTCTATTTTCCTTCAAATATCTTCTCAGATGCCAGATCTCATGTGCTCTTTGAATCTACCGAGTGGTCCCCTAGAGCAAAACTTAATATTCTCTGAATCTTTCAAATGTCTCAAAATAATTTTGTCTTCTACCTTGGTTCTCCTAGAAAAATCTGTTACTAATTCTGATCATACATAACGCTAATTATCCATACTGAAAACCTTATTAGATCAAAGGAACCTAAACCCAGGTCAAGTTGGGAAATCAGGTAGGGCTGTTCAGGCTGATCTGCAATCATTGGGGCAACAAGATTCACAACTGCTTTTGTGCCTGCAGCCCATTGTGTGCCCATGATTTTTCCTAATCAGATTTCTTTCTCTGGGCAGGGTACACAGGTGGGGAAGTTGTAAATTCATTGGAATCCTTCAAACACACAGGATCATTCCATTCAAGAGAGCCTCATCTATTCTTTGGAAAATCTCTTTTCTAGTCCTTTTCCTGCGAGTAACTTAGCCCCCATTGTCTATGAACCCACTACGGAAAAAGATGAGGCTATTCCCCCAGTGGCCCCCTATTCTATCTTTTTACCTAAAATATACCCTGATTCACTGTTGGTGGAACATGAGGGGATCCTGGCTGAAAAACCCTCAAGCAGGAAGTCCTCTGGAAAAAAGGAAAATAAATAATAGTAAAGGGGAAAAACAGAGGAAAAGGAGAATTTCTAAAAATAACCCAGGAAGGGTTAAGTTCAAGGTCAAGGGCCGAAATGGGTCCTCATCCCAGCAAGAAGAAAGTGAATTGGCTCTAAGGATGGAGAGTCCCAAGGTGGTGAGATCAGCTAGCCCCCTAATTCAATGGGGTGAACAAGACTCTATAACTCCCTTGGAGGTGCAACAGTCTCTCCCTCCTGACTCCAGGAGTCTGTTTCCCATTTTAAAATCACAAGATATCCCCATCTTCAATGTAAATGCAAATATGGCGGCAGTAAATTGTATTTCTGATCCCTATAAAGGGGGGGATGAATATATAATGGAGGAAGTATCTCTAGATAGTATAGAGACTTCAGAATGTCTAAAGTGTTCCACTTTATTTGATTCAAATGTGTTCTTAAATTACTCTATTTTAATTTCATGCCTCTCATATATTGATGAGTTAAAGTTTATTGATGGTTGTGATATTTCCCTCGTTCACCTTGAGCATAGTATAGGAATAGTAAAGACAAAAGCCTGGTTCTTTTCTAAAACTGTTTTAAATTTGATTTTAGTCCATTGTGAGCAGTTACAGTGCAGAGGTATAGATGTGGTTCCAATATGGGGTAAGGAAGCTTCCCATGATCAGATACAGCCCCATTTTACCCATCATGCGAACAACACCAATCTGCATCAAAGCCCCGTTTATAATGCTCCCCCTCTTGGAAAAAGTCAACATTTCCATTGCTCATGGTGAAAGAGTGGTAAAGATTTTGGAAGATGCCTCACTGTATTGCACAGGCACCAAAAATGAAAACTGGAGTTGGCTGGCAGGAGTTTTACATAGCACTCTAAATTGCACCCGGGTGAAGGGTACTTCCTCACATCCCTGTTACTATCCAGAGTTTCTCCTTGGTCTCCTGGAATGCGGCTGGTTTAGGGAACACTTCAGAGAAATTAGATCTTATTTGTTCACTTCAAGAGGATGCAATCTGCATTCAGGAGACCAGAAGAGTAGCAGACTTTACCTATCCTGGGTATCTGTTTTTAAATATAAAGGCACAACTTAAATGGGAATATGTTAGTTCGTCCATCTCCCCAAACTTCTTTCAGATTGTGAGAGTGTATCCGATTTTAAAGAAAGGTAGAAAAACCTCCCTGTTAATAGTTCATTCTTATATCCCCTATATAAGGAATTTGATAGAGTTTTATTGTCTGTGCTTAATCAAATATTATTGATCAGCTCTAATCTACATGAAAGTGTATGTGAGTTACTAATAATGGGAGATTTAAATTGAAAATTCTCCAACTTATCTCTTTCCACTTTTGGTTACCTAGAGAGGGAAACTGCTTTAAATATTCCACGGATTCTATTTTCCCTGAGAATGAGGACGGACAAAAGGGGAAACATTCTATTGAAAGGCTTGTGAGACTTATGTTGTATTATTCTAAATGGGCGTTTTAGTTCTGATCATCCAGCAGCTTTTACACATAAATCCCCGCAGAGTAGCTCAATAATTGATTATATGTTAGCTTATTATTATATTGCTCAATCAGTAGAGGATATGAGAGTCATGAATACATCCTTTAGTGATCACAAAATTCTCATTCTTTCGTTAAAAATGCAGTTTTCCCCTATAGATTCTTGGAATCCTCTGCGCAAAGCCATTAGCTTTTGTGGGAAAACAGGTAGAATTTTTTGGAACCAAGCTAATATGTCTTCTGCTCTTGAATCCATAGTGAGAGATGGAGAAAAATGGAAGGTTGACCCCCTAAATCATTTCTCTAAATTTATTGAATATATAACCCGAAGTGTTAAATATCATTGACCAAAGTTGTGACAGAAGAAAGTAAGGCAATCCATTCTATTATTAAATAGAGAAATTAATAAATTGGTAAGGAGACAGCATGAATGGGAGTCTAAGGATAAGAGCAAGAGAATATCTTTATTAAAAAGAAGAAGAGCACATGTGAAGTTAGGCATTAAGAGGGAAAATGAGGACAGATGAGGGATAGCAGTGAGGGAGCAGCGGTGACAAAAAATTCCCGCACATTTTGGGATACCATTCCTAAAGGCTGTGGAAGGCGTAAATCGTCCAGTGCCCCCCCAATGCCGAGGTGGATTGGAAGAATTATATATTGGCTCTGTATGCAGAAAATGAGGCGAGGGAGCCATAGGAAATGGATTGGAGTAAAAATAATAGATCCAATGAAAATTGTTGGGGTCTTGCCTCCGTGACTGAAATTAAGGGGTTCATTAGGACAATGAGGAATTCCAGAGCTATAGGCCCAGATGAGGTCCTGATGGCTTTAATTTTCAAACTTGAACCTCTGCTTTGGGCAAAAATCCTCCAACTGGTTTTCTGTGCCTGCTACTTAAAAAGTAGAGTCCCAGACTCCAGGACAGGGAGTGTTATTGTCCCATTCGATAAAAAGAGTGATACATCCTTGCCCATAAATTATCACCAAATCACACTATTGGATGCAACTGGCAAGATATTTGCAAAAAGTTTTTTTGTACATTTAACATACTGGGTCGAGGATAACGAGATACATCCTCTGGATGAAGCAAGTTTTAGAAAGGAACTTAGTACTTTAGACAATATTTTATTGTTGCATACAATAAATGAAAAATATGTTCAGATAAGGGGGAAACAGTATATGCAGAGTTTATTGATTTCTCTCCAGCCTTTGATAGAGTGGACAGGAAAATACTGTGGAAAAAACTATATGAGCTGGGTATCCCCTCAAACCTGCTACGCTTGATTATAGCTTTGCACTCCTCTACCTAGTGTAAAATTTTGAACAGGGTTTGCCTGATAAATTTCCTACAAAAAATGGATTGAAGCAAGGCTGTTTGTTGGCAACATTGATATTTTCCTCATATATTCATGATCTGCGGATGGCACTTTGCAAACAATTGTAGGATATCCTTTGTCTTGCCTCCTATATGCAGATGATATAGTTGTGATTGACCTTACCCCAAAAGGTTTAAATCAGCGATTGGTGGCGTTACACCTATATTCTACACAGCATAATTTGCAGATTAAGCAATCCAAATCTTAAATTATATGTTTCCTTGGGAAAAAACTGGGTAAGAAAATAAACTTCTCCTGGTCTTTGGGCCAACACAAGCTAGAGCGGGTACAATCCTACTGTTTTTTGGGGAAGATTTTTTCCTCTTCACTCAGTGACAAAGATCACATGTGCAGTAATGTCTCGAATGCTTTATCTTAAACACAAGGTTTACTTGCATTTTTTACAAAAGTTGGCATCACTTCCACCATTTATTAATGGCTTATCAAACAAAGATACCGGCCACACTCCTGTATGCTCTTGAGGGCACAGAGATCTCTAAATGGAATTTGTTAGATAGGACAGAAGGGCAGGCATTAAGATGCCTAGCCTTTTGTAATAATTTGGCCTCAGTGGCAGCCTTAAGGCTCAAATGTGGTATTAAGAATGTTTTTGTATTGGTCCTTGTGGCTGTGGTTAAGAGAGCTTATAGTTTAGCCCACAGTAAGGCAGCTACCTTAATAAATCTAGCTTTTATAGAAATGTTTAACAGATTGAAAGAAAAATCTATATTTTTTAAAAATTATAATCTATTTTACAATTGCTTGAGCTAAACCATGATTCGATTCAATCCTCTTTGCCCACTACTTTTAAAACTCTTTTAAAAGAAACGTCCTGGTTGAAAAGTTTCTCCTCTGATTTATAGTTCTGCAGTAATAAAAGGAGACTGACCAGGTTAACCAAATCAGTAATTTTTAAACAATCTCAGCCCTGCCTTTCTTGGAATATTCCCCATGGGATAAGGTGCTTGTACCTTTTGCTGAGATTAGATAGATTGCCCCTTAGAGATCTTACCTCTAAATGGGATGAATCTGATAATAATTGCGATCTCTGTCAACTGGGTGTGCAGAATTTTAAACAAGTACTATTTATTTGTCTCACTTTAGCCCTGGCCAGGAACAAATGGCTAAAACCTCTTTACCTGCACTTTTATATTCACTCAGCAGGAATGCTTTTGAAGCTCTTTATAATCCTCCTAATACATTTATTTGTTTTAGGATTTTTTAATTATTTCAGTCTTTTCTAAATCTCTACTGAGTGTATTGTATTGGTGATCAATATGAAGATTGAAAATGTACTCTTCAGGGCAGATTGGAAAACTATGATAAGATTTCCTGGTGCTTCTCAATTCGCATTAACTGCTAAAGGTCATTTGGCCTGGACTGTATTGAATGTTTTTCTATTATTTCCGCTTGGAAGTATATGTTACACAACTGTTTTACTGTAGAAAATGTTATGGTATATGAGGGTTCTCTACGAGAAGTCTCCCTAGGGTTCCATGACGCACTGTCTGAGGCACTCTGTGGCTTTTTCTTCCTTAGAATATTTAATGTTTATACTCTAGAGGCTAATTTGAATAACTTGAATAACTTGATCAACTTTAGATTCGCTACTGTGATATAGTGTGTGAGCAATGTATTTGTATAATTTTGAGCTCTTTTTTGATCTTCTGTGGAATTTCTAAATGAATGTTCTTAGGTCGTTTCATGTCTTTTTAGGAATTGGTTTAACATGCAGACATCTTAGGAGTTCCAATTGATGAAATAAATAAAAACTTGAAACTTGAAACACAGAAAGAAAAAGTAGGAACTTTGGGAATTTCAGGATATAGAAAAATCAATCCTAGCTTACCACAAAATAATTATTCCCTCCTAGGTGCCACTTGCCTCCATATTATGAGTAAACCTCAGGGAGGGTAAGTTTGGCTCCAATTAATAGAGGTACATACCATTGAATGACTTGGTAAAAATGGGTTGAAATTCATGTACTCAGATCCAATGAAGCCCTTAAACTTTGACATTAGTCACACTTTGTATGAGTCCCGATATATGACGAATCTCTAAAACAAGTTAGATATTAGTAAGGTGTACCCTATATTCAAGGTTCACATATGTGACATATCCGTATTTGGTATTTTGCAAAGTGCTATATTTCACTCATAGGCATCTTGCGGGCAGTGTAAATTATTTACAGCTGATGTGTATTATGAATTTATTTCTGAGAGGGTAGAGCCAGGATTTAAAGCTATCCTGAGCTTTAGCAAGGTGTCTCTTGGCTTACAGCTAGAGAATGACTGTTTTAATGGAATCACTGTTGCATACTGGAAGTACCAGCAACATACTCTGACATGGCTTGTTTTAGGGGCATGGATTAATAAATGTCCAACATATTTTAGGAGATTAGTAGGACAGTGCCATTTTAAATTTTCCAATGGTGGTGTGTCTATGTTTGTGCAAATGTCTCCTGTTGGACATAGCCCTTTCTGTGGGGTCACACCAGTTTTTGCCTTCCTCAGCAATCCTTTGCTGCATCCATTTTTGTTGGCTTTTAGGACTCTGATCACAATTTTTCTGCTAACTTCTGGCAAAGTGTTTGATCTCTCTCCTTAAACCATGGTAAAATTAGACCACACCTAATTGATACGTTTAATTAACTTGTAATTCCTTAGTAAATGGTATCACATGTATTCAAGGCATGTAAATTAAATGCTACTAGTGCACTGCAGCACTCATTGTGTCACCCACTAAAGTGGCCTTTTAAAACATGTCGCAGGCCTACCACTGCAGTCTGTAGTGCAGTTCTAAACTGTCATATCAACCAGGCAAAACAAACATGTTGCCTTGTGTAAGCATTCCTTTTTAATACTTATAAGTTGGGCTCCCAGTTTTCTGATATTTTGTGTTTTGAACACGTCCATCTGTATTTATACAAATTTATTTTCAGGACATCTTGTTGGATATTGGTGTTTACCCATTCTTATTTAGAATTTGTGAGTAAATGAACCCAGAGCTTGTGTATTTCCACATTTATTTTAGAAATAAACATGCACTTGTACTTTTATGCTGGTCATGTTTCAGCACATTTAACAGCCAAATATTATAAAGAAGCCGACCCATATGAGACTATAAGCATTATAATTTAAGCATACCTTGAGATATGCAGTAATTTAAGCATACTGGAAGTACCAGCAACATACTCTGACATGGCTTGTTTTAGGGGCATGGATTAATAAATGTCCAACATATTTTAGGAGATTAGTAGGACAGTGCCATTTTAAATTTTCCAATGGTGGTGTGTCTATGTTTGTGCAAATGTCTCCTGTTGGACATAGCCCTTTCTGTGGGGTCACACCAGTTTTTGCCTTCCTCAGCAATCCTTTGCTGCATCCATTTTTGTTGGCTTTTAGGACTCTGATCACAATTTTTCTGCTAACTTCTGGCAAAGTGTTTGATCTCTCTCCTTAAACCATGGTAAAATTAGACCACACCTAATTGATACGTTTAATTAACTTGTAATTCCTTAGTAAATGGTATCACATGTATTCAAGGCATGTAAATTAAATGCTACTAGTGCACTGCAGCACTCATTGTGTCACCCACTAAAGTGGCCTTTTAAAACATGTCGCAGGCCTACCACTGCAGTCTGTAGTGCAGTTCTAAACTGTCATATCAACCAGGCAAAACAAACATGTTGCCTTGTGTAAGCATTCCTTTTTAATACTTATAAGTTGGGCTCCCAGTTTTCTGATATTTTGTGTTTTGAACACGTCCATCTGTATTTATACAAATTTATTTTCAGGACATCTTGTTGGATATTGGTGTTTACCCATTCTTATTTAGAATTTGTGAGTAAATGAACCCAGAGCTTGTGTATTTCCACATTTATTTTAGAAATAAACATGCACTTGTACTTTTATGCTGGTCATGTTTCAGCACATTTAACAGCCAAATATTATAAAGAAGCCGACCCATATGAGACTATAAGCATTATAATTTAAGCATACCTTGAGATATGCAGTAATTTAAGCAAATCTCATCCAGTTTTTCTAACTCCCTATGTTGTCAATATGCACAGCTATTGGCCTGGAATTCATAAATTACAGCATGTACATTTACTTAAAAGAAGCCAGATTGTTCTGTATTTTGCAGCTGTTAAAAATAAATACAGAAAATAAATACAAAGCTTTCTTTCTGTATTTATCTGTAAAAATCAGTGAAATCGGAAAACTGGGAACCTTATTTATAAGCCACCGCTAAAGTAGACCCTAAAGAGACCCTACGGGCTCCTAGGGTGGGATGAATGGTATTTAAAAGGTAGGACGTGTGATTAGGTTTTACACTAGTTTTTCACTGTTGTAAAACCTATCTTTCTAATAGACTAACACTGGGCTACCTTGCTTCAATTAATAAGTGCTGATTTCATATTGGGAACAAATAGACAGTATATCTGAATCTGCCTAAGGACAGTTTGCATAGACTGCAGCTGATCAGACTGTGGCTGCCAGGGTGTCATTGAGTCTGATCGTGCATCGCAAGTAATGCACTCAGTGTACTGCCTGCTAATCAAACAGTGCATTGTTTTTAATTCTATCAGTTTCTATAGAAGTCCATCTATAAATACAGGCACATGCATGGTCAGAAAGTTTTTAATGACACTACTCATCTCCTGAAATAAGCTGGACATTTTTTGCTACAAGTGCCTAAAACTAACCTACCGCTAGTGGGAGAGCCAAGCACTGAGGGCATGATGCTTTACTCAATCCCTACTCGATCTTCTGCCTTACAAGGAGTCAATGCATTAATGCTGCACTGTTATGCTTTTTCATATAAGCTTGGTGGTGAGGGTCTGTCAGTGTTACCAGGTTCCCTCTGGCTCCCATCCTCGCATGCTCACATCAAATATAGGAGCAGCATAGAAAACTAGGGGGATTAAAAGGCCCAGAACGGTCCATGTTTAGATTTACATTTCCACTCTTACCCATACAAATGGTTAGCACTCCAAATTAGTAGACCACCATCCAGCTAATATATGAGCAGTCGGGCAGCGGAGCAGGGGTCTGAAATGTGTTTCGGGAAAAGGGAGACAGTAATACCCTTTACATTAATTGTGACTTTCAGAACAACATATCTGTGCTCAGTCAGTTTTCCAGCAGGTAAAGAGAAATGTGACAGGTACACATTCCAGCACATTTCTCTGTAATAACAGGGCGAACAGAAATTAAAGTTTGTGACCGAGGGCATTTATTTATTGATACATAAGCTTAATGGCCTTGTTTGAAAAGTGATTTACTTTAGGTTTGTGTAAATAGAGGAACAGATGGGCTATGTGATAGACATTGAGCTGGATGGATGGATGCATGAATGAATGGATAATTTTATGATAAGTAATCATGATGATGTTTAACTGGGAGTATTGTATGTTGAATTCGACCTACTAATTATTTTCTTTTTTCTGTTTCATGTTTTAATAGATTGATAAGGAACAGTTTGACAGAATTCTTGAGTTAATTGAAAGTGGGAAAAAAGAAGGAGCAAAACTGGAATGTGGAGGTTGTGCTTGGGGAAAAAAAGGTTTCTTCATTGAGCCTACTGTGTTCTCTGATGTGAAAGATGACATGCGCATTGCCAAAGAAGAGGTAAACAAATTAATCAAGTTTTTATACCTACCGTATTTATCGGCGTACAACACGCACCGGCGTATAACACGCACCTCATAAACTTAAATTTCGGAATGTACTATGGGTCCTTAACATTATATCGGCGTATAACACGCACACATCATTTGCCCCTTATTTTCAGGGAGAAAAAGTGCGTGTTATATGCCGATAAATACGGTATTTCATTATCTTGTATTTTTCTGATCACGTTTCATATTTATTGAAATAGCTTCACTAATTTTTGAGGAGGAACAGAAAACATGGTGTAAGCCCCAGAAGGTTTATGGGGAGCATGACATCATTAACGTTTGTTAGCAGAACTATGCTTGCAGCTAGAATTCCCCTTAGAAAATGTTTTAACATTGGTTCCATATTGATCATGTAAGCTAGCTTGTCCCCACCTCAAATAGAAGTTGTAGCGGGACTATGCCAAGAAAAATCTTGAAACAAATGCTACAAACCATGCATGTCTTAGTAACATTTTCAGAGGGAACTAGCTATCACTCCATAGGTTTAAAATAGGAGAATTTCTTAAATATTGTAGCCCTTGCTGGTATGCCAAATGAATCCCGGCATCTCATGGTTCAGGGATGCTCTGAACACGTAAATGTGGCAATATCCCCTGGCCAGTTACCTGATCAGGTTACAGACGAAGGTCTCCTTAGATTTACTAGATTAGAGGACTCCTCCACCCCTAATCAGGTTCCATTTCTTCAAGCTAAACTAACAGTAGTAAATCTAGAAGAAATTTGACTAACCAGGAACAGTAAAAGCAGGAACAAACACGAAACCAGCCAGGGGAACGTTGAGATCCAGAACAGCTAAAGATAGGATTGCTGGACAATATTGTATTTTCAGATGGCATTTTTAAGGAAGGACATCAAAGTATTTCATGCTGAACTGAATCTAACAAGAGGTAATGACTGTCATCATCTTGGATTGGATAACCTTCCTTGTTTTCCTCTGCACATGCTATCCTAGCTTGCAGACATCATCATGGACTGGGGCCACAATCTTAGCTCGGTTCCAACACCAAGGCATGGAACCATCATCATTATATTGGGCCCGGGGACACAAGGCTGATTTCCAATGAGTTCCACTTTTCCTGCAGCAGCTGCTGACCTGGCATGGCTCTTATCACCTCTTTGGCTCATCCCAGAAGACCAATAACAGCTAGCTACCATGACACATGCATGAGTCATTGTGCCTCAACCAAAGCAAGGCAAAGTACATAAGCCAGGTAAGCATGACATTGTCTCTTCCCTAACACCATCATTTGCATTTATCATGCACACATTCAAATAGTGCTGCAGAACATTATGGGCCAGATGTACAAACCTTTTTGCACGTTGCAAACAGCGAATTTCGCTGTTTGCGACGTGCAAAAAGCACATTGCGATGCCCAATCCCCGTTTTGCGAGTCAGTAATCTGGTTACTGACTCGCAAAACAGGACTGCGTATCGTTATTAGGAAGGGGTGTTCCCCTTCCTAATTGCTAGTCGCAGCGCGGTGCTGTATTGTTTTGTGACCGCAAATGCAGTCACAAAGCAATCGCAGTTATCACCAGTGTCACACTGGTGGTAACCCATTCGCAAAAGGGATGGGGTCCTCATGGGACCCTTTCCCCTTTGTGAATGGTATGAAAAAAAATTTTTTAGAGCAGGCAGTGGTCCTATGGACCACTGCCTGCTCTGAAAAAATGAAACAAAAACGTTTCATTTTTTAGTTTTGTAATGCATCTCGTTTTCCTTTAAGGAAAAAGGGCTGCTTACAAAAAAAAAATGCTTTATTCAAAGCAGTCACAGACATGGTGGTCTGCTGTCTCCAGAAGGCCACCATCCTTGTGAGTGCCGCCACTCGCAAGGGGCTCGCAAATTGCGACCCGCCTCATTAATATTAATGAGGTGGGCCTTTGCAACCCCCTTGCGAGTCGCAGATGGTGTCAGGGACACCATCCTACATTCTGGATTGCAACTCGCAAACTGCGAGTTGGTCTGACACACAATTTACGAGTCGCAATCCAGATTTTTGCTACATCTGGCCCTATATCTGCACATCCAATCCACACTACCTTATTCACATCACCATTTATCACTCTTCACTATTAACACACTATTCAGACACTGCACCTTAGGGTTGTTAGCGCGTCAGTCCTTAATATGTACGTTTACAAGGTGACGCGTATAGGTCAATGAAACTTTTGATTCGCATGGAGTATCCTAGCTATTATGTGACCAACAGTTCAGTTGTCAATTCACAAATTTTATTTTAATAACCATTAGACAAATCATCAATCAATAATTAATAAAAGCAATAAACATCACACCATGACTTTTCAGCCAGGAATAACCACACCTCAATATACGTTTTAGTAATTTTATTTCCCTTTTTGTTACAATACTAAGTCATGAGATTAATTCAAACTCAATTCAGTTCAGATACGAACAGCATTAATTAGTTAGAAGACGCCAAAAACATAATCTACTCAAAGCTTGCATCATGGTACACTCTAGAGCATTAACACAAATCAATAAGAGCATCAAGGGAAAGGCTGGCAGAAGGGGTGCTCTGGGGCCCCCTGGGGGCCCCTGCACTGCCCATGCACTTGGCATGGGCTGGGAAGGGGCCCCTGGCAAGTGCCCCATCATGCAGGTCACTGCCCGATTTACGGGCAGTGATCTGTGCAACGGGTGCAGATGTACCCACTGCACAGAGGCATTGAAGGCGGCTCCACGTCCCGGCCATGCTTTCTGCTGGGCCGGCGGGCGGAAACAATGTTTCTGCCCGTCGCCCCAGCAGAATGTTCTTCATGCGGCCGGCGGGGTCTCAGGGGTGCTGGCGGTCAGTTAAATGATTGCCAGCCTGAACAGGGTGGTAAACACTGCTGTGTTCCTTATGAGGGCCTTTGTCTTCTTCTCCAATTTTCCCTGAAGGTTCTTTCCCTATTTCGTTTGTACCTCCTCTGATTATTCTTAGACATTTTCAATGTAATCCTTTGGCACAATTTGCATAATCCCCATATTCCTAATAGACAAGCTATCACAATTAATATTACCTGTATAATTTTTAGTAGCACCCCATTCCAAATTTTACTAAGCCAATTTCCCACTGAAGCAAACCCTTTATCAACCTTTACCCAAACACCTGGTTCTTTCAATTCCTTTAAATCACTACTTGACTTAGTCAGATTAGTAAGTAAGGCCCTCATTATGACCCTGGCTGATAGGGGAGAAGTGGGGGTAATACCGGCAACAGACCGGCGTAAAAAAAATAGAATTATAACCATGGCAGTTACCACCATGGTCATCTGCCACTTCTCCCCTCCGACCGCCAGGACGGTGACAACCGCTGGGCTGGAGACTTCGGTCTCCAGCCCGGTGGCCGTCACCAGACCGCCGGCGATATCACGACTCTGCATACCGCCATGGATTTCGGGTGGTTTGGAACCGCCATGAAATCCATAGAGGTAGGCACTCTCAGTGCCAGGGAATATGTTCCCTGGCACTGATAGGGGTCTCCCCCACCCCCCATCCCCACCCCGAGTCCTCCCCCACACTCCCCACCCCCCTGCTACCCTCCAAAGGTGGCAGGACCCCACTCCCTACCCCTACCCCCAAGATTGAAACACACCCCCACCCTACACGCATACAGACACCACCATAACACATACCAACAAACATACCAAACATACACACAGTCATACACGCACACATGCATACAGACATCCACCCACACATACTCACAGACAGACATGCACGCATTTTCAAACACACAGAACCCCCGCATGCATACACGCACTCACACACCCCCTCTACATACTCACACACACACACCCATGCACACACACAACACACAACACCCCCCGGCCCCCTCCCGTAATGGACGATCAACTTACCTTGTCTGCTGATCCTCCGGGAGGGGACGGGATCCATGGGGGCTGCTCCACCACCAGCTCCCCATCATCAGAACACCGCCACACCGAATCATGGGACGTGATTCAGTGGGCTGTGTTCTGATGACAGGGCGGTGGAGGTGGAGCAACCTCCACTTCCCCGCCGACCGCCAGTATGGCTGCTGGCGGCTCTCCATCCGAAAAAGGACAGAGGGCTGCCAACAGTCATAATACGCCGCACAGAAAACCGCCTGCACTGGCGTTCTTCAGCACGGCGGTTCGAAGACCGCCGAGGTCATAATGAGGGCCTAAGTCTCTTATCTCTCTACTATTATTAGGGATATACGAACAACACTGCCTATAGTAAATCATTTTACAGACTCAGTCGTCCTTCGCTAGAAGAATGTCTAAAGCAAGACGATTTTGAAGAGTCATAGCTGTATCCGCAGCCAATTCAGTATCTATCAGGAGTATTACCCCTGTAAAATTTGTCAGCATTTTATCCACAATAGTAGACAACTTTCGAATCTTGATTGAATTTAGAATGACTCCCAGTGAAGGAATCACCACACCAAATATATCTCTCACTACCGCAGAAGAGGACTCCCTCCTCTGTCTCTTATGGTGTAATTCAGTCAATTTTGGAAACCTTTTCAAATCCTCTATTTGATAAATCTTTGGGAATACCATCCCCAAATAACATATCCCATACCATCCTCTTGGAAGATGGTAATAAGCATTAAGTCCACAAATATAATAAATCCCTGGAATCGCAGGGTCCTGACCATTCAACATAAAAGTCCATTTACTCTGAAACAAAAACACATGCCTACAGTCACTCGTACCCACACATAAAGTGTCAGTGTGCGACTTTGGCCTATATATACAAAGCTTCTCTATGTGTAATGCATCTAAAGCGGATTTCCCTCCCGTCTTTACTGCAGTGTAAGCATAATCATTCTTGTAAGTCCTTTTCTCTAAGCCTTTTTCTAATTTCTCTTGTAATGCTTTCCTCCTATCCTCAGTGTGACCTAAGAAGCTCTTCTCTAAAGGTGTAAGCAAGCATGTGAGGTTGTTTTTATGCACATAATCCATTCCAAACGTTAGTGTAGGTTCAAAGAATCCTCTAACCAATGCTTTGTCAAAATCTCAGTCCATGCTTTCTTTTCTTATTGACAATGAGAGAGGTGCACCCAAGAGTGCAATAAGGCAGGGCCCTCACCTTGACAGTAAATGTGCGGCAACCACTTCCTCCTTTGCTTTCCCTTGTGCCCTGTCTGGGTCAAAAGGAAGAGAGTTATAGGCTGCAGCATTCTATTTCTTAAGTGGTGGACAGGCCTGGCAACATTTCATGTGGTATAGTTTCAGAAATCACCCACATGATCCATCTCTTATCACTGGAAAACCACGCTACATAAAAGACGTGGTGTTTCCATGACTTAGGGAAGCACTACAAAGCCTAAATCAGCAGCCACTACTTTGCAGGTTAGTCGGCAGGGCTGTAGGAACTAAGGTAATGTATGTGCATGTGTGAAGTTGTTCTTTTGTATGTTGGTATAAGTGATTATTTGTATGTTTGTACATTCATATATGCATGTGGCTGTTTGTATGTGTCGATTACATACGCATGTGCAGTCAAGTCTTCTCTCTGGGTGTTTGTGATGATTTCTGGACATCTGCGGGCCTAATTGTCACTACTCCTGGCCTAAGGGTATGTGGCTCACATTGTATCTTTCACATTTCGATATTACAATGGCTATTTCTGAAATATTGGTAGTCTTGGCACATTGTAATTATCATAGCATGGCTTGTCTCTTATAGTGGCTACTGTTACTATAATGATTGCCTGGGCATATTGTTGGCATATTTGGCAAGTTATACTCCCTTGGCATTCTGGTGGCCCATATGCCATCCTCAACTGCTACATTGGCAGTCTTAGCATCTGTTGGATCTCCTTAGCATACAGTGCATCTTGGTATTATGCTGGCAAATGTGAAAACAACACGGTGATGGATGGAATACTTGAAATAATCTTAGCCACTATCTATCGCTCAGGCTGCATCCCAAGTCATCATTTTTTTGCCCACCATGCCATCCAAGTTTGAACCCACCCATATGCACATCAGTTTTGACCCTGCTCCCCCTGGGAACAGTCCAGCCGAACTGCCAGACCAGGTCCACCCTGGACCAGAAACAAGCATCCTAGGACCAGTTTTGGTGTATCACCCCTCATCAGCAAGGCTAGCTTGAATCGAGTGGCACAGTGAGCCAGGGACCCACGTCTTGGCATACCCGGCTCACTTTGGACGGCAAATGCAAAAACAACAAGGTGTTGGATAGAATGCTTGAATTATTCTCAGCCACTGGCAAAGGCTCAAGCCACATCCCAAGTCATTATTTCTTTGCCCACCGTGCCACCCCACTTTGGATCCAGCCATATGCAAATCAGTCTTGATCCTGCTCCCATGGGAACAGTTCATCCCAAACTGCCAGGCCAGGTCCTCCCTGGACCAGAAACAAGCATCCTAGGGCCTGTTATGGTGTATCACCCACTAATCAGCCGGACTATCTTGAATCCGGTGGCACAGTGAGCCTGGGACCCGTGCCATATCTGGCACACTTAGGGTGGCAAATGTGAAAACAGCAAGGTGATTAATAGAATGCTTGAATTAACCTCAGCCACTGGCAATCACTTGGGCTGCTTCCCAATCCATCGATTTTTTTGCCCACTGTTGGACTTTTGCTTATGCAGGGTCATCCCCAGTCTTTTTGCCTCCTGACTGTTGGCTTTTCAACTCTGAGCACTTTACCACTGCTAACCAGTGCTAAAGTGCCTATGCTCTCTGTGTAAAATGTGTACGTAATTGGTTCTCCATGATTGGCATATTTGTTTTACTATTAAGTCCCTAGTAAAGTGCACTAGAGGTGCCCAGGGCCTGTAAATCAAATGTTACTAGTGGGCCTGCAGCACTGGTTGTGCCACCCACACAAGTAACCCTGTAAGCTTGTCTCAGACCTGCCACTGCAGTGTCTGTAAGTGAATTTGTACACTGTAAATTCGACTTGGCAAGTGTACCCACTTGTCAGGCCTAAACCTTCCCATTTCTTACATGTAAGGCACCCCTAAGGTAGGCCCTAGGTAGCCCCAAGGGCAGGGTGCAGTGTATGGATAAGGTGGGACATATAGTAATGTGGTTTATATGTCGTGACAGCGAAATACTTCCAATTTCGTTTTTCACTGTCTCTCTCATAGGATAACATGGGGGCTACCTTTAAATATGATTAAAGTGTAGATTCCCCTAGAGAGTAGATGGACATGTGGAGTTTGGGGTCCCTGAACTCACAATGTAAAAACACATCTTTTAGTAAAGTTGATTTTAAGATTGTGCGTTTGAAAATGCCACTTTTAGAAAGTGAGCATTTTCTTGCTTAAACCATTCTGTGACTCTGCCTTGTTTGTGGATTCCCTGTCTGGGTCAGTTTGACAGTTGGGTTGTTTTTCACCTCACACTAGACAGTGACACAAAGGGGGCTGGGGTGTAACCTGCATTTCCTGATTAGCCATCTCTGCTAGGAGGGAGGGGTGGAGTGATCACTCTCATCTGAAAGGACTGTGCCTGCCTCTGACAATACCGGCTCCAACCCCCTGCTGTGTATCTGAAGCCTTGCCTGGGCAAGGCAGGATTTCACAAGTAGGTGTGAGTCCCCTTTGAAGAAAGGTGACTTCAAAGACTAAAATGGGTATAAGAAGGGCACCCAAATCTACAGACTTTAGAAACACTTCTGGAACCAAGAGGAACCTCTGCCTGGAGAAGAGCTGATAGCCGAGGAAGAAGTGCTGCCCTGCCTGTGACTGTGCTTTGTGGAGCTTTCCTGCAGTGCTGCTTCTGCCAGAGTAAGAGGGCAAAGACTGGACTTTGTGTGCCTTCCATCTTGTGCAGAAATCTCCAAGGGCTTGAGTTAGAACTTGCCTCCTGTTGTTTGAAGTCTCAGGGACAGCAAAGATTTCTCTCTGCCACCACCTGGAGTCTCTGGAGAGACTCCTACTCCGACAAGTGGTGCCCTATCCAGTCCCTGGGCCCTTGAAAGGAAAGCTGGTGGAAATCCAAGGAAATCGGCTGTGGACGACTCCGGACCGACGCCGCTGCTGAATCCGGTAACGCCGCCTGCACCCGACGGCGTGACCTTCGCTGGAACGCGACGCTCTTCGCAGCCCCGACGCCGCAGCAGCCCCGCTGAAGTCCGCAACTCTGTGGAAGTCGCCGCACCACGTCGTGACTGACGCCGCTCGAAGTGCACGGATTCAATGTTTCGCACAGACGCTGCGATCCCTGATTTCGCGCATCGGCTTGTTTTTACTCTTCACCAAAGGTACTGTACTTGGGGGTCTACACGACTCCGTGTCCGGCGCCGCTGGTGTCGGCTTGTTGGGAACGACTCCGTCACGATGCCGTGTTAACATCTCATCGAAGCATTTTTGTTTCTAAGTGCTATTTTTGAGTTTAATCTCTAAAAATTCATAACTTGACTTGTGTATGTCGGATTTTTGTCGTTTTGGTCTTGTTTTGTTTAGATAAATATTTCCTGTTTTTCTAAACTGGTGTTGTGTCATTTTGTAGTGTTGTCATTAAGTTACTGTGTGTGTTGGTACAAATACTTTACACCTAGCGCTCTGAAGTTAAGCCTACTGCTCTGCCAATCTACCAAGGGGGTTAGCAGGGGTTAGCTGAGGGTGATTCTCTTTTACCCTGACTAGAGTGAGGGTCCTTGCTTGAACAGGGGGTAACCTGACTGTCAACCAAGGACCCCATTTCTAACACCCACCATGCCACCCAATTTGGACCCAGATATATGTAAATTAGCCTTGACTCTAGCTCTTCATATGATATGTCAAAATGATATATATTGTGTAAAGAGTCCAGGGGTCCCCTTTCTAGTGGACAGGGGCTTGATCTTGCAATTCCAAGGTGCTCTTTTAGAGGGTAGTGTGGTCTAGCAGCATTAGACTTATCATAGAAGAGTGTTAGACATCTGCAAATACACACAGTCAATAAATGAGACACACAACTCAATAAGGAGAGCCACACCAATTTACAAAAATAACAAGTATCTTTATATATATTTAGGCACCAGAATCAATATGATCAGGTAAGTACGTTTTGCAGGAGGAATCTTAACAGTTTTGAAAAGTTGACACTGTGCAATTTTTGGAAGCAGTAATGTTATCCTAAAAAGGAAAAACAAGGTACAGTATATCTACCCACAGGACGAATCTAATAGACTTAAGGTAGGTATTGGGCAAGGGTCAGTACCACACCAACAAGTCACACCGGGAAGCAATGGGGCGGCCGGGTGCAGAGGTGTAGTATGGCATTGGGTGCCCAATGTTAGTCGAAGGGGATCGGTCCGGTTGAAAGGGGGCTGCAGGTTTGGACAGGGAGTCCACTCAAGGAGAACCAACAGGTGGGTTCAAGTCTAGAGATGCTCGGGAACATGGAGACACCTTTGGTCCTCCTCTCCATGGGCTGGGGGTGACGAGTGTAGAGGTGCCCTGAGGAGTCAGGTTTTCTCGTGGTTAAGGGGGTCAGCGGGCAGAAGCTGCAGGTAGTGTCTGAAAGTCCTCAGTGGGTAAGTCCAAGGTGGGCTCTGTCTCTGGAGGGCTGGGGCACCACGTTGGCACAGTTGGCCCACTTGAGCTTGGGCTAGGTGGCACAGGTGCAGTGGTACTTTCCAGTGTTGGGTTTTTGGAGTCCGGACTCTTCTCAGGTCTCTTGGGGTGCCTGCGAGATGAAACGAAGCAGCTCTGCTGCACAATGGTAGTTCCTGGGTTTTTGCTGAAGACAGACAGTCCTCCCAGGCTTTTGAAGGTACAGCAGCTTGTAGGACAAGTCGACTTTGGTGCAAAACAGCGGGACAGCAGACAGGCTGGCAGGGCTGGGGCTAAGTCAGGTGCTTCTTCCTTAGTGTTTGCTTTTACACCCCTTGCGTGTCCTTCTTCTTCGTAGGTCGGGAGAAATCTAACATCTCAGTGTCAGGGGCTCCCCTAAATACTGAATTTAGGGACATTAGGGGAGTGTAGGGTAGGAGTCAGTGGGCCACTTACCCCTGTGGTCACTGTGCCCCCTTTATGACCACTTTGTGTGGGAAGTGGGCATAACCCTGTCCCAGAGTTCCTAATTCTGCCAGCTCTAAGATGGCAGATTTTTAAATGTTGTGTCCACATCAGGCAGCTTACCTTAGGGGTGGGTCTGACCTGAGAGGTGGGCATGACTCTCTGACTACTAATGTTTCCACCTCATCCTGTTGGGAGGGGTGTGCTAACCCCCTCCCCCACATCCCCCGCCAGAGCAGGCTTTGTTTCTGTGTGCCTGAGAGCAAAGGCTTTCACTCCTGGGGGCCAAATCAGTCTTGACCCTACTCCCCTAATGAGCTGGTCTATTCCCATGTGGAGCAGGATTTGCATAGGACTGGGTACAAATTGGGGTGGCATGGTAAGCAAAGAAAAACAATGGATTTAACCCAATCTGTATGGTTGTGAATGTTTGAAAATGTTCAGCATTCCACCCATCATATTTTTGTGTTGCTATTTTGGTATTATGCTGCCATCTCTTGGGATAGTTGTGGTAGTGGCATATTGTGGCCCTCCGTTACAATATTGCCCATCACAAGCAAAACCTGTGGATATTCCTAGTTTAACAGTGGCCATAACTGGCATAATGAGATCATGGCATGTTGTGGAGATCACTGACATTATTGTGACATTATATTGACTATCCCTGCCATAGAACTGGTTACCCTTTCCAAACTGTGGCTTTCTGTGGCCTAATATGCTCTGGCACAGTGTGCGTACGATTGACTTAATGGTTGTAATCCCCTATATTCCTAGCAAATAGGTTGTCCAGTCGTCTGGATGCTAACCTTAAATTGTTGGCTTTTCTGACAGAATCGTAGTCATTTGAGGCATACTGATTGCTGTTTTGAGCATAATAATTGTCCTGCCATAACGAGGGTCACTGCCGATACAGGATTCTGATGGGTTTTTCCCGCATATAGTTGTAATCACTAACATCTGGTGCCTTCTCATCACTCTTGGTGGACGTTCCTCTCATACTTTGGACATATGAGCTAGAATTCTCCCATATATGGCAGTAGAACATATTAGTACTTGATACAAATGGCAAACTGTTATTTGGGAACGAAATTTGTTCTCTAAAAAATGAACCTGGTACTTGAGAATATAACTTGTCATTTTCAGTTAGTGTTTGACTTTCTGTTTGGTGAAAGTGTTTAATTAGCCCAAGATGAAGTGTGGGTATTTGGGAGAAACATGAGTGTGTTTCCAGACAGTGCCAATCTTGTGTTCAAGGAAAAAAATGTTTATTTAGTAAGAGACTGTATCTGAAACTGACATTTGATACTCCACGAAAATGGAAGGCTGATGTTTGATTATGATTGTATTTCCTTAGTATATTTGATTTGATGTTTGAGTGATAAGCCAAGTTGTAAACCAAGGTAACAAATCCCTTTGAAGGACAGTAGCAGTTGTGGCATTGCGTCACTTTGTAATTATGGCGTGGCAGAAAAGCCACCTTAGCGCTGCGTTAGCATAAAAAAAATGATTCTATGGCGGTGCTAAGGTGGTGCAAGGGGCTTGTAAATATGCCCCATAGGTGTGCATTTACTAAAGGTTCGCACTTCCGTTCATAGAACATAACATAATGCAAAAGAGAGCATCAATTTACTTTTACCCTTAAAATGCATTGCACTGCTCCACTTAACAACACCCAAACTATCTTTAGTAAATGAGGATCAATGTGTCTGAATTTCATCAGTGCCCAGCATCTGATGGTATTGACCTTGGGTCCCGACTCCATAAAGAGTGGTTCTATTTTGATTGCATTGTTTGCTCTATTAATCAAGCAGTAATGCTTTGCCCTAAGCAAGCAGGAATGCTTTGTCCCTGATAATTTTCTCATTGATCTGTTTATCCATTCTCCAGATTGCAACATTGTATTCAAAAGTCATTTCCTACTCATGTAAGCCCTTCACATTATGATCCTTAGAAAATATATATTTATAAATTTCATCACATCAGGACTGTAGTAATAAAGCATTTGAACAGGAACCTCATAAAATAGGATAGAAGCACATTTGACAGGTGACAAGCTTTTTACCCTTCTATAAAAGCTCAAACTGGGGCAAAGGGCAAAGTTCCATTAAAAATTCTCTCTTATTTGATGGATTAAATCTAGTTGCCACTCCAACAAACGTTATGTTGTTTAGAACAACTAATTTATTGGACATCAGTCTAGATTAAATCTTGTTTATCACAAGGCCCAGTGAGTAGAAGCACGTTAAATCTGCCTCTTCACAGAGTTTATCCAGTGGTCTTCTACTTTGCCCAGCTGTGAAGAGGAGGTGAGGCAAATGAGTTGTATTTAAAATACTTTATCTATTCTACACCCTTAAATGCTTGGGTCAAGACCAAAAAAACAATCTGGCGACAGGCAAGTCTTTGGAGCTCTGGAATTAATCTGAGAATATCACATGCATATCCTATTTCCTCCAGAGGAGGTATTTAAAAACGGGTCCACTTATCTAAGATATACTAGGGATTTGAACTGCCAAGCCGTGTGTTTGAAATAAGGAACATTAAGCCAGGGTTCACTTGAAATTGCGTTTTCACAAAGGGCATAATAATCATTTAATATCATATACAACAGAGTGGTTGTTTTTGTTATTTCTGTTGACAACGTGTTTGTTGATAACCCTTGAAATTAATTAACCTTAAGCAGGTCTTGATGTAAGCTTCTTTGGATTGTGTTACCATTTCGTAATAATGGTGAGAATTAGTACAAAATTGCACAAGTACCACTGAACAACTTCTTCTTTACTTGCTCGTTTGTAAGACTTAAGCAAGCCTGCATAAATATTATGTTTCTAATTTACTATATCTGTGCATTGTAAAATCAACAAACATTCCTGTGCCTTTGCTGAAAAGCCAAGACGGTCAGGAAACAGATACGCCAACCTTTGTTTAGCCCTGACTTCTGTGGACCCTCACTGAATAGGTACTGGGAGATCAGGACCCCCTGCCTCACCAATTTCTATTTTTTTAAATTCAAATCAATACAGAACCAAGAATACATCAAACAAATTCACAAATTATGAAATGCTTTATTTAATTTACAAACAAAAGAATATGTAAACATTTAAATTTACATCTTAAGCAGAGGTTGGAGTTTTTCAAAATCTAGTTTAAAATATGGTGTAACACACTAAGGGGGTTATTCCAACTTTGGAGGAGTGTTAATCCGTCCCAAAAGTGACGGTAAAGTGACGGATATACCACCAGCCGTATTACGAGTTCCATAGGATATAATGGACTCGTAATACGGCTGGTGGTAAATCCGTCACTTTTCCGTCACTTTTGGGACGGATTAACACCTCCTCCAAAGTTGGAATAACCCCCTAAATAAATTCTGGCATATCACTTTGTCTTTTTTATGCTAGTTCATCCTCTTTTTGTGGGTGCATGCCTGTGCTTCCATTGAAGCCACCCTTTATCCGTGCCAGATCTGTTTGCTGTATTTGTGCTGCTTCCACACACCAAAATAAGGATACCAGCTTATTGTTTAGCCTCCAGTTTCAAATTGCTTCTCATGTACAGCACATTTGAAAATATTAATTTTTCATTTTTTTATATGTATTTTTTTAGTCTGCCAATATTTATTTTCCAAAAAGTTGTGGTCCCCTTGTGTAGCATTGCGTACTCCCAAGGATACATGGACCCCAGATTAAGAACCAGTAGTTTAGATCACATTAGATAAGGAACAGTAATCCTCTCATGGTGGTCGGACATTGATGAAATGTCCATTCCTGTAGAATTCTGTGGTACCTTACGAGACTGGAACGGTAGCACTAAGCCACATTTTAGGCACAAACTGCCTTGTAAGCTAGGTATAAATACACCTCCTCTAAACAGCTATGTTCATGGGTTAGAAATGAACAAAATCATGCAGAAATGTTTTTGAACTTTTCTAAATACTTGTATAGCTATTGCTTTTAAATCACAACTATGAATATTGTTTGCTTATTTAGCAAAGCTAAATCATGTAAAAGGTGAACAATTTGTGGTGACTATGTAGAAAAGGTGGATTGCCTGTCAAATTTATATTGGTGAACTTCTTTAGTAACTTGGCACAAGATTACGCTGATATGGGTTTTGTTGCAATAAAATCCAGAGAGCCCTCCACAAAACAGAATGTATGTATCAGAATGAACCAGCACAAGCTTAAATATCAGAATAACATTAATTGGATTCTAATCTAGATGTTAAGCCATTTGTTCTTTCATTTCATTGTAACAGATATTTGGGCCTGTTCAACAAATCTTGAAATTTAAAACAGTAGATGAAGTCATTAAACGTGCAAACAACACAACCTATGGCTTAGCAGCAGGAGTGTTTACTAAAGACCTGGACAAAGCCTTGACTTTTGCTACTGCTCTTCAAGCGGGCGTCGTATGGTAAGCTGCACTTAATTTGTATGTTCATTGGATTGTCGCTGTCAAGATATCCTAAATTTATCCACAGTCACAGTCATGCATAACGTATGTACTGCTATTTCCAACAGTCTGTCATTTAAATGTATTCTGTGGGAGTTTTCAAACTTAAAGTACCAACAAATTCCTCCTTTCGTGAGGTCTAACGAATTGTGTCTTCAGTCTATATTTGAACAGAGCAAGAAAACAAGCACAATTAGTGGGTTTGTATTGTAAGTACACAGTTTAAACTGCCTCAGATATATTGCTTTAATTTTTATTCACCTATTCAGTAGGAAAATATTTCATGCAAGAACAGGAGTCACTCTTAATAAGAGCCATCTCTTCACCCTCCTTGCACACGAAGATAGACGATGTTCAACTACAAAACCATGGAGTCTCTGGTTCACTTGACTTACATTGAATCAAGTGGGCACCAGTAAAAATCACAATTTAAATATGCTGAGCATGTCAGCCTGTTCCAAAATATTCAACAATGTGTTCATGTAATCTGAGTACATAGATTTTGAAGAAAAGTGTGATGGGTTGTCCAGGCGGTTGTCCCATGTGCATTGTGCCACAGGTCTCAACCTACACTTTACTGACAGGGCCAAGTCGGCCTAAACAGGTCTTAAGTTGCTTGTGTTTCCATCCAAGGAAACTAACTTGGCAGTTTAGTCTAGACTGTTCCTATTGAAGCAGGGCTAAAACTAATTTGCATGTGCCAGATATCTATCTGACATGGCAAATGGTCGAAAAAAACAAAATGATGGAGTGCAATATAACAGATTGATTGTCACTGGCTGAGGCTTTTGTACGCTTTGCACACATCACCTTTGAATTTCCCTTTCCATGGTTCGAGCCACATGCAGTGTTTAAAGATGGAATAATTCCAATTATTGATTATGAATTGCACATGCTCATCTTACACCAGGTGCTTCTTCCTTTATTCTATGTATTTGTAGTTCCTATAAAATCAAGTACTAACGGGAGTATCAGAGTCTCTTGTGAAACAAAAGGTATCTGTTGACGTCCCTGGTTCTAGGGTAATCAGGTTGAAAAGGTAACCATGACTACATTGTGCAGGAAGCTTTTTAAACAACCATGTTTTTATATTCAAGTCTTTACATTGGAGGAGGTTCCTGAAATCCTCTGAGGCCAGCACAATTAGCTTCTCAGAGGTTGGTTGATTAAAATCGTTTAGCTTTTGCAGAGGGATCACAAGATGTCGGCCCTTAGTGAAGAAGAGATGTTGTTCTTGATGTCTCAGTTTTAGAGAACATTTGCAGGCTTAGGGGTGTTATAAAGAGGGTTGGATTTATTCAGAACCCTTCCAAAATGAAGATTATGGAACCCAAGCAACCAGAGCAATGGACAGTGCGGTCAGAGACGTTGTGAAAGCACCATGAGTTACTGATTAGAGAAAGGAAAGATAGTTAATAAAGAGTCACCGATAAGTTCATGGTGGACAGTCTTCAAAGTGGTTACGACTGGGATTTCTTGTGGGAATCATTATGTTTTTCATGTTCATAATGGGGAAAACAATAAGATGATAATGTTGAAATGTGTGGTGCTCTAGGGAGCTATCTAGTGCAAGAGACAGTACTAGATCAGAGTCCCGCTTGACTGAGTGTTTCCAGGATAATTTTCAAAAATCGTGTAGCTCTGAAATGAGTCAGAAAATTTGTATGAATGAAGATGGTCTGATTTAAGCTGTGGTGTGGAGTTTGTTTGATTGAGGAATACTTTAGAGTGATCTGAGTTGAGAATCGTAACATATTGTGTTTATCACAATTGTAGCACAATCAGTTGTGCATCAGGAAGTAAACCAATCATTTCTGGGTCTTTACAAAGCCATAATTTGAACGAATGTGGTGGGCACATGCTTAGTTTGAAACAGTGGTTGCTGGTGGGGACCACCAACACCTATTTTTGGGAACTATGTAACATAGGATGGCTTACTATAGGCGTTTATGTTCTTCTTTGTGAAGATATTGATCAGATTTACTGATCCAGAATTCATTAATAAATCTTCCACTGTTGGGAACTGTGTTCAGTTCTGATGTGCAAGAAGCAGCTTGGCCTTTAACAAAGCACACCACCGTTACATGATGCAAATGTAGGGCCTGATTTATACCCTTTTAGCGCCGCATTTGCGTCATTTTTTTATGCAAAAGCGGTGCAAAATTACAAAATATAATTAAATTTTGTACGTTTGCACCGCTTTTGCATCACAAAATGACGCAAATGCGGTGCTAAAAAGTATAAATCAGGCCCATAGTCATTCAAAATCTAATTTGAAGTTGATTTTTCTCACTTTGAGTGCTTTGAATTTTATTAAATGTGTTGTGAAAGTCCAAAATTCACAACATTGCTTGCTTTATACTAATTTGGAATTGGCAAATGTTAATATGACAGACATTTTCACAGTGTAGGTTGCATTTTCCACCAATTGCTAAAATGCCATATAATTCAATTTACTCTTAAAGGCACTATATCATTATTTGCATGGTCAAGGTGACTGTACCACGTGAGGAACAGTCGCACGTTGAGCACATGATCAATCTAGCTGTCGGCAACCATTCTGTATGTATTCACAGCTGATGCTCAAATAGGTGAAAGAAAAGTATTTTTGAAAATTGGCATTAGCATTTAAGGCACAACAACAGAGGCAATTAAGTTGCTTTTGCTAGCGTTGATTTCAACAGATGCTACATAATGGGGCACATGTGTGCATGGAATTTTATTACGGTTGAGGTCACCACTCACCTCAAACACTTCAGCAACACTCACACCACGTGATACTATGATACGCATGTCATTTGTTTCAGGTGATACATTTCAATATTTAATCTCTTGGGCATCATTGAACATCATGAGACCCGTTTTGTGTTTCGTCTCTTTAGGTTCCATTGCAGACAGCGAGGTGGGTTAATTGATCCGGCCTCCCAGCGCCACACCCTGCCTTTAGAAACTGCAGTGCATTAGGTTGCATCAGAGGTGTAACCACAAAAGAAGGAGTTAATGCATGTAAAATAATATGCGTGTCAACGGACTGCAGCACTGGTTCAATTGTGAATTAAAAGACGAAGGATTTTAGAGAATGTTCACGTTTTGCCCATACATTCCATATATGTATACAATAGCCACGTACACCACAAACGCAATGGAAGTAGCTTTTGGCTTTCAGTTTGTAATCTAACAATGCATGGACATACGCATTTAATAATGAAAAAATAAACCTATTCAAAATGTTAAATTCAACGAAATCGAAGTATTTTAAAGTCGTTTTCTGTGAATTATTTATAAAATAATGAATTTGATAGAACGTTACAATAAGATATACGTTAAAAATGAACGCTGGAAACTTTCTACAAAACTTCCATAATGGTGGAGGCAATTACGCATCTCTCATAAATAGCTTCACATCATCACACTGTAAATCATTTACACAAGGTTACAGCAAGGACGACATATTCACAATTTGTTCAGTAATGATTAGCAGTGGCGCCTGGTAGAATGTTAAATATTTGAAAGGGGTCGAGTGTAAAAGTAGTTAACAAACAAGGGGGCATATTTATAGGCCCCTAGAGCTACCTTGCGACACATTAACGTCATTTATTTTGACCTTAATATGGCCAAAGGAGGCAAAAATCTCCACTCTGTAACCCTTTGTGCTACATTATGCCTGCTATAGGCATAAAGTATGCAAAGGGGGCATTCCCCGTTAGGGGAGCCGGTAAAATGGTGCAAGGAAACAGTAAAATGGTGCAATGAAATCTATGAGATTTCCATGCACCATTTATTACGCAACTTTTAACACCTGCTCAGAGCAGGCGTTAAAAGGTGGCTTCCATTCTTTAGAATGGGCCCCTATGTACTCTGCAGGGGTAGAGCCAATATTTTGGCGTTACGCCTGCAGGGTACCTCAATAGCGTCATAAAAAAATTACATTATTGCCCCCTACCCTGCACCATGGTGCACCGTATTTTAAATACGGCTCACACATGGTGGCAGTAGGGGGGTGCTAAGGGGTGCAGGGAAAGTGGCGCTGCACTCTGTGCATCGCCACTTTCTATAAATCTGCCCCAAGGTGTGTTATGGAGTGTAACGAAAGAGCCTGACAGTTCCCCAGGGGTTGAAAAGCTGGTAGTAAGTGGTCTATTTTCCTTTACAATTTCGTAATAACTTGACATATTTACCTATTTACAATTTATGATCTTGGTGCTAAATGTGATGAAAGTCCACATAACACTTTTCACAAACTTTTAAATGACCCACTCATCCTCTCAGGTATGAGAGATATGGCCATTTGGGCCTTGATCCCTCTGGGTGAATCATGACTCCCATTTAGCACCGCTCTGGGGAACACTGTCACTGTTACTAATTTTTAGTGATACTCAATTTCCTAATCTTGGTAGGATGGTAGACTGAGTCGCCCAAAAGCTCATGAGGAGCATGCTCCAGCAGACGTCAATGGCGATCACTAACTTCTTGAACCTCTCCACTGGCATCACAATACACTGCTGCCCATTTACGTCTTGATGTTTTGTGGCAAGTGTTGCATCCCGTGGTCTCAGGAATCATGGGGAAATAATAACATGTACACTGGGTGATGTTACTTACTGACCATTGGTGGTAAGCCGATGGTCATTTTTATTAACTCACCCCTTGCTTTTGAGGCATATCACTGTCCCCTCATTACCAAGGGAGACTACTCTTAATGGTAGGGGTTCCACCTCTCCTTCAGTGGGCTCAGCCCACAACATAACATTCCTCCTATACTCAAAAAGAAAATACAACAAAATATAAGGTAATGGGTCACCAAACGTATAAAAAACACAAATAACACATGTGTTAGTCTATCATAACTAGATGCCAATTAAATCTTGGATGACGCCCAGCTTGGTGCCTCATGTTAATACAAAATCTCGTAGTCTTGTGGAGTACTTAGGATGAGGACGTAGATGATACTTCCCAGAACCATTCCTCTGAGTGCCAACTTCCTCAGGATAAATCACTACGTCTGTTCTGGACAGGTCTTCTTCCCCTACATCCTCAGGCACCTGTAGTATAGCAGCCCCATTGGCCAGACTCCGCTCCCAGCAGGGTGCCCAGTGGGGAGTCACCGGTACATCCAGTTGGGAGACCAGAGACCGCCAGACTTTCAGTCCCAACCATCATGTCGGGCATGGCATCCTCGAGAACCTCAGGCCCTGGAGCTGGAGGATGATATTTCTTGAAGAATGATACGTTCCTCGTTATGGACTCAGTTCCTCTTCGCGCAGTGACCAGAGTCCCTCGAACCTTCGGCACAGTCCACGGCATTGGTTCAAAAGGCAGTTTTGAACTTTCCCTCTGGATGCCAATTCTTCCCCAGCACTAGGTCGGAGGTCTCGGTTGCAAGAATGTCTTTTCCTGGACAAATGGTCCTTTTTGACGCTGCATCAACTTAATGCGTCATTCACTTGGTCCTAGACAACGGAAAGACTCTTAAAATGTGGAATCGTATCCATCACCATTCAATGCATGCACAGGGAGCTGGATGCCACTTTAGTAGTAGCGTGAGGGATGAACCTATACTCCTGCAAGAATGCATATAGAGCACACTCTATGTTCTGTCCCTGGACCACAGCAATTCTCAGGACTTTGTTGATGGTCCTCTTAAAATGTTCTGCTTCTCCGTTTGCCTGAGGCCAATATGGTGTGGTTTTGCAATGGTGTATATCTAGATCTTCTGGAGCAGGTGCAGAATAAATCTTCACGTGCGGAGAAGCAGCGCCCATGCCGAGATGCAGCACTCCTCCTCCACCTCAGACAAGGGGCTGCAGACTGGCCGGCAATAGCAGGAGTGGAGCGTCGGATGGTCCTCCGTGTGCAGAGAGGCAACACTCCCCTCTTCCGGATGCAGGCGGTAGCCGGCAGCCTGCAGGAAGTGTGCCACCAGAGCAGAGCACCAAAAGAGCCTTTGCCAGCGCCCCAATAGGCCAGTTTGTTGCATACCGTGGTCTCAGGAATCACGGGGAAATAATCACACGTACACTGGTGGATATGTTACTTACTGACCCTTGGTGCCAAGCCGCCGGTCATTTTTATTAACTCACCCCTTGCGTTAGGGGCATACAATTCTCCTCCCATTACCAGGGGAGACTACTCTTCATGGAAGGGGTTCCACCCCTCCCTCAGTGGGCTCGTCTCACAACATAAAAGCAACAAATACCCCCCAAAGCAGAGCACCCTCTTTTAATTGCACTTGTGTTTTCATAGCCTACTCGCTGACTGACATTACTTCACAACCGGCCCATCTTAGTACAGTGATATGGAATATTCCTGATGACCACCTGCAGCATGTTCACAAGGTCAGTAAGGTGGGTCCAGATGGGTAACAACTCCAACACATACAGCCTTTCACAAGATGATACAACCCCAAGCAGGGACGACCTACACTTGCTTGGTTACAATAAATTAAAAGAGGGGTTGAGCGAAAGGTGATGGAGATTTTGGAGGCAGCGGGCCTGAGAAGAGCAGACTCTTGGTTAAAACAAATGCACCAGATGTACCACATACAGCAGGCAGTCACTTACAGATTTATGGAATCTTGAACTATATCTCTTCAGTGCTTTTCGCAGATAACACCTCCCGGAACCATAAGGCTTGAAGCCTGAATGTGTCAGAGCACGTGTGATGTCAAGTCGCAAGTTCACTAATTGCTCTGCCCACCTGCTACCTCATACACAGACAGACTCCAGCTTCTGCCCACCCCCACCCTTGATAGGGTTGGATGAGATCAGTGGTGCTTAATGAGCCCACCTCACCCTATGACGACCACAGGTGGGGGTGGTGAGGCAGTGATAGTTGACATGCAGCCCCAGGCAGTACAGGGCAAATTATTATGCCTAGAGATACTACAAAAAGTGATGCTACTGTTGTCATATCCGAGTGGACTCTAAAGACTCCACATAAGGGCAGGCCAGGACTGGAGTGAAATAAGCCCTTAGGCCTCCATGACGTGTGGCACATAAGCCTAGTGCATGTGCAGATAAAAAGTGTCTGCCTGGCTGCCTGATCCTCGTATAATGCATTGGACAGTGTGACACTCCCAGGGCAGGCACTAGTAATACCGTGTCGGACTTCATGCACGTTTTCCTGCTTTATGTTCCGTCCACACTGATAGCTAAATAATTATAATAAACAGTGTGTAATGTCATTATGTAATTAAAACAGGAAAATGGGAGAGGTGGAGCCCCAACGCCCCAGGCAGGCTGCCGCTCCTTGCATCATGCTGTTATGCTTTTTTTAGATTATCTGAGGTAATAATATAACTGTTTTCAAAACCTGTGTTCTAAAGAGTTTGAAAATATGCCACATTTTTCTTCTTTCCAAATAAATATTACCTGAGCTTTCAATTTAATTTTTAAAGGTTCATGCCAATACAATGTTAGAAAGGAGAACACTCGAAAACTAGTCTCCATCTATTGCTGTGACTTAAATGTATAGTTCACAACGAGGACAATCCAAGACCAAAGGGCTTTCACAGAATACAAAGACACTGAAAAATGTCACAGGTGTCCCTAGGCAAGGCAGCAAAAAGTTGCAGGTTTTTCTCCTGCAACCCTGGACTCTGTGGGATACGGCATGGCTGGACTAATCTATAGCTCTGAATATATCTAGTTTGATCAAATGCAACTAATGATGCCTAATATAGCCTTATATCCTGCTGTCACGGGCTATACTGGCCATTAAAGTCCCACCCCATCATTAAAGCTCCATGCCAATTAAAATCCCCTCGGACTCCGTGAGGCCTTTGTTCACAGCAACAGCTCTGACCAATATTGGAATGTTGGAGTTCCGGGCTTCTACCAGCCAATAGAAGCCCAGAGTACTCCATTGTTTTCAATGGAGCTCCCAACATTCCAATGGTCTAATACTAATTGATTTTGAAAGCTGCAAAATGGCCACAAGTATGTCCTTTCCCAAAATGTAGAGTAATTGTGTTTCCCTAAACTTCATGAATTTTTGAAGCGGTTTGTGTAAACCCAATCACTTCGTCTTACAAGGATTAATATAATAATATTTTATTAGGAAAAACATATCCACAAGCAATATCAGTGACTAACATTAGCCTTCCAGCCCATTTTCATAAAATTAGGATATTGCAAGCCATCTTGGAGTTGTTTCACCTGATAAAGGAACTTAGCCTTCTGCCTCTTTCATATCCATGGTTAAGGATCTCCTTGGTGACTTGTAATGTCCTTATAATGTACGGCAGGGCATACTTTATACCTTGTATAAAAAGTGGATACAACATAATACAGCATGGTATTGGTCAGAGTCAAGTATTTCAGTATGAGAGAAGGAACTGTTCTTTTAACAATTCATTAAGCATGGAGAGATTAAAGTAAATTGCACAGCAGAGGATTATAGATTCCAAAGGTAAGGAGTCAGAAGTTCAAAAGAATGAAAACAAGAAGAGATAGAAGATGTGAAAAAGCAGAACACAGATCATGATTGAGAAAGTAGGGAGAACTCAAAGCACACAGATATGGAAGCGCCTTGCCATGATAACATTTGAGAACAATACGAAGTATATAGCATTTACATCATGCATGCAATGGAAGCCAACAGAGGAGCCCTATTCCACCCAAGGCCAGTGAATATTTGTAAGGTATGAGAAACTGCAGGGCCCTCTTCACATTGTGCAAGGGGGCCCCATAATTTACGTTACACGACTGGCTGTAAATAGAACCACATTGATAGGTGAAGTGGACAGGAACACAGAAGATGAACACTTGAATTTTGTTTAAGTGGAATCTAAGCCAATATTTGATTGGTAGGCTCAGTATAAGGGGAAGAGCAATAAAGGAACCAAGATAGAATATAAGATCCTTTTCTCAGAAGAAAAAGAAGCAAAATGTTTTTAATTAGAAAATATTAAGGAGCATAAACCAAATAGTTTTTATAACACAGGCAGTTGATAAGAGAAATCCAATAAGTAATTCAAATGGAGCGCAGGTTACAAGCTGCTGTAGAGTAGTGAAAAAGAGGAAGAGGTTGGGAAAACAACCACCTTTCTGTTGAAAGCAGAACACGACGATTGTGACAATCAAACCATGCTCTCTTTTCTGACCTCCTTGACCTGCCATTCTTCTGCTTTTTCCGTGCATGTAAAAGTACCCTGCAGGAATCAGAACTGAGAAACCTTGTTAAGATATAGTATATTTGTTTTGAATCTGAATTGTTATTGATACTTGGCCCTTACATAGCATCCATTTGAGCAAATTGTACAAGAAATTCAAGGCTAATTTTCCAGAAAAAGCAACAGTTAACCTACTACATTAGACATGATTAGGGACAAGAAGGAGGAAGGTCCCACTGGCAGGAGGTGGCTGGGTACCTCAGAAACTGGCCTAAATAGCCCCATGGAGGGGGGAGTCGCTTATGGCCCCTATTGAGGAAACAATGTACTCTGTTGAGAGTGCAAGGGTACCACGTTCTGGCATCTGTGTCTCTAAACTCACTGCACAATGAATGTGTATATTGTAACTGATAGCAAATATGTCACACCTGCTATTTGTTTTTGTTCAATGGCAAAAGTTGAAAAATAAAAAGTGTACAAAACAAGTGACCTCCACATGTCATGCAGCAGTCTAAGGCTTTTGTACTCTCATAACTAAAATGATGGAAGAAGCTAGATTGAAAGTGTGAATAGTTTGTACCGGTAACATTGTTAATAAGGAGGCGATTTAATGATGTCTGATTAAAATGAAATTTAAAGCAGTAAAACCCATAAGTAACAAGCCAAGAATACATAATCTTTTCAAAAGTAAAGGTGCTCTTTCATACTAGTTGTCTTGTCGCTAAGAGCAAGAAGTAACAGATAAATTAGACAAATTAAAAGGGTCTATCAGAAGATCTTACCTATATTAATACATTTCTTTAATGTCTTTGAAAAGTAGAATTTCCAGCCCACAGTTGGGGCATACTATGCTCTGCCGTGCTGTGACTAGAACATCAGGATTTCCACTTAGGCCTGATTATTTGGTTGTCAGTAGTAATAAAGAATTTCCGACAATTTACTTGTGATACATTTCCACAGGACATGCCTTTTTTGTTTTTCTTATAAACTTAGCACCGTTTGACGAATCTCCATGAAACTTTCCAAAAACTTGCTCTTTTTAGTTAGTTTGTGCATGGAAAGTTTCAGGGTGAATCATTAAATGTGGGCTGAGAAAAAAGAGGGTCCCAAAATGCAGCACCCCCATGTATTTTCATGGACTTCATTAAGAAGCACTACCACAAAAAAACACTGAATGGAATTACTCAAAATGTAGCGGGGAAAGTGGAACGTGGTCCACAGATTATACTTTTTGTGATGTGGTATAAATCTGTTCAGTAGATTTTAAGAAATTAAGCTTTAAAAATATTTGTATATGTCAATGGTTGGGTCTGCAAGAGTCTCTAAAGAGTTGCCTGGGAGCTACACTTTAAAAATAAACCATTCTCATTGCCCAGTGAGGTTTTTTTTTCAGGACCACTGGACTCCATCCTCTGGGGCCCTATTTAATTATTTAGTGGAGAGCTTATGCCCCCCCCCTGCCTGAGCCTTTATTGGCCCGAGGACACATCCCCTAGGACCCGCTCTTGCTGGGTCCTGGGGAGACCACCTAATGCCCACGCAGGCATGGGCAGGGAAACATGTTGTAAGCTCCCATTCGGCAGGAGTATTTTTTAATCTCCCTTGTGTTGTTTTTCCCTTCCAGCATTGATACGGGCAGGGGAACAGAAAAACATTATTGCTCTCCCCCAGAGGGAGTAGCATGAATAGTGGTTGCCAGCTTCTGTACCATGCAGGGAGCCGGCGGGAGCCACTTAGGCCAGAGGCTCACCCATGGTCTCCAGTGTGAGCATGATGGGTACCCTAGGCGGGCACCGGGGCATCCACCTATAAAAAAGGCAGAGCCTGGGGGCTGTGGTCCTTGGGGACATAATAGGCTGAGGGAGGGTGGCCCCCTCACCTTTTAAAAAATAAAACCCTAGGGGATGGGTCCCCAGTGTCTATTGAGGCTTGGGAAGGGGGTATTCATTCCCACCCTTTTAATATATATAAATTGCCCTGAGAGAGGAGATCCTCAGAGAATTATGAGGCATGGGAAGGGAGCCTAATGCCCTCTCCCCTTTTAAAAAATTACAGCCTTGGGGATTGGATAGTCCTGGTCTAATGATGCTCGAAGAGGAGGGCCATGCAGTTTCCCTCCCCCGTTAAAATAAGTATGACTCTGGGTGATGTGGTCCTCAGGGCCTAATGAGGTTCAGATAGGGAGGGCCGAATGACCACCCTCTCATTTAAAAAAACAAAAAAAATAGACAGCCCTAAGGATGGGGTCCCCAGGGCCTAAGAAGACTCGGGAGGGGAGCTGTGCCTTAATTTGCAAATTTGCCTCAATAATCACGAAAACATTGCGATGGATCAGCAACCCTAGATATACAAATTTATTTCCCCTTTAATAACTCAAAAACTATTGTACGGATTTACACCAAATAAGTGAAAGCGTAATCTGCATACCGAAAGCTAGTTTCTGCTAAATTTGGTAATTCTGTCCAGTAGTTTAAATGCCAGTGATTAAGATAGTCATTGTAGGACTGGGCACAGTAATACAAATCACACACAATTAGTGTGGGCTGTTCTGGATCCATATGTTCCCAGGCCAAGATAAGAGCCCTAAGCCTAAGTAAAGCTTAATGAGTACTATCCCATTGGCTGATCTTTGAAATAGAAGTACCACAGGAGTCATTGCTGAGACCCACATTATTTAATCTTTGTGTGGTGCCACTGGCCACTCTGATGCACTTCCTCAGTTTTAAAAGTGATCTCCTATGCCGATACCATGCAGATTGTGATTTCCTTTAACGAGGAGTCTAAATCTGTAGCATAGAATTTCCAGCTTTGTCTCATGATGTTGGCTAAATGGATGGCGGTCAATTCTTTAAACTTAAAGTGGGTGAAGACAGAACTGGTAATCCTAGGTGGACCATTCTCTATCGGGTCCTCATCATGACAGCCAGAGCAATTCCGTTTTTGCAAAAGAGATGTCAAGAGTTTGGGTATATATGTATATATATATTTTGACAACAGGATTGATAAAAAAAACTGTTTAATACAATTTGCTCCAAAAGGTTTTTCCATATACACCAACTTTAAAATGTATTGCCACTGCTACCAATGGAGAAACATAATACAGTTCTTCAGGAATTAGTATAATTGATACTATTGCAACTCCCTATATGTAGGTCTGGCTCACACATTCCTGAATGGGCAGCAGCTTCTGCAAATTGACCATGCCAGATTGCTTTGCAACATTCCACGATGTCAGTCAGTAAGGATAGAGTTGCGAGCCATACATCTGTTGCCTAAACACAAAATAGCAATATTCAAATTGCTCTGTATCTGCCATAAACAGTTAGCAAATAAAGTTCCAGTTTCTGTGAATTTCCATTTTAGACTGCATCAATTAACATGCCCCTCACGAACTGCTTCAAACTTATTGCCCAAGACCCCCAGATTTAAGAAGGCATGAAATGGAGGCGTGTTATTTTTCTGCTATTCTACTACAATGTAGAATTATCTCACAATGAGTTTCTGAAATGATTCGAAGACCAACATTTTACAAAGAAAATTAAGAGATGGCTGTTCAATTAATTTGCTCTTTCTGTTCTTCCTTCACTAGTGCCAAGACACCCTGACTGGGGATCAGTTTGAGCTTTCTAAATTTAGTATTCATTCATTATGGTATTGATTGAAAGAGCAGCTTTGTGTTCCCCATTCTCCTCAAATCCTGCACTCAGTGTTCTCTCTGCTGTGAAAGCTCTCATCAATTTTTTGAGGTGGTCGTTTCTATAATATTACTAATAACCTACATCTGTTGAAGTATGGCATTCAGGAGAGTGGCAGGTAGAGGTATGGATGGAATTAGATGTGTGCAGTAAGGTGATGTTTATTTAGCAGCAATCTGCATTACTCTGATTACTGTCAAATGTAACTTTGGCTGGGAGGAAGATGTACTGAGAATGTAATATTCTGCTTTTGTTCACCTGTCATCGTCACCATGGGGGGGGGGAGGGTGGAATAGATACAGCTTGAGAGACATCTAAGACCCTGGCTCCAAGGTACAGCCTTGAGGACGAGTTCATGGAAACTCTTTCATCAAGTTCCTGAAACTATTTGGTACTCTTCAGCATTGTTGTATTTAGTGAGAAGGGCTGATACTTTGCTTTGACCTTATAAAATTGGAAAGGCAAATAATCTAGAATGGGATGGGTTTGTAAATCACGGATTTCTGAGGAACAGATATAGATCGACGTGGTTAGAGATACGTGCAACATTAATCATGAGTTATACCAACGGTCCTAAAGCAGTTGAGAGGTGATCTCCATATTGTGAAAAGGTGTTTGGTTCCATTTTTGGTTCACGTTTTTCGTCTGTTTACTGTGTGCAGTGCTATGCACAAATGCTGTTCACTGCTGTTGATAAAAGCTCAGGATTCAAGGAAGAGTCATACAATGGCTGCCTTGCATATTGATGTGACACTTCTGCAGAGCTGAAGAAACTGACTTAAAATGGTTTCCAGTCACTAAAGTAGGCATTGATTCTTGAGAGTGGAAGTTAAAAAGCTTTCACCTTGGAATGAAATCTTCACTCTTGCCTTCCAACCACGTATTGAGAATACAAATGCAGTTTGGACTAAAACATACATGTTATGGAGTTAAGTGCTATTGCACAAGGAGATCTTGAGGAAGAAGCCCATGGTATTACACTGCAGACTTGCCTATACATTGAAACCTTTACAATTATGACGTTATGCAAAAATTATCCGGGAACAACACAGACAAGCTACTGTTTAAAAAGAGTTATGGCCCTGATTACATTTCCAGAGTTGCATTGTAATCCCTGTGCTAACTGAAGTGGTGGAATTCTGAATTTTGTAATAACTATTACACCTTCACTTGTCTTCCCTGGCAGATTTCAGCAGGTCAGACCGGCTGAAATGTACCAGGAAAAAAGTCAATGGTGTGCCATTCTGTGTCTCAAACACCGATTCTACCTTTATGTCACAATTCCATGTGGCAAATACTCAACCCTTTGTAGTTATATTTACCCTGTATTGTAAATGCGGTAGTGTAGTGGTTTCCAGCCTGTGGTCAGGGGATACCTGGGCGTCCACAAAGCCTCCTTCGGGGGTCCATGACTGCTGAGAAAATTAAATAATATTAACAGATTAGGTCCCCATCTTTCAGTAATGACTCAGTGGGGGAATCTCCGGAATCCAGTAATGATTTAGTGGGGGTTCCCAGGCTCAATTATTGATAAAGTAGGGGTCCACAGAAGTCAAAAGGTTGGAAACCACTGCAGTAGGCTCTTGATGTGCGCTGGTGATGCAGCATTGTAAGTCGGCAAAAATAGTACTGCACTAATCGTTATGCGACTTGTGGCCTTGTGTAGAGTTGGCTGAAAGCAGAACATTTGCCAAAAAGTGGCAGATTTCCCGTTCACTATATTATCAGTGTATTGATGTCAACAGCAAACTGAATATAACAGACTTGATATACACCGCTTTTTGGCTATTGTCCCGCTCTGCCAAACTCCTAATAAAGCCCTTAATATTCTGTACACAAAATGCAGACCCTGTAAGAAACTGACGTTTTAACAGTGTTTAAGTTCGAACTATTTGCACAGTGAAGACTTGTTGTTTGCAAAGTCACTTAAGTGATTACTAAACAAATGTTGTTTCTTTACCAGGGTTAACTGCTATAGTGCCTTGTCATCTCAGTGCCCTTTTGGAGGATTTAAAATGTCAGGAAATGGAAGAGAAATGTAAGTACAATATTACTATGTATTTGATTCTGTTCTTAGCTTTTGAGTAATTTGAGGGACAAGTCCAAACAGTTAGGCTTCAATGCAGTACCTTTTGCTGACTTGTTTGGTTCCTTAAGCTTTTATCAACATCAAGCATGTTTTCTCAGGGCCCACTTGCCACCATGCCACAAGGGAGTGTCAGGATACTGTATCAAATGTGATCAATACAAAAATCTAGTCAAACACAGAAAGGGCACCTTCTATTTAGAAGGAGTGTTCTGAGACTACTAGAGGAATGGCAGCCACTTAGAAAGTAATGGAATGGGAAATATCTCACCCATGTAAAATCATTATGAGTGACTCATTCATTCCTCTACGGTGTGGTATTCCACCCAGAGGTTTCACCTGCTTCAAACAGGCAAAGGCTCTGAGTGGGCTGCTGGAAAAAACACATGCAGAAATCTGCACAATGATTTTAATTTCCGCATATGAGTTCCCAGCAAACATAATCCCCATTATTTACCCACTCTGAAATGACTAGGGTCCCCAGTTAATGGAAATCCGCAAGTTCTGTAATTGAAATACCAAGGATTTTTGTTTTAGAAACTCAACCTGACAGCCTAAGTAGCTCATTCTGACGGCAACGGGCAGGGCCGGCTTTAGGCGCAGTGTGACCGGTACTGCCGCACTAGGAGCTGACCTGGAGAGGGGGCACTGACCTCATGCACGGGGTGGGGGTGGGACGCAGTGTTTAATATCTTATTATTTAAAAGCACCTGCTGCAGAGTTCGTTGTGCATCCAGCTTTCAGGCAGCAATAAAAATGTCAACATAACTCTTGTGATTACTGTTCCTGCTAGAGAGAAAGATTAGAGTTTTGTCTAGTGGCATTGCTGACTCGCCAATAGTAGCACAGAGTGTTAACATGCCTCCTGCAAAGAACAGAACTGTATTTTATGTGGCTAGCTGAGGCAATTAGGAAAGCCAGCCTTTACCTTTGCTTTAAAACAAATGAAATGAATGTGAGAGAGGGGCTATGGAGAGATGTCACACTTGGCACCACAATCACTAAAGCAAGCCCTTGCCATGGAGCTCCCAGTGCAGTATTATTGCACCAGACCATTTTGATACCTTAAAATAAGGTAATATCCTGGAGTGATAATCCTGCACTGTTCCGATATTTTCCCTTTGTAATGGGACATAACTGTTAGTATCAGTATTTCTGCATGGATTCTAGCATATTTGTTTTCTCATTCAAAGCTGTTTTTCTTCCCATGCACATTCTGGCAGTATTTGTCTGGTAAAACTAACATAGGTAAATAAATCAGGACTGAAGAATACCAACATCACCAGAAGAACTACCTCTTGGCTTGGAATGAGGGTGCAAGTCTGAAAATTAAGTGTATACTTTAAAATAAAACAGATTTGTAGTGTTTTGCATGATTTAGAACAGAACCTTTCTGGCTCCTCGAGGACCCCGTATCTCTGTGTGACATAATTCTTAGAATATAATCTATGAGCGTTTGGTTTAGAATGCTAGAGCCAACAGGTACATACAGAGGAGTAAAGACATGTGATTAACAGCTCCATGTGTGGCCTAGTTATTTAGCAGGTACCAGGCTGGGGAGGATGCTACAACTGACGACAAAATAGGGGATTGGTAACCCAAAGAGGAAAGTGCTTTCCTGGAGAGTTTGCCTTGGTCTAAGCAAATTGCTTGTGCATGCCATGTGTGCCTTCGTTGAAGTGGAGAATTGATGGTTAGCGTGTGTGGAGTCAAAGTGCAACTCCAGCCAGTGTGAAGCATGTAAACAGAAAGAGAGCTTCATGAAAAAGTCTACATATCATTGGTCAAGAAATTATGACCAAGATCATACCAAAAGATACCTCACTACCACGCCAAATAAAGTTATACAAAATACAGAGTGTAAACGCTAAAGACAGATTCAAGCAGCTTTTTAAAGTGCAGTTAAGGACAGTTATCATTTACCAAATAATGGTACAAGCAGAAGCATGGAAGGCAGGTCAACTAGGTTTGAGACAATACAAACTGAAGTATAAAAAGAATAAAGTAACTAATTTACTTAGGGCCTCACTACAACCCTGGCAGTCAAAGACCTGGCGGTGCAATCCTGGGTATTACGACTGCGGCGGAAGAGCGGTTTTCCACCACAGTGGTCCCGGCGGATTTAATCCTCCAGGATTACGAGTCCCCCCCCCACCAGCCTTTTCATGGCGGTAGGAACCTCCATGAAAAGGCTGGCAGAAAGGGGAGTTGCGGGGCCCCTGCACTGCCCATGCCTTTGGCATGGGCAGTGCAGGGGCCCCCTGGTACAGCCCCATGGAGCTTTTCACTGTCTGCATAGCAGACAGTGAAAAACGCGATGGGTGCAACTGCACCCGTCGCACCGCCGCAACACCGCCGGCTCCATTTGGAGCCGGCTCCCGTGTTGAGGCCAACATCCCCGCTGGGCCGGCGGGTGGAAACTCGGTTTCCACCCGCCGGCCCAGCGGGGATGTCGCAATGGCCACCGCGGGAGTGTTGTATGAGGGCCTTAGTCTGCTAAAAGAGTCATCGTGTCACAGCAGTCACCAAAGTGGCCCCAAGAGAAATCTGGGGTTGTGCAAAAGGAGCGGTCCATTTTTCAGGCAGTCCGAAGTATGGCAGAAGGCCATTCTGCCGATGGAGCACATCACGGATGATCCCGCTGCTGGCCGATTGCCGGGCCAGGGTCAGACCACGAATGGAACTCATCGTGATTTCCAGGGAGAGAAGTCAGGAAAAATAGTACTCTCAAAGACAGTAAGTTCAATGCTGGTTTACAATGCTGTCATCTTCCTCAAACCACTACCAACATTCAACACTTCAAAAAAGCAAAATATTGGCAATAGATGGACTGCATGGACAGAGACGTTTGGAGATTTCATTGATGCTCCTAAAGAGTCTGGTAACAGGAAGATTATCAAATATCTGAAAATTCTTGCTGGTGATGATGTGGAAAAAGTCATAAAGAAAATGTCAAGATATGAAGAAGAAGTCACGTACCATCATATTAAGAATATTTTGAATCTCAAGTTGAATCGAGTACCAAATGTTGATTATGAATGATGTGTTTTCAGTGAAAAACATCAAAGAGTTGGTGAAACAATCGATACATTTGTGGAAAGACTTGACACACTTCTCAAACACTGTAAGTTCAATGAATTTTATGATGAAGAAGCCATGAGGCTTCGAGTGATGCTTGTCTGATTCATTCAGACAATGAATGCTGAGAGAAACTCTTAGGGTCATGATTACAAAAAACTGACACATCAGTGCTGATGCGCCAGTTTTCTTGCATCGCCCCAACCCCACCTAGCGACACCATGGGTGTGCCGTATTTAAGATATGGCACACCATGGCCCATGTTAGCCCAATAGTGTCAACATTTTTGATGCTATTGCGATGCTTTGCTGCACTAGCATAAAAAATGTTGACGTTAGAACAAAAAAAGTGCAAGGAGGCCCATTGATTACAATGGGTGTGTCACTTTAATGCCTGCTTTGAGCAGGCGTTAGAAATGACAACAAAAATGTCACAGTGAAATCTTGTGGATTTTACTGCGCCATTTTTGTGGGCCTCCTAACACCGGAACGTCCCACTTGCATACATTATGCCTGATGCAGGCATAATATGGCACAAGGGGTCACAAAGTGGCGTAATGCATGCATTGTGCCACTTTGTAAATATGGCACAGCGAAAAATGCCTCCCTGAGCCACATTAGCATAAAAAAATGACACTAGTGTAGCGCAAGGAGGGGCTAGGGCCTTGTAAATCTGGCCCTTAGTCTGTGGTTTGTGCTGATGACTGCCAGAGCTGAGGAGCATTCTGAGAGACTATGTGCCGACCTAGAGGTCGGAGGTGCCTAGAGCGCGTAAGCCATGAGTGTGAAAAGTAATTTAAAGGAAAATACTGAAAGACGTTAAGTGATATCTACACACAAAATGAAGTCATGCTTCATGTGAGGATTTGCATTTTCACACAAAGGAAAGTGTCTTGCAATTGGTCTGATATGTAAAGGCTCTGGTAAAGAGAACCATTTTGTAACGATGTATAGAGTGAAGAAACAAGTAAGTGTGTCATGGCGCAAAGACAAAATGCCCACCAGAACATTCCGGAAGCAATGCTCAACACACGCCTAGCAGCCCAAGTGGGAATATCAGGTGAGGCAAATAGTTACTTAACACAGTTGATCATCATCTAAATCATCCTCAAACAGCTCTTCAGCCTCAATAATAAGTGAAACTAAAGAAAGTGATTGTCCCTTGTGAATGCTTCCTTCAGAAAAATGTGCACATGTTGGACTGGTTGTCTGTGAAGAACTAAGTCAGTCAAAGAAAAGTCAACATATCAAAATAACAAAATCATACACTGTCTAAAGATTATATTGAAAATACATTGATGTTCAATACTTTTCATTATTGATAGTGGTGCTTTGATAAATATAATGGCTGAAGAAATTACAATGAACTATCTCTGTTATAATGTCAAAGACCAAAGTGTACACTTAACTGCATTGGCACTCATGAAAAGTAAAGGTTTGTTTATTGGAACAGTGAAACATAAGAAAACAAAGGTACAAGCACCGATCCATGTGTTTCAAGGTACAGCAGCAAGTGCCTGCTTGCACAGTTTAAACACAGCTGCTGACTGGGACTGATTTCAGTAATGTACAAAATGAATGTTCACCACAAATTATTAAGTCAATTATTTCACTGTTTCATGGTTTAGGAAAGTTAAAGACTATAAAAGTGAAACTGCACAATAATGAGGCATAGACAAGTTGCTTTCCATTTACAAGAAGCTGTTGGGAAAGAATTTAAATCATGCTTCAAGCATGACCTTACTAAACATTCCACTGGTCTAACGCCATGGGTTTCTCCTATAGTTAGAGTGCCTAGAAAGGACAAGGAAGGAGCTCTGCGCATATGCATTGACATGCACCAGGAGAACAAAGCGATTAAAGAAGAGCAACATCACTTTGCTGGGATGATCACACAATTAATTGGTGCCAAGATCTTCTCTCAACCTTATTTGAATAAAGGTTATCATTGGTTAAAACTAGAAGATAGCTGCAGATATATTACAGACTTTGCTACATGTGTTGGTTTATTAAGATACAAGAGAGTTAGGGCCTGATTTAGAGTTTGGCAGATGGGTTACTCCATCACATATGTCATGGATATTTTGTCTGCCATAATACGAGTTACATAGGATTGATTTGAATTGTAATACGGCAGATGGGATATCCGTCACATTTGTGATGGAGTAACCTCATCTGCCAAACTCTAAATCAGGCCCTTAGTTTTGGAGTGTCATCAGCCACTGAAAGTTTCCAAGACATTATACGACGCATCGTATTACCTCTCTTGAATGCATTTAATTATACCAATTATATGCTTGCGTTAGGAGCTACACGGAAGGAGTATGATAGATCCCTCCACAAGTGTGTCAATTACTCAATGATTTAGGTTTGACGTTAAATGCAGACAAGTGCGAGTCCAATAAGACAAAACAGAAAGTACTTGGCCATACCTTTTTTAATGGGAGTATGATGCCTTATCCTGCAAAATCCCAAGCCTTATCTAAAGCTAAACCCCCACAAGATGTTTCAATGGTACGTTCTTTTGCTGAAATGGTCAGCTACTGCTCACGATACTTACACGACTTTTCCACTGTCAAGGCACTATTATGAGAGTTAACAAAGAAAAGTATTTCTTTTAAATGGTCAACAAATATGAATAGAGTTTCAAGAACATAAAACATGCAGTCAAAAATGCTATATAAATGGTTCAGGGTCACCACTGACTGTTGCTACCTGCTTGTTGTTGAGAGCTATCAGTGAAACAGGGCTTCTAGGAAGCCAATAATTCTTACCCCACAGAGCCCTGAAACACATGCAGCCTCACTGCCATCAAGTGTGACATTTCTGCTGTCAGACCTGACATTCTCGGGTAGTTGTCTGCCAAACTTTCCTTCACTCATCCTGTTTTGCTGAATTTGTTACTGCTAGTACTCTGCACACTTTACCACTGCTAACCATTGCAAAGTGCTTGTCCTCACTCTTGTAAACATGGTAAAACTGGCTTATGCTCAGCTGGCTTACGTCCCTAGTTAAATGGTATACCATATCCGCAGGGCTTCTAAATTAAATACAACTAGTGAGCCTACAGTACTTATTGTGCCACCCACTGACCACTGATGTAGCCCTCTGAAGCCTGTCTCATGCCTGCCAATGCAGCATGTGGGCGCAGTTTTCAACTGCCATTTTAACCCAGCAAAATAAACCTTTGTTTTGAATACATATAATTCATTTCTAGGCCATAGAACAGCCACTGAGGCAGGGCACTTTGTATGTAAAATGTTGTTCATGTACTTTTATGTTTTACATGTCCTTGTGGTGAAAAACTTATAAATGTGTTTTTTGCTAGTGTGAGGCCTAACTCTCCCATAGAAACATTTGCTTGGGAGCAGGTCGGAATCTCATGTTTGGTGTCTGAAGATTTGTAATTTAAAGCCCTCTTTAATGGTAAAGTCAGAAGTACAATTTGGAAAATGCCACTTTTTAGAAGGTTGGAATTTTCTTGCCCTAACCGTTTGGTCCATGTAGCTTGATGAATAGGTCACATGACTAGGTTTAGTTGGCAGTTAGCATTTGTATATTCCTCCAAGACAACCAAATAACAGAGGGTCTGAGTGCTGTCAAGGAGAGAGGAGCAGTCAGCAGCCTCAGCTCGCACGCAAAGGACTTCACACTAGCCTATGGTGCCTGAAGATTGACTGGGACAAGGGCAGGGAGGCAGAACATTCCAGATACTAGTTAAAGAAGTCTCCAGAAGTTTCACCTACTTCAAAGTAGGCACTAGGGGCCAGATGTAGCAAAAAAAAAATTTGCGAGTTGCAAATTGCAAGTCCATGCGACTCGCAATTTGCAACTTGCAAATTGGTATGCAGTATGGTGTCTCAGACACCGTCTGCGACTCGCTATGGGGTCGCAATGACCCATCTCATTAATATTCATGAGGTGGGTCGCAAATTGCGGCCCCATAGCGAGTCTAGGCACTCGCAAACATGGAGGCCTGTTGTCGTCAGCAGACCTCCTTGTTCGTGACTGCTTTTAAATAAAGCAGTTTTTTTTTTTAAGTGTAGCCCGTTTTCCTTAAAGGAAAACGAGCTGCACTTTAAAAAAAATCCGAAACCTTTAGTTTCGGTTTTTTTTCAGGGCAGGTAGTGGTCCATTGGACCACTACCTACCCTGAAAAAATATTTGTGGGTCCATTCACAAAGTGGAAGGGGTCCCATGGAGACCCCTTCCAATTCGCGAGTGGGTTACCATCCACTTGAAGTGGATGGTAACTGCGAAACCATTTGCGACCGCATATGCAGTCGCAAATGGTATTGCATACCACTCAGAATAGCAAATAGGAAGGGAACACCCCTTCCTATTTGCGATTCTGAAATGCATATTGCGAGTCGGTACCGACTCGCAATATGCATTTCTGCATTGGGAAACGCGAATAGCGAGTCGCAAACGGCAATTTTTGCCGTTTGCGACTCGCTATTTGTTTCCTGCATCTGGCTATAGGTGTTAAAACTGGACCCTCAGACCCACACATTTCAGTGCAATGCTGTACCTGTGGATAATACAGGAGAAGGACTGCCCAGTTTACCAGCTGCTTTGAACCTGCCAGGACCTGCAAGTTGGCCTCCCTGAGGCCTGCCCCCTTCACTCAAGGCTGAAGTGACTCCAAGTGTCAGCTGACTGAACTCCTGTTCTGAGCCACAGGGACACAACAAGCTCCAAAAGTGTCCCTCCAACTGCCCAGCTGAACCTGCAGCACTGGACCTGCATGGAACTGCAGTTGGACATGCCTGAGCCATGTTGGCTTGTGCTGGAGTGAGTCCTGATCCCCAAGTGGTGCCTCTCAGGGACTGGACCCTTGGTGTGGCATCAGGTGAGCTCCGCCTTGAAGAAAAGGAGAAATCCTGAAGCTTAGGGCTCTTTGAGACTGCGAACAGGCCTGTTCATGGCAATATCTTGCTGCCCATTCCAACTTTCAAAACAAAGCTCTGGTGAAACCAAGTCTTTGCACTACAGTGACTGCCAGCAGCAACTGGCAATGTAACACTTTGTGTTACAGCATCGACAGCCAGCAGTGACTGCCAACAAGAGTCTCCAGCAACAACCATCCATGATGCCCAACAGGATCTTTGAGCTACAGTGCCAACCGCCCCTAATGCATGGGCTGCTCTTCATGCTACAGCAATGACCATCCACAATGCCCTCCCTGCTTCTTGCGGTTGGCTCCTCCTCAAACGGAACTGTTTGTGCTAGACTTTAGAAGGTAACTTTTTTCTGCAGTACTAAACTGGTCCTTGTACCTGGCCTCCACTCCATTGCTGTCAGCCTGAACTTGTGACTTTCACCTGGTGTCGCACAACCAGAAAACCGCAAGTGCCACTTTGTGCTTTTAGGTGCTATACTTACATTAAATCTTTGCAATTGCATATCTCCGGACCTACTGATTGGAGTTTTGTCTTTTTGGTGTCAAATATTTTATTAAATTTTGCTCTATTTATTTCTAAATTGGGGTGGGATTTGTCTTGTGTTGTGTTTTCACTTTATTGTTGTTTAGGTACTGCATAAATATTTTACACATTGCCTCTAAGTTAAGCCTGACTGCTTTTGTGCCAAGCTACCAGAAAGTTAAGCTCAAGTTAATTTAGTGACTTTTTCTGGTTTTCCCTGTCAAGGATTGTGGCTGTTGCTTGAGAAGGTCTCATACCTCCCTCAACCAACAACCCAGTGTCTCACATCTGCTATCCTAGTTGTTCTGAGGAAAGGATGGTGCAGTCAGTGACTCAAGCCATCCAGCGCTATAGGAGACACCACTGAGAGGACAAACAGTGCACCATCCTCCAGGCAAACTAATACAAATTCTGTACCAATGAATTGGCTATTGAAGAGGTAAACCTTTACACATAATGAATTACAACACCCAATGACTGACGTGTTGGCTGATCTGAAATCTCAATGACGCTCGCAGGATGCAACAGTGAGAGCTGCTAACCTATTGCCTTCTCTCCATCTGTGTTGATGCCAAGAATTTTCACAGAGAGCATATTTCAGGCTGCCAAACAGTCAGGCATTTCATTAGGTGAATAAACATCATTTCAACTATCAGTGTACATCAAAAACTAGATTTAAAGCATGTCATAGGCCTACAAATCTTTTCAAATCATAACTTCACTGGTTCTAAAATAAAGGATACCATCCCAGGTAAGTACACCGCCATCAACACAGACTTACTCTGTAGAGCTCCCTAACACTTTCTTCACCACTGTTCAATGAAATGTTGTCACTCTTGAAAAATGCAAGGATTATCACAGTAACATAAATCAGTAGTTCCACGGAAGGTTTGAATTTCAGTTGTAACAAGAACTGGTCAACGTTCATATCGTCTTTCTTGTTTCAATGTATTGTATATGAACAGACTCAGTAAGATATGCACACGGTCTGCAAACCCCATTTTTTACCAGAGACATATTTTCAATGGAATTTGATTTCACCTTGTGAGAAAATAAGAAACCTCAGACGAATGAACTCATGCTTCATCACTCAACCTATGGGGTTCCTCCAAGGATCTTCGTTTCATTCAAATTTCATAGATGGAAATTATAAAGAGAGCAATGCTTTTTTTCTCTAAAGGTCCAAATGTCTTGAAAGGTGAACAGCTGCTGAAGGCTATGCCAAGCCCCACCTATTGGCAACACATCTGCACTATTAGCGCCAACTGAGTCCGAGCTTCAACACTTCTACTACTCAAGAAGCACCAAATATAACTTGTTAAGAATTTGCTAGGCGTATTTTTCACTGGATGACAGAACTTCAGTTAAGAATCTCTAGAAGGGAAATACTAAGCCTAAAAAGACCAAAGGCCAGGTGTACGACCGTATGTTTTGCGACTCCCAATTTGCAATTTGCGATTCATTTGGGAGTTGCAAAATCAAATGTACAACAGTGTCAACAACACGGTTTGCGATTCCCAATAGGGCCGCAAATTACCTACCTCATCAATATTCATGAGGTAGGTTGAAATTTGCGACCCCATTGGGAATGGTCGCACTCACAGGGATGGTGGCTTGCTGGGGAAAGCAGTTTATTTAAATGCAGTCTGTTTTCCTTAAAGGAAAATGGGATGCATTTCAAACAAAAAAATGAAATGTTTTCTTTTAATTTTTTCCGAGTAGGCAGTGGTCTGTTGGACCACTACCTGCTCTGAAGAAATATTTTTGCTTCCATTCACAAAGGGGAACAGGCCCCGTGTAGACCCCTTCCTGTTTGCGAATGGGTTACCACCAATATGAAATTGGTGGTAACTATGATTGTTTTGTGACCGCAATTGCGGACAGAAAGCAATCATACATGCCACTGTGACTCTCAATTAGGAAGGGACGCCCTTGGAACAACACTAATTGCGAGTTGCAATCTCTATTTTGGGAGTCGCTATTTGCATGCCGGCTTGCAAAATAGGGATGGTACATTAGAAAAGGCAATTTTTCTGTCACAAAAGATGAAATTCACCTTTTGCGACTGCAAAATTGTGTCGTACATGGGGCCCCAAATCATAGCCTCACCTGTGCCTCCAACGACAAAATCCCAAAATGAATAATGAGCTTTCATATTAGGTGGTAGTGGGAAGGTTCAGGGTCACTCATCAAAGTGCCTAAATAATTTTATGCCTCATGATTATTCATCACCTTGCAATCCTATAGACTCCCACCACAAGTGCCCGATCTCCCAAATTTTGCCACCCTTAATAAAAATCATGATCTTGTTTTCCCTCTGCTTACAGCAAACTTGTTGCTATAGTTACACTCACTGAGCGCCTTCAATAGTCACTGCTGCCTGGTATAGATACCACCCATTATAATTTCATCATCATACTGCAATACCTTACTTTGGAAATGTGTCTCCCTTAGCAAGTGCATTTCCCAAATCCACAGAACAGACGCTTAAAAGTAGGGGTGTGAGTATACCCCCGTGCTTCACCCTCTGGGCAGTTTAATGTGGCTTGATAAAGGAGTTCTTATGATATAACACATCCAGAAGTAGTTCCAGTCTGTTAAGGGTACTATAGCAGGGTGGCCAGTGTGTATTAGCGTTACGCTGCCTCTACAGAGTACTTACTGTTGTACATTTTGTTGCGATGGTGCCTATGTAGTTTGTGTAGCACTACTATCCAATCTGCACTGAAGTTGTTGGGTATGTAAAGGATAATATCATGGCAAATCTAACATCTGCTTTTGTGTACCTGGGACCATGGTCACTTTTGTCAAAGTGTTTTGTTGTGAGGACTATTATTTGATGTTCGAATCATTGGGCGAGGTGTTCATGATTTCTCGGGAACAGTTATTTTGACGTTTCTGCTGAAATCTTAGGCCATCTTCGATATTTGATAGTTTTGTAAGCAAGGTGCTTGAGCCTTTTGACACTTGTACTAAGAAAGAGAAACTTCCGGTAAATTTTGTCTTACAGGCGGAGCGCTAAGTCGAGGTGTTAACCTTGAATCTGGTGTGTGTATCATTGAATTCAATAGTAGGTACAAAGGGGTTTTCCTTAACGGGTAATGAGGAGTACTTTGAATGCCAAGCATCAAGTATCTTTCTATCGGTCATCAATGTACTGCATGAAGCACTGGTGTCCTGCTCCTATGGGAGGAGGTGAAGTAAATATCTTGTTACATCATTTTGGATCCCATGTAATTTTGAGGTAGGATGCACACCATGCTTTAGTACAGGCCGTTAGAGAAGTCAGCTCTTGTAATTATAAGTATGAGTATGGTGGTAGTTTCTGATGGTAACTTAGGTAAGGAAGAGGGTGCACTTTAATGTTTGCATTGTGTAGAATGTACATTTCATTAAGTCATTCACCCCTGCAGTCATGGTTCAATTTAGGTCTGTGATCACTCCAAGGTTCCTAGCTTTTCTTTACGTTGCATGTAGACCCTGTAATTCTTTAAGCCATATTGTAGCGAGTTGTTTGTGTCAGCAGCCAGTAAATAAAATGTTCAGTACATTTCAGTCCTGGGACTTAAACATGTGGAAACCCTGTCAGTGATAGGATACCTAACAAGGCATACCTCTTGGGTAAGAAAGGGGGAAGGGTAAAGGTGGACATGAGTAATATATATAGTTGTTCAGGAAGTACAGAATGCCCTTAATAATTACTAGCCATCTTTATGGATGTGCAGCCAGTAGAACTGTACAGGAAAGAATTCCAACAATAACTGACCAAGACAATGGCACATCAGCGATGTACGCTATCTAAGTACTGCAGTGGGATGTTCGTTTCAGAAGATATGGATCAGTAATGAACCTCTGAACTAAAATGAATCAGCCCACGAACCTAGAGGAAGCACAAAATATGCTGTATACAAAAACAAGCGAGGAGAAAATACGAGCAGAAGCAAAATTCAAATTCACTTCTGAGGGCCACTAAAACAACCTAACCCCACCAAATCCCAGGTAAAACAAAACAAAATGTGAAGGTAGAACAGCAAACGATAACCACAGCGAACCAAAAATCCATACAGCAGACTAGCATTGCCAAGTGTCTGTGCTACCTCAGTCTCCATCCCAGCCTCCAAGCACCGATTTTCTATCAGTGCTCTGGGTGTATTGCTGTGCCGGATATGGGAGAGGTGACTTGTGAATAGTTTTTGACAGCTGGCTGTTCCACTGTCCATAGGTCATGATCTTGATGTTGGTTCAGCTGAGCTAAAGGTGGTTGGTCATCATGCATTCATCATCAGCTTGAATGTACCTGCCAAGTGTAGATGTCATCTAATGGGTTTTTCAGTTTTAAGATGATCTGTGTGTTATTTGCATATTTGTAACACGTGAAGATGAATGACCGGATGAGTCGTTCAAGCCCTGTGGGACTCAGCAATGTGAGGCATGGGATGTGAGGTGTGGGGAGAAGAGCTGAAAGGTGGCATTGTTACAATGCTTTGTCTCTTTTTGATAAATGATCAGGAATACACCAATTTTAGTTTATTTCGTCCTACTCCAAACTTTCAGTGTCAGTATCGGAGGATGAATGGTGTCAACGGCTTTTTGTTTAGGTCCAGAGGTTATAGTGCACTCATTCCATTGTATCCCTGTGAGTTTCATGTCATGGCAGGTGGTTCTCTGTGATATCTCAGTACCTCTGCCTGGGTGGAATGCAGGCTATTGACCTGATAACAAATTATTCTTTGTCACAGAAGTGCAGAGCTGGACAAAGTGTTCCTTCAGTTTTCCCAGAAAAAAGCCGGAGACCGCCCTTAGCTGTCAGGGTGTGATGGGTCAAGGCTCTTTTTCTTGAGATGTGGAAAGCATCTGTTGATCGCAAGATTCCTGCCCATGGCTTCAAAATATGCATTAAGTAGAATGCTTTTAAAGAACTGATGTACTGATATTTTTTAAAACGGATGTCTGCTTTCCTAAGAAATACCTGGAGAGAAAGAGAGTGTGGGTGTTGGTGGGATTGAGGGCTGGGTCTCTTTTCTGGACTGAATAGGCTCTCATTGTAGGATTTTAAGGTACATCAGTTACCTCTGTAATATTATTAGGGTGAAGTAAAGTCTGACAACTTTGTCCTTTGTGAAGAAATGCATTCCCTGCAGCCCAAAGGTTCTGGAGACATCCACATTGTGCACCCTGTCACTCTGGGATGCAAACAGCGACTCCCAGTATCATAGAAGTGTGAGGCTTCAAAAAATGATAAACCTGCATATAGAAAGTATAACAGTCATGGCCGGAAAGTGAAGGGTGAAAGTTGCTATTAGAGCACAAGACCCGATTCTTGCAGCTCTTGTTGCACTTTGCTGGGAAACTCATCAAAATAATTGTCAATGACCTTTCTCATAATTAAGTGGAGCAATAGAAGTGCAGTTATTGAAAGAAAAAACTCTGACTCCAGCTAGATATCTGTTGCTTTACGTTTACTATAAGTTATAATCTAGTTGTGCTATTATTGCTCAAATAATTAAAAAAGTTTCATATTTGCCACATTCAGTGCACAAAATTGGGTTACTGGTTAATAGAAACATCTTAAGTTAAGGTGTTTAGAAACAGCAGACGAGCAGTAGGAAGTGCCAAATAAAAATAAAACAAATATGTAATATTAAATATTATTTATTGTGTTGCTTTTGGGTTATTATTATTATTAGGAGTAGTAGAAGTAGTAGTAGTGGTGGTAATGATATTATATTGTATATGTATTAGAAGAGTGCAGGTAAAATTATATTTCGTTCACAACTGCATCTGGCAAGCTATTACGAGGTCACGGGATTTTCGTGAAAAATTGTTCCTCATGGTGTATCCTAAACATAATTAGTGTCCCTCTTCTATTTTTCCTGGCTATAATTGTTGTTCTTAACACTTTTTACTAGTAATGCTACATACTAAATATCAAAAGTAATATATTTGCACATATTGTTTTCTGTATAATGAGTATTTGCTATCTTCTGAAATCTCCAATTTAAAAAAGGAGTATTTGAGGTGGAGAAAAAAGATTTTGTTTAAAAAGCAAGAAATATATGATTCATCCAAACTTTAGGCTGTCAAAAGAAGGTTGCGTGACTGGCTGAGGGAACACCCACATAAATATTACACTTCTGGTTGCAGTTCAGTTCTGTTTACCAATAAGCTTAACAAGTGAAATCACTTGAGTCGGCCAAAAAAACAATTACAGCCTCTGGAATTGCGAGAGCTGGATCACAAAGGATAATAGCTGATGCTCCGTGACGGCATTAATTTCTTCAAGTGGTTCTGGTGTCGTAACTGGACAATTAAAGCATTGCTTGAATGATTGAATCATTGCAACCACATAAACCGTAAGTCATACTTGCAAAGGCCTTGTAATCTGGTATCCTCTCTGCCATATAATTTTCTGTCCACATAACGAAGTCTATAGGGTAGATGAAAGCATCCTGGTTTGCCTGAATTTGAGCTGATTTTTTTTAGGTAGTCTTGCATCTTGCATTTAATTGCTCCTACATTTTTCTTTCATCTTAAAAAACGTCAATTGCTTGAAATTCTCCAGTACTGTAGCAAGGAGCCACGAATAATATACCAATTTCAACTTGTTTTATCACGTGTTTTAGGAACATTCTTCTGATGCCAAGGATGAGTGCATTGACAAGGACCACAAGTCATCACTGACTACTACTTCAGCATTAAACAGTTTTTGATGTTGACAAAATAGTTGTTGACAGTCTACTTAAATTGAATAACGGATCACTATGTGGAAATATGTAAAGCAGTACCCTGTCACATATGGTTCATATGATTAAATATTGCAAGCAAAGAAACCAAATTCAGATTAAAATAAAATTATGACAAAACTGGATTTATATTAGTTTACAATATTACAATTTTACAATTACAAGCAAAAATACACAACCCATTAGCCAAGCTGGCTCCCTTAACTAAATTCAATCCAACTAATCTTTTGAGTAAACATCTGCAGTTAAACGAGAAACTTCTAATTAAGAGCAAAAAGAGTTAGCTATCCTCAAGATCAAAGAATATCAAAGAAAAATGATTACACTGCGAAATGTCACCTTTTACCTGTTGCCTAGGGCTGTCTTGGGAACCAGGCACCAACAATGTTGATGCCCACCCTTTCAAAGGGGGTGTCAATGACTTAAAGGGAAACTGGGGAAGCCTTACCTTTCCATCCTGACTTTCCACTGGCCTGGCAGGTGGGACATGACCTGAAGAATGGAGCTGAGGTCACCTTCATCCAGGGCCAATAAAAATAGGTGACCAGCCTACCAAAGGTCTTGTCCTGAATAGATGACCTGTCAGGAGAACATAATGAGCTAGCTCCAGTAGGAAGGTTCTGTAGCATTAGGGGACCACCAACACGTTGCATCAGGCTAAAGAAACTTAGGTTCACTGTACAGTAAAGCAAACTCCCAGTAAATCAGGTGATCACCAGAGATGTCATCTGCTGCCTGAACCTCGGCCTCCTGAAATAGGCCAACCAGAGTAGGGCACTCCTTCTGCATTGTGCAGAACTCCTCCCTGCCAGGTCCTCCTTCCTTCTGCCGATTGTTCAGTTCAGGTGGGCTTTAGTTTCTGGGGTATCACTTTCAGGCTCAGCCTCCGCCAAGGGAATTTCTGTAGAGGTTTTGCTGTGCCCTTTGCCCTTCCTCTTAATAGCAAGTACCTGGGCAATTCCTCCAGGCTCCAAGTCCTCCTGATTCCACTCTCATGGGGTCACAGACTGTGTGGTAAAGCACACCTACTCAGTCAACCTCAACATCTCCAGTTGGGACCGGAACTCCACCACTTTCCAGATGGTGTGCTCCAGATCATTACCGAGCAGACAATCCACAGGCATTGATGGACTCATAGCTATCGTCAAGGAACCTGAGACAACCCACCTCCATTCAAAAGGAACCAGAGTCACTAGGTAATGACTCTCATGATTGTCAGCTACTACAACCTGATGGACTACATTAGGGGTTACCTGCTCTGAGGACACCAGATGACCACTGACGGCAGTCAGTGGGCTGTATGTGTTTTTCAGGTTATCCTCTGAAGTACACTCATGAAGCACTAATTTCAAAGCGTGAGACAATCCTAATTCCCTGAAGAACTCTTTGTGTTGCACACCTACCGGGTTTCAGTGGCATGTATGCTATAGGCCTGCCATTAATTAAGCCCTGAAACCTCATATGATGGCTAAAATAGCCTGTTTCTTCAGCAATTATCATATTAGTACCACAAGTGGACATTTGACTCTGGTTCCACTTCTTTTATCTTTTGTTCCACATGTGGGTAATGATGGTAAGCCAATCCAGGTACGTAAACCCTTTATTTTATTGCCTCGGAGGAATTTCGGTGATTTCAAGTGGCCAAACCTGCTCTTTTTGCAAGTAGGTTCTATGCACATCCAGTATTTTCGTGAGAAAACTGAGGACGGCTGGAAAGTTAATAGTATCATTAAAATCCCGGCTGTTTCCTACTCCAAATTACCATTACTGGGAGTGATCTGGTAATTCTGGATGGAGGGGAAATCACAAGGAGTATCATAGTTTTACAAATAACATACAGGAATCGATTTTATGGCACCGATTTCTGCATGCTTTCCTTCTGCTGAAACCTCGGTGTGAAAAACCAAAACGAATAATTCCGATTAGCCTGCCAACTCCCGCTACCGGTGCCCAGTGGAATTACTGGTCACTTCGAATGAGGGCTCGTATGTTTTAGTGATCAATTTAACTTGTAATGCTTGGGCTGTCAGTATATTGTTTTGTATTTCAACTCTACCTGCGTCTTCGACCGCCGAATTGCCCTACAGCCCTTATTACTGCGTTTGTGTTTGAAAGCATCGGGATATTTTTAACAATAAATCTCATGGTTTATTTCGAATCATAGTACAGTGTATTTAAATTGTATCAATAGTTCGTGTATACAGATTTTACAGTCCTATCAATGGCAGAAACAAATCAGAAAGCTAGTAACAACACAATTATTCGGCCCCTCTTGAGCAGACAGTAACAATTAAACGAGTTTGTTATTAACGCTGGCGGAATATTCAGAAATCTTATAGGCGCACCCAGTAAAGGATTGCTTTAGGCTACTTTTCTTTTGAAAAGCAGTTTATTGCCACTCCATAGTGAATGCTTGCCTCTTGGGATAGGGAGTTTTCTGCTGGGTAAATTAGCGGTTTCCAAATTTTTAGCTTGGTGCATTATGCAAGCCATATTGAAAAATCTCCTAGGTTTGATGGATAACGGCCAAGGTGATTATAGACCAGGAGAAATGTGCCCAGAAAGTTTAAAATCTGATACCAGTTTGGCAGCAACGTATAAAATAATCTTCAGAAGAGCCTGGGTTAAATTACATATTCCAGAGTGCGGAGAATGACCTTAGTTCAACCTGAAAAGCACTAACGAGTGCACTAACGATGTTTTTGAAATCAGAGTGAGGAGTGATGGACTTAATCCCCTAATCTTTGGTTGGGCAATCTTTGCTTTGGCTTTAGTATGTATTTGTAAATCTAATGTTTTTTATAAATTGAAACGCAGGGAGTTAAAACATTGAATGTTTGAAGGTTTAACCTCTAGAATGTCTAGTGAATCTAGTCAATGTTACACCAGAAGACTGCTGATGGGCGTAAGAGAAAAAGGATAAACTATATTTTAAGATGATTATGTTTAAGAAAGTGATTTAACTCCTATGCCATATGAGGCCTATTCACAAGCAAAGTAGCAAAACCATACATTTGTTTTTTTTAAAATCTACATTCAAGTGTAATTTAACTATTTTTTGGAATTCACAATTTCGGATTGAGATTCATGTGGAAAGCTGCACCTGGCAGGGTTCTCCATGTGAATTACATTGAAATCATGTGATTTGCATTTGGAATTCAATTGTCTCTGTAAGGGTGTTCAATGTTATGGAGAGTTCTACACAGTGGGAGTTAAATCCCTGTGGTGAAAACATTTTTCCACATGGAGAAACCCTCTAACTACACCCACACGAAATGTTTGCTTGCTCTTTTTCTCTTTCCACCCAGGAAAGGGATTTGCTGCAGCACTTGGTCAGGGTACATCGCAAACCTTTTTCATGGGGAATGTGAGGAGTTTGTGAATGGCCACAAATGTACTAGTTTGGGGAGCTCACAAACTTCCAAAGCTAACCACGCCTTGAAACACTCTCAGTCCCACCCCTTAAATGGGATGTATGCAGAGAGCTCCACATTTGTGGTGACGATCGCTGCACAAATAAATTGGTTAGGCCTATCTGGAACAACTATGTGAATTCCTTGCAGGCATCACTGAGGTACATCACTGAGGTAAATTCAGTTGTAAGTTTCAGTTTATAGCTGATTTTGTTCTTTCGGAATAATCAATATCTTTAAGTATCTGAATCAGAGGACGGGTCTATAAAAGCAGAGGCCCTCATGTACAACTGAGTGTTGACAGCATATACATAGGAAGCAATATTGTAAAATTTTAACAGGGTTCACTTTGAAGTGGAGATTTGTCATCCATGGTAGCATACCTTTAAATATTCGAGTGACAGGACATATGTCTTCTGAAACTGAATATCATCAGCATGAAAACGGTGAGAAATTCTTAAAATTCTTAGAAGGGATATAATGGATTTAATATAGAAATTGAAAAGGATAGACATGAGCTTGAACCTTTGTTGTATCTCACGTCAAAAGAAGGAATGGCTTGAGAGTTACAATTTATAGATGTTGAGCTTAGCCACCTAAATATGAGGAGTGTTCTATCTAATCTCATGCATTTTTGAGTATTGTTGAGGATGGTTTGTTGTCTGTATCAAATTTAGCTGATATGACCAAAAGGATTGTTAGATATTGGGTGGGCTGATTTACAATCGGCTTGTGCCGCCTGTGCGTCACATTTTGCAGGCCTATATCTACATGGCCATGTAAAGCCACTTTGTGTGAGTTTTCATGGTCCTGTAGATATAGAGTAAGGCAATGCAGGGCAAGCCACAGCATTGCCTTACTTTGTGTTAAAAAGGCGTTCCATGAGCGTTGCTGTGGGTGTTCCTATGCAACACCCATTAATTTTTAAGCATCCCCAGATGTACAAGTATTTGTAAATCTGGGAATGCATCAAAAGTCTCCACGTCCCCAGAGGCGGGGTAACGAGGAGAAATAATATTATTTATGCTTGTTTTTTCCTCTTTCGATGTGTGCTGAATTCTCCAGCACACATGGAAGGAGGAAAACTCCTCCAATGATTGTTTTTGTGCAGGAAGGTATCCTTTACTGCACAAAAACAATCATTCCTACAGCAAAGACACCCTTGCACCATGAAGCAAGGGTACCTGCATTGGCCCCTGGCAGCCCATTCTGAACAAGTGCAGTGGAAGAGGAGACAATTGTGCTGTATCTTGTAAATATGGTACATGTCGGCCCTTTTCTTTTGAGGCATGGCAGTGCATCAGAAAGCCTTGCAATGCTGCCCTTCACCAAAACATTGTAAATGAGCCCCAGGGTCTCTTGCTGGCAGAGGTGGACACCCCGTCCAAGTAGGCACCTCAATCCTAGGTAAGGGTAAGTCAGTTACGCACCATAAATTAACCTGTGTTCACCATCTGAGAGCTTGACACAGACAAGGCAGGCTTAACTTAGGAGCAATGTGTGAATATCAGACTTTTCATCCTTGGCGTGGTCTCCCTCAACTTCTTGCCTGTGTTACCCAGGTTGTTGATGTGTGCTGGACTCCGATTCTGCTGTTTTTGTAGATTGGGCACTTTACCACTGCTAACCAGTGCTAAAGTGCAAGTGCTCGTTTACAAAATGTGTATGTAATTGGCTTATCCATGATTGGCATATTTGATTTACTAGTAAGACCCTAGTAAGGTGCACTAGTGGTACCAGGGCCTATAAATCAAACGCTACTAGTGGGCCTGCAGCATTGGTTGTGCCACCCACATAAGTAGCTCTGTAATCATGTCTCAGACCTGCCACTGCAGTGTCTGTGTGTGCAGTTTTAACTGTAAATTTGACTTGGCAAGTGTACCCACTTGCCAGGCCCAAACATTCCCTTTTCTTACATGTCAGACACACCTAAGATAGGCCCTTGGTAGCCTCAAGGGCAGGGTGCAGAGTATGGTTAAGGTAGGACATATAGTAATGTGTTTTATATGTCCTGACAGTGACATATTGCTAAATTCGGTTTTCACTGTTGCAAGGCCTGTCCCTCTCATAGGTTAGGATGGGGGCTACCTTTAAATCTGATTAAAGTGTAGATTCCCTTTGGGAGCAGATGGACATATGCAGTTTGGAGTCTCTGAGCTCACAATTTAAAAATACATCTTTTGGTAAAGTTGATTTTAAGACTGTGTGTTTGAAAATGCCACCTTTAGAAAGTGAGCATTTACTTGCTTAAACCATTTCTGTGACTGTGTGTTTGTGGATTCCCTGTCTGGGTCAGTTTGACAGTTGGGCTGGTTGCACCTCACACTAGACAGTGACACAAAGGGAGCTGGGGTGTAGTCTGCATTTCCTGATAAGCCATCTGTGGTAGAAGGGAGGTGAGGAGTGGTCACTCACACCTGAAAGGGCTGTGCCTGCCCTCACACAATGCAGTCTCCAACCCCCAGGTGAGTGTCTGGGGCCTGGCCTGGGCAAGGCCGGATTTCCCAATCAAGGGAGATTTTGCTTTGAAGTAGGCCTACTTCAAAGGAGAAATTGGGTATAAGAAGGGCACCCAAACTCACAGACTTCAGAACACTTCTGGAAACCAAGAGGAACCTCTACGTGTAGAAGAGCTAAAGAGCTGAGGAAGAAGAGCTGCCCTGTCTGTGACTGTGCTTTGTGGAGCTATCCTGCAGTTGCTGCTTCTGCCAGAGTAAGAGGGCAAAGACTGAATTTTGTGTGCATTCCATCTTGTGAAGATCTCCAAGGGCTTGATTTAGAGCGTGCATCCTGTTGTTTGAAGTCTCAGGGACAGCAAAGACTTCTCTCTGCCAGCACCTGGAGTCTCTGGAGAGACTCCTTCTCTGCCCTGTGGTGCCCATCCAGTTCCTGGGACCCTGAAAGGAGAAGCTGGCTGCTTAAAGAAAAGGAAATCCACGCACAGAGCGCCGCGCGGGGAAAAGATTGACACGACTCCGATCTGTGGATAAAGAAACGACGCGCCACTGGCTCTGTGGCTGAAAATCGACACTCACCAGAAACGCGACCGAAGAATTGACGCACGGAGCAGGAGAAACAACATGCAGCATCGCTGATGGAGGCTGGGAGATCGCAACCTGCGCTTCGTAGTTTTCGGATCATCGTGCGGCTGGATTTCCGAAGCAAGTACCACTGTGCATGTAAAAACAAACGCAAGGCCTGCCTGGACCCGAGAGTGCTGACCGGATCGACGCATCACTCTCTTGCAGAGAGAAGAAACAACGTGCCTGACCCGACAAAAGGAGAAACGACGCAAGGTCCCGCTCGAGAGTGAAAACGACGCATCACAAGCCCTTTTTGACGCACACTTGCCTGTGCGGGGCTATTTTTGACACACTCAAGGTACTTTTTGATGCTGACGGTGTTAGTGTGTGTTTGAAGCTACTTAAAGACTCTTTGATTTTTGATTGATAACTTGACTTGTGTATTGTGGATCTTTGTTGTTTTGGTCTTGTTTTGTTTAGATAAATATTTTCTATTTTTCTAAATCTGTGTTGTGTCATTTTGTAGTGTTTTCATTAAGTTATTGTGTGTGTTGGTGCAAATACTTTACACCTAACACTCTGAAGTTAAGCCTACTGCTCTGCTAAGCTACCAAGGGGGTCACCAGGGGTTAGCTGATGGTGATTCTCTTTTACCCTGACTAGAGTGAGGGTCCTTGCTTGAAGGGGGGTAACCCATCTGTCAACCAAAGACCCCATTTCTAACAGTAGTGGACCCAAAACCCCAGACATTTAGAACACTTCTGGATCAAGAGGAACCTCTGCCAAGAGAAGGAGCTGAAGACCTAAAGAAAGAGTGCTGCCCCCATTGCTGTGTGTGCTTTGCTGGGTTAGCCTGCAGTTGCAGCTTCTGCCTTAGAGACGGCAAAGTCTGGACTTTGCTGTGTATCCTGCCTGTGAAGTTTCTCCAAGGGCTTGGAATGGGTTTTCCTCCTGTTAAGTTTTATGGACAGGAAAGACTTCACCTACCAGTCTATGGGTTCACTTGCTGTGGACTCTAACTCACCAGGTGGTGCCTATTCCAGTTTCTGGGCCCTTGGGAGTGAAAGCTGGTTGAACACCAAGAAAAGCCAAGTGCACTGACTTTGGATGACACCCGGACTGATGCCGCTGCCTGACCCTGCGACGCTGCATGCAACCAAAGCCATGGTCCCCACTGGAGTGTGACGACCCCAACTGACATTGCAGGCCTGACGCTGCAGCAGTTACTGGCATCCCATGCTGTGTCACTGATTTCCGTGACACCTGACTCTGCCGCAATGCCTGCAGCCCAATGACATTACCACTACCCCATGAGGTCGCCCCACCACTTCTTAACCTGCCGAACATCGACCCTGCCGGAAGCCTAAGAAAGCCAACGCTTAACACCTACGCCACCTCATCTCCACTTCTCCAAAACAAGGATCCAGCACTTCACATTGACGTCTCCACTCCACTGCTCCACAGCACCAGAACTGACTCTGCACCAGATACAGCGATGCCTTGCTTCGCCCACTCCATGCACCAGCTTGTTTCCTCACTATCAATAGGTACTGTACCTGGGGTCTGTGCGACTCCGTAACCGGTGCCATTGGCATCAGATTGTTGGGAACGACTCTGTCATGATGCCGTGATAACACCAAATTAAAGCATTTGTGTTTCTAAGCGCTATATTTAAGTTTAAGATTTCAAAATTCATAACTTTGCTTGTGTATGTTGGATTTTTGTCGTTTTGATCTTGTTTTACTTAAATAAATATTGGCTAATTTTCTAATCTGGTTGAGTGATTTTGTGGTATTTCACTGTGTTACTCTGTGTGTTTGTACAAATACTTTACACATTGCCTTTGAAATAACCCTTCTTGTGGCAAGCTACCAAGGAGGTGAGCAGGGGTTATCCTAGGTGTGTATCTTCCTTACCCTTACTCGAGTGAGGCTCCCTGCTTGGACAGAGTGGAAACTGACTGCCAACCAGAGACCCCATTTCTAACACAATCCATTAGAAAAGTGAGCCTGTGATTGAAACTGTTGATTGAAAGAAAGTATCTAATGAACAATTGGCAGACTCTTCTCAAAATAAAATAATGTGAAAAGTCCTTGAAGAATAGATAAAGGTATATAAAAGAGTGCGGACTCCATTACTTTCTGCAAATTACGAAAATGTACAATTTGTACAATTGTATAACACAGAATAGAATACCTTCTGTGGCTCAGGGATACATCAAACCTAGCATCCATATTAAAATTGATGTGTACATCAGGTTCATATAAAAATGATGTTGCAATTCATTCCTTAAATGGGTCAGTACATGTTAAGGCACGCATAAGCATGGGTATGTTCATAAAAAAGCACTGGCCTTAAGGCCCAGAAATAAAAGACTCTGCTTTTTCAACGTGCATGGAGCCATCTCCTTTGGAAAAGCACACTAAACAATAAAAGTCAGAGTTCATGTTAGAAAGATCTAGAAAATCATACATATAAATACTCAACAAATATGTTCCAAACATGATTTGCAAAAAGGTTGAATACCTCTACCTGAAGCATGGGCAGAGCAAATACTGGTGCTGTCCCATTTCAGCTCCTATTGTGCAATAATTTGATGTTCATGGAACAGCACGGATGTGAAGTGACTCTCATCGGAGAACAAAGGCCCTCAGGAATTAGTAGACATACTAACATCTCTCAGGAAGGCAGAGGAAAAAAGTTCTGAATAGGGGAGTGAACAGGTACATCAGATCGGGTCCACAAAAGGCTTTCAATGACTCTTAGTTTAGAATGTTATTTTTGAAAGTTTGTTTTGTTGGTGGGCTGTTCCCAGCTAAGCTAACTCCTGTCACACGAGATGAGCTGGGCCCTTTAGCTTGATTTAAATGTCCAGGGCCAGGTACATTAGTTGAGTAGTTTGCTCATTGTAATAGGATAGCTACTGAGTGGGAGCAGAGCTCTACAAAGTGGCAAAGTGGTCACGCCAATTTGGAATACACCCCAGAATATTGCAGTTTAGGGTAGTTTTATTCTGAATCAGGGAGGCTACTGTAAAGGTGGAAGAGTGTCTATTGTAGACACCTACAAGGGATAAAATTAGGCCCTACACCAACCATAGTTGGCGTAATGCTATTTCTTGGAGCTAGAAGAAGATGAATACCAAATAAGAGTGGGACTTAGAATTTTACTTCCGGAGGACTTGAGTGTAAGAGCCACGGTTACTTGAGAAAGGTACTGTTTCAATAGTCAATGGACTTGTTGAAAATGACCTTTTCTGCAGGTCAAACCTTTTCCCTTTCTCCTATTTTCTGACCCTCTTTTTTTGGCTTTAGAACTCTGGGCACATTACTACTGCTAATCAGTGCTAAAGAGCAGGCACTCTCTCCCCTAAAACTTTGTATGATTGGCTTACACCTGTTTGGCATATTTAGTTTACCTCTAATCACCTTATAAAGTGGTGTACCCTATACCCAGGGCTTGTAAATTAAATGCTACTGGTGGGCCTGCAGTGCCGATTGTGCCATCCACAGAAGTAGCCTTTCAAACCTGTCTCAGGCCTGCCATTGCATTGCCTGTGTATTCAGTTTACACCACATTGACTTGGCAATTCAAACTACTTGCCAAGGCCTAAACTCCCTTCTCACTACACCTATGTCACCCCTAAAGTAAGCCCTAGATATTCCTATGGGAAGAGTGCTGTGTATGTAAGAGGGAGGATATTCACTTTTATGTTTTACATGTCCTGGTAGTGACAAACAACTTGTTTCTTTTTTTACTACTGTGAGGGCTTCTCCTCTCATTGGCTAACAAACGGATCTCCCTTACACATATTTATGTGGTAATTTCTGATGTGGAAGGAGTAGCGTGGGCATTTTTGGTAGGTTTGGAATGGTAGTGAGAAATGCTTTTTACTGGTGTTGTTAGAATTTACATTACTATTTCAGAAATGCTACTTTTAGAAAGTTGTCAATTCTCTGTGCTTAAAACTCAAGCGTTTTGCAGCCTGTCTCCAATCCACATCTATGGCAGAGTGGTAGCTACACTTTGTGCATATTTTACAGACAGCAACAACACAGGAGGGCCTGGGTGTGACAGACAAGGCATCTGTATCCATCTGCACACTGATAGTCTTCCTGGTCTGGGAGAGAGGAAGGCGGGCACAATTACATTTGCATAGACTGTGTCATGCCCTCACACATGGGGATAATTTACCCCTTACTGATGTCTGGATCCTGGCCTGAGTTGAAAGGGGCTGTGTTACACTTGAAAAGGTTCCTTTGAAGTCAGCCTTTGAACAAAAACATTTTTGAAAATAAGTACAGAGGCTTTGACCCCATGTTTTCAGATCACTTTTGGAACTGGGACTGAACCTCTGTCAGAAGGACTGCTAAGCTCCACAAAGGGCTCACCTGGACTGCTCTTTTATTGTTGCCCAGGTCCCTATTTGCTGGGTGGCATTAAGGACTCATTGGATTGCTCTTCTACCTGTTGCCCTGTTGCAAGCTGCTCCCTCACTCTCTTCTGCAAGACAAAACGTTTGCGGACAGGAGGGATCACCATAGGATTGCTGAGTTTTACAGTGCTGGTCTGCCTGCACACTGCTGTCTGCCTGCTTCCCCCAAGTGTTCTCCCAGCGGTCCAACGCATGGGGAGCATTGGTGGCTGCTCCTGCCCCAGCATTCATAAGAGTGAGCTCTTTAACTGCCTTTAGTTCATGTGCCCCATTCTAGCCTCCTAGCGTATGATGAGAAATTGTTTTACAGCAGTGCATGGGGAGCATTTTATTTTTCACTACCTGTCACACAGTGGTTTGGTGAGTGCCACTCTTGCCTCTGTAGGCCCCGATCAGCACATGGCTAATCCGGCGCTCCTCCTGAAGACAGGTGGACCACCTCCCTCCATGACAGGGTGAGTGCCCTGCTGAGAAGACAATGGTGCCCCTTAACTGTGTGTGCAGCCGTACTTGTCAAACCACAGTCCACGGTCATCGAGGCTATGAGATGATGACTCCAATGCCTGCATGGCCCCACAAGACTCCAGAGCATCAACATGTAGATACGGGCCCCTGGCAGTCCACTAGCCCCCTGGGGGTCACAGCAGCCTGAGGGGCCACTACTATAGAATTTACTCCCCAAGCCGATGCCCAGGTCAGGACCACCCTCAGAAGTAGCCGGACCAAGGATGGTGAATTTCAGAATAGCAGTTGTGCTGCATATTTGCGGTGGCTGCACTTGTCTTCCCTTCATGCAAGGGGATCCATTGTGGTCTCTACGTTGACTTCTGCATAGGGTGGATGCCCCTCCTCTTCCTGTGAAGCACACCTTGGGCGAGCTAGGATCATTGTAGTCTTGTAGGGTGAGGAGGCCCCTGCTTTGCTTCAATCACGAGTACAAGGCTACCACATTTACAGTACCTCATGTAGAAGGTGTGCAGGTGCTTCTGTGGCCTACAATTGTTCTATTTGCATTCATCCACCAATTTATGGGTTCCTGTAGTACTTGTTTTATAATTCCAGCTCTGATATGCAGGTAAATGGTGCACCCATAGGATATTATAATGGTAAAACCAGAAAAATAATGCTTTATATCATTTTGTACCACATCAGTGTCTTTGAGTAACCTTACTAAATAATCCCCACAACATCTGCATCGTAAGCGCAACATTCCTAATTATTCAGGTGTTCTATCTTTCTCCTGGACATGGTGGTACACCATTGAGGACTAACAATCTGTTCTTCATTTGAAATTTTTCTGGGACTGCGTTTAAGGGTGCCAAGATTTGTTTACACAGAAATTTGATTTGTATGTTTTAAAACTTAATTTTTTTTTTGTCTTTCTGTTCTACTCGAGTGTCTTATAATAGTTGGGGTTCTGTAATCCCTGTATAAATGGCAGTCACTAATTTCTTAATAATCGGTGACTAAAGACGTCAGAACTCAACTATTATTAGATTATTACAGTGGAGTTCTGATGTCACCATGCCTGCTGCCAGAGCCAGCAAACGAGGTAAATGGCAGGTCAGGTCATGGAGCATAATTAAAGCACCTGTTTAAACTAACAAACAGAATATTGCATGTCTTTCTTCCACTTTATTTTAATAGCTTAAAATAAGCAGAGAGAAAAGGTTTATTTTTTGCATTCCTTAAATGGAAAAAAGCTAACATTGTTCTGTGTTTCTCCAATTTCCGAGCTAGGGCAGCTTTTTTTTAAACTGATTTATATTGAACTGTTTCTAATATCAGTTTGTTACAAATAGCTAATGAGTTTTAGTTGTGCTTAAATGTGCACTAGATGTTTATTTTTATTCTTCATCTTCGCAAACATACTCCCTCTTTCATATGAAAGAGCTGTGCACAAGTTTTAAGTGGTTTATGGGAAAAATTAGGGTGTGCCTGCATATTATACGGTATAAAGTACCCCTTGGTGTACATGATAAGGATAGTGCAAGTCACCTCTGAATTCCATAACCTTATAAAGAAAAACCTAATTGAATTGCAATATCCTTATAATGTATGATAGGGGATACTTTATCCCAAACATATTTCAGACTTGAGCCAGTGATAATATAGAGCATTTTTTTATCATATACTTTTGTTAAATTCATTTGAGCACACCTTAATAAATGTCAATATTAACTGTTTTTTCTGTTTGCTTCTATCTTCCACACAGGGGAGAATATGGTCTTCATGAGTATACAGAAGTGAAGACTGTCACAATCAAAGTACCACAGAAGAATTCCTAAACGTAATGCACTTTTGAACCAAAACGAACGCACATGAACGGAGCGGCTCTTTAAAGAATCCATTCATTTACAAATTCTCAAGAGTTGTTAGACATTTTCATTAAGCCTTACATATGCTTGTAATAAAGTAGAGATTTTAAATCATATGCTTCTGTGTTTGCAGTGTAATTATTCTTTAATATATGGCCCATAAGAAAAAAATAGCTAATTAGAACTTGGAAACATCGGACATAGAACATGCTGTTTCATTATGCTGGTTATTGTGGGCATTTACTTTTTAGATGAATGAATCAGTGTTTTCTGTATTTCAGTTCAGGGTTATAATAATTAAATAACTCCTACCACTGGTCATATGGACCTTTGCTAGTCAGCAAGGAGAAGTAAGGATCAACCATCTATATAACATTATTATAGCATTAAAGACTTTCAATCAAGAAAGAAAATTAGTGTGAGTTACAAGGGTTTTATTTTTAAATATGACAGTTTTTCATCTGTTTATTCATTAGATATCAATCTTTACATTTCATAGTAAAAAGTTAATATAATCCAACAATTGAAATGTTATTATAAAATAGAAAAATGTGTGTTAGAATCAAAGTTAATATAATAATAATAGAAGAAATGTGTTTGATAAAGGAAGCTCCCTGTTCTAATTAAGATGGAAGACTGAGAGAAAAAGGTGTCAGTTCAGAAACATAATTAAGAGTTCTGATGAGAGAGGGAAATCTATGCTCGGGCATGAAACCCTTGTATTCAAGGTGGAAAGTATTCTCAACTCAAAAATACCATCAGACAATGCAGCAAAATCTATTTAAGATAGCTGTTAGACCTGGCATCCTTGGAGTGGTTTCCTCTGACATTTTGCCTCTGACCTCCTGTTTTTCTGACTTCAGTTTTGTTGGTTTTAGGATTCGGTACACTTTATCACTGCTAACCAGTGCTAAAGTGCAGGCTTCCTGTACTCAATAACATGGTGCCATTAGCTAATCTACAATTGCCACATTTAACTTACTTGTAAGTCCTTGGTAAAGTGCACTATACTCGCCCAATGCCTGTAAATTAAATGTAGAGCCTGTGTGTGCATTTCTAAAAAGCTATTTTGACCTGCCAAGTGTACCCACTTTCCAGACCCAAAACTTACTTTTTTGCATGTAAGACGCTCCCAAGGTAGGCCCTGGCTAGCCCCTAGGGCAGGATGCAGTGTATTTAAAAAGTTGGACATGCACTTTTTAGGTTTAACATGTCCTGGTAGTGAAAAATGGCTGAATTCATGTTTCACTACGGCAAGGCCTGTCTCTCCCTTATGTTAACATTGGGGTTGCCTTAAGGCATCCTTTAAGTGTAACTTCCAATTGGGAAATGATAGAAACTTTGGAATTTGGTATATTTTGAAAGTTTTACATGCAATTTTAAGTCAAATGTCTTGGTAGTGAAAATTTATTAAATTCATTTTTTACTACTACGAGGCCAATCTCTCCAATAGCTCAATGTGGGGATTACCCTAAAACAGTTTTCAAGTGTAATTCCCAATTGAAAAAAATAAATTTACAGTTTGGTGTCTCTGGACTCACAATTTAAAATCACAACTTATGGTGTGTGATTTTAAAATGTAAGTTTGAAAATGCCACTTTTAGAAAGTTGATATTTTCTTACTTTGACCATTCTGTATTTCTGCCTGTCTCTGAATACACATCTGTGATGAGTGACAGCTGGGCTTTCTTCATACCCTCTAGACAGTCACAAATAGAGGGAGCTGGGTGTGACATTTACATCCTGATGGCCGATCACCAGCTTGATGGACCTTCCTGGGCTAGAAGGGAGGGAGGAGCTGACACACCTGAATAGGGCTGTGCCTGTCCCTACACAAAGAGGTATAAGTTCTGCACCCCAAACCATACCAAATCAGTACAGATTTGAATCTGAGGACATTCTGCAAGGAAGAAGGACTGCTGTGCTGCCAATAGAGGCTGCCGCTCTGCTGAACTACTTTGCTGTGTTGGCCTGCTGCCTCTTACGTGGGACTGAGAAGGACAGGACTTAACACTCTACATCCTCAGAAGAACCAAGTGACTCCAAGGGCTTGCTGGCTTGCCTCCTTTTCTGAAGTCCAGGGCCACTAAACTCTTCCTCCAACTCTGCTTCCGCTGCTGTCACTGGGGACTCGACATCGCTGACTGCGTAGCTCAAGATCGACCCATCACCCCCAGCCCCAGTGCATTGGCTTCTCTGTGCTGTGCTTTGCTATGCTGCTCTGCAACAATACACTGCCTTCATCACAAGGGATTTGACACCGCACTTCAAGAACACCACTTCAGCAACTGTGTGGCTCAACGACGACACATCCCCTGGGCTGCGTGGATCAGAACCAATTCATTGCCTGCTCAATGTCACTGCAACCCTTTACCCAAGGTACTTTTCAGCATGCCCTGCGTGGCTCTTGTAGCTAGCCAGCCCTCCATCGCGGTTAGCCTGAACGTTGGATTTACCCCAGACTAGGGTGAACTCAAGTAACCTTTTAGCTCTATCGACTTCCAAGAAATATATTGCAGTTTATTCTTTGAAAATTCATATATTGAGTGCTACTTATTTGATTTTTTTAAAAATCTTGTTCTACTTAAAGACATTTTTTTTATTTTTCTAATCTGGTGTGGGGTCTGTTTGTGGTGTTTTCACTGTGGTACTGTAATTTAAGTGTTGTCTAAATACCTCTTAAATTAAGCCTGACTAATCTCTGCCAAACTACCAGAGCGTGAGCACAGGTTAATGTAGGGTGTGTATCTACCTAACCCTGAATAAAATTGTGGTCTCTATTTGGAAATGGTGCATACTTTTGGTGATCTGAAAACAAATGTTGTCTAGTTCTTTTACGCATAAAGGCAATTTGAGAGTCATCAAATTCAGCAACTAGGGCAAGGAAAATGCCTAGAAATGTGCAAGTCACAAGTTAGCACGTGCAGAATTACAAAAAACATGAGGGGCAAAAGAAAAAATAAGATGGAGGACAAAAATAATTTGGAAAAATTACATCTGGGACAAAATATGGCTAATCAAAGTAGGCAAAAGGTAGGTAAAAAGGGAAGGCGTCAGCATTTCAGAAGCTTATTCAAGATTTCTAAGTCTCTGTAAGGCATTTAAAATGAAGGGTAAGCGTAGAGAGGTCTGTACCTCTCAGAGCCCAAAGGGATCCACTCCTAAAGGAAAGGGCAATAAGAAAAAAGGCTGCTAATCCAACTGGGGAAGGGTATGTTAAATTTGAAATGCACCAGTATTTGTCAATCAATCCCTCCACATGAATTTGAAGGTTTACTGCCCAATCGCAGTCCATCATATGACAGTCACTTGAAACATCAGGAAAGATTCTCATTACCAACATGAGAAAGGCATCCATATTAGATCATCTGTATGGTTTGAAAACATTGCATACAGTCAATTTCCACAGTTTCTGACTGTAATGAGTTCCAAGTTACTTTCTCAGGCTCACTGTGGGTAAAAAATAGGACATATACTTCCAAGCTAACATATGGAAACAACATCTGGAAGAAATCTCCCATTAGCAAACATGACCATGAAATAGGGCCTCGCAGGCCTCACAACCAAACCAAGTTAAAATGGCACATTCATTTATGTAAAATAATACACTTATAGCATTCAGAATTATAAATTAATTGTTAATAAGCTCAGTCACTGTTCTGTTACAGTGGATTTAAAATGAAATAACTATTAATACATTTCAACAGATAAATGCAGAACTACATTTTCATGTGACATTTGAAAGGTTTCTTTCTAGTAACTCATTATCGTTTTAATGAAAACTCATAATTAACATCATGAAGAAACATGTAGTTTTAGGTCTAACCAACATCACTTAAAATCATTAATCTACTGTGAATGCAATCTAAAATATGCTCTCAGTGCACCTCTTTACAGTTAATTTGTTAGAGTTCCAAATAGCAAAATGCAAAGGTTGTCATGTAAAGATGGTTATTGTGACATCAAATGTAGCAATAACATTTCTGTTACGTCATAGTCTTTCTGGAAGAACGGTGCCAGAATCCAAACAGTGATTCCAGTCAGAGAGTCTGGGAAGGAATCTGCCCCTATTCTGGAACACGTACTAATATGAACGCACAAAGTATATGTTGCAACATTGTTTTCTTACGTCTTCTTCATCCTAAAATAAAATATTAATAAACTCACCATTTTCTCAGAGGTGCACAAAAGGCTTTCAGGCATTGAACCTTGAAAAGTTACATCTTTATGTTTTGCCGTCCAGACAGTCCTTTCCATTAATCTTTCTTCCAGTCTCTTCCTCTCTGGTTGGTGAGAACTCACTAGCAGTTTCTTAATGCATAACAAACACCTATTCACTAGCTTATAGAAGGCTTTTGGAAAAATACAGCATTTGAAGAAGAAAAACACATTGGCTTTCATTATAACATTGGCGGTAAAAACTGCCTACCGCAGGGGCAATGGCCACCAAAAGACCACCGCCGCAGCTACCAGCCATCTGCCATATTTTGAACACAGCCGGATTTCCACCACAAGAAGGGTGGAAATCCGTCTGTGGCCATCCTGGTGGATGGTGGTAAGGAGCCGCTGCTTCCACCAGCAGCGCCACGCCAGTAGCCCACCGCCAGCCGTATTATGAGTAATAATACGGCCTGGCAGTGTTCTGCTGGCAGGCGCTGCTGGCGGTAGCAGCGCCTCACCCCACCCTGTCTCCTGCCGGAAGACACTTTGGATCCAGGTAAATCAGGTCTCTGACAAGGTAGGGGGTGTTGTGTGTGTAGGGGCGGTGTGTGCATGTATGTGTGTTCGTGAATGCAGGTGTGTGTTGAGTGTTGATTGTATGTGTGCATGTATGTGAGTGCATGTATGTTTGGAAATGTAATGCATGTCTGCGTGTATCTTTGGAAGTGGGTGCGGATGTGTGTGTGATTGGATGTATGCATGCATGTGTGTATGTGTGAATGAGTGTGTGTGAAGGGGGTGTGGTTGTAGGTGGATGGGGTTTGGAGAGGTAGAGGGTGGGGTGTCTTTGGAGAAGTAGGAGGGGTGGTGGTCTCCTACCAGTGACAGGGAAGGAGTTCCCTGTCACGGATAGGGCCTACCGCCATGGTTTTCATGGTGTTACGTAAGCCACGAAAACCATGGCGGTAGGTAGGGTCATAATCGCGCAGGCGGCACAATGGCAGCCGCCCGGCTGGAGATGGTTATCTACAGCCCGGCGGCTGCTACTGCCATGGCGGTCGGAGTGGTACATTGGCGGGTTAGCTCCAGCCAACCTGCCAATGTCATAATGTGGCAGTGAGCACCAACAGTCTGTTGGCGGTACTACCACCACATTATCGCTAACCGCCGGGGTCATAATGACCCCCATTGTGTACAAACAAAACAGGCTTTTCAATGTTATTTCATTATTTTTTAGTTAACACTGCATGTGCCGTTAGGCTAACTTAAACAAACACTTTTATTAGTTTGCAGGCCTATAACATTTAAGTATGATTACCTACTTCAAATTTCGCCTTACGCATATGTTTCATTTAAATGTAAACTTTGCACACTATTAGTAAAAGCATTTTGTACACGAACAAAATTTGTGCCAACAGTTTCCCCCCTCTGAGGGTTAAGAAACCATCACAGCTTTTTCACAAATGAATCTTTAGAATGTACCCTCATTCGTTGCTGAGTCACCTTTTCTATTTTTGTAGAGTTTCAATTTTCTTCAATTTTTTATAGTGTCAATTCTTTCTTTCTTCCATTTCTAAATCTACTCTCTCTGGTCTCTTTTGTTCTTTATTCTTCTTTCTTGTAAATAGCATCTTAATCCTTTACATATAGCATAAAAGCACATCAAGCAAATAGCAATGATTAGTATAGGTCTCAATGTATCACTAAAACGTCATCCTCTCACTGTTGGAAACCAGTTGCCAATGGAAAAAGCTCCTTTGCCTAAGCTCCGTAATAAAATAGTTGTTTCTAAAGGTTGAAATTCAAGTTCCATGTCGGAAATGGTCTTTGCAAATTCTACTATTATTTTAAACTCTTGTAAAGAATGTATGAACAGCAATGTTGAGCTTTCAGCATTTTGCATGCACAGTCCGCCTTTCTGCTAACAAAATATCTAAAGCTAATTGATCTTGCAAGAACATTTATCTAATAGCTACTATTTTTGTGTTAACTGCAGCATGAAACCAGATGTTCCTACTGTTGATAACTTTCTGATTTGCCCATTGTTTAAAATTACTTCTGCTGTTAGTATGATTGTTCCTAAAATATCTCCAACTAATTGTGTCCCATCATTAGTACTACCGGGGTCAATCATTGTTAAAGCATGTATGTTATTCACCTGATGCATCTTAGGAAACAGCACAGCTAATTAGCAAACATCCTTCCAATCAACAGGCAACTAAAAACAGGCATCCTGTCCACACACAAAATAAACTCCTGGAATAACTGTTTCTTCCCCGTTAAAATTTGTGTAGGTCCTCCTAAAACGTAGACTGTGTGTTCACAATTACTAATCCCAATGTGCCTTTTTCTAACTTGATTTCTTCTTTTATAAGCACATACTTTCCCTTTTTGTTATCCATCTCATGATCCTTTATCTTCCAAATATTTCCTCAAAACATCTTCCCCTTTAGTTACACTACAAATAATTTGAGATCTGCTCTCCTCTAATGTTACAATGAACCTCTTTTATAATGGTCTTATAAAACAGGTTTGATTCTTCTTGTATGCCTTAACAGTGTCTATAAGTGTGGGTGAAATACAATGCAATTTCCATATCTTTTGCTTGTGGATGAGGATTCATTCTTCTCTTAAGGAGAAATTTGGAATGACTCTCATCATGATTGGAGAAAGAATACTCAAAATGTTCCTGTATATAAAATAAACTAAGTAAAATCCAACATTTGCATATGACAGTGGCATATAGTGAAATGTCACTTCCTCAGCCGAAGAATGTAAGTGCACACAAACATCGTAGCCCTTAATATCTAAAGCTTGAGTGTATTCCTGAACTAATCTTGAATAAACATCAGTTAAAAACTCTTCTTTTGAATAATCTACTAATTAAGACTTTAAGTTTGTCTCATATATTATGTGTGCAGATGTGGGTGTAGATCTAAGGGTTTCTATATCTGGTGTAAAACGCATTCCAGCTAAAAAGACTGTGATTGCTAATACTCCAACTATTAGTGTGACCATAATCATTACTCTAGCCTTAGCTTTTGTAAGGATATACATGCTTGTCGACTGCCGGACCTTAGTAGAATATAGCAGCAAGCAAATTAAAAATTTTGCCCTGGTTTCTTCTTGTGCAAATATGCAAAACTTTTGATGATCAACTTGCAGCTATTTTATTCAGCTTATATATAAAAATCTTTGTGAGACATTCTTAGCCCTACTCTATCTCCTTCTAAATTTGTTATCCCTATGCTGCTACTGCAACCTTGGCTCTAGAGAATTCATCTCAACTATTTTGTATTTCCTTTCATTAATTGTTTATTGTCAGTTTCATTGATTTCAGTCCTTTATTCTTTTCTGCTTTAAACACAGTCCATCATTTGTCTGCAAATCTTGGTTGTAATATTTGTTTTGGAAATCTTATTTTAATCAATGCTGTTTTTCAGTGTGGCAAATCAAGGGGGTTCAAATGTCTCTGATTTCAGTTCATTAGGGTTGACATAATACATTTGGCACATTTTCTGCATATTAAGTACATTCAGGGGCAGAATACCTATGACCATGTAAGCTCTCTCTGTTGGAACTCTTTGTTGTCTGTTGATCTTCAATTCTTTCACTTTTACCACATGCTTCTGTTTCTTTGATCATGGTTAATGGTAAACTTTCAACTTACACAGTGATCTCAATTGCCTCTTACTATGTGGCCATTGCTTTCTCCGTAGGGGGTCTCTTTCTCCTCACTTAACAGTTTCAATAAAATGGATGCACAGGCTTTTGCCAAACAAGGCTTCAACGTCCAGTTTGACTGCTCCACTACCCCCAACGCCCCAGGATGATAGCTACAGTGTAATCTCTGTTACACTTGAAGAGCCACACACTGCATTGTAAGCACCTTATTATTGAAATGGGAACCTTGGTTTGACTTCAGACAAACCAGGAATCTGAACTGTGGAATGAGTTCACATCACAGAACCTGAGCTACAGTGAGACTGTCATTCCTCCAAGTTGAGTAGGCGTCCGTCCTTTGGGAGAAAATGCAGGACATACCTCAGCCTATAGCAAACAGGCATTTCAATAAAGTACTAATGCATCCTATTAAAGGGTCCTCCTGATCTTCCTACATGGTTCATGGTTACAGGTGTTTTCCTTCCCACACTCATCTGCTGACGTGTCACACACCTATGACATAATTATTCAGGTAAAACTCTGAATCTGCGATTGGACCAATTCTGCCTAAACAGTCTAAGTAGCCATTACATTCCTTCCAGTGAGTGCAGGACTATGGAAATGTTCTGTCATTAGGAATAACAAACTGTCTGGTAAGACTGGTCGTCTATCTGCTGAAACCCAAATGACATTTGCATTTTTAACACATCCTGTTCTAATCCACCCTTGCTGTTCTGCCTCTGAAACTTCTTCCTGTATTCTTAAGATTTTTTCCCAAGTATCAGTTACTGTCAACACATTGAAAAGGTTTCAGATTAATTTGTGTAGTCTCTGTTAAATAAGTGTGCCATAAGCGCACACTACCATGCAGCTTCTTCAGTGTAGTGATTTCCCAAGGTTACATAGTCATTGCCACTTCTGTGAGCTGCACATTTACCTACTGCAATCCCATGAGGTAACTGCAAAGCTTCCAATAACCTCATTACTCAAAATCAGCTTTATTCGATTTCTTTTCTTAAAAATCATAAAAACACACAATATAAAAAGACTAAAACAAATGTAAAAAACATTGATACATACAACAGCTAAAATATAATCTAACTCCCACTTTGATTACAATGCATCACCTTTCTTTGCTTTACAATGTCCTATGAATACTTAGACATGACATTGCAATTTAAAATAGTTGGCAAGGATTGGCAAAACACATAAACTAGATGACATTGTATAAAGTCCAGGGATCTAGTTAGCGGTAATTAGAGTACATCCCTTTGTGCCTTATACAATTTACAAAATAACAAGATATGGAATGTACTTTGACCTGTTTCCTTAACATATGGACATCTTTCCAAAAGTCATGACCAGTCACTCATAATTAAAAAGCTTACCAAATGTTGGAAAATATCCAATCGAAACCTGGTTAAAACAAATCTATGCTGGTCATTGGTCACCTCAGTTAAATACAGTTGCATAGCAAATGCGGTAAAATCAGCTGATTTTTTTTACACTTTGCTTAGAAAGTTCTGCAAATAGTCTTAATTCTTCCAAATGAGACAAACACTCATGTTTCAGAGATTTCCCTACGACAATCTCTAGGGATTCAGGTTTAAAAAAATAATCTTGATGCCCCAAGTAACACATAAAGTTCTTAATAAATTCTAGCCATGGAACTTTTATCACTCATATTGAACTGACGCAATCCCTAATAATCTCTTGATTTAGCCTTGTGTACTCAGAAGTCCATATCTTATGGCATAGCAACAGGGGCTGAATCTTAGCTATATTGAAGATAAAAGGTACCCCTAATTCGGCATGGCATACATAAAATGAACTACTCAGGGGGAGACGAAGATTTCTCAACAAAATCATTTTCAGTCACTTGCAGAGGATCACAGTTTGTATCCCCCCAGGGCACTGCCCCATACAAGCCTATTGACATACACTTAGCCTTATAAATGATTAGTAACTCCCTAGGGGTTTCTTGCCAAGTTTACGGGCAAATATGCGTAACGCTTTAATAGTTTACTGAAACTGTAGCTTTCTGGTGTCAATCGACGTCGACCATGATCCAGCCTGGTCAAACATAATCCCAAGGTACAAAAAAGATTTTATATAATCAATTCTAGTGCCAATTATCATAAGATTACGTGAATCCAATTTTGCTTTTCCACACCTCATAGCAAACGTCTTTTTCCTATTGACTAGTAATTCTAGTTACTCCATGGAGGATACAAATTGTGTTAGCAACTGCTGTAATGCCAGGGGTGTGCGGTCCATGAGCACAGCATCATCAGCATACAGTAGGGCAGGAACAGGGCAGTGTCCTATTTGGGGCAAACATTTACAATCAGTGCTTAATGTACTGCCCAAGCTGTTAAGATATAGGGAAAAGAGAAAAAGAGCCAGGATACAGCCCTTTCTCACCCCCCTCTCTATACTAAATGACCGAGTGCGTTTATCGAATAATCCATACTGCACTCTTGCCCTACGACCATGATACAGTTGAATAGGAAACAGTATGATTGGTGGATCCAAGCTAAGGTCCGTCAAATGGACCACAGTTTTTTATGAAGTAAACAGTCAAAAGTGGCTGATAACTCAACAAAAGCCTAATAAACTCCCTTAATTAGTTAAAGAATATTTCTCAATCAGCATCTTTAGATTGGGGACCTGCTCAACTGTCCTCTCTCTGGCTCAAAACCCATACTGTAGATCAGATAAAATGTTCTTATCTTGCGCCACTTGCTGTAATCTTTCCACAACAATACATCTAGCCACTTTCACCAGAGAATATAATAAAGAAATCGGCCAGTAATAAGTTTGACTATGCTGGTCCCCTTTCTTAAATATTGGCACAATGAGGGATTCTGATCATGTCCCATAGGAAACCCACTTTACAATATACATTTAAAACTTGGGTAAGCAATAGTCCCCCAAGACTAGTGTTGGCCTTAAATAGATGTACAGGAATAAACTCTGGTCCTGGTGCTTTGCCACCTTTGCTAGCATTTACATCTGTAATTACGTCCTCCAGAGTAAATATATGGTTGATTGGAAAATTGACAGGGGCAAGGGAACAGCTACATAGGACCTCAGTAGCACCCGAACTCAGCCTATGAATAGAATTTGAGTAAATAGCTGAGAAGTTCAAGATCTAATCTGCCTCACTAGTTGCAACTTCTAAGCGTGGTCCCTCAACTGAGCTAAGATATGGAGAATTAATCTCACACCAGAAGGCAGCAGAGTCTCTACTGAGGCTGGCCTCTTGGCAACTGATCCCACAGTCCCTCCTTCATCACCTTTCTCCTCCATTACAATACAAATTGAATACAGCATGGGTTTTTATGTAAAGTTGTTTCAGTATACTAAGGTCCTTTGTATAAGGTTCATCAAACCACAGGTTCTTCTTCTTATTACTATCACTATTAGCAACTACCAATCTATCCTTAATGCCCCTTGTAATCTTCTGGAAGGCCACTATAATTTACTCAGGACTGGTGCCAATATCTAAGCATTTCTCAAAAGTCTGCTTATTACCAGTTAGCGGCTTTTTTAGAAACTCATAATAGTAAATCTGGGGCCATTGTAAAGTATACCCGTTGTGCCTTGCAATATCCATATTACCTACTGTACAATCATTTGAATTTCTCACCTAAATTATTGAGTCCTTGGTCAGTAAATCTAAAACAATACTCAATGAATAGTAGTCACTGCATTCAATACTATGGATAGCACATTTTTCAACCCTCACAGCCTGCCTGTCTGTAACTAAAATATAATCTTTCACAGAGTTTCTTTCCTGATTGTTGAATATATACATAAATGAACTGACGGGTAACAAAGTTCATTGCAATAGGCCAGATCAAAGTTTAAAAAATCAAGTTCAATTTATCACCACAAGGAATGTATGTGAATTGTGAGTGCCCATCATTCTCACTATCTTTTAGGTCACAAATCTTTTCTGAACATTTAGTACACAATTTAACATTAAAATCCACACCCAGTACCATAACCACATCCTTATTAATCCCATTGATAATAGCTCATAGGTCCTAGCTTAGCTGGCACAAAACTGATTTTACCTCCACCTTCAGAATATTGTTATAGAATTAGTTGATACAAGCAAACATGTAGCTGGCGATTCAGCAATTGCAATCTGATAAAAAAAATGGTGATGCCAACATGGTTATACTATAAACAGACAGGGTATTTGAAATATAGGTACAAATTCCCCCCTTTGATCTCCCAGAATTCGAAGGCACAAGAGGAGAATGGAAGGTTCTATATCCATTTAAATGCATAGGGTTTACTGACCAAGTTCCTTGAAAACAGACTATTTTATAATTGGTTGCAAAGTCAATCCGGCCTCCCGTTGCAATCTTAACCAGCAGGTCTGCCATGTTCCAAAATAATACCTGAGTCTTTGCTGTACCAAGTACAGACCTGACAGCAAGAGAACCTTCCCGGAAACTCTGAATCAACCCTTTTGTATCATCAACCAATAGCAGGGGTAACAGTGGGACTAATGCACTCTTCCCGTGAGTCGCATATCAATCCAGTGGGGGCCCCCACTCCGCCCCCTCGATTTCCTGGTAAGAGATGTAGATTAGTATAAAGACAACCCACTCGGTTTCTAGTAGTGAGCAGAGGAGGCCTAATGCCTTAACTTGAAGAGCATTTGGGCTTCTCCCTCACACCATGGGTCTGATCAAAATATCCAAGAGGCAACCCAGATATACAGTTTAGCGACACCACCCAGGACTCCACTCCATTTCATATAGTTTCCACCAGGCGCTGTGTTTTTAAAGACAGCACCACACAATCTCCCTGAATAATTTTTTGTCCCATCCCCACCCACTTCACTCTCCTTAGCATTTTGATATCCTCAAACATATCATGTGTAAGCCCAGAAGTATACCATAGCCAATGTAAGGCTGCATTCCTCAAAGGTGTCCATGATTCTTTTGCCATCACCGCTGGTGACAGAGTTGGTACATTGGCCAAGACTACCATATAAGCTGTAGCTGCAAGAGGCAGGTCAAGAAATTGTCTTCTCACCTTCTGAGCCACAACCATATTCTTTCTGGGGCCCTGATCTGGTGCTAAAGAGCTGTTTTCCTTACTTGGTGCTCATGTATTGGTAGGTGCTGGTGAAACAGATTGGTCTCTCGCAGCATAATGTTCGGGTAATGAGCATCACCCTTATGCCATCTATTGCACTACAGCCAATAAGTCATGTGCTTCCCCAATAGCTGTGTTATTGGCAACCCCCTGTTTCAAAGAGATTACCTGCTCAGGTTTGCCTGTTCCCAGCATCAATGGTGATTGTAAAATCTCTGCACAAGTATGTTCCACCTGTATCACTCTCGTGGATAAGGATGACAATGCCAATTTGACAACAGATTCCAAAGATTGCAGAAGGGTTAGCAACTCCTTGACCTCCTAAGATATAACCTTAGTCATTCTTTTCTTAATAGTGGGTTTTACAGTGCCTGTCTCACTATATGCTTTAAGATCTAACTTCACGGCCTTAGCCTCTTCCATCTCAGTTACATGAGGATTGGGGTGGGGCCCTGGTGTCCAAATTTGGTTAATGGGGGCTTGGGATCCAGCTCACATATGGAGAAAAGGCATTTCTAATACTTTCTATGCTACTCATATCCGCTGTAATTGATGCAAAGTTAAGGACGATTTAGCATGGTTAGCTCTAATCTTCCCATGGGCAGTGCAAGACGAATCCTCCACACGGGATTCCTCAACACCAGTAATTTGCTTCCCTATGGCCCCCATAATTCCAATGATATAATTTAATAGAGATGTACATGATCTTCCCTGGTCTTCACCCTTCACTCCCACCACCAAATGCTTTCTCTTTCCATATTCTGCCTCAACATTGCACGTCAGCACACACAAATATTAGTTCACACCTCCTCACCATTATGAACGTGACGGACTGAGAGTAGGTTATCAAATTTATCAAGTTAATAGGGATTTTGCTACCCAATAGAAAAATGTCAAGTGACAAATAATTGAACCTAGTTAAATTATGAAGCAAAAGGAGACCTAAAGTCTCCAAGAATAAGCACTCCCTAATGTTATTCACCCTCTAGCCAAGCAATATTCACTTAACAGTACTTCATATCACTCATTAGGTAGCTATATAAACTTAACCACAGTATACAAGAAAAACTTGACAAACTGTCATAACTTAAACATACATTCAAAATTCAAAAACAAGGGAGGTGACCCTGTCCTGCTGCATCATGTCACTGATGGGCCAGGACAGGCCTGCACTTGGCCTGGACTTTGCCTGTGTGCGTCGCACACCAGGCGAAATGAAGCCACACTTTTGCACACAATGCTATAGGACCAGAACTTGGCCCCTCCTTAGAGCAGGCAAATAGTCTTCTGGGACAGTGAGTCCCCCGTTGTGCAGCTCTTTGACAGTGGCCCATGCCACGGGAGATGAAACCATGCTTTCTGCGAGTTACGTTATAGGTACAGGACTTGGCCCCTCCGTAGTGCAGGCAAATGGTCTTATGCGAAAGTTAGCCCCCCACTGTGCAGCTCCTTGACAGTGGCTTGAGCCGTGGGAGAAGAAACCATGCTTTATGCGTGTAACCCTATAGGACCAGAACTTGGCCCCTCCGTAGTGCAGGCAAATAGTCTTATGGGACAGTGAGTCCCCCATGGTGCATAAATCTGTAACATCTAGGCAGTCATGTTCCATTTCATACCCATCAATTTCATTCTCAGGCAATGATAAAAATATACCTGATTGCGTGTTTGAAATCTTTTCGAAAAAACGTTCTTGGCAACAAGTATTTGTTGTTTATATTTTGTAAGTCTGCAGTTTGTTAAATACTGTTTCTTTCTACAGGTGTGCAATATCTGCACTGAGTGAGGGACCATCACTGTGAGCGGATGTCCCATTACTATGCTCTAACATTTCATAACACTAATACCAACTGCTGTAATCACTATAAGGCAGCCGGGAAGTCCTGCAGCAATGGGGTTAAATGTAGTTTAAAAATATGCCACCGTTCTTTGAGAATCTCCATGCAAACTGAGTAAGCACTGAGAGAGCGCAGCTCTCCCTATCACTGCAAAACTATGTGAAAATGTTATTGTAATCAGGCATTCCTAGTGCCTGGCAGAGCAGAGACTTTCACCTCTGGGAAAGCTTCCAATTAATCAATCTCCCTTGGAAGTAGATGCAGCACTTCTTTGTGTATCAGCCTCACTATAAGGCTTGGCCACTAGGGAAACAGGGAAATGTTTGGTATCCACTGTCTACAGTAGCCAACTGTTCCCAGAAACATTCTGACTCAGAGTGGACTCCTCTTCAGAATTGTCTCTAATTTTTCCTGTGACACCTTTCTTATTTCCTTCTCAATCATATGTCCCAAATATGGGACTTCCTTTTGACAGTATTGTGCCTATTCTCATCTAAATGATTTAAAAGAGCAATCATGTCCTGTTAACAAGCTTTTTTTTTTAACTTGATGCAACAAGCAAGTCATCAACATACTGTACAAGAACTGAATTGCAAGCCATCTGTAGAGTCTCCAAATTATTTTTCAGGATCTGATTACAGATTGAAGGAGTTTTTGTATACCCTTATAGAACTCAACACCATGCCAAAACTTTATCTCTAAATATGAATGAGAACAGGAATTGACTGTCCTTTGACAACAAACTAGAGAAGAAGGCCTGAAAAAGATCCATAACAGTAAACCATTCCACAGCTCAGGGAACTTGAAATAGTATGGTTGCTGGATTTGGTACTATGGAACAACATGAGACAACTATGCTGGTACTTTTGTAAAGGTCCTGAACAATCCTATATTTCTAATTGAGCCTCTGTAACCCAAGATAGGTGAATTGCTAGAACATCCAATAATTTATTTCAAGATACCTTGTTTTCACATATTTTCAATCGTTGGCATTATTCCAGCCATTGTCTCTGGTGTTAGATTTAAGGTGGTGTTCTCAAGCAAACTGCTTTTGGTTTTACTGTGATGATTCTACAATTAATTAGTCCAATGTCATTCCCTGAAAATCCCATACTTCTGGTTTTACAGTTTCTCTCATATTGGAAGGTAAATAATCCACTAGTATGGTAGGATATAGTCCTACAGCTGTTCCTTGCTAGCCCATTTTAAATTCAACATCTTTATCATGCGTTTGACATGCAACACCATCCAATGTGCAGTAAATAGTGCAATTTAATTTGCACAAAAGATCTCCCTCCAACAGATTTTCAGTTCTTCTATCACATACCACAAACTGATGGTCTTCCTCAAATGAGAGTGTTTTGACATGGACTTTGAAACTGAATTAGTTCTTTGTTTATTTGTTACATCTACAATTTGGATTTTCTGTGCCAAGAGGTGTAGGTCTAGGACTTCTGCTACTGTGGCCATTATCTCTCCTTCTACAAATGGTCCACTTTGTTCTACCTCTAAAACAGCATCAAGTACGCAATCTTCCTCCCCCACAGGCACTATCATTGTGAATTTACAGAATCAAAACGCTCATTCTCTAAAAGGAGGAACGGATGAAATGGGTTCTGATTTTGAAATGTTTTTGACTTTGCTCTCAATACCTGATTCATATTGAGTGTAGAATTACCCATATTCATCATGGCCACTGGAGTATGAGAGACCCGCATCATAGGAGTTTGCAATTGCATTGTCATCTGCAGTCATTGGACTGGAACCTTAACTGGAACATTATCCTTGGTGTTTGATTTATCCCTCACATTTGTCCATCACTACTCACTCAATTTGGATTATGTTTACACTCTCTCTTCTAATGCCTGAGACTGTTACAATAGTGCCAGGGAGTTGTAATGTCTATTCCTGAATTTGAATCAACTGGAACACCTCAGCCCATACACTGGGAAACACCAAATTCACTCTGCTCAGTTTGACTTCCAACCTGAAAACCACCTCCTTGCATTCCACTAACATTTCGTCCATGTGATTGATTCTAAAACCCTATTTGGGCTAATTTAGTCTGTGCAAGCAGAAACTTTCCCTTAAGACTCTTCTGCTTCATTTCCTGCTCATCCCTACAATATTTTGCATAGCTCAGGTTATCATCTTAAAGTTTTGTTTCCCAAAAAATCAATTTCTTTTGTACATGCATACTGATTGCAACCCAAGAAGTAATTGTGACACAAAACTTCCCATATCTCCCTTTTCTAAAAATGTCTTGCTTGCTATGCTGTGTAAACACCTGCAACAGTTATTCAAAATAACCATGCACTGATTCTTTAGCTTCTTGGATAGTTCTCTCTCACTGGAACTTTTCCTTCCAAATAGATAATCGTCTCATCATAGTTGGTCATTAGCACAGGCGAAGGTGAATGAGTATGTGCATCACTTGGAGGCTTAGGACATGGCTGTCGTACAACTATTTTGCATTCAGCCAACAGATCACTAAGTACCACAATATAAAAGAAAGTATTCTAATCTCCACAAAACATTTGAAATCTTTAAAAATCTGTTAAGTTGTGTATATCACTGTGCTGGGTTCTCTCTCAACTTTGGAAAATAATTCTAAATGATGCAAGATTACATCTACTCCACGGTACATGAACATACCCTCTACATAGTACTTACCTCCTAGGAAATGGTAAAGCCTCATATTTAACTGAGGGTGCTGGCATACCATTGGTTTTGATGGTATATATGTGTTTCTATTTCTTTCCCCGTTTCTTTGGCCACTTACTCTCTATCCTGTCAAAATCACTCCATTTGCAAATGCATTTTACCAATTCCGCAACATGTAATCTCATCCCGAAGTCCTCATTGTCACTATAGCTTCAACATCTAGTTGTACCCTGAAACATTTCTGTAAAACTCACTGTCAGGAAGCTCTACCTCATATTTTTATGCCACTTAAGTTAATTTTTCATAGGTAGCATTCACACGTCTTGTAATCGCCTTACTCAGATATCCCAATTCATTCTTCTGGTATGAATTCAAATGTGAAATGCCTAGGTAGCCTCTGATAATCTCTTTTAACCACACCTTTAATGTTGGTACATTCAAAGATCACATTCTTTCATGACTAGTCGGTAGTCTCTCTATTTCTCCCATCCTTTTATTTTCTGAAGTTTCTTTAAACCATGGGCAAAAATATCTTTGTCAATTGGTCCTGTCTCAGCCTGTGCAATTGGTGTTATAAAGACAATTCTTCCCCCTTCGCTCAATGGTTGAACATTTAGTGGTGGTGGCCAGACAACAATTTGTGAATTATGAGATGTTGGGATGAACCGTGTTGTGGCTAGTACCCCTACAGCTAATAACAACACTCAGAACAATATTTATTGGTCCAGTGGCAACAGGCTATGCCAATATCTGGGCTGATGCAACTTGTGTCACTGGGGCAGGAGTAGTCACAATAGAAGCAGTAACTCCCAGAGCAATTACAGTAGGGGCTGCTTCAAGAGTTGCAGTTGTAATCTGAAGTTCTGAAAGTCGTCTCTCAATCTGAGTTGTATTAGGGTCAACAGGGGCTGTAGCCATTGTAGCACTAGCAGTGAGTAGCACTCTCTGTATTTGTTGTACGGGCCATATATGGTGATGGATGAGAGAACAGCAAGACATCTAAAATGTCATCCCCTGAATAACTATCAGTGTATGTTTTTCTTGCAACTTCCTCATCATTAATGTTATTTCTTGTTTGTGATTCGTTTTAGAATTTAGAATTTTCAGTGGTTATAGCTGGGTATTTCCTATCTCCATCAACTATGCTTTTCCTCCACCTTTGTTGCCCTTCAAACCGTTAAGCATCTGCATGATTTTGTTCTGCTACCTTTCTTTCTCCTTGGCATAAGCTGCTCGCTCCCAAGCATTTAGGCCCTGATTTATACTTTTTGGTGCAAAACTGCACTAATGCAGTTTTGCACCAAAATGTTTAGCACCGGCTTGCACCATTTCTGTGCACCAGTCAGTAACCATATTTATGGAATGGTGCAAACCGGTGCAAAGTGTAGACTAGCATAAAAAAAAAACTTTAGTCGGGTGGGGCTGGCGGTATGGAGGAAGGGGGTTTTGCAGCAAAAAATGACATTAGGCAGGTTAGAGTAAAAAAATAAAAATTAATCTAACCTGCCTAGAGTCACTTTCTGATGCAAAACCATCCATACCACATGACTCCTATCTTAGAAAAGACAGGAGTCATGTCCACCACCCCAATGGCCAGCACAGGTCCCCTGGGCAGTGTCATTGCACCCAGTGCCATGTAGGGGGGCTCATCTTAGGGCCCTCAATGGCACTTAAAAAAAATACCTACCTCTAATTACCTATACTTTCCTGGGATGGGTTCCCCCATTCTCCGATGTCCTTCTGGTGTGGGCAGGGGTGTCCCTGGGGCCTAGGGAGGGCACCTGTGGTCTTATTCCATGGTGTTCCACCACGGAAATAGGTCCACAGGTCCCCTAACGCCTGCCCTGACCGAGGCAATAAAAAGCAAGCTTTGCACCTGTGCGTGATTTTAGCAAGGGGGGATAAATATGGTGCTAAGGCCATAGAGTCATTTTTTGCACGGGAACGTCTACTTTCCATCTCATTGATACAAAGTTGGTTTCCACATCCCAAAAATGACTAACTAATGACGGGTCTAGCACCAAAGTATAAATATGGAGTTAGTTTTGCCCCGAATTTGCGTCAAACTAAATGACACAAATTCAGCACAAAACAAGTACAAATTTGCCCCTTAATGCTTCAAATTGTGTAGGCCTAGGAGGGGGCTTCATTTCATATAACTTTTCTCTTAAATGTTCATTCACCTTTACCTCATCGCTGCTAAGCCTTTTCCCCCTGTGCTAAGACTGTTTTTTGGCTATTTGGGGTAGTTCATGCTTCGGCCCCCATAACTTTTAGTCCACATAAGCTATCCACACCAAATTTGTGTCCTTTTGTTCCAACATCCTGGGGATTCTAAAGATGCCCTGAGTTTGTGGATTCTCCTGGAGAGGACTGAGAAATCAGCCAAGAAGTGGGCTCTTTGGAAAAAATGGGAAGAAAGTGCAGGAGAATAAAACATCTGTTTTTTTCTTGCAATTGGCATCTGTGGAGGGTTTGTGGTGCTAGAATCACCATCTGCCCAAATTTCAGGAACAGGTAGACTAGAACCAGAAAAATACATTTTTCAGCACAGTTTGGCATTTTACTGGAATATACTCAATTTTTCATATTTTTTGCAGTTTCAACCTCTCTACAGTTAGTGACAGAAATGGTTGTAAAACCAATGGTGGATCCAGGAAAGCTATATATTTCTGAAGAAAATATAACACTCTGAATTCACAAAGGGGAGATTTGTGTAGATCCTTCAAGGTTTTCCTATAGAAAGTAACACTTGAAATTAAAAAAAGAGATGAAAAAACAGACATTTGAGTCTAAGGTTTAATCTGTAACTGTTTCTTAGTATGGCAAATTTTCAAAAGCAATATACTGTTACATTTGCTGGACCCTCCAGGTTGTAAGGAAATATTGTGCTTGTAGGTTCTCGATGAACCCAAGCTACCCAAAGCCAATAGCTGAGCTGCACCTTGCAATGGTTTTTCATTGTGTACCGGGTGTAGAGCAACTTATTTGGTAAAATATAAAGAATGAAAAACAGGTGTCAAGGAAACCTATATATTTCTAAAATGGGCACAAGATATGGAGTTTAGAACCAGTGGCTATTCACACATCTCTGAATTTGTGGGTACCCATACTAGCATTTGAATTAGAGGGCATTTCTCAAATTGACTTCTTTGTTATACACTGTCTTACATTTGGAAGGCACGAATGCAGAATAAGACAATTGGTAATAACACTTGTTCTACTATTCTGTGTTCCCCAGAGTCTTGCAATAAAAATGGTTTCCCACCTGTGTGGGTAGGCCTACTTCCTGTGACCGGAAAGGGCCCAAAACGCAACATAGACACATCACATTTTTCAGCTAAAATGGACTTGTAGTTTTTTGCAAAGAGCCTAACTGTGGCTTTTGGGCACTAGCACAGCAGGTAACTACCGAAAACTAGCAAACCTGTACATTTTTTAAAACTAGACACCTAAGGGTATCCAGGATTGGATAACTTGTGTGGATCTCACTAGGTTCTGTTACCCATAATCCCTTTCAAACCTCAGGGTTTGTCTAATAAAACACATTTTCCTCACATTTCTGTGATGGAAGGTTGTAGAATCTGAGGGGCGCCACAAACTTCCATCCACCCAGCATTCACCCAAGTCTCCCAATAAAAATGGTACCTCACTTGTGTGGGCAGGCCTAATGATCCCAATCCCCTGATATATCTCTGTAAAAAAATGTGTCATGAGATTTTCCTTTTTGATTTGTGTTTTTGGATCATTGGAGAAATAGTTTTGCTTGGATAGACATTGCTGATCCGGGCCAAATTTTTCTGAATTTTATTTTTTAAAATGGCGGATATGTTGCAGTGATGATGTTATATTTCAGGAATCATGATGCCCAAATACTTCATTTTGGTGACAAAACACAGGTTTTGGGGGGTCAAGTAGTCTTATAAAGACAGAAAATAACTCCTCAGAGCAACCCTTCCACCAGTCATAAATAGATATGAAACAAATAATAATGTTTTTTAATCCTTTTAGTTATCCACCAAACAGCGTTTAGGATCCACATATGATAACAATGTTTATCACTCCTGTTTGAGACACATTTTCATAGTACATTTTATTTATTTGGTTCAGCAATCACTCGTGGTACAATGGCAGAATCTTGAAAATTTGAGAAGAGCATTTCGACTGGGACATCTTTTTGTAGCACAGATTTTGCAAGTTCATGTACATGTAACTTCTGTGGGTAGAGGCTTTAGAAATTTCATAGATTTAAGGACCCTATCAGTATCTTCCTATCTAAATTCACATGGATCCTTCTCTTCATATGAATCAATGTATCCAAGCACGGAATATGACGTAGTGGAAGGTAACTTAGCAGGACAGATCTCTTGAACTCATTGTACCAAAGATCATTTGTCACAGTCAGAAAAAGTTTTTACACACGCACATGGTATTTATCTATGTCTTTAAAGTCACATTCTCCTTCTGTTTCAGAAGATCCTTTTAGAAACTTCAAAGGTTCAGCAGTTAAATCTCCCGCTTTGTCCCTATTCTGCTCATAGTGTCATCACCTGTAAGAATATATGCCTTGATAAGAAGAGTGGACTTCTGTGGGTCAGGTTTCTTGCACAGAATATGAAGCGCGATTAAGAATCTTTTCTCGCCTTTACCATAACTTATCGATAAGTCAGAAAATCCTTGATTCATGAACATTGCAACAACTTTAAGTAGCACAATAGTAACATCCTTGTCATTTGACAGTACAATGACTCAATTGGAACCATTTCTAACAGGCCACTCAACATGTGGTACAGCACAAAGGTCAGCTTGCTCCAATTTGCTGTTACATTCTTGAAGAATATGGACCATACCTTTTGAAATTATCTCTGCAGGCACCAACTCCTCATTGAGAATCATTCCAGTTGCATTAATTGGAAATTCAGTATTTACAGAAGCATCAGCAATGTTCTGACAAGTTAACATCTTCAAGTTTATCTCGTTCGATGCTGATGACCAGAATTTATCACATTGCACAGTTATAGGTGTCAAATTGTTGATGCAGGCATGGTCAATTTTTTCACTTGTAGACATTTGTCTCATTCTCTCACAATCTTTGACAAATAGTTCCAAGTAACTGTCAAAGACAATGTGCAGTTCCTGCAAGGTTGACACTGCCTTTGATGTCTGTAGAACAGTCTGAATGATCTCTCTGAAGTTTTGCATGGATGAAATCCTGACCATTCACAATTGTTACATATAGTCCATAGCAACAACAGTTTTCAATGAGGACACCTTTTTAAGTTTAAATTTTTCAAGTGAAAGGTTTTTTTCAAGCCTTTTACAAGTTTGTGCTTCACTGGTTTGGTTGCAACATCTCCATCAAATAATGTGTTTGTTGGAAGAATATCATGCAACAGAATGTCCTTGATAAATTCACCCCTTTCTTTTGCTACATCAGTCTCTCTAAGTGCCTGCAAAAGTTGTTTTTTTGTAACCTGTTTTGTAGTGGATGGTTGGATGACACTCTTGCTATGGCAGTTAAAGCGTGGAAATTTAGCTTTAGTGATTATGTCAAACAGCGTTTATTTTTCATTATAAATCTCTCCTGCTTCAGTTTTGGACTTAATTTCGATCCATGTGCCAGAACATCTAGTAGACATGTCTTTATATATTTATCCACATATTGTTTGGTCGTGAAGTTGTGTAGTTGCAAAGGCTCAATCATTTCAAAGGGGTTTCCTTTCTGCTGCATGAAATGAAGAAGGCTGTCATTATGTTTATTAAAACGTTCCCCTCCCTTTCCCACAAGTTCGTGATGAGGAACAATTCAATGATGGTCCAATAATTTTGAATTTGTCATTTCTGTGAAAACACTGGCAATCAAAAGGACTTCATGGTAAACTTGCTGCCATTGAGCAACATATTCACTGTCATGTGTCGGACCAACAATTCCATTGGAGCTTTTCTGTGACCTCCGGATTGTCTGTTCTAATCTGTTATCTGGAGCCACAGCATTGAACCTTCGCTCTCTGTCTTTCACCACAACATGTCTTCGGATACATTTTCTGTGGAGGTATGGTTTTTCCACCTCTAGCTTCTTCACTCTTTCCAAACACCAGGACCTATATCTCAGGCAGTTTATGGAATTGAGGACCTTATTTATACTTTTTGGTGCAAAACTGCACTAACACAAAAAGTTTTGCACCGCTTACACCATTTATGAAGGGCAGGCTAACATTAAAAAAATGACGTTAGGCAGGTTAGAGTCAAAATAAATGACTCTAACCAGATTAGCGTCATTTTTGTATGCTAAGGGACATATTTATACTCTGTTTGCACTGAATTAGCACAATGTTTTGACCCCTCCCTTGCACCATTTTTGCATGGAAGTATAAATATGGTGTTAAGCTCATAGAGTAATTTTTTGCACAGAAACGCCTACCTTGCATCTCATTGATGCAAGGTAGGTTTCCACTTCCAAAAAATGACCTCAACTCCATAAATTTGGCGCTAGATGGGTCTAGCACCAAAGTATAAATATGGAGTTAGTTTTACACTGAATTAGAGTAAAAAATCACACGAATTCTGTGCAAACAGAGTATTACTATGCCGCTAAATATGGAATTAAGGCCATAGAGTCATTTTTTGCACAGAAACGCCTACCTTGCATCTCATTAAGGCAACGTAGGTCTCCACTTCCAAAAAATGACTTTAACTCCATAAATTTGGCGCTAGACGGATTTAGCATCAAAGCATAAATATGGAGTTAGTTTTGCACCGAATTAGAGTAAAAAAAATTACGCTAATTCGGTGAAAACAGAGTATAAACAGGCCCCTGAATTTGCAAAACACAGTAATCCATGACTTCACAGTGTTCATGTGCAGCTCCCAATCACCTTCCTGATCAGCATGTTCCAAGTTTTTCACGAAAGCTACCATGTGTAAAACATTTCCCCTGTACTTGCAAAGTTATGATTTTTCTTCACATTCTTTGACAAACTCTCCAAACTTGGTTTTCTGATTTTGAAGTGAGTGTATTGAACATTGCTGGCTTTGCCTTATTTCTTTTGAATGAAGTGCATCCTGAGCCTTGTTCACTTCTGACATAAATTATGCAAAGCCTAATTTGTCATTTGTTTCCCAGAAAGCCTTCCAAATGAATGTTTTTATAGCCTCAGATGTGATGAGCATACCTTGTAATGAACAAAACATAATGAGCTCAGCTCAATACTGACTGGACAGATTTGCTTCCAATAATTTTAGCCTTAATAAGTGCATTGTCTATGCCACATCCACTGAGATAGCTTCCTGCACACCGCAATGCAACTTTTACCATGTGGAAAACTTCCATCATTGGATAAAGATTATCAAATTATATTGGACTGCTCATAAAAATGTCACCTACAATACGAAAAACACCTTCATCGCAGAAAACTGGCAGGATAGGCTGGTCATCAAGCTGAACACATATATTTTGGAAATTCTTTAGAGGTTTTGCATAGTTTGTCACTGGGGATGGTATTACTGGTAAAACCTGACATTCTTCAGTGGGACGGTATTCTGAGAGTTCACAGCATGAATACCAGCCCATGGAGGAACTGGCTTTTCTTCATCCTTCAGTTTGTACCAAATAAGCAATATCATAAATTCAGTTTAATCAGCTTTGCAGACCGCAGCATCAGGTAGAAGAAGATCCATGTCTTCAGCTACTTACTGGTAGGCTGGCCTCTGTTGATGGCTTGTAGTGATGTTGCACACTTTGGCAAGGCAGTTAGGTTATGTCTGCAGCTGACACAACTTGTTTTCCAGTAGGTACTTCATTGGTACATTCTTGGAAAAGAACCTTGGCAGTTCATAGGATTGTCTTCCACATCTTCAAAGCCATCATCAATGTTGCTGGCTTCTGTTCTGAACTCAAGAACTTTAGTTTTTAACAGTTTTGCTTTGCTGATTTTAAACAATGATGTAAAAAATCTTAAGGTAACACCAGACATTCTTGTTGACTCCCATGATTTGCGGATCTCAGGGGCATCACAAGATGTGTCTTTATGTCCAAAATTTTAATCTTTCAGGATGTTTCTTCATATAGTTCCTGTTGATTTTACTGCATCCTATGATCTTACTTTGACAGCGAGAACCTCAGGAGTCAAATCAGCTGAGAACACTATAATTGGCTTCTGGGAGCTCATTGTACATTCATATTTTCAAATGTGTGCACACATGCAGTTTGTGTAGGCATACTAATCTGCTGCAAATCTATTCACCTTACTATTTAGATCAGAAACACAGCTGAAAACTTAATCTTGGAAGAAACTAACTGTAGATAAAAACATGTTTGCCCTTTGGGAATCTCATACTCTGTACTTTGTTCTTTCATCAATCACTTTGGCACTGGTTCTAGTTAAACCACAGGTAGCACAATGAAGATCCTCTGCTTTCTGATCTGTTGTTGCAGGTAGACGAGGGGTAGCCATCTATCTTCTAAGTGGATAGGCATTGATTTTGGTTGTCATCTCTTTCTCAGAAGAGTTGCTGTGATTCACTGGTTTCTGCTATTTTTTTACTATTTTTTTCCAGGCTTTTTTCCATTGTATACGAATTGTAGCACTTGTTTTTACAATGATAAAAAATGTGATCCTCATCATCTTTCAATTTAAATCTTTTGTAATCTTCATCCTGCCGCATTTAGGCAGAATCTAAAATTCTCTTCTGTCCATCAGCACTTGATGTTAGCTTTTCTTTTGGATTAGTTTGGCATATGACACATATTTATTTGTTCAAGGAGTCATCAGATTTGTAGTTAGCAACACTCTGTCAGTAGGTAAAGATCCTCTGCTTCCACATGCTTTGCTCATCTTTATGAACTTGAATCAACAGAAACTCTGAAACAAAAACAATATTAAAATATGTTATGGCTTAAACACATCATTATAAACCTGGCGTTTGGAAAATGGCAAGAGTGTTGCCTAGGATTTATTTTCTGTCTCTATAAGACTACATGACCCCCAGATCTATGTTTTGGCACCAAAATAAAGTATAGAGGTCTCATGGTTCCTGAAATTTTACATCATCACTGCAACACATCTGCCATTCTTAAAAATGTCGTCCTGATAAAATTGGCCCGTATTAGCAATATCTACCGAAGCTAAATTACGTGTTCATAAGCGCAGTTTTTTAATAAGTTTTTAGGCTGACACTGCCCACACAAGTGAGGTATCATTTTTATTGGGAGACCGAGAGGTATGCTGGGTGGTCTATTTCCATGTTTGGAAGAATATGGCACAGAAATGCAAGGAAATGTGTGATTTTCATCAAATTTTGAGATTTTCAGGGCATTGTGGGTAAGAAACCTTGTTGGGATCCATCAGAGGCTCACCACACACCACCCTGTACTCCTCTGGTGTATAGTTTTTGGAGATATCTAGAGTTGCTAGATTTTCCCCAAACAAGAAGCAAGCAAACTACCAAGTCTTTTACTTATGTGATGTCCCAAACACTCAAACTGTGAAAAAAACGCACTTAGTTTTGTTACCAAGACCCCTCACCCATCAACCTAGTTGGTGGCATGCTTCATCATTGGGGTTCCACTCGAGACATTTAGGGGTGTGCTTCGACACCTGGTTACAGAGGAGCACGTTCTTTTGTGAGTTGAATTCTCAACTGAGAGGAGAAGTGCAATAATACACAACACACACAAGACCATTCACGCAACCAGCTGCGGGAACAGCACATTACAACACTCACATCAACAGACAGTGCCTTTCCAGGGCCCATCACCTTCATATGTCAACATACCTGATGCAACAATCACACCGGCTGAAGAAGTGTGTGAACTGGCTTGCAGTGTGTTTAGTGGCCAGCAGCAAGTCACTACTCATACACCGCCATCCAAGCGCCAGCTCACACACACTGCCAGTCAAATGCCAGCTCACTCACACTGCCAACCAAGCACCAGTCCATGCACACCACCAGCCAAGCGCCAGTCCATGCACACCACCAGTCAAGCACCAGTCCACACACACCACCAGCCAAGCGCCAGTCCAAGCACACTGCCATCACATTTTATTTAACAAAAAAGAAAACATAAACCAATTGTAACTAACTATAAAACTACAAACATAACAGCTCTGACTAAATGCATCACACTAATGACAACTGTGAAACTGAACAAAAAATATAAAACGATACAGACTAGGCAATGCTCATGGGTGCTTTCAAAAATTCTTGTGTGGTGCATTCTAAAACAAGTGGGCACACACAGACAGATTCAGAAGGACAGTCAGGGCAGTGCATACAGCTCTCCTTCCGCATGTTTCTTTGTATACACACTTAAAATCTCTTAAAGGGATTTTTTTTTGGGAGCCAGAGGACTGTGATCAGCACACTGGTGATCTTTCAATCTAGCCTCATCCTCCACCAATCCAACTCTAAGAACACTTGCCTGTTCCACTACAAGGCTGCCTACCACGGTCCTTGTACCTGAACAAAAGTCATCTTTGACTCTGGAAAACATTCCTTGAACACAACAAAAGCATCAAAGGTTGCTAAATGGAAGAGATGGATAGACAGCTTCTTATACCAAATGAAAGCCTTATAAACAGCAGTGTAAGGTTCCAACCTCTGATCTACCCTATCTGCACTACCCACTTGTTTATTGAAGTCTAAAATGCACACAAATTTGCGCACTTCAGCAAACTGATCCTAAACAGTCTCAGGTGAAGTACTTTCATCATGGATGGTAGTCAGCATGCAGACATCTTTCCTGTATGCAAATTTCCCAGCTAGCAATTCATCACTGTGAAAGGCACTGCACTGCCCCCTCCCAAGTTTTCTTTTTACAAACAAGGTCCTTTGGATAACCTTTGAATTTAGAGTGGACTGTGCCACAAGCAATAGTGTCCATTTTGAACAATACCCTGAACAATTGCACGATAGTGTAGAAGTTATCTAGGTACAATTGGTGACGTTTGTTAAAATGTCCTCCACCAAGTTCCCACACAATTTTCTCACTAACTCCAAAAGTAGATGGACAATCAGAGGGGCCAATAGTGGCATCCCTACCAGTGTAAAACCAGATATTAGAGACATATCCAGCCCTACTCTCCAACAGCATATACATCTGAATTCCATAATGTGCAATCTTGCTAGGAATGTAGGGCCATATGTACGAACACTTTTTCCCATAGACACAGAATGGGTAAAAACCTTTGCTACATCTGGCCCGTACTGCCTAAAAACCAAATGGCCCTTGAGCAGGACCAAGGACTCATCCACAGCTATTTCTTTCCCTGGAACATAGATCTTTGAAAACTGATCTACAAAGTGATCAAGGACTGGTCAAATCTTAAAAATATGGTCACAATCCGGGTGATCTTTTGGCAATGCCAAAGCATTATCAGCAAAATGCGGCATCCAAAGCAGAAGCAAATACCATTCATAACTCAATTGCAGAAAATATGGGTGTTGCCATCAAGGGACTGGTAGACCAATATGAAGACAGTGACGGCTTCCTTATCAAGCCCATCAAAAAAGTTAAACCCAAGAACTTCTTGAACTCTTCCAGATTTGTGTAAGTCCACCGGGTAGCTCTAGAGCAGGTCTTAAGTCTGGCACTGTTGTCCCTCAAGTACTGTTCAGCATACAAATTAGTTTGCTCAACAATCTCACCCAAAAATACATCATCCATAATTAACTGAAAGAAATGTATAGGCAAAAAGTGTTTAGTATTCACTCTACACTCTTCGACACAAGTAAAGGCAGGCAACAACAGCTGCACCATATTTGGGGCAACCCAGAGTTCAACTCTTCGAGTGGGAATCCTTTCAGCCCCAGGATGCCACCCAGATGCCTCTTGCTGCACTAGTGGCACATCAGTGCCCTTCTTTAAAACAGGCTCTTCATCCTCACCACTGAGAGTGGCTTCATCATCAGATGATTCCTTTTGGACAGAAAATCCACTACCAGAATCTTGCACTTGCTCGTCTGCCTTAAATGTAGAGTCAGTCTCATAATCATGGTCAGAGGAAGATTCAAAAAGCATACCAACAACCTGTTGAGCAGTCATTTTGTGGCTAGCCATAATCCTTACTAATAAAAGCAACTTGACAAACAAGCCAACAGCAATACTGTGTAAAATAGGTAATAAACAAATAAGTTATAATAATAGGTAAGTATGGCTTTATCAGAAAGACCTACATACTCAAAAATGATACGACGCAATTGCCAGAGGCAGCTAGACTCACCAGGACCTACTATGCACAGACAAAGCAAGCACCAATGATATCCCACTAAAAGAAAACACAAAATAATATTACACTTAAACAGCACAATACACATAGAGCACAAATCCAAGAAGGATTTCACACACAATAAAACAGAAGCTACATATGCTGTTATTATTACACCATTTACCAAAAAAATCATTCATACATGGAAAACAGTTAAAAAATGTTTCTCTTACCAAACACATGCAAATAGGCAAACTACAGATCTACCACTGCCAAAACTGTAAGCAGGAGGGACAGCAAAAAAATCAAGTGCTTTGCACTAGAATAAAAAAAGAGAAATAAAACATTAGATTATCATAAATGCAAATATTGTGCTTGCTCATACACACTGCTGGGGGACAGATGGGCCTAGGAATACAGACAAAATATTCACTCCCAAAAGGGGAGCGACCCATGCCCAAAGGGCCATTCCCCACAACTACAATAGTGGCCAAAAATAACATCCCTGCTGTCCACTGGCTTCTGTCCCCATTGGGAGCAGGCTAACCTGCCCCTAAGGAGGTTAGAAATGGCTGAAATACTTGCTCCCTAAAGGAGAGTGACCCTTTCTCAAGGGTCCGCTCCTCAAACACAACAATCATGGCCATATACAAATCCCTGGTGTCTGATGGTTTATGCCCCCTTGGGGGTAGATGGGCCTAAAAGAAAGAGGCTGATCTGCACCCAAGATGGGAAGAAATAACTGAAATAAATGCTCCACAAAGGGGAGCAACACTTCCTTAATGGGCCACTCCCCAGACACAAAAATAATGGCCACATACAATCCCTGTGGTTAAGTGGTTTCTGACCAACTTGGGGTAGATGGGCCTAAAATAAAATAGGCCAATCTGCCGTGAGGCAGTCAGGAATGTCCAAAATGTGTACACCCCCAAGGTCAGCAACCCTTCCTCAAGTGGACACAAACATAAAAATCATGTTCAAATTGAAATCTCTGGTGTCTAGTGGTTTCTGCCCATCTTGGGCTGATCTGCCTGAAAGGGGGGGCAGAATGGCCAAAATACAAGGAGAGTGACCCTTACTCAAGTGGCCACTCAGTAACATTGCTAAAACATACAAAAAACAAAATCCCTGGTGTCTTGTGGGCATTCCTGCTCCACAATCACTATCCTATGCACAATCTTGCAGCAGGACTGATCCAAAGAGACTTTGGAGGAAAAGAAAACCCTTTCCTTTCCCCGATGTCTCTTTGTTTAGAAAAAAATCTCCCCGAGGAGAAACTTACCTTACTTCTCTGACTCACTGGAATCAAATGGCCTCCAGTGCATCCTGGGCAACTTCTAATGGCGTTGGTGCGTGGTACACGCTGATGTCATTAGATGCCGCGAGGGTGGTCGGGATGGCAGCGGAAGTACTCATGCTGCCATCCCTGTTGGGGGGGTTAAATGAGTGACCAACCTGGAAGTGCCAGCACCGGGAGCTGTCTGATGCACACACCCACCATGTTGTCAGATGGCTCATGGCTATCCAACACAAAGAAGGGGTAAAATTGAAAGTACTGTGTTGTGAAAATTGTAATGTTACTTCCTTTTCAGTGATCTTACCCCATGGACAAAGCCACAAACATGTATTGAGTCATATGATTGTCGCCATATAATGAACTGGAGTACCTTCTGGTGGAACCTTTCGCCCTCTGAAATGGGACTCACACATCACCCCTCATCGAACGTCTAAGTGATTTGGAACATTTCAATGTTTACAAATATTCAACAGTAAATAAATAGTAATCAGATTTGAAAACGTCAATGTTTTATTCACTTTATAATTCCACATGCATCAGTACTTTTCTCCAATCCTGTGGCAATTCTTCTTTTGCAAATCTATCATAGCTTAACCCATTCAGTGCTGAGGACGTAAACGTTTCTTCCTCAGCTACTGTGATGGTATGAGGAGGACATTACTTTCATATCCTCTGCACATGGCCAGAAAATCAATCTGCTGTTCACAGCAGAGGGATTTGCTTTTTCTAAAAGCAGCCTCGGAGCTGGGAAAGAGCTTTCCCAGTTCAGAGGTTGTTTTTAGTTTCCACTGAAATGACGATCAGCCAGCATGGCGCGCTGATGTAATTTCATTGAAAATTAAAGTGAAATGAGCCTTGGCTCATTTCACGTTCACTGCCTCAGTGCTCCATGAGTCTTTCAGTCCCGATGATCACCGAGCCAGACTGGACAGTTATCACTGGAAAGGGGAGAATCTCTCCTTTACAATGGTACCCTTCCCTAGTGGATCCCTGCTTGGGAATCACTGCAGGAGGGCAATTCTCAAGCAAGGATCCACCCACTAGATACCAGGGACGGGGAGTGACGCCTTGTGCAAGGGATTTTCCTCCCCCTTTGGGGCAGATGGGGGCAATGGCCCCAGATCTGCCCCCTGGGGAGCAGAAAGGCCACTAGGCACAAGGGATTTTTTTTCTCCAGAAAAGTCTAGGGGTTGGGGCAGCACAATCTTTATGCCCCTAGTTAGCAGATTGGGTATTATTACCTCATATTTGCCCCCAGTTGGGGCAGAAGGCCCACTAGACACCAGGAATTTTTTTTTTTATAAAAGAGGGATGGGGCTTCCCACCAGGGCATGGCTATGCCCCCACCTCACATAAATAGGGACTAAGGGCCATATGTACAAACACTTTTTCCCATAGACACAGAATGGGTAAAAACATTTGCTACATCTGGCCCTAAATTCTTTCTGCCCTTCCCCCTGAGGGGCAGATATGGTAATTACCCCCAATCTGCACCCGAGGGGGTAGAAAGCACACTAGATGCCAAGGAATAATTTGTTTTACTAAAAGGAGGGTGTGAGGGCTGCCCACCATGGGTATGGTCATGCCCACAGCCCAAATAAATGAGAACACAGTCTTTTTGGCCTGTGGGAGGCAGATGGATGTATTAACCTCCGATGTGGCCCCAGAGGGGCAGACAGGCCTCCTAGGAACCAGGGAATTAAAAGAAATAGAGGGGTGGGGGCTGCCTCCCACAAAGGGCAGTTATGCCCCCACAGTCTTTTTACCCCTAACATACAAAGTTTAAAAAAAATCGATTCTCTACACACACACACACTGTTGGAGATTCTGTATTAAAATTAATACATTATAATTCCTAAACTAGAGGTGGTAGATTTGTCATGTGTGGTACCTATGAAGTAGTAATGATCAACCCTCTTTAATGATAAAGTTGGATTTATCATCACAACTTTGAAAATGCCACTTTTAAAAGTTTCAAAGAACAGATGATGGATGGAATGCTGAACAATGCTCACATTCATCCCTAGTCTCAAAGATCTGGGTTTAATCCATCTTTTTTTTGCCCACAGCGCCACCCCAGTTTGGACCCAGCCATATTCAAATCAGTCCTGACCCTGTTCCTGATGGGAACAGTCAAGCCCCCACCGCCAAGCCAGGTCCTCCCTGGATAGGAAACAAGCATCCTGGGACGGGTTTCATGGTATCATCCTTCTAAGCCAGGCTAGCTTGAATCCAGTGGTGCAGTAAGCATGGGACCCACGACTGGACATACCCTTCCCACTTGGGGCGACAAAAGCAAAAATAACTGATGGTGGACGGAAAGCTGAACAATGCAAACATTGCAAAAAAAGTTGGTATTTTCCTGCCCTTAGCCCTCTGTGCCAGTAACCTGCCTTAGGTCACATGACTGGGTGTAACTGACAGTTGGGACTTTGCAAATTCACCCCTGACAGTGACACAATAGAAGGATTAGCAGAGCTTGAATGGACCATTAACTGACTCAATGGGGGGGGGGGCGGCATGCTAAGCACAGCCCCACATGCAACTGAATAGGCTCAGCTCTGCCACCACACAATAGGCTTAACAACTCGGTATTGTCAGTGCAACCAGCTAGGAGCCAGGGCAGGGGAGGCAGAAAATTCCTGAAACTTCAGAGAACCCTTCTGGAAATGTCAAATGTCTCCCAACTTCTAGGAGCAGAGCACTAGGGTGTAAAGAGAGCACTCTCAGACCTGCTTCTAAGTTCACCACCAGACCTGTGGAAGGACTCTTAGAGGACTGCCTACTGCTGAGGCCTGCAGTACACTCTTCCTGACTGCTTCTGTGGAAGTACTGTTTTGCTGCCTGGAGCCTGCTTGGAACGTTCAGAGACCATCCCTGCCGCAGAGCCCCACACCACCATCTACTCTAGGACACCAAACCAAAAGTGACTCCAAGGGCTAGTTCAGCAGGTCTCCTGGTTTGAGCCACAGTGACATAACAAGCTCCCACAATCTTAAACCTACCCCTGGTCTCAGTCTGAGAGGGTCTTGCACCCCAAACAGGTCTTCCTCCACTCCTGCACCCTTGTTTGTGGTGCTAAAGGTGTCCAGGTGGCCATTTTATAAAACAAAGGACTTTGTATTTTGAACCTTAAACTTTAAAAAAATCATAACTCTGATTCTACTAATTGGATTTTGATGGCTTTGGTGTCAAATCGTGTAATAAAATGTTTACTATGTTTCTAAATTAGTTTGGGATTTTTATTGTGTTATGTTTTCATTGTGTTGCGGTTTGTGTACTGCATATATACTTAACACATTGTCTCTAAGTTTAACCTGACTGCTTTTTGTGCCTAGCTACCAGGGGTTATGCACAGGTTATTTTAGTGACTTTTTGTGGTTCACTCTGTACAGGATTGTGGCTGTTGCTTGACCAGGGTTCACACCCCAGTCAACCAACAACCCAATTTCTCACACACACATTAAAAAATCAAGTACTGAAAAATCCAACAATTTTGTCTTTTGACGAACGTTGGTGGTATGAATGCTTGAAAATGGTAGAATGAGATTTGTTTTTGTTGTAGTACATTATTTATCAAATTAACTCAACAAAATATATTTTATAAGTAGTGATTTTTGTTCCCACTGTGCTACCAAAAATTGTCTCAATTCATCTAGCTATAGGAGAGTCATTTATTTTTATTACTTTAACCTCTTCACCCGTATTCAAATCTTATGGTTACTCGGATAGTGCCAATCATGCATTTGACTGCTTTTTCCCTTCTCATCTCTTTAATTTGCCTCCTCTTTCCCTCTGATGTGACATGACCATCAGGGAATCAAGTTTTTTTTAATTTTACTGCACTTCATCTGTATTCTCTTGCCCTCCCAGAGTCATTTTCAGATGCAAGTGGTCTACGCTATGGGCCAGGTGCTTTGCTTCTCTCCTTGTCTGCCTCACTGTGGACATATATGACATCACTTGCATCATGTATGACTAAGTTTTTGATTATTTGGCATTGCACACTGGAAAGATGTTTTGGATTACCAACAAGTATGCGCCTTAGTCTTCTTAGTTAATATGGGCCACATGTGCAAAGCACTTTTATAGTCGCAAACGGGCCGATTCCCAGAATTGTCCCATTTGCGACTAGGAAAATGCTTTTTGGGATGTTCAAAGCACAAATTGTGATTTGGTAAATTGAAATGTTCACTGTTCCCACTTGGACGTTGCAGCTCATTAAATGTAATAAGGTAACTTTAATGTTATCCTATTGGAGAAGCAGGCCTGGTAGTAGTGAAGAATGAATTTAAGAGTTTTTTACTACCAGGACATGTAAAAATTAAACTTACATGCCTTACCTTTTAAATATATTTCACAATGCCCTATGGGCTGTTTAGGGACCATCCTGTGTGTAACTTACAAGTATTAAAAATGCAGGTTTCAGCCTAGCAAATGGTTTATTTTGATATAGTGAAATTACAGTTTAAAACTGCACACACAGGCTGCACTGGCAGATCTGAAACATGTTTTCAAGGCTACTCATGTGGTTGGCACAACAAGTTCTGAAATTCCACTAGTGGCATTTAATCTACAGGACCTGATTACATCTATTGCCTCTTTATCAGGGACTTATAAGTGAATTAAATATGCCAATTGGGGTCAAGCCAATGTTCTAAGGAGTGAGTCCATGCACTTTAGCACTAGATCTTTGGCAAAAGCAGCAACACATGGAGCGACTACCGGTTGCCATCAGACCTAGGACCTGCATCTACTCCCTCTAACCACTCCAGAAATAATCATTGACAGCAAGCTCTCCATGAAATCACAGATCAACGCCATCTCCTCAGCCTGCATCCTTACTTTGTGCATGCTAAGTAAGAGCTTCAAATGGCTCCCCCACACATGAGATGCGCTGTGACACAGGCCCTCATCACCAGACAACTGGGCTAATGCAATGTCCTCTATGCAGGAATCACTGCACACCTCCTACAGAGACTTCAGACTATACAGAAAGCCGCAGCCAGACTCATACTCGGCTTTCCCCGATGAACCCACATCACACCCCACCTCAGGCAACTGCACTGGCTCCCCAAAAGGAAGAAATGTCAATTCAAGCTGCTGACCCATGCACACAAGGCTCTATACAAACAAGGACCTGTGTACATTAACCACCGCCTGCACTTCCACCAACCGTCGAGAAGACTACGCTCTGCCTCCCTTTCACTTGCCCATACTCCCTGCATCTACTGAAGCAGAAGTGTAGGATGCTCCTTCTCTCACATCACAGTTAAAACCTGGCACAGTCTCCCCACGCACCTCAGGACCATCATCTCACTTCCAGAATTCCAAAGGTCCCTCAAGATCTGGCTGTTGAAGTAAGCCACTGGGACCTGCAAGTGCCTGAATACTCTATTGGGTGTTAACCATGCTTTATAAATCCTGGTTGATTGATTGACTGATTAGCAGTGTGAAAGTGCACGCATTCTTAGGCCCACAAAAACAAGTTTGGAAAATTATGGAGGAGTAAGGGAATGGAGTAAGACCACCCTAAAACTGACTGGTCGGACAGGCAGTGTATCATACATAAGCTTGGGAAGGACCAGTACTTTTGTGGCTTCATTGCTTTCTAACAGGTCAGTCTCAGGAGGCTGCATACCTCCTTTTACCTCCACAGTCCCTCATGTTTCTTATGTGGTTTCTCAGGCTTTCATTGGCATCTGGTCTTTTTAAAATGCATGTTGATCCTTTACCTTTTCTCTTATGGTTCTAGGGATACCATTTTGATACATATGCTAAAAATACCAAGTCCTCCTTCAATCAGGGGACAGCTCTATTAAGCTTCCCCCAGTATATGTTGCAGATCTGAGGTTGAATGAGCTGGCACTGTGTCATGGACAAAACAGGTCATACTGGAGGTGACAGTGAGTATGTCTGGTGTCACTACCTTTAAGCTTATGAACTGGGGATATGTCTGGCTACGGAGAAAGCAATGAAGTACCTAATTTTCAAAACTGACTCTGATATCTTTAATATGAAGCTGCCTCAACACCATTCTGGTTCTTCTAGCTCAACTCTCGAAGTTGATTTAATACCTGGCTTAATCTTGAATGCAGGATAGCCACTGTTCTGGTAATCCCTTTGTAGCCTATGGGAATGACTAACTGTTGGACCTGGCCCTTTTACAGGGTCATTCCCCAGACTTTTTGCTTTTTGCCTCCTTATTTTTCTGACCTTTGTTGGCTGACGTTTTGACTCTGAGCACTTTTTCACTGCTAACCAGTGCTAAAGTGCATGTGCTCTCCCTTACAAAATTGGTATGATTGGATTATACCTAATTGGCATGTTTAATTTACCTATAAGTCCCTTGTAAAGTGGTATCCCTATATCCAGGGCCTGTAAATTATATGCTACTAGTGGGCCTGCAGCGCTGCTTGCGCCACCCACTGAAGTAGCCTGTCATCCCTATCTAAGGCCTGCTAGCGCAGAGCCTGTGTGCGCAGTTTCCTGCCACAGGGACCTGGCATCTAAATTTACTTGCCAGGCCCAGAAATCCCCTTTTACTACATGTAAGTCACCCCTAAGGTACGCCCTAACTAGCTCTTTGGGCAGGGTGCCATGTATGTAGAATCAAGGACATGTGCCATGTTGCGTGGCCTGTCCTGGTAGTGACAAACAGCCAAACTTGGTGCCTCACTGCTGTGAGTGCTGACTCCTCACAGGATTACATTGGAAATGCCCTGTCTTATGTGTAAGGGGTATTGTCTGATTTATGAGGGGTAGCGTAGGCATGTTTGGTATGGTTGTGATAGTGGTGAGAAATGCTGCTTACTGGTGTAGGTGTATTTTTTATTACTATCACAGAAATGCCACTTCTAGAAAGTGCTGTTTGTAGTACCTGAATTTTTCACCCAGTATTCCATTGCTGCACAACATCTTTGGTAACTGTGCCTTGGAATATAAAGATTATTTTCTGGACCAAGGCCCTTAGATTGATCCAAAATAAACTTTGTTTTTTTAGAACATTTTTTATTTTCTTGCGCCCTCTTGTGCACAAGAAGTGCAACAGGCCATGAGCTGCGCCACATTGGGCGAATAGCACGCGAGCACTGTTAATGCGATACCATGTCAACAACCTATTTAATGCCTGCAGAAATCATAAATCCTAACTAGTTCAATTGTAGAAGAGGCAATAGACAATCAAAAGTGGTAATCATCTGGTACGGGCAGATCTCCCAATTCCAGAAAGCCACTAGCCCATTAAGGCCTAATTAATTTATACCATATTTGGTTGAACCACGTGGGTCTGCCTCCAGCAATATAAATTGATGCTTCCTTCAATAAGCATGCCAAAAGATGCTAGAGCTTCAGGGCCTTACACTTGGTGACTTTAGAGTCTAGTAACAAATCTTTGTTCGACAACTAGTCCCAGGTCACATAAGATTCTGATCTATTTGGATAGGCAAGGAGAGTCTGTTTATGTACTCAGGAGAATAAGTTTCTCCCCGGTGGAAAAGAAAGCCCAGAAACCTCCTCAGGTCTTATGGTATATACTTACACAGGCTCACAGTTCATGTACAAGTCCAGAGCACATAGTAACATGAACCTATCCCATTAGACCCACTGAGGCATAATTCGGCATCTGCCCTTCCAAATAGCTCTCTCATGTAATACATTCTGTGTAGAACTTTATATTTCACCAGCCTGAAGCCAGATTAGATGGAAGCTTCACTTGAACTGCCTAAGACCTACTCCTAATCAGGATTCCTTAGTTGGCCGATGGGCGAACAGGTGCCCCAAATTATGTGAAGCACTACAGATCAAAAACGTATTTTAAAAACTTCCTCTTTACTCAAAGCGTGATCTAGAAGCTTATGTTTGATAGCTAACTATATTTATGTCCACCGTACATCTATGAATCATTGTGAGGTGTGTTTAAATTGCACACAACAGAAATGTTTAGTTTCTGACAAAGTAAATCCAAAATGAGAAGAGACGCCATCTAGAGTTATGATATAAATTCTGTCCTAGTGAAGCTCTGAAGGGATTTAAGATCAGATAGGATTTTACTACACCACAGTATAGTCTTCTCTTGAGGTTATTCCCCTCCACCAATGTCTGTATTCCCACTTTTGTCGCTGTGAGAAAAATGCCAAATTAAGCCTCCGGATTATAAAAAGCCCTTGTACAGCCTTTCACACTCATGGCATGGGTATCTATGGTGAGAGATGGCTCCTGGAAAAAAAACAATGTTCATTTGTTAGCCATTGCTAACTGGGAAGCACAGTAGTAATACTGATTGTCCAGCAGGACGATTCCACCATCATAAACTCCCATTTGTGAGAAAGACAAATACCTCAGCTTCCACTTTCTCAAAGAAAGCATACTTGACCCAATGCAGGGTAATCTGGAAACTAGGCAGTGTACTCATCTTGATTTGGAGACGACCTATCCAATCGAGTGATAGGAAGTGATGACAGTGCTCTATATCAGTGTGGACTCTATGAAACTATCTCAGTTCTTAGTGAAATACATCCCAGGATACTTAAATACCACCACGTTTCATTAAAAAGGGCACTAGGGAAAGGACTTGTAGCAGAATTTGTCTCAGTGAACCTGCAAACCAGAATATGCACTGACTAGCTTAATTATCTCCAATAATCTGTTTGTGAACATGTATGGGTAGCAGCACATAAAAGTAAGTTAGCAACAAAGATATACGATCAACTGAACCACTAGTCCAGCAGTTGACCCTCACCAGAGCATCACATTTAAGCCATCATGTCAACGTTTTCCCCACAAGAATGTGGAGTATCAGGAATAAAAGACATTCCTGACTTATACATGGTACAATGGAAAAACACAGAGACAGGATGCCATTTGGGTTCTTCGGAAATTGGTTAAAAAATTTACAGATGGTCACATGCAAGATGATGGCCCTATCCCTGCAGTACTTGGTCTTACCCTACACTTGCAATATCACTATTGTGTGCCTGATTCCTGCAATATCCATTGTGTGCGCCCTACCAGCCTTTAGCTAGTGCTTTAGTAGAGAATATGTGGTCTTATCCACAACATTGCAAGTATGGTCAAAATATAACGTGATTCCACAGCGTCGAACATGAGTTGTGCATCAACGTACACTCAGAGACAGGATGCCACATGGTTAACTTTATCTAATGGAGTTGTAGAGAATATTTGTGCTAAAGACAAAAGATGTGCTCTTATCCGCAACTTTGCAAGTAAGGTCATGATATAAAGTGATTCCACAGGGTTGAACATGAGTTGTGCATCAATGTACAGTATCACTACAGGTTCTCCACTATACTGGTTAGGTCAAGATTGTTGTAGAATACTAAAGCCCAGCACTTAATAAAAGATCTTTGGTTTTATGTTTAATGGTGAAGTGGTCTATATTACTAAAACTACTCAGCTGGTTCACTAGGCTTGTAAATCATCACTATATTGACAGTCCTGGGGTATGGGGAGAGTGCACCCTAATTTATCACACTTAGAAGCAAACAAATGATATAGCCCAATTCTTCAGATGAAAAACATTTATAAAATTCACAGACACCCCTTCGAGACCTGTCAATCTACCACTTTGAAGCTGTGAACTCACTTTCCATAGTTGTTCATCTGTGATGCCTAGGTCCAGTTTGTTAGTCTCTTCATAACTTAAGGAAAATATTATCCCATGCAAATCGCTGTAGGTGAACACTACCAACCCTGTTGGTGAACAATCAACTAAAAGAGAACACAAACTATTGGACTATTCCATATCGGACTCCACCATCTTATGTGCTCAGTCAAGCTGTCGGCTTGCCTGTTTTATTAATTGTACAGACATCATTAGGCACTAAGAAACTGCATATTTACCTTATTATCTATTAAGGTTCTGCACAAAAATCTCACTCAGCTGGAGTTAATCTGTGTCTCACTGCAATTCTAGCTCAGTTTAGCATAAGCAAAAGTGATGTATAAGTGCTCAAGAAATATTCATAAATAAAATAGAATCACATAACATGAGACAATGACAAAACATAGCCTAATTTTACCGAACGTACCGTAAAATAATATAACAAAACATCACAGAATGTGACATGACATGAGATAACGGGTTTTCACACCACAGCATATTTCACAGAAACATGGACACTTTATTGCTGTTCCGTATATGGTGATGCATATTACACACTAGCTCACAACAATTCCTGGGTTGTTTGTCCACCTTTGGCGATGCTGAAGGGCGGAGGCAGTGAATCCTAGCACACTGCACCATTGCAAAAACATGTATATGGGTCCTAAGATCTTTTTGTAGGAATTAACTTTTGTCTATGTCTACAGCATCAAAAGAACTGCTTTTGATACCAACCAAATTGCACAGATTGTCTGATGAAGCTAATAACCTTGCCTGAATAGGAAATTGGATTACAGGTTGAGGGGAGTGAATCTCCACCCAAGCAGCAACCACTGATCGTATTAGGGTGAAATACAAGTAAACCTCAAATTAGCCTGTGTTAATCTCTCTCATAGCTTGGCACAAGGCAGCCAGGCTCAACTTAAAGGCTCAACTTAGAGGCAATGTGCAAAGTATTTATGCAGCACTTGAAACAGTAATAAAGTGAAAACACAACGCAAGAAAAATCCCACACTAATTTAGAAAAACAGACTTAATTATAATAAATTAAATGAGACGAAAATGAAAGAAATCTAATTAGTTGAAACAGATATATGCAACTTTAAAGAGTTAAGCGAAAACAGTGCTCAAATACACAAAGAACCAAGTGTGGTTATTTGGTTGTTACAGACTGGGACAAAGTCACAAGTTCAGGCGGACCACGGTGGAGCACGGCCGAATACAGAGACCAATTTAGGCCCACCGAACAAACTACCTTCATCCCTAGTAGGTGGTCTGCATTGCATACTTTTCTGCGGCTTTGATGAGTTTGGCATTGGTTTTGAGGAGCTGCGAGGTTCACAATGCGAGGTCCTGTATCTGGTTGTGCCACGCTGCATCAGTCCAGTGAAGCTGTGTGATGAGACTTTGCAAGGCTTTGCATCGAGGCATGTTGGTTGTGATGGGCTGGCAGCAAGGCTTGACAAGCTTTGCATCACTTGGAATCAATTCCGTTGAGGCTGTGCGGCAAGGTTCTATGGGACTGAGATGAAGCTTGTAGCTGTGCGACAAGGCTTTGCAGGACTTTGCAATGCTTTGTGCTGGATTCGGACTCACATCATGCCACTGCATTTTCAGAATTGTGGCTTAAATTTAAAATTACCCATGAAAGAGTGTTTTAAATTACAGTTTAATAGACGCCCAAATCTACATCCCCACTTGTTCTCAACTGAAAGTTTTCAAATATTGAATGTAATTGGTTAACCAATGTTATCTAATGGGAGAGGCACAACTTGCAGTAGCAAAAAATCTTTCACTACCAGGACATGTATGCCTTAAAAGTACATGTGCAACTTCTTAATACACTGTACCCTGCCCTGTGGGCTGTGTAGGGCCTGGTCTGGGAGTGACTTCAATGTACTAAAAAGGAAGCTTTAGACCTAGCAAATGTTTTATTTTGCCAGGTCACAATGGCAGTTTTAAACTGCCTGAAACACATTTGTAATAGCTACCTAAATTGATGGCACAATCAGTGTGACAGACCTACTACTGGCATTTAATTTACATGCCCTGGGTATATGTGGTACCATATAAGTACAGGGACTTACAAGTAATTTGAATGTATCAATTGTGTATAAACCTATTCTACCATTTATTTTGTTCTAGACATTGTATTAGGAGATTTTGAATAAAGGTAACTGTACAAAAAGAAGAAAGGAGCACGCAATAGCATAACAAATCAAGACATGTACAAGTTAATTATGTGGGAAAGCAAACAGCAATGGGATAGGAACTAAACACTAAAGATGATCTGGAATTATTATTATAGACTTTGAGTTAAGGCTTACTATTACTTCCTTTAACATGATTCAAGAAAGGAGATGTGGGTTGTACATGCCATAGTGAGAATAAATCCAATGGAGGGACAGAAAGAAAAACGGTGGCAATAGGGGAAGGAGAGGGAGTGATACTGGGGGGAAGGGAAGAGGAAGAGTCATGCTATAGATAGCAAAATATGATGCTTTTACGAGCAATGATCGAGGATTGTGGACAAATTATAAAGTTCAATAGGTTTTCCACAATATAAGGGTGATTGTGGATGAAGAGGTTTAATGTATTCCAAATACTGTGTGAGATTATAGAGTAGCACCTAGTGAGGGATTAGCTGGCATGTGCACTTCTCAGGTAGGTGACCCAAGCCAACCAATATGAAATGAAACATTTGTATTAAATTTCCACTCGTTCAAGATTACCTTGAGGGCAATGGTGAGCAGAAGGTCAAGTAAAGCGAGGTCTGAGTCAAAAAGACTAAGAGGAAGGTCTGTGACATGTAAACCCAGGGTAATAAGCAGATAATTCAGTGGAATGAGGGTTGTGAAGATTTTGTGAAACTAGTTAGAGATGTTCCTTCTGTTGGAAAATAGGTATGGACAAGAAAAAAAAACATATGTTCTCCATTACTAGGCAATGAGTTGCAAGTCCAACAAGCATCAGAGTCTTTGAGTTTTAACTTGAACAGTTCAGTTGAGGTTCAATATACAGAATGAGCAGCAAAGAATCTAGTTCGTGTTAACGAGTGGATTAATTTGTTCTGGGTCAAGTGAAAGGCTATTTTATACAATTTTTCTTCATTAGGGGGAGTTAGGTTCTTACAGGGGAAAAAGGGAGACCATTTGTGAGGGAATGGGAGGTGCTGTAGAGCCATGGCAGAAAAAAATAGCTTGCAGAATATAGAGGCAGCATGACCATCCACAAGTATAATTTACAGTTTCTGAATTATAGATGATTTACGTAAAGGCCCTAATCTGAAAATGATAACCTTGATTTCAAGGAATTCCTAAAAGTAAACATTTGAAAGATCATGCTTAATTTTTAATTGAGCAAATGAGAGTGGTTCGTATTCTACATAAAAGTGATATAGTTAGTATACCTTCAGAAGTCTATGTCAAAGTGATGGTTGCTGAGTTAGGGGTTTCTGTTTTTTCATGATGCCATACGGATAAAGTAAGGGATATGTGAATGTTGGTTGATAAGACTGAATCTATCTTTAATTTAATAAAGCCAAACTTGGAGTGATTGTAAAGATGGTATGTCATCATCATGGTCAATAGTAACGAGAAGGGGGTGACAAATTGAAGATTCAATCTCCATCCAGATGTGCTTTTTTAGTGGGTTTATGTCAAACCAATGTGCTCCTTGGAATGCTAACTATGAAGTTTGTTAAGTGTGCCAGTTCAAGAAGTTACAGCCTCCTGATTTAATTAGTGCTCTCAATTTTTTTTTAAACTAACATAGAAAATGTGAGACATGTTCAGCAATTTTGGAGGAAAAAAATCTTGGGATAGGTGTATTGGGAGCATACTTGATAAAAAGTTAACCTGAGGGGACACCATCATTTTGATAGTTTCTAGTCTTCCCTACCATGAGATATTTTTGGGTGTCCAGGCTGTTAACAAGCCTTTCAGTTTATCCAAAGTTCTATTTTCATTGACAGTTATAGATTTGGATATCTCGCCACAGGGCCATATTCTAAGGTACTTCGTCAAAAACTTCCATTTAAATTTGGAGAAGCCAGCTATGGAGGAGTAGCAGTGAACATTTAGGGGAAGAATGTCTGTTTTGTCTCTGTTCAGGGAGTAGCCATCGAAGAAGGAGAATTGTTCAATAATGTTTAAGATTTCCTTAATGGCATGAGCTGGGGATATTGTAAATAACAGGATATCATCTGCATATGCAGCTGTTTTGTAAGAGCTATATTTTAATGTAATGCTGGGGATATCAGTTGAATTATTTAACATAACCAAGATACTCTTGATGGCTAGTAGGAATTATAAGGGCAATGGGGGCAGTCTTGGCGAGTTCCTTGTAAGGGCAAGGATTGGGATAGGATACAATGAACCCTAATTCTAGCCGAGCCATGGTTATCATAATGAATTTCTCCCCTAGGTTGTGTCTTAGAAGGACAGCCTCAAGGTATGGCCATGATACCTTGTTGAAAGCCTTTTCAGCATCCAAGGCTATGGCAGCCACTGGAGAGGGGAAGTGAGTTAGAGATTTTTTCAATGATGTGAGAGAAGAGAAAATTGTTGTTACTAGCTAAGGTCTCTTCAATGAAGCCATATTGGGTAGGGTGGACTAGTTTGTGGATCAGGGGGCAAGAGGATCAGCAAGAATTTTAGCATATATTTTCACTTCCAAATCTAGGAGGGAAGTGGGTATAAAATTTTTCAGGTAAGGGTGATCTTTACCATTTTTGGGACTGACCATGATAGTGGTATTAGAGGCGAACCCAGATACTGAGCCAGATGTCAAGAAGTAAGATAAAGCTGAAATAGTGTATCTAGAATTGTATGTGTAAAGATTGTGTAGCATTCAATAGGGATGTCATCTGGGCTTGGTGTATTACCAGATGGAATATTCTTAATGGCAATGGTGATCTCCTCTGTAGTAATTGGGTTAGAATGTGACCTTTGGTCACTATTAAATAATTGTTTAGTCAGTAAGGTGTGTAAAAATTCTAGACAGGCATCACAATGGAAGGGGTATATCGCTTTGAGTAGAAATATTGCAACATCTTATGAATTGCCTCTGTTGATATTTGTGTCTTGTCCATCTTTAATTGATTGGATAAGAGTAGAGTTGAGTATGAATTTTAAATAAGCTGCTAGGCATTTTAAGGCTTTATTTAAGTAAAATAATTTCTTATCCTTTAGTGCGTGAATCCATAGATGTGCACAGTTAATGATTATGGTATTGAATTTGTGTTTAAGCCGTTTGAGTGGTCAAAATAGAAGGATCATTGGTTCTCCTATGGCTGTTGCCATAGATGTAATTTTGGCATTTAGTTGGTCTAGGGTTGATTTCATTGTTTTTTGTTTTTTTCTGAGCCAATCGCCTTATGACAAGTTCTCTAAAATGACATTTCAATAGAGTCCCAAAGTATTACTGGGCGTGAGACAGAGTCTTTATTTATTTGGATGATTTATGCACCAAGGTATCACTTTTGGTGAATAGGTAGAATTTGGCAGGTAATTCAAATAGCTGCAAATTCCAAAAATTGTGATGGGTTCTATGGAGGAGGAACAGGCATGGTGGAGAAGAGACTGGCCACTATTCTGGAGAAGGAGTTGTGTGGGGAGGAGTAGAATGTGAAGTAAATGTCAGTAGGATAATGAAGTCTCCAGACATCAGATAGTTTATGAGATGTGCACAAGGTATTGATTGATTTGTGTGATTTAGAGGTTCTGTGTTTAAAGGCATGTTGCCTGTCTATTAGGGGTCCATTGGGAGGTTAAGATTGCCAAGTATAATCTGGGCGTTGGAAGGGAAGAGGGCAATTTAGCAGATAACTTGTTCCAGAATTTGGGGCATCATTTGTGGAAGCATATTTGTTCACTGCATATAGTTCAGAGTTATTAATCTGTAAGTGGGTTATTAACCATCTACCATTATCATCTGGTTCTGATGAACTAAACGAGACACCAGAATTTTAAGAAATCATTGTAATAACTCTATTCTTCTTATTGATAGCAGCAGAACAGGGAATATACATCTGTAGGGAGAGGGCCTCTTTACAGCCAATATTGGATTTGTTTAAGAGAACTAAGGGGCACATTTAGAAGTGACACTGCACCTAGTGCAGCGCCACTTTCCTTGCACCCCTTAGCGCCCCCCCAACCGCCATCATGTGTGTGCTGTATTTAAAAACGGTGTACCATGGCTCAGGGTAGATGGCAATAGCGTCATTTTTTTATGCTATTGATGTACTCTGCAGGAGTAGCACCAAAATGTTGGCGCTACTCCTGCAGAATACATAAGGGTTCATTCTAAATAATGGAAGGGCCCTTTGAATGCCTGCTCTGAGCAGGTGTTAAAACTGCCGAAAAAAACGGTGCAAGGAAATCTCTTGAATTTCCTTGCGCCATTTTTTCGGACCCCCTAACGGAGGAATGCCCCCATTGCATACAGTATGCCTGGTGCAGGCATAATGTACTTCAAGGGTTTACAATGTGTCGCAATGCATTGCGCCACTTTGTAAATATGGCTTGGGGAAAATGGCACTTTAATGCTGCCTTAGCATAAAACAATTATGCTATAGTGGTGCTAAGGTGGCTCAGGGGGCCCTTAAATATGCCTGTAAGTTTCCCTTAAGGGAGTGGCAGTAATCAAGAAATGTCCTGCATTTCCCAGGATGGTTAATTCCTTTAGCATTGAGAGAAACCACTTTAAGAGTAGTAATGTACTGGTAAACCATTCATGAGTAATATGTACCCGGTGATGATATAATTATAGATGGCTGTTTGGAGTAATATAGCCAATGAGGGTACGTGGAATCGGATATCACGAGCAGGATATGAAGTAGCAACAATCATTTTGTATTGCATGCCGTGTCTCACATCGAGCCACCATTGGTTGATTGGAGTGTGAATAAAACTTACAGAGGTGTGATGTAGAGACACGATCGGAGGGACAGGTAATGCATCTATAGAAAAAATACCTGTATAGTTGTGTTTCTGTTTATAAAATGAGGTTGTAGGGAAAATTATGTGAGAAGACTAGACGATGGAACATAATTGCAGTAAGAGGATAATATTGGGCAGTTATTGTTATGAGACAAACCATGCGACCAGTGCTTGATTTGTAAAAAAAATAAGTGCCACGGCCCCCACCAGGAGGCCATCGCAGCTTTCACCATATATTGTCAGGGTCAGTGCCGCCAATGGCTGGACCTACACAACTCCTAACAATCACACTGCTACAAGTGTGACAGTTCATACTGTTTGAGGCCCTCAAAACAATAAGAATGGCTTGGGTGCCAGGTATTAGTTGTATAGTGAATTAGTAAACAACAGTTTTTCTGCTCATCTTTAAATTAAAAAAAGCTGTGCCACCATGTGGCAGCTGTCAAATGACAGTATTGACAATTAAGTGCTGGTGCCGAGCACCGCAAACCACTGGCTCAAATCAAGCAGCGGGAGACACAGTGAGCAATGTTACCAAGTGATGAAGTAACATCAGAAACTGTGTATAGCGCTATATCTAGTCTTCGTGCAAGATTCTGGGAGTTTCAAATCACTTAGAACCTGTTGTGTCACATTACAGGCATCATTTATGTTCATTCTGTGATTCCTCCATGTGAAATTCTGTGTTGTTGTCAAGAAATCCTCATGGGCCAGCTGGATCAGTGAAAACATTAGGGGTGTGAGGGGAACTCCGCTTTGCTGGTGGAGCTAACAGAGTTTTTGGAACTTCACGCTCTACTTGGAGCATGGAGTTAGTCCAAAAACTTCACTAGCTCTACCAGCGGACCAGAGTTCACTCTGTGTGTGCTGCAGCCCAGTTATGGGCTGTACAGAGCAAGCGCAGACAGTCTGTCAACATTAGAAGCACCCAGGGCATATATATTTCCTAAGACAGTTGAAAATGTGGCTGTTTCCTAGAAACCGGCCCGCTCTCAAGTGCAAACCTCAGCTTACAACCAAAGAATTACAAATTAACTCAACCAACAAACAGCTTTCATTATGCAGGTAAGCAAAAGAGAGCTGACCTATGGTTTGCTGTGGCATTATATAGTTATGTACTTATATATATATATATATATGTATATATATATATATATATATATGTATATATATATATATATATATATATATATATATATCTGATATGACCCACAATAATTCTAAAACCATAATGAACAAGGGGCAGCAACAAATTGTAACTTATACCTATTAAATTAATGTAATACATATCTGCTATGAATGTTGCCCATCACAGCACAGTAAAAAAAAAACATCACCAAATCAACAGCCATGGATAACCAAAAGATCTGCTACACATTAATGGGCAATGTAAGAGGCTATTCACTGCAAGTGCCAAATATCTATACAATCTGACCGCTTCTTTACATCTCACATAGACAGTCAGACATGAGAAAGGATCTGATGGCTCCATCACCGAAGGATAAAGCTATTTATCCATCTCTAAACTTCTCTCCACTTCTCTCTCCCTTCAACCATGCCAGCTCAGGACCACAACCATACACAAAATCTCAGATTGAACAACCCAGTGCAGTGACCAGCCAAGCAGATTATATCATGCGAAATGCAACAAAAGGACCTGCAGAGCTGTTCAAAGCTAACAGCATACTGAAAGCCATAAAACGGCCCATCTGTTTCTTACATTACATTATTGGCTCTTATTATCTAGCATCAACTCACTCCTGAGGGAGTATCTCGGTGCTTGCTAATCAGAGGCGATACAGGGGAATTAAAACAACCACATCTCTAGAAGTTTTTAAAACTTGGGAAAATTAGAACATGTATGCATATGCAGAGGGAGTTCTTTCTAATGCAGTGGGGCAAGGTAAGAGAAAGATCTGCCTAGGAATCAGGAAGTGTGTGTGAGGGATTCTTAATAAAGCTTTATTTGCTGATCTAAGCAGCCTGGTAGATTGATAGTGAGGGATTCTGGAGTACATGTAAGTAGGAAATGAATTACTAAGTGCCTTATGGGTCAAGCAGCATAGCACGAAGATGGTGTGTTTTCTAATGGTCAGCCAGTGCAAGGCTTTGAAAATGGGTGTAGAGGAGCAGGATGAGGGGAGATTGCAGATCAGCCAAGCTGCCGTGTTCTGCACCAATTGCATTTTACACAACAGAGATTTGTTAGCTGCCACCAGAAGTGTATTCCCATTTTCCAGATGACTTGTGGTTAGTGCCTGGACTAAGGCCTTTCTTGAAGTGGAGGGAAGTCGGGATTGGCTTTTCTTAGGAGGCACATTGTGGTTAAAAAAGTGCCACAAGTCATGTTGACCTGGTCTTTCATAGATAAAGTTTGATCCAGTTTGACACCAATGCTAGAGCAAATTCAGCAGTCCACTAATCCAGCTACCAGAGATCCTGGGTTTTGTGAATAGCAATATTTCCATTTGCCTGACATTCTATTAAATTTCTCTAATACAGCTCAACAACTGAGACTTAACTATTTCCAGATGCTTTCCAAATATGATGAGCAGTTGGGTGTTTTTGGCGTATGTACGGTCAGAAATCCGCCAGGTTTTACAGTTTATGCCAGAGCGGCTAAATAGCCCCTCTGGCACACATTTGTTGACCAGCAGCGTTCAAGACTTGCAAGCATTTAAAGAGGTGGTTTGGGTTTGATTATCAAGGAAGTCCATAAGTAAGCATAGCACTTGCCATACAATCCTGAATCATGCAGTCAGCAGATTAAGAATGAATGACTGTATCGAAAGCAGCAGATAGGTCCAGTAAGACCTACATGATGGGTGAGTCTGAGTCTAGTGACAGTCTGATGGAACAGTGACTGCCACTATTGCGGTCTCCATGCTATGCATCAGTTTGAAATCCAATTATGAGGAGTCCAGTGTCTTGTGCTCTTCCAGGATAGTTGCAAGTTGTTTATTTATATAGCTTTCTAGAGCTTTTCATAGCAAAGGAAGCAGCGAGATCTGTCAGTAACTGGAAAGAACTTGTTGACTGGCAGAGGGCTTTTTTTTTTAGAAATGGACATAGTTGGGCAGATTTAATTTTGGTCAGGAATTTTTGTTGAGACTAATGAATGGTTATAAGAGGCCATTACTGATGATCCAAGGGAATAGGCTGAACTGGAGATGATCTTAGGGGGGCATAATCCAAAGGAGAGCCGGATTTGGCAAAGGCCAGCATCTCTATTACTCTTCACCATCCAACACACTGCTATGCACTGCATCCCATAGCACAATAACCATACCTCAGTGGACACGGAAACATTTCCCACATGGGACCAAAAAAAACAACATCCTTCCAACCACACACCCTTCACCGTGTAACATGATACTCATGTAGGCAAGCGCTTCAGCGCCCCACAGAAGGGTAATAACTGCTATATTTATGCTGCAATACAACACTATTACTATTGGTGACATTAGATCATTACTTGTGAACATGTAAAATTCAAGGACACTGAAATTCCCGAGCTATTGCACAAAGGGGAGATATGAGCAAGCAGGGAAATGTGTCGAAAAACGTGATGTGGAAGGTTTTCAGCCAATACAGCTCACCAATTGTATATTTGACTCTAATGTATTGTATTGTTAAATGCAAATATATATTTTAGAAGACTGTCGCATGCCTGTGCTTTTCTGAGGTCGATCGAAAAAAAATACGAATCAGAATAAAGAAAAGTATAAAAGAAAAGCTTGGAAACAACAAAAATGCAGGTCATTTTCTGTTGTTCGAGCTAATAAGTGCTAAATGGAATTTGCGCAATGAGGCAAAGGTTGTTAAAAGAAACATAATCTTCAGAGGGTATAAACTCCATGGAATTATGCTCTTATCAGCTTCCACCTTTGCACAGGTTTCAAAGAAGAAAATTGCAATGTTTACTGAGCTAAGCTGTCGGAGGCAGAAAATACCGTGATTAAACGAGATTAGAATAGACCTCAAATGACCTTACTCCGTGTTCACACAGCATTCTGGAGCCTCATTCACAGGTGAGTAACTCATTTCTCGTGAAGCACTAAATCAAGCCCATCAACTGTTACAGAATGCGGCTGGCATAAGCTGTTTGTGAGGTGTTATTGGGATCACTGGTCTCAGTAAATGGTGGAAAATGTGTGTTAAAAAGTGAACGTATAATTTTGCGTTGTTCAGAAGTTGGTTGTATCTTGAAGTATGTGACAAGTCTGTGACTAGTTTTGCAAAATAATGCTGATGGGCCTTTTATGCTGAAGACACTGATTTGAAAGGTCCCAAACTAGTTCCGTTTCTTTGTCGTCTGTCTCATTATAGGAAGACAACATACACATAAGCAAAGCTAATAGGTCAAATTTCAGTCTAGAAATGTATTGTGAGTAATTTGATGGATATTTGGGGACATATTTATACTTGTTTTGCCCCAAATTTGCGTAATTTTTTTTATGCAAATTTGGCGCAACACTAACTCCAAATTTATACTTTGGTACTAAACCCGTCTAGCGCAAAATGTAAGGAGTTAAAGTCATTTTTTGGATGTGGAAACCTACCTTGCTTTTATGAGATGCAAGGTAGGCGTTCCAGTGCAAAAAATGACTCTATGGCCTTAGTGCCATATTTATCCCCTGTGCTAAAATCAGGCACGGGGGGAAAGAGGTGTCAAATAATCGTGCAAAGCTTGCTTTGCCCCATTATTTAACACATGGGTCAGGGCAGGCGTTAGAGGACCTGTGGGCCTATTTCCATGGTGGAACACCATGGATTAAGCCCACAGGTGTCCTCCCCAGAACCCAGGGACACCCCCACCCAAGCTAGAGGGACAGCGGAGGATGGGGGACCCCATCCCAGGTAACTATAGGTAAGTACAGGTATTTTTTTTATTTTTAAGTTTCATTGGGGGCCCTGAAATGAGCCCCACTACATAGCACTGGGTGCAATGGCACTGCCCAGGAGACCCTGGTCCCCTGTTCTGGCCATTGGGGTCATGGGCATGACTCCTGTCTTTTCTAAGACAGGAGTCATGTGGTATGGACGGTTGTGCGTCAGAAAACGGATCAAGGCAGGTTAGAGCCATTTTTGTTTTACTCTATTTTTCCTAACGTCATTTTTTGGCACAAAACCCCTTTCTTCCATACTGCCAGCTCTACCCGACTAATGTAAAAAACAATTCACGCTAGCCTGCCCTTTGCACCGGCTTGCACCATTCCATAAATATGGTGCCCGGCTGGTGCACAGAAATGGTGCAAGCCGGTGCTAAACTTTTTGGTGCAAAACTGCGTTAGTGCAATTTTGCACCAAAAAGTATGAATCAGGTCTTTGGTGTCTGTATCACAGAACGGCTTGAAATGCAATTAGAAATGTACTCTAGCATTAACATCAACAGGTAAAGTGAAGTTATGATTACAAAACAAATCCTAAAAACGACTAAAATTCGCCTGTTTTGGCTTGCATAACAGCTAAGCACACTTTACACCAGATGCAGTGCTCTTGACCTCACCCTTGATGTTACAGATAGAATTACAAATAATATTACATTATCAATAGTCTTAGATTACAAATCTTACCAGTAATGTACTATTTATTGGTTTGAGTAGGCATGAGTATTTGATGACATTGTGCTTTTAAATGTTCTTCCTTACTGGTATAAATATTGTGAGATCACAAGCATTGTATGTGATGTGTGCTCAATGGTCATCAGTGGTCAACCACCTTGCAGGCTACCCTTTTGGCTGTGTGCAACAGTGAACCTCAGGGGCCATGCTGGACTTTCAAACCTAGCCACGACTCTCTGAACCCTGTGGCAAAAGTTTGCATTATTATTGTTTTTCTTGATGCCCTAAATGTATGAGAATCACACAAAGAACCCCAAAAAGTGGATAGAGCCTTTTCTGAGAAAATAAGAGCTGGCAGGTGCCTGTCACTGTGCCATCTCTGAGTTAGGTTCAAGTGGAAGAGAGTATTATGAGTCAGACAAACCTGTCAGAGAATCTCATCAAAAGGGATTATTTAGAGTTATGCACTGCAACCATCAAAATCATTAAGCATACACAGATTTAGGGGAATATTTATACTCTGTTTGTGCCGAATGTGCGACAAAAATTTTGACGCACATTCGAAACAAACCGTGCACCATATTTAAACTTTGACGCCCGAGCCCGCGGACGTCAAAATTCCTCTGTGTGCGTCATGTTTTGGATGTGGGAAACTGCCTTGCGTTAATGACATGCAAGGTAGGCGTTCCCGCACCAAAAATTACTTTAAGGCCTGTGCGCCTTATTTATACTCCTTCATCATTTTGACACACAGGAGGGGGCGGGCCTTAAAAACGGCGCACAGCCTGATGTGCACCGTTTTTTAACGCCTGGGTGAGGGCAGGCGTTAAGGGACCTGTGGGCTCACTGGTCTCTGACCATTGAAGGAGTCCAAAGGTGCCCTTTCCTGCACCCAGGGACACACCCTGCCACCCTTGCCCACCCCTGGAGGACATCCATGGATGGGGGGACCCATCCCAGGTAAGTACAGGTGAGGTGAGGTAAGTTTTCTTTTTTTAAAGTGGCATGGGGGGCCTAATTTGGGCCCCCCTACATGCCACTGTGCCCAGTGACCACGCCCAGGGGACAGAAGTCCCCTAGGCATGGCCACTGGACAAGGGGGCATGACTCCTATCTTTGTCATGATTTTTGCCTCAAACCTGACTTGCACCATTTTTTGACGCACAACCCCCATTTTCCCCTACGCCGGCCCTGCCTGGTTTGAGTCATTTTTAAGCGCTGGCTTACGTCAAAAAGTATAAATATAGGCCTTACTGTTTACCTAAATGGTTATTGAAGGAAAGAGCATTCACATGATTGTAAAGCTTATCAACAGTGTAGCAACAATTTGGATAAAGGTCAAGTATGCCCAATCATCACACATCTTTATCTTGCAAGCTTTACCTAAGTGGGTTGTTGCCTTCCCTCTAAAGCACAGTTCTCCAATTAGAAGCTCGGAAACTAATGGCAGCACACCAGCACCACTGAAGTAGTTCCCCAAAGTTAAGCTCAGCTGAGCTTAACACATTAAAGAAAACAGCATTGCTCATGTCAATAAACGTAAAGAGTCACTCAACCAAACCAATAGTAGGACCTCATTTTAATACACAAACATACATTGTGTTGGCCTATGGGGCCTGCAACATGACTATCTGTATTCCCTCCCAAACTAGCAAAGTCACACGGAGAATGGACGTCATAGGCCTTTCTCTATAAGTCACACTAGTGGGCCAGAAAAAAAGAGTGCAAGAAAAAGCCAGAGCAGGAGCAAAGGAAGGATCACCTAAGTGTGGGCTTACAGGTGTGTGAAATGTGGAAGCACCACAAGTATATGATGAATCCAAGACCTCCAAGCTGAAACAAAGCACTGAAGTTTTATTTGAGAAAACACAGCTCACAATTGCATCTGAAAGCAGGGTGACCGAAGTGCCAGTAACTGCTCAAAAGAGAGTGCTCCCTGACACCCTGGGGTGCCACTGTTTCTGAACATTTTGCCATTTTGGTGTAACAGAAAACACGTGCAACATGTATAAACAATATTTAACCATAACCACCATGCTACAGGGACCCAGGGAGAAAATGTGTGAGTTAGATGGATAATAAGCCCAATATCTGGGGAGAACTAGGGTAGATGCAGAGCTGAGACCCACTTGTGAATATCACTGTACATGCATCTTTGTGCATATGTATTCATATATGCACATTTATTTGTGTGTCTGTCAGCATGTGTATGAGGCATTGTTTGTCTCCCTAATAAAAGTGGTTGCTCCTAAGAAGCTACACCAGGGTCAACCACCATCAAGAGTATACGTAACTGCCCACCATAAAGGTTACTTCTCTGGCTCAATTGTGTCCATTCTCAGCATAGTAGTGGCCCTGCCATAATAATTTTCATCCCATATACATTTTGGGCATTCTTGGTGTAGTTGTTCATCTGGCAGTCATAAATGCTGTATTGTGAGTATGAACACCTAATATTGGCCACTCTTGCCATAGTAATCGATGTGACTTATGTAAAGCGAGTGCCATGTCAACTAGTAGTCCAGACCTAGCACAGTGGTGCCTGAAGTATATAGGTGAGCATACCTGAAATTTTAGAGGCATCCTTGGCATTATTGTGAGCATCCATGGCATGTGATCGTAAAGCCTGCAAATTTGAAAGCAATTCTGTCAATGTGAAGTATTTGTACATGTGAGGACTTGGTAAAAATGGCAAACTGATGTTCAGGAACTGTGTGTTTACTTACAATGAAATTTAAATTTGGAAAATTACGTTTGTGCAAAATGGAAGAGGCTTATTTTCAGACATTGATGTGCTGTTGACAACAAAATGGTTACATTTCCAAAACATGTTTATAGTTGATAATTGAATGGCAATTCAAGCTTAGTTAGTGGGTTTTACTGCTATGGTTATGTTCGTTTGTGCTAGGGACTGCATTTTGCTTCAGTTGTTATTTCATTAGTCATGCGGAGGACTTTCATTTAACAATGCATTTCCCGACCTTTCTGCTGGCAATCCCACTTTAGATGTTTCAGGTGTCACCAGTGTACTCTTAATTGATGTGGACATAATCGTGAGGTTTTTGGACCTGGCCCTTTTACAGGGTCATTCCCCAGACTTTTTGCTTTTTGCCTCCTTATTGTTCTGACCTTTGTTGGCTGATGTTTTGACCATGAGCACTTTTTCACTGCTAACTAGTGCTAAAGTGCATGTGCTCTCCCTTACAAAATTGGTATGATTGGCTCATACCTAATTGGCATATTTAATTTACCCATAAGTCACCCCTAAAATACGTCCTAGCTATGTGTGTAGAATGCAGGACATGTGCCAGGTTGTGTGTCCTGTCCTGGTAGTGACAAACAGCTTAAACTGGTGTCTCACTGCAGTGAGTGCTGCCTTCTTATAGGACTGCATTAGAAATTAGGGGTATTGTCTGATTTATGAGGGGTAGCGTAGGCATGTTTGGTATGGTTGTGGTAGTGATAAGAAATGCTGCTTACTGGTGTAGGTGTATTTTTATTACTATTACAGAAATGTCACTTCTAGGAAGTGCACATTTATCTGTGCTTATGACTCTGGTGTTTTGCAGCTTGCCTCCAATCCACATCTGGGCAGACTGACAGTTGGGGCTTTGTGCATACTTTTCAGACAGCCTGTACACAGGGAGGGTGGAGGTGTCACAGAGGTGCATCTACATATTGTATAGCCTTCCTGGGCTGAGAGAAGGGAGAGGAGTGGCATACCTGCGTTTGTAAAGGCTGTACCCTGGCCTCGCACAATAGAGTTGTTTACCCCTCCACTGATGTTTGGAGCCTGTGCTGGAGGAGAGAAAGAACACTCTCAGAACCAGTTGTAACTGGTTGAAACCCCCTCTCCTCCCCATTGCAAAAAATACTGTAAACCTAGTTTAAGTACAGGGGAATTTTCCCCACAATTTAGACATCATTTTGGACATTCTTGGGACTCCAGGAACCGTACCTGGAGCTGGACAGGACGCTGTTGAGAGGACTCACCAGGACCACCTTGGACTGCTGCTGCTGTGCTGAACTGTGACCTGCTTGGTCACTAGGATAAACTCCCTCTGCTAGCATCCCCTTGTGTGCTGGCCTGTAGCTGCGTTCGCAAGCCCTGGGCCCCTTTTTTTGGTTGTGTCCAGAGGCAGGGTGCTGTGGCCCCTGATCTCTGTAAAACTTATTTGTGGCCCAAGGAGTGCTGCTGTATTGCGAAGCACTATTTTGAGTGCTCTTCGTGCCCAAGAAAATCACTGCCACAGCCCGGGAGTACCAGGATGCCCCTTGCGCTTTCTGAAGCGCTCTTCATCACTGCCTGGATTCACCGCCGCAACCCAGGCATGTTCTGCACATCAAGCGCGAGCATCGCGCACATCCTAGTGCCCCCGGGGCATGAGAAAACGGAAAGCGGAGCAAGCATGCTCCTATTGGTGCCCCCGGGGCACGGTCCGCTCCTTGGAGCGCCCCCGGGGCACCAGCTGCCCTCTACTGCTAGTGAATCACAGCGGTGGCCCAGGATCCTTTTTAAACACTCTTGCACCACATCGGGTGCGGACGAGTGTCTTCTCGGGCCCCAGGAGGGGTCCGATCTTCACCCCTCAACAGCAAGTCTCGGGGCAAGGTGAGGGGAATGCCCCCCCCCCCCCGGTCGCTGCCGTAGGAGCAGAACACTCCTTTCTTTGCTAACCAGGCATATTTCCCTGGAAACGGGGAAGGGAGACCTCAACGGAGGCCCCCTTCCTCTCACCCCACAATTGCTTGTTGGGCCATGCCTGGCCCCCACCTGCTTCCTTGACATTACATATATGTGCTGATGTTCCTTTTATGGGCATGACATGCTAATATGTATTTTTTATGACTTGTGATATGTTCTCTAATGTTCCTATTATGGGTATTTATGAGGTATTCATGACAAGTGCATCGAATTCTTACTGTAATCACTGACTGCTGCTTATGTTGCAGAATCCTGAGTACTTACGTGTTCTAATGTATTGTATGAGTATTAGTTACTTGTGTAAGTTTTGAATTGTAAACTAGTATGTTAATATGTTCAATGATACAATATCGATGCACGCAATATCAGTGTACAAAACTATTGGAAGTTAAATATCATTAACAAAAATATTACCTTCCTATTCTAATCAAATAAAACCACAAATATTGAGGGCACGAATATAGCCGTTAAAAATATAATTTGTTAGCTTATATCAACTTATATCAAACATATCCAGGAAACAAAAATATTGGAACCAAAAGTATTGTTACCTTTAAATCAACATATGATTAATCACACAATCACCTAACACAGTATTGACCACAATAATAGCACCAAATTATTATATTATCATTAATAAACAAAATTAACTACTCTTTATGTTAAACAAAACCATAAAATCAAAATTAATCAAGATATTTACATGCTTTAACAAAATAAAAATATATTACCTCACCAAAATATCACCCAAACAAAATATAAGTAAATGCATAGCAATATCAGTAAAAGGCTTACAAAAACTGCTAATATTTATACAACAACCTAAATATTAATATATGGGTATATTAATATTTAGATTATATATACACCTATATGCACACCCACACACACGTACACCTATATCATAAACATAATAAAAATTAGTTAAAAACAATATACATTTATTTTTTTCACAGGGTTATCCCATAGACACCTCTTTCTAAACTTAGGGGGCGGCATGCCCTTATGTAGCTTTTTTATTTCATTTACACAACACCATCTAATTTTTCACAGTAAACAGCAATGGCAGCCATTTCATTTCTAACACTCCAATCGCTAGCCAATCAGAGCGCACCCTCTAGCAAGACTCACAGAAGCCTCTCGCTCCCATGAGAGCATGAAGGCTCATCGTGACTAATCACAAGACTTTGGCCCTCATTATGAACTTGGCGGCAATCACCGCCTACTGCCTTGCTGACGGTGAAGAAAAGACGGTCAGTGGCAGTGGACTGCACACTGCCGAATAATGATGCCAAAAACATATTCTGCCAACATAATTACAACCTCCACTCACCTCCAGGGCCAACGACGGTGGAAAGGGCCTCACTGGGCTCTCTGGAGGACTGGACTTGGGTAAGTCAACTACACCTGTAATACATGTATCACCCATTCCTCTCACTACCACCATGCCACCATCCCCTACCCAGCCCGCAACACCCAGATACTCCTACCCATGTTCCCTGCATGTCCACCCCCCACAGATCACTAACCAGCCCTCTGTGCACAGTCACCCACCTAGGCATGAAATGGCAGGAGCAGTACAACTCCCAGAATGCAACACCCCCCTCACTAAATGCATCCAAAGAACACGAAGGGACACTGTCACATGGAAATGGAACCACCAATAACTCGTAAGCAGTGCTGCAAGGGACAAGTAAGTGCAGGACACCCACATCTCTATTCTCTCACACACAGGCACCACCACCCATGCCACATGACAGAGACATCAAGGAGTGCTATTCCTCCACCTGAAGATGAAGGCCCTACACAGGAGAGTGCAGAGGGATGCCTGAACACAGAGGAAATCCCTAGGCCATCCCACAGCCCTGGACAGTCACCATCCAGAAGCCCCACCCAGGACACCACTGACATCCCTACCACTCAGCCACCACCATCCGCCCTGGCACAACACCCCCACACCAGTGTCTCCAGGCCATGGAGTGGCTGCCCACAAGTACAGAGGCACGTATTTCCACCCACCACCAGGCAGGATGACGAAGGGCCCAGTGCAAGTAGGACTGCAAGACCAATGGAGGAGACACAGCTATAGGGGGCTAGGGCCAGTGGGAAGAGAGCAGTGGGTCAGGGGGTGGCCCAAGGAGGGATGCTGCTGCCCAGTAGGCCATTGCTGGTGTCCTGGAAGCTTACCACCATTCCCAAGACAGGATGGCCCAGATCCTGGCCACACTAGAGGAGAATCTGAGGCTCCATGTAGCACACCATCAGGAGGCCATGGAGCAATGGAAATAGTTCAATGCTACTATGGCCACCATTGCAGGGGTGCTGCAGCGCCAGTACCACAGCCAGCCAACTGGAGGCCCCTCCCACTAGTCAGGACAATGCCCCGCCATCCACATCTACAGCTGCTAGTGGACTGGTGGCACTGCCAGAGGACTCACAGGACACCAGTACCCCTTCCCCTGCAGCCCAGCTTCCCCCTTGCAAATGTGGCCTCAGACCCAGGCATTCATGTGAAAAACCAGCCAAGCCCAAGCCCCCCGCCTGGAAGTGACTCTGCCCTGAACTGTATCCCTGTGTGCCTCTAAGCTACCTTGTCAACTTGCCAATGCCATATCACCATCTTCCATTGGCCCGATGGACTATGCCCCAGTGCTACCAATAGCTGTGGAAATGTACCTGAGTATATTGTTCACCATATGCCCACTTCCTTCCACTGTCCCATCACTTATGGATGTTGTGTCTTAGAAGAAATACGCTTGAGTACTCAAAATATCTGTCTTTCATTAATATGAGAAATCCAATGGAAATGTGAATATATCAGTCAGTTTCCATCATAATGCAGGTTTCACTGCATGAGGGGGTCTAACAGACTGCAGTGTTTAAAGTACGTTGCACTGTACATTCCATTGTTGTAGCACACACCTCCTTCATTCATGAAGTTTACACATCACTGGTAAGGGACACCACAGCACTTTGCACATGAGTCACCCTGAAACAATGCAATAAACCCACTGGCATCATAGAGCAGTACCTGAGAGTCACTGAAAGTATAGCTGGATTAGCTGGGTCCTGGAGTTGATGTCTTGCTCCTCCTCTTCCCCATCACTCTCATCCATCCTCTGAGGTGGCAGTGGCAGATGGACAGCATCCTCCTCATCTAGTAGTGGGATAGCGTTCCTTAAAGTCAAGTTGTGCAGCATGCAGCAGGCCACCACTATCTGACACACCTTGTCAGGGACATAGCACAGGGCTACCCCAGAGAGATGGATGCAACAAAATCTTGCCTTCAATAGCCCGTCTAGTCTCACCATGTGCGTTATTATAATGGATTTCTGCATCTGTACTAGGATTCCTCACATGTCAGGAGCCATTGCATATTTGGGTAGCCAGAATCCCCTGGAAAAGTGGACGAAAGAGGGTTGAAACACACACTATCTACTTGTATACAGCCTGCCCGTCAGCTATCTGACTGATCCAGTGTCATACACACTCACCATTGAGCCAAGCCCTATACCTCTGTAATTACCCCATCATGTGTGGCACCCTGCTGTTTCTCAGGACAAAGGAGTCATGGACTAATCCTGGGAACCTTGCATGGACATGAGTAATGGACTGATCAGTAGTACACACCAAGTGGACATTCGTGGAGTAAAAGTTTTTACGATTTCTGAACACCTGTTCATTTACTCTTGGGGGTATGAGGGCTATGTAGGTACCATCAATGGCACCTATCACACGGGGGATATTTGCAAAGCATAGAATCCAGATTTGATGGAGGTCAGATCAGCCCTTTGGGGAAGCTGGACATCTCTTTGCAGGTGTTGCATGAAAAAATTGAGAAAATTAGACAGGATGTTGCTGAACACAGGCTGATTTACCCCGGCTGCCATGCCCACTGTCATTTGGAAAGAGCCTGAGGTCAGAAAATGTAGCACAGATAGTACCTGCACAGTTGTAGCTATGGCATGGGGATTCCTATTAGCTGGCATCAGAACAGGCTTCATTTGTGCAAAGAGTTCCAAGACTGTTGCTCGATTCAGGTGGTAAGTGATGATGATGTGATGTTCCTCCATGGTGGCCAGATCAACCAGGGTTCTGTAAACAGATGGGGCCCTCCCTCGCCACATGGGTCTGTACCTATGGGGGTGGAAGAGAGACAGATTGAGTTGCGACAAACACTCCAATGACATTGTTCCACCATTCATCTTGTACATGCAACACTATTGTCCCTCACACAGATGCAGAGAACATGGTAATCCTGTCAGGATAATGTCTGGTGAGGTGTGAATGTTTTAGGCATCACAGTGTAGGCACACTTCCTAGTATGATTCTATGAGCAGGATCACTGACCATAACAGTACTCGACGAAGGGGTGAGGTAATGGAGCCATGGATTAGGACCCCAGACAGACTATGAAGGCATGGTGGATGCAAAATGCAGTCCCTTTCCCTACAGGTAGTGTAGTGTAGGAAGTGACTTAATTCCTCTGTCATTAGTCGTCATGGCGGTAGGCGGTGTTCACCGCCATGCACCTGTTCATTGGATATCATTGCCGTCTACGGGGAAGCAGGGCCAATCACGATCACCGCCGGCGGTGATGGTGCACACCGCCATGATAAATACTGCCATTTTGCTTTACCCTTGCCACTTAACTCCTGCACCTCGAGAGGGATGAAACTCCACTGCATGAGCTGCTGTGTCCTGACTCCGGTTCTTAAGATGGCACGTGCTAAAGGGGAACAGGCCCTTGCCTTTACCACAGAGGAGCAGGAGAAGCTGGTAGACGGGGTCCTACCCCTGTATGCAAAGCTGTATGGGTGACCAGGGGCTCAGGTAAGTTGCTAATTGCGATACATGAATGTGTGTGAATGTGGCAGATGCCTGCAGGCTTTTTTTTGCCTGAGTGGATGCTTACCCATGATGTGTTTGGCAGTTGTTGTCTTGGTTATTGTCAAAATGTGTGTCTCAATGGGCCATGTCAGGTTGAACTGGCATGGCATTTGTGAATGGGGCACCCACACTGACATCTGTTTCTTTACTCTGTGTATCTCATGCAGGTCAGCACCCATCAGAAGAAAGGATTCTGGCAAGCCATCGCCAAGGAAGTGCGAACCTTGGGGGTCTACAACTGGCGGAGAACCCACTGTGGGATGTGGTAGGAGGACCTGTGATGCTGGGCCAGGAAGACCGGAGAGGCCCAGCTGTGGACAGCCTCCCAACATGGGAGAGGTGCCCGTCGGACCCTGACCCCCGTAATGGCCTGCAAACTGGCAGTGGCCTATCCTGATTTGGATGGGTGCTTGAAGGCAGGACAGCAGCCACAAGGGGATGAGTACCAACACTATTGTGATGCTACTATGCTGTGTGTAGTTAGGTGCCATGGGGTGCATGCAGTATAGTCACAGGTGTGTCCCTGCAGTCCTGCCCCCCCTCTACATCTGTGGAATGTTGTCGTTAGGTAGATATGGCTGGGAATGTAGGCCTCTGAGGGGTCCCCTTGTTTGGGCTATTGGTTTAGATGTAGACTCATGGATTTGCAGATTTGCTGTCTTGTCATTGTCTCTCATTGTATCCGTTTGCAAAGTGTATCAGAGTAGAGGGCCAGGTTGTAGTGTAGTGTACTGTGGAATCATGCCTAGCAGTCAGGGGCACATTCATGTCAACTATTGTGTCTGCTGGGGGTTAGTGCCTGAGAAGGGTAGGGATGTTTGTGTGCAAATAGGTATGTTTGACCTTGATTTGACATACTTCTTACTTGTTTTGCCCCCCCACCCCTCTGTGCTCTTGTGTCCTTGTGTGCTTTATCATCATCTGGCGAGGGAGAAGAGGCACCAGCGAGTGGGGATGCTGCAGCCCACGGTTCCCAGGAGGTAGAGTGGGTTGGAGGGCAAGGGGAGTACCACGGGGAGGCAACTATCACTGGAGATAGTGACTCTGATACCTCCTCAGATGGCAGCTCCCTGGTGGTGGCGGACCCTCCTAGTAGCTCCCCAGGGAGTAGCCCGTGCCCACTTACCCGGGAGGGTTGGCGTCTCCTTCGCCCCAGGCACCTCATCTTTTGCCCCCGTTAGCTCTGCTACCCTCACTGAGGAGGCTATTGGCCTCATTAGGAGCATCTCTGTTGGTCAGACAACCATTGTGAATGCCATCCAGGGGCTGACATCAGAGATGCAGAAATGCAATGCATTCCTAAAAGGCATTCACAGTGCCAAGTCTGGCCAACAGAGAATTTTTCAGGCCCTGGCCTCCTCTTTGACGGCAGCCAGTATTCCTGGCCTTTCCATCCCCCTCCCTACACCTCTACCCCTTCTAGCACCCCACTCCCTTCTCCCATACCAAGCACACATCCAGACAGCCATGCACCCAAATCAACACCCTAGAAGCAGGCAGACAAACACAAGCACCACACATCCCACCACATGCAGGCACACACCCAACATTCCAAGGCAGACACAGCAATACCCACCTGCCCAACTGTGTCCACCCCCTCTCCTCCTAGGACACATAAACGCTCCCAATCATCCATTCCACACACATCCAGCAAACATGGGCATAGTGTACAGGCACCTGCATCCAAGCAAAGCAGAATTACACCTCATACCAGCACTCCCTCAACCTCCAATCCTAAAACCTGTCTCCAAGACCCCTCCAACTGCTCCTCAAAAGCTTTCCCTCTCCAATGTTGATCTGTTTGAACCCACTGGTCCACCCCGTTTTGTCCCTAAATGTCCCCTTGGCCTCCAGAAACCCACTCCTTCCTCATCTAAGTCCTCCCCAGTCTGCACTACCCATTCCCATGCCCCTTCCCCAGGGAGGAAGATGGCCTGTGTTGCCCTTGGTCCCTCTGCCATCCCCAGGTCCAGGCCAACTCCTCCTTCTCTTAAGTGCAAGCCCAAACCCTCTTCCCCTTCAGAGCCTAAATGAGATACCCCCTTTTGAACCTGAGTCCACACCCCCACCACCCCTGCCCCTGAGCCCTGAGGTGCCTGGCTGCCCTACTGAAGCCCCTTCTCAGTGGAGTTTCTTTTCCATCGTAGGAGTCAAGTGTGAGCTATATTTGCCCTTCCAGGACTTTAAAATAGACTGGCCAATGGCCTAGTTTGAACAATTTATTTTTGTTAGAAATAAATTCTGTTGCCATCAGACGTGTTGGTGCTATGTTGACCCGTTGTGCAGCGTTTCACTGTGGGGGTGTGGTGTGCACAGATGTGTTCATCAGTGCAGGTATTTGTTGACTTGCATCTGGTAAGTACATTTTGTTAGGGTATATATGGCTTGGGTGGTGGGAGGGGTTAGGCCTGCGTTGCGGTGTGGGTGGGGTGGGTGATTGTGTAATTGTGCCCTTTCCTCCCATGTGTGCTAAGTTGCAGTACTTACCATTGTCGTCTTCCTCGGCAGTCACAGTCCTGGAGAAATATGGCAAAGAGAGGCACTGGCATTATTTCCAACTCTCTCTCCATGTCGGCGTTGGCGTATTCTGTGTGCCTCGGGTAGGTGTTTCCCGTTAAATGGGTCATTTCCACCAAGCTTTGGGTGACAGTGGTTACCACCTCAGAACTGATGGCAGTGTGGTGTATCATTATATGGTTGTCGGGTTGGGCCTTTCCGCCAGGCTGAAGATAGCCTCCGCCGTCGTCTGCGGTGCTACCAAGATGGCGGTGAGTTGATGGGCCGATGGCTGTTTCTCCTATGCTTCTTTATTTGCTGGTCTGTTGGCGGTAGTTACCGCCAGCGATGCGGTCTTTCCCGCCAGGTTCATAATGACCACCTTTATTTTCAAATTTATGCTCTCTCTCTGGAGGCTCACATGACTCTTGCAAGCCCAACCATCCAAATATACAATTACTTTCGAACCTTAATTTCTCAAAAACTAACTTTCACCAAATTATAAAAAGCATGATCTGCCGCCCAAGTATTAGCTTTGTGCTGAATTTGGTGTAACTCCGTTCAATAGTTTTTTTCAGTAGCTGAGTCTAAAGAAGTCTATGGAAAACGCATGGGGATGTTATGTTTTTGGACCCCCATTTTATCTCATCCCCCGATTGATGGATCACCCTGAAATGTCCCAGGAAGGAGCTGAGGTGGATTAACTATTTTTGGGACAATTTAATCTCAATACGTTAAACGGGGCCAAAGTTATTACCAAACCAAGAAACCAATACGTCTATTGAAAAGCAGACCTAACTATAACTACTTACTTACTGGTTGCCAGTAGGTAATATCTATATCCATAGATAGATAGATAGATAGATAGATAGATAGATAGATAGATAGATAGATAGATAGATAAAATAAAATTCAAAGTATTGAACTACATATTAAACATAGTAAACATTATAAATAAAACATAAGTTGTCATTTACAGAGAAGAAGATAAGTGCTAAAAATAAATTCAAGGCTAAGGCGCCCCAAAGTCAAGCCTTTCTGTGCCTGTCTGCAGCCAGACTGTGCCATGCGCCAGATCCTCTTGCTTTTTCGGGCAAACAGAGGGTCCACGCATAACAGAATGTCAGGCCCTACTTTAGAGCTTAAGGAATCATGGTAGGTTGACTAGTTGTTCTTCACTTAATATCAACGGGCTCTGTCAGAGAAAGGGGTTGACCTTTATCTCATGCAGATTTGAAACTTGGGCTTTCCTCCCCTCACTAGGCTCAGGTAACAAGCCTTCTTTTGGGGGGGGACAAGAAGTTTAAGTGCTACCTGATTATCCACATCTCTAGTCAAATACAAAATTGAACTTGCATAATTTGTCGCAGCACAAGCCTCTGATTGTGTCCTAGCCAGAGACGTGGGCTTGTGATTCTTCTGGCCCAACTTTGGACTTTGTGGATGCCACCCCTTCCCTGGGTTTCACAGTACTTAGACATGACAGAGAAAGAAAATAGACTAGGAGAAGGTCTTGCAATTATTCATAGAGATAGGTTCCATAGTTTGATGGAATCCCTATGGTGTACTAATCCTTGTGAGGCCATATGATTTAAATTAAATATTCAGCACACAAAATCCTTCTCAAGTATTCTTGTCTATAGATTGCTAGGAACTAGGTCGACTTTTAATCTGGGGCCTTCAATTTTCATTTAGAGGATGGCATATGTATAGAATTCGTGTCTCTTATTGACACAATGTCATATTTTGATCTCTCTCAGTTGGTTAGTGCTCCCGTGCTTGGTGCAGGGCACTTATTAGATGGAATTTTCTCAAATGATTTGATGCTAGCTCTTAGTTGGGCAGATCACCAAATAGTTGTCTTTTTATGTTCCTGGAAGTCCCCATATGCTGATTCTTGCAAGGTTAAAAATGAAGTGGTCAAGCAAGATTGGAAGTGTCTGTCAGAGGCCTTGTTTTCCACTGCCCTTAGAAATAGAAATACGACTGACCCATAGGATGTCAATTTGTCTCCAAAAGAGTTCTCATCCCAGCTTGCCTCTTACTTGGACACGGTTGCCCCTTTTAAAGCAACTCAGAGACACAGGAAGCTGCCAATAGCTCATGGTTTTATAACCAGCTTCCTCATTATATGAAACAAAAGAAAAGACTATCTCCACAAAGACATAAACAAGAAAATAATGTTTTCAAAAGTGTAAAAAAAAGATGTGAAACATTTGAAAAATGTTAAAAATGTAGAATAATTTAAAGTATACGTTAAATAATAATATTAAAAATAATAATATTTAATAAGTCCTGAAAAACCTATGTGAAAAATATGTGCATGAAACAGTATAATTAAAGTTCAAAAATATAAACAATGAAAAAAACCACTAGAAAAATGTACAACATACTATACTATTTAGATTTACATTGCTTATGTAATAATAAAAAAAAATATTAAGATGGTTTATTTATCCATATACATTCTTTCAGATTCAGTACTATTTATGTTATAATATATAACAAAATATAACCATAAACATTAAATAATGTTTGAGAAAGTAAAGAAAACTTGAGAAATAGGTTACATATCTTTTTTCTATGAGATTATGTAAATAATAATGTAATTTGTTACAAATAGACAAACAACTACAAACATCTACAATGTTAAGTAGCTTTCAGAACACCAATCCTAATTAAATGACATAAAACTATTCATATGACGCAGCAATACATTTTATCAAAGCAATTTAACACTAAAACTGCTAGAATGAAATATTCCCACTCCAACTTAACCCATTTTTGGGAAAGTGTTATACACTAAAGGGGTGACATTTACTATTTTCACTCCAATCTAAACCAATTTGAAGAAGATTTTGAATGCTAAAGGGGTGACAGTACTATCCCCACTCCAATCTAGACCATTTTAGAGAAGGTGTTGGACACTAAAAAGTTTATATAGACAATCAATACTACATTCTTACACACATTTTTAGGTATAAAATAAAATAAAATAAAAATTACTGACAAGATACAATAACCCGAACATTAAAACCTGCCTATATGAAATTAAACATTGACATGAAAAAACATTTGTTAATCGCTATTTATGAAAAGTATATTTTTATTAATGTTTTTACTATCCCTAACATTAGAAACATAAGAGAAAAAATAAATTAATTAATCAAGTTTAAAACTCATTGAATAGATAAAAGAAATCTATATAAAATATACATAAAACTATAACTAAGTCCACGCCATGCATAGGTTTCTCATCAATAATTTTGTTGCAAATGTTGGAGTTATATTATAAAATATGTCATAGAAGATGTCATTACTGATGTAATATGGTGGCTAAGTAGCAGTGTGTGGGGAGGGTGCAGGTTATAATTACCTTAGAACATGATCTATAGTGTCTTGAGATAAGTTAAACTATAACTGTTGAATTTCTATGGTCTTGTGCATGTAAAATATGGACCTAACTATAACGTCCCCCTAACCTTTGTCTTTTACAGTGAATTTGTAATTAAAATGTAAAATTTAATTACCTAACATTAATCCAACCCTTGCTGCACTTTGCCATGTGCAGTGAGTGTTGGCAGCAGAGCCTGGCCTTCAGCCAGGCCCTGCAGCCAACCCCTGGTAGACACCCAGCCCTACATCACTAAAGAGGGAGAGCAGCCCCTCTCCCGAGCTGATTTTAGCACCAGCGACCCCAACCCCTTAGAGCCTTGCCACTGTGTGAAAGGGGAGGAGGGCCATGTGGCCCACGGGGACACCAACCCCTGGGGCCTGGCCATTTTGTGAAAGGGTAGGAGACCTCATGGCCCCCCTCAGTGGGGCAATTTTGGCACTGGGGACACAATCCCCTGGGGCCTGGACAATACATGAAAGGAAGAGGGCTGTATGGCCCCTCATCCTGGGATGAATTTGTCCCCGGAGACCTCGGGTTTAGACAATCCAAAAAAGAAAATGAGGAGAGGGTCCTGCAGCCCGCCTCCCCGGGCAGATTTTGGCCCCTGAGACCCCATCTGCTGGGGTTCGGCTGATTCATAAAAGGGGAGAGTGGCCACATTTTGGTCAGAGGATACCATCCCCTGGGGCCTGGACAATACATGAAAGGAATAGGGCTGCATTGCCCCCATCCTGGAATGAATTTGGCCCCGGGGGCCCCATCCACGAGCCCGGCAAATCCAAAAAAGAACAAAGGGGGCCACACAGCTTCCCTCCCCAGGTTGCTTTTGTCCCGGGGTCCAGCCAATTGTTGGAAGGGGAAGGGGGCCTGTGGCAACACTCCTCAGCCTGTTTTTGACTGGGCCCTAGGCCGGACATAATCACTCAGGGCCAGGCCACTTTATCCTGAGTGCCCTAACCCCACACTCAATTCTACAACAGTCCCATTGCTCCAACACATAGTGAGCAGCAAAAAATGTTGTTCCCTGCATATGTGTCAGCTGCCAGTTCTAACCCAACAAACCCCTTAGGGTCAGTTTGTTGCTCAATAGGGACCTCCTCTTGGCAGCCTCAATTCTGGTTGCTAGAGTAGCACAGAAATTTGAGGTGATCAAGTGAGGGAAGGTATGTAGGGATGAAAAAAGCTAAGAGGGAGACCTAGAACAAGAGGCACATTATCAGCTTCTCTGGTATATTTTTAGCTGTTAACATTGAACATATACATCATAGTGGGGCTTGGCGTTGAACATCCTTACCACACCGGACAACACTTCTTCGTAGCTCTTCTGTTCTTTAGAATGGGAGTAAAGCATCAATCTTCTGTCCCACGTTGAGGGTAGAAGTACATTTATAGCTTTTCTGGTTTACAAAATATTCAAGCAGACCCTGGCTAATGTTCATGGAAGGTCTAGTTGTGTTTCTCCTATTTTTTATCTTATTAGTTTTATGGTGGAATATCCTTTTGATGATTTGGGACGCTTTCTTTCTATGATGCCCGTCACCCTGTTGGGTATTGGAACAGGATAACCATACTCATTATCCTTAAATCTGCAGTCTGAAGGTCTCTTGTGGGTGGGCCAGTGAACTCCTTACACCATTCACAATGTTCTGGACTATGGTACGCTTTCTGAATGTAACAGTGTGGGAGCAATTGTTTCATCTGATGAAAAGGTTGCTCCCAGTGAGTTGCAGCAGTTTTCCTGCTCTGGCCTGCTGGGAGCAGACATACTGTTTGGTTTTGCTTAGCGGGAGCTGTCGAAGCTCCTGACAAGTGACAGCAAACAACTATGTCTCAATGGTGGGCACTTCAGAACATAGGGAGCCGGCCCTGGGGTGTGGCTTTCCCCAGGGCCATTAATGGCTCCAGGAGGGGGCCTTGACGCATTTGTTTTTTTAGTGCCAGCCCTGGGGAGGTGATGGTCCCTAGGGCCAAAAACAGCCTGGAATGGGGGCCAAGCGGCACCCCCCACTTAGAAATCTGGCAAAGCCCAGGGGAAGGGGTGGTGCCTAGGCTAACTAAGTATGGCCTGGGAGGGGGCTACTTGGCCATCCCTCCCCCTTTGAAATGTTTCCATTGCCCCAGGGAGACAATGGTCTTCATGGCACTATTAAGCACATAAGGTGGATCTGCATGGTTCCCTCTTACTTTTAAGGCCCAGCCCCAGAGAGTTGTCGTCCCTGGGACCATCAACAGCCTTTGGAGGGGGACACGCAGCACCCCCCACCACAAATGCTTTTGGACTGCCCTGGGGAGGAGGTGGTCCCTAAGGCAAAGATTGGCCATGGGGAATGGAGCTGTGTATGCCCCTTCCTCAAATTAATTATTTGTAATTGCCCTGGGACTTGGCACAACGGCGACTAAGTTTAAAGAAGCGCAAGAAAACCTGATCAGTTTATAAAAAAATGGTGCAGGGATTCATGATTTCCAGAGCAAAAAAATTAAAAATGCTTTTTGGTTCCCATGGGGTGTCTGGTGGATCCCACGACCAGGCCTAGGGGGTCAGAGTATTACTACCCTGCTTCCTTGTCTTTTTGTTTAACTTTTGTTTTGTGACTCTGAATCCCAAAATGGCTGCCACCACATCTTGGTTGAAGTGTTGACAGCCAATCAGATCAGGATGAGATCTGTTGTATCTGCATGGGATCTGTCAGAACTACTGAACAGATTTACACCAAAATACAAAAAGCACATTTTCTGTACAAAGATCTAGCTTTCTGCCGCATATGGTGTAATTCCGTCCAGCGGTTCAGGCTGTAGTCGTGTATAAAAAGCGCTATGGAAAATTGCATGGGAAAAAGTGCTTTTTGGACTCCCCTTTTTTTCGGCTCTCACTTGACAAAGCACTCTGAAACTTTCAAGATAGCAGCTGAAGTGAGTAGCAAACTAGGTTTGAACATTTCAGGAGGATTTGTCAAACGGCGCCAAGGTTGATGGCAAAATAATAAAACTTTCCCTGTGGGAACTAGGTCCTAACTATAACTACCTACTGGTGACCGGCCAGTAGGTAATATATATATGAAAAACAATTTCCCTATGGGAACTAGATCCTAACTATAACTACCTACTGGTGACTGCCTTTGAGAATCCAGTTGCAGTGGATTTGTGAACCCTTGTGCCACAGCAAGGCCCTTATTGGCTGGCCGCAACTCAAGAAGAAAGTTGTGGTTACCATTTTATGCAACAGGACATGGTCCCTGGGGCTGAAAACAAATAGGAAAAGTGTGATAAGGAGTCAGGGTGGAGGTACCCTGACCCCAGTGGTGAGATAAAGATGTGTTTGAAAGTCATATTCTGAGTTTAAAATTAAGGAAAATGTTTTCTTTTCACCACTTGCAATATTTGTGAAAATGATCAGCGCGCCCTCATGTAACATCATGACAAATTTGCAACTAACGTAAAAGTAAACAAAAAAGAGATTTACACACTCACAGACCGACTCAGGCACCCATGCACCCACTCATATACCCATTCACAGACCCACTCAGATACTCATGTACCCACTCACAGATCCACTCAGACACTTATGCACCCACTCACTGACCACTCAGACACCTGTGCACCCACTCACAGACTCACTCAGACACTCATGCACCCACTCAATGACCTACTCAGATAATTGTGCACCCCCACACAGACCCATTCAGACACTCACTCACAGACACACTCAAGCAACCACTCACAGACCCACCTAAATACTCATGCACCCACTCACCGACCCAATCAGATACCTATGCACCCACCAACAGACCCACTCAGACACTCACACACCCATTCACAGACCCACTCAGACACTCATGTACCTGCTCACAGACTTACTCAACACTCTTGCACCCACTCTCAGACCCACTCAGACATTCACACACCCACTCATAGACCCACTCAGACACTCATGCATTCACTCAGAGATCCACTTAGACACTCATGCACCCACTAACAGACCCACTTAGATACTCATATAGATGAATCCTACTTGGTTTGCATCTAGTCCCCACCAAGCACATCTGTAGGCCATGTGTGACATGGGGTTGGGTGGTTATAGGGGGTTGCCCGCAGGGCATGGCTGCAGCCAGGAGATTGTATTTACATTAAGTAATTAAAATTACCTTAAAAAAATAGAAATTCACTGAAAAAAACAAAGGTTAGAGGGACTTTATGGTTAGGGTATAGAATTAGGCAACCCATAGAAATTGGCTTTAAAAAAAAAACCAAAGGTTAAAGGGGCATTCTATTTAGGCTCTGAATTCACTCCCGCAAAACCATGGAAATTCAGTAGTGGTCAACAGTAGGTAATTATAGTTAGGAACTAGTTTTCATAGGAAAAGCGTTTTCTGGCTTGGCTATATTTTTGGCACCGCTTGACAAATCTTCATGAAATTCTCCAAAAAAAGTGTCTTCTAGAGTCTTGTTGTACATGGAAAGTTTTGGCGTGATCTGTCAAGTGGGAGCTGAGAAACCGCTGAACAGAATACACCAAATTTGGCAGGAAGATAGCTGTTGGTCCAGAAAGCACTCTTTTTGTTATTTGGTGTAAATCCATTTAGTAGTTTTGGTGTAAATCCATTTAGTAGTTTTAGAGATATTTTTAAATAATCCAAATGTGTATATCTATGTGTGCAAATACTTTACAATGAATTTGCGAAGAATTGCTAATGCGCGGGCAAACAGGAATGCCAAGATTGGCTCACTGCAACCTGAGCAGAAAGTTGCGGCTGCCATTTCATATAATAGGACACAGTCCCTGGGGCTGGAAGTAAACAACATATCATATATGATATAAGGGGTCAGGGTAGAGCTACCATGACCCCCTAGGTGACATATATAGACCTCTTATATGTAAAACGCTTTCAAAAACAGTTTTTTGTTTCACATATGATATTCCCGAATGTGTGGTGATGCTCTGTGTGACCTGCCATCTAGCTCTGCAGCGTATTCATGAATATCGGAAAAAAAAACAAAAAAAGTATTCCCACCTTCACTGACAGAACCACTCAGATAATAAAACACCATAAATAACCTCTCAGACACTCATGCACCCACTCACAGACCCACTCACTTTCACATCTACTCACAGACCCACTCAGACACTCTCACACCCACTCACAGACCCACCCAGACACTCAAATATTCACTGACATCCACTCAGACACTCATGCACCCACTCACAGATACACTCAGACACTGTTACTCTCGCTCACAAACTCACTCAGACACTCAAACACCCACTCATAGACCCAGTCAGACACTTTTACATGGACTCACAGACCCACTCAGACATTCTCACACCCACTCACAGACCATCTCAGACACTCATGCACCCAAATAGACACTCTCACACACACTCACATGGTTACACAGATGTTTTAGTTGGGAGAAAGAATTTAAAAAAACATAGAAATTCCCTCACAAAACAAAGGTTACAGTAATGTTATAGTTAGGTTCTGAATTTACACACACAAAACCATTGAAATTCAGCAGTTATAGTTATGGTTATCTAATGTGTTGCTCGAATGTGAATTTACCTTAAAAAAACAAAAGACAAGAGGCGTCTGGCAAAACTGGAACAGTTTGTTTAATTAAACATTGTGGCCCAAAGAGCAGTTACAAAAATGGGGTCTGAGGACTGTCTCTCAAAGTACCTCAGTTTGCAGTGAGTATTTATGCATTTCGCTGAATGCCATAAGGTAATAAAAACATTCTTTTCTTGGTTGAGACTGCGGACAGTTGTCATGGAGTCATAAAATATAACAAATGCAGGTGGGCCTCGACCTTACCTGAACACAATGTGAATCAGTGAGTACGTGTCAACATGTCCAGCCTGAGGGGCGCGTGGTTGCTGCATGTGCTGTATATTCTGTGTTCTGGCTAAGTGTTCCTAATTATACATGGCATCTAACTTTATGATGTTTTTGGAATTCACTCATGCGATGTGTGTTTTATTGGGACAATCTCCTAAGACCATTGTAGTTTTTCTGCCTCTCTGTGGGATTTGCAGTAAGTATTCCTGTTTGTGCGTTTGTCTGTTGGCTACATATCACCCCACCTGTGACCTGTCAGTCAGTAACTTCAAGTCTTGGTCTCAGAGCCTGCCTGACCACATATCTAGTTGTCAGGATTGATGGAGAGTTCATGACAGGGGAATCTAATAATGGTGGTGTGACTTCATTCTTATGTGTGAGTGTGTCATTTTGTGCATCTGCATCAATTATTCCAATATTAACATCCTCCCTCTTGTTGAATTTCCAACTACACCGTCAAACCCATATGTCCTGACAGTCACACTGTTGGGAGCGTGTCGTCCCACTTCCTTACCTACTTACATTGTACCCAGTTTGATGACTGCGTTTTTGCAGCAGGAAACCCCCACCTGCAGGAAACCACACAAAAACAGTTACATGATTAAAAAAGGCAACAATTATGTGCACAGACCAGTTAACCACCGGGGACGACAACGAAAGGAGAGCCGGTTTGTGAACCACACCTGCTCAGGGGAATCTCCCTCCTCACTCTTGTCTTTTTGTAGTTGCTGCAATGTTTGGATGGCAAGAGTCACAATTCCATTGTCTATGTCACTGCCAAAAATAAAAGTACAGCAGCATGCACCAATCCTGGTGCACACCACGCTCTCCATTGCTGTCATTAAGTCCAACACATACAGATGTTGCATCACTATGAGGTAGATGGCTCTCATTTCTTCCTTGATTGCATTAAAGCCAAGTTTAGTTTTGTTAATAATTTTGAGCATCTCCAACCTGGTTATTTGCAACCAGCCGGTGTTGGCTTTGTCTGCAAGGTGAAGAAGAGTATGGACCCTCCTGCTGATATGTTGGCATCGTTGAACAGTCTGAACTCCTCTGGAACTGAGCCCAGCCAAAACAGCCAGTATTTTTTTTTTCTCAAGCCTGATGCAATAGTGTTGTTTTCTTCCTCAGCAGGTGTTGGTACAGTTCAGACAGTACTTCTCCGAGGATGACCAGGATTGCAGTAGGTATGGTAACAAGTGAGCAGACACCATGACACCCAGGGATCAGCTGAGTGTATGTAAACTCGCTGCATTGCCAGTAGGTGTCCATCAGCATGGAGGTGCCCCATTGTATGTCTAGAATATGCAGGATTGTACCACAGTTTTCATTCGTAGCCAGCAGAATGGCTCCCTTGCCTCTGAAACATAAAGAATACAGGGTGAGTTTCCATTCAATTAGGGGTTGCCCCTTCCCTTCAATTCACATATATCTATCTATCTATCTATCTCAGTATCCCAGATCTCCTGACACAGGGTATTTACCCTGTTATTCAACCCTCCCCTACGAGACCCATTTCTCTTCATGTCATTGAGGTGGATGGCCTTGCACTGAAACTCTATGTCCAGGGTCCACTGGTTGCTGACAAAGACAGCCCCAGGCATGCTAAGGGCCACACTAGGACCATACATAGAAGCACAAGCAGATGTGTTTGTGGACTGGTTAGGTGGCTGAGCTACCTCCAAGAATCTCTTCTCTAGAAAATCTTGTGAACAAACAGTATCTTCCGCTATGGCTCTGTTTCTGCTCATCCTGTCCAGCTCAGTTTTGATTTTGCCAGGCTCAGAAAGAAGGTACAGTGCTAGAGGATTGGTTTTGGAGTGGGGCATATTTACTACTACCCTATGAGTTTCTATTCTATTAGGTTGTATCTTGGCCCTAATCATACAAAGGCATAGATGGAGAAGGCATTTTTCATTTTCAGGCGCTACCTCTTGGGACAAGTAAAGTCTATGTGTACCTACTGCATGTGGTATCAGTAAACAGACGTAACATGACCTGGCTGATATCTTGGATCCCACGGCAGTCATGTGCTGATACCATGTGTTGTGTAAGAAGGAGATGTGTAGTGCATGTGTAATGCTAGTGTTGGGTGCAGTGCAATTATAGATGAAGTGGGAGAGGTCCCTATGCAAGCGCAGTAACAATTTCTGAATAGACTCTATTAGACTAGACTGTTCCTTGGAAATGCATGGATGGATTAGCACCCCTAGTAAAAAGGGGGTGTATAAATGTATAAAAACACATAAGCTTTGAAACATTGTAAGTCTTGAGATGATTCTTGAGGAGATGTCCAGGGCCTTCTGGCAATGGAAGTTTCTTTGTTGTGAACAGTTTGAAAAAAGAAATCGGAGTGATGTTGAGTTCAGGATCCAGTTGAGGGTATTGATATGGAAACTTCTTGGAGCAGGTTGTAGTTCCTAATTCTGTTGGTTGTATTGGTGTGGAAATTTTCTTAGAGCAATTTGTGGCTCCTAATCCCGTTGGGGGGTACTGGTGCAGCCACTGAGAAACGTTTGGGCCACTGTAGTGGTTCAACTGTTGAATGAGATCTAGGTTTGGTTGTTTAAAGGAAAACATTACAACCTTGCATGTCGCTAATTATTTCTCAGGACCTAATCTGAAGAAAAAATGGGTTATTGTTTGACAGACACAAATAATAATCTAAAAAGGAAAAATGCATCATTGTTAACAGGCAGTTAACAATCTAACAAGAAAAAATGGGTTATTGTTTAGTGGACATATTCATTTATGGGTAGTTAGGCCTCCCCCTCTCTCCGTGCCTGTCTAGGGGTACGACAGTAAGTATGTTTTTCAGGGTGATTCTAATGTGTATGTGAATAATGTGAGTTATTAACTAGTGCTCTGTGGGTGCCATCAGTACTCCAGGACCCTAGTGTGATCATGGGGGTGTCATTATTGTGGGAGGTATTTTCGACCTACACATGCACAGGGGTTTATATAGACATTTGTCAGCAAGTGCAATATGCTCTGAGGTCATGTGTGTACACCTGTACTGCCAGCATGTGGCATGCAATATGACCCTCCTAAGTGGACCCAGGTGTCTTGACTACTCCCTTTTCTAGAGGCTTCCTTCAGGCTAGCTTTTGGGCTTCTTTTATTTGGTCTTTGGGTGCTTCCGTAGACCTTTGCATGATCTGCTATCTTGATTGTTGTGAACCAGAGAGGGCAGGGGAGCAGTTCCATGGCTCCCAAGTGCCTCTGGTTTGCTGCGTTCAAAATTGTGATTGTTGCTCTCTTTAATCAGTGTGTATGAAGCCTCGCGTGGTAGCTAATTGTTAAGCCTGATGCGGAGGTGTGCATCTCTCTGTGCTCCCTTTTGCTCAGAGCTATGATGGGTCTGTCAGACTCCCTTTTCCCTAGCCCCCCTCTCCTTAAGACCATGTCTTAATTGGGTCTGTGGTTCCTAGGCTGCTACGTGGGAAGTTTGGGAGAAAGGAGGAGGCAAAAATATTGCATGATGAGCTCGGAACAAGGGCAAGAATTCTGTGAAATTTGCCTGATACATGGAAATGTTCTGGTGGGCCCCCTCTACTGACTTGGCATCTGTTAGACCTGTCATCCTTGGTGTGTTCTCCCCTAACCTTTTGCCTCTACTCCCCAGGTTGTTGCTATATGCTGGACTCTCTTTTTGCAGTTTTTGTTACTCTGGGTACTTTACCACTGCTGACCAGTGCTAAAGTGCACGTGCTCCCTATGTGAAATTGTATGTGTAACTGGCTTTTCCATGATTGGCATATTTGATTTACTAGTAAGTCCCTAGTAAAGTGCACTAGAGGTGGCCTGGATCTGTAAATCAAACACTGCTAGTAGGCCTGCAGCACTGGCTGTGCCACCCTCATGAGTAGCCCTATAAACATGGCTCGGATCTGCCACTGCAGTGACTGTGTGTGCAGTTTTATGCTGCCAATTAATCCTGGATAGTATACCCACTTGCTAGGCCCAAACATTCCCTTTTCATACATGTATAAAGCACCCCTAAGGTAGGCTTTAGGTAGCCCCATGGCCAGGGTGCAGTGTATGTTAAAGCTGGGACATGTACTGATGTGTTTTCAGGTCCTAGCAGTGAAATACTGCCAAATGTGGTTTTCACTGTTGAAAGACCTACCTCTCTCATAGGTTAACACGGGGGCTGCCTCAAACTTTTCTTAATGTGCAGTTTCCCTTTGAGAGCAGATGGAGGCTTGGAGTTTGTGGTCTCTGAACACACAATTTAAAAATACATTTTTAGTGAAGTTGTTTTTTAGATTGTTAGCTTAAAAATGCCACTTTTAGAAATTAGGCATTTTCTTGCTTAAACCAATCTGTGACTTTGCCTTTTTGTGAATTCCCGGTCTGGGTAAGACTGACAGATGGGCTGTTTGTGAATCTCCTCTAGACAGTGACACAAAGGGAGCTGGGGTGTAGCCTGCATATCCTGATGAGCCATCTGGGCTGAGTGGAGGGAGGAGTGGAAATGGCTGTGCCTGCCCTCACACAATGCAGTCTCCAACCCCCTGGTGTCTGGGGCCTGGCCTGGGCAGGATCTTGTAAACAACAGAGACTTTTTTTTTAAGTTGGGCAACTTCAAAGGCAGAAAGGGGTATAAATATTGGACCCAAAACCCTAGACTTTATGTTTCTTCAAGTTTTGTTTCTGGAACCAAGAGGAACCTGTGGCAAGGAGAAGAGCTGGAGGGCTGCAGAATTGTATTACTGTATGTGTTGGTACAAATACTTTACACATTGTCTCTTGGTCAAGCCTTTCTGCTTGTGCCAAGCTACCAAGGGGGTGAGAGGGTGTTAACCGGGTGTGTTTCTCCTTTGCCCTGACTAGAGCGAGGGTCCTTTCTTGGACAAGGGGTAACCTGACTGCCAACCGAAAACCCCATTTCTAACTAGGTTGTACAGTGCTTCCCAGTCTGCTGGACTTTTGTGCGTGTACTGTGAAGGTTATGGGGTCTTCGCTACCCTGACCCTGCATGAAGCCTAGCTCCAGACACTGGAAGACAGCTTTGTTTTGGAACTAAAAGGGGGACTCCATTTGGCTGGAGTCCGTTAGCTGTTGGTGGGCTTTATTGCTGCTTGGACTACGCACCAAAAAGATCTCCTGGTCCCAGCTGGGTGCCCGAAAATAGTGACCTTTTGACTTGGTAATTGGAAAACACACCAATTTAGCTTATGGTTGCAAGTGCCTGTGGTGCTGACTTTTCAAGCACTGGTCGGGGAGTCACCCAGCCTTCCTTCTTCAGGCTGCCCTCCCCCTGGGGTGTGGCCAACCGACCCTGCCATGGTGGATCAAAAGCAGAGTGGGGCCTAGGCTCCCTTGCGCCCTGAATGGCAGACTCTAGTGAGGATACCCGATTGACAGCCGCACAGCAGCCCTAAATGTTGGATTATAGTGAGGACACTGATCGACAGCCATACAGCAACCTGCATTCTGTATTCTAGCGAGGACACCTGAATGCAGTAAAGGTATAAATCTCTAATGTTGTCTATTTGGTCCTTCTCTTGAGTTCTAGCATAATGAATGTTAAGGTATGCGTGAAATGGATTGTTTGCATTCAGAGTATTAGGTTTTAGTGTGCATTTGAGTTCTGCGTCTGCACAAAGGCATTTCTTCCCCAAACAGTTGCCCCTCTCTGAAGCGTTTGTGGCCCCGGTCCTTGTTGGGCTGGGTTTCCTGTCTGTGCTTGCTGATGCCATGTGTTGTTCCAGATGCCTAACCCCTGCTACCATCAAGCGGCAGTGGACTGACTTCCCTGCAGCTGAATATAAGGTGCATTCATGTTTCCCTGGGCTGCGTTCTGTGGATGGAAATTCTGTGGGGACTGGCTTCGACTCATCGACTTCTGCTTGTGAAATGCTCTTAGCCAGCATCTGTTGGCCATACGTCCTATTTTATGGCAATAGGCATATTCTTTTAGATATGGCTGATGCCAACTTTCCTGGTTTCTATTGTTATGGCTATATTGAAATTCTCTGGGGTTTTGCAGTGGAGCTTCCTTCAGGGCAGGTGTCATTTGCAAGCTTGCAGCCAACTTGGCCCCCTCAAGGGCTTCCTCAATTTGTGTTGGACCAACTTAGTGGTGTCTCTCTGGGTTTGCTCCTGTTTTTCCCTGTCCTTCTCCTGTTTACTTTTGTGAAAATTCAATATGTGCACTTGTATCTCCCACCAAGGTTTGGTGTCTAGCCCTGCAATGCTATTCATGCCACTTTGTATTTCGGTGGGCAACCCTTTTTTGAGGATGTTGTAAAAGAATACAACCTGAGGGTATGTATCTGTTAATGGCTGCCTGTCTCCTGTCCCCACCATTGTCTCATCCTGTCTAGAAAATCTGTCATGATCTTCCCAGGCTTTATCGTTTCTGCTATCAACCCTCCTACACCTGGGCAGTCAGGGAACATTTACCTCTGGGTCGTCCATATTTGGTACCTCGATGAGTTGAATGCAGCCCGTCATGCTAGGTGTTTGTCAGCGTGATTGTTGGGATGCGGGCTCGGGCGAACACCATATTAGTGTGCTCTCCGATAACGTTACGTAACAGACTTTAACATCACCTATTGCTAGTGTTATTCCTGCGATGTTCTTCTTAAAGCATGCGATCCATTTCTGTGCCCCATTTAACAGCAACTGCAGTTCGGCTCTAAGCTGATTCTTATCCATATGTGCACCCGGCACTTATATGGTCCCTGATGTGCCCTTCTGCAATAATGCCCAGATTCTTGTTTTGGCCAGCTCCACTAGTTTCCCCTCAGCATGGAGTTCCCATCTCCTTAGACAATCCTGCATGTAAAGGAAGTTCCATTTGGGATCTCTCCCTCCTTGCTGCATGCAGTCTTCTGTGATAGCCATATCCTTTGGTTTGAAGGACCCCTTCTCCAGCCAGAGTCTATCATACTGATCACTTCCTTCAGTTTAGCTGGCTAACAGTGACAAAATGGTTGCACAAAGATCTTGCCTTCCTCTTGACCTACTGTATCCCTTGGTGTTAGTTTTTCTGTCCTGCATGTCCAGGAGGACGTCCTCATCACTGCTCTCTTCATACACATGCAAGGATGCCATCTTGGTTTTCCTAAGCTGAGTCTGCACCAGGCTACCTTGATCCCTAAATTCCTGGTCAGCCCCTCTCCTTTGATGGTGCTCGGGTGAGGCTCAGACCCAAGTCAGAAGTCTCTCCTCTAATTCTAACTTGGATTCCTCCACAGCTGGGGCTCTGTACCTACCCTTGCTCTTCTCAGGTGAAAGGTGTGCTGCTCTACTCTTCCATTGGGCTTCCAGGGTACAAGCTCTTTTTCTCTCTCTCTCTTTCCTTAATTCATACCTTTCCTCTAAATTCCACCTACACTGCTTCCTTCTCTCTGAGCTGTGCTTTGTTCTTTTTGGTTGGATCATGCCCTCAAACTCACTTTCAGTTGTTTACTCAGCTACCTGAACAAACCCTGTGTCTCCCTCCTCATCATCAGATCCTGGAGGACTGGAACCCCTTTCCTCTCCTCCTCTAGTTGCCTCACTGTCCAGGACTGCTATGAATCTCCCTGTCACTCAGTGTGCTCGCCGAAACCATTGGGAGTGCACATTTTCCATGCCCTGAGGTACGATGTGCTGAATGAGATGGATGGGAGGGGGAAATCTTAGGGGATATCTATTATTGGTCTGAGGTGGAACTTGGAGTGCCTTGGATTGTGGGTCTCCCTGTCTGGTATAATTAGAACTGACAACTTGCTGTTCAGTAGGGGTCCCCTGGGCTCCCTCAACCGGCAGGTTTGTGTAGCCTAGTGATGGGATAGCAGGCATTGGGGAGAGCACCACCATACCTACATATGGCAGGGGAGGTGCAGACTTCTTGCTTGCTGATTGTGGGTTAGTATTATCGACCTTGGATGCCTCAAAGATGGCCCATAATTCTAGTTTTTCTTTTGTCTTTCTTTTGCCCTGTGTATTTTGGTTGTATGTATGTTCTTGTGTGTTTAATTATTTTGGTGTCTAAGATTCCTTCTTTTAGCCAGGGAAACGTGCATGCCTCAGTGCATATATGCAATTCATGGCAAAGCTTGATAATCTTTTTAACCGGTGTGGGGAATCTGTTTAGCATATTCTTTAGAGGTGATACGATGATGAGTTTGGGTAATCTTTTAGGGAATGGTTACTCTTCTTAGTGTTATACACGTCTAACCTTCCTGTTTTTAGAAAGTTTTTAGTTTCATTCTGGTGGGGGGGGGGAATATGTACACGGGACTACTAGTGCTGCTCTGGTAGTAAGAAAATATATGCACAGGGATTATTAGATCTGATGAGCTCAACATTATTCACAGATGCATCAAAATAAACATTTAAGAAACACAAATATCTATGCATATGAATGATGACAACCTAGGAAAAAGTGCAATTGTTAATTCTAACAGTTTGAAATTTGGCATCAAAATTAGTCCAAGGTGCAGAACTACGCTCCGCCGGTGGAGTTTTTGGAACTTGGGCACTTTTTGCTACGTGGAGCAGCGCAGAGTTCCCAAATTCCACCTCTTGATGTGGTGCGGATTCATTCCAGTCCATAAGATTTGATTTTGGTGCTTGATCGCACGCAGCACAATACTCTTGCATCGCTAGTGAGCGCAAACACGACTAGCGTCATTCGTTCTGCATGCTACCGCACGCACAAGACTTTGCGTTCAGTCATGCTGCTTGCGGGCGTGTGCGCAAGACTTCAGGCTTCCTTGTGCTGCTTCCGGCTGTGACACTGACCAAAACACTGCGACGAGCGAACACAAAAATACCTGGGATATACTTTCTAGTGAGATGCATCTAAATGTAAAAAAGAGGTTTTTGAGTGGCTTTCTTCTCCAGTGGACTCTTCAAGTTATTTTTTAGTGTGAGAAACCTTTTTTTCCAAACAGGAAGGAAGTGCCCCAGAGACTCCAACTTGATGTTCCTATTCAGCAGGCTCCTACCAGTTCTTTGTCCATCCCCTGGTTACTTTTTACTTGGATTTTGAGGTGAAATGATCACTCTCTTTGGCTCCTAGGGATACCTTTGGATTTAATGACTTTGTTTTTCTGAAATCACACAAGTAAGTCCAAAAACTATTGTATACAGGTGCTATTTGTTTGCTTTAATTTGATTTTTAAACTCTATAGTGGTGGGAGACCTGGAGTTTAAGCATGGGCCTAGTTGTTATTTATTTTGCATTTAATAGATTTTTCATCTTTTGAAAATTGCTGCACAGCTCAGTACTTTTTCTACATGTTTGTAAAATTTGCAATATTATTTTACTATTTGCTCTAGATTTCCAAAGTGTTCTCTAGCCAGTAGGCCCAGTACTAGTAGTCATCAGTGCATGAAATAAATGTTACAGCGGTATACTTGTTTACAACTTCATTTAGGGATGGGATGGCATTGGATTAAATTCAAAATGTTGGCTATTGTTTGCATTTCCTCTTTTTTCCAAAATGTGTATTTGTTTTGGGGTAATATTTGATGGCATAAGAGGATGCCTGTTGTTGTGACATTTTTATAGCTCAGTTCATTTTCGTGTTTTACATTGCTGAATTATTGCTAGTGTTTTCTTCGGTGTTACCACCATGTCTCATTATGGCCAGTGTGTATGTGTGTTTGTCATTGTTCACCATTTGTCTTTGTTCTCCATACCCCAAGGCAAGGAGCCATTTTGGCCAGTCTATGTCCATAGACTTGTATGTGTTCTTTGATCATCATGCCTCCTTGTTCGCAGTTCTTGTTTGACCATGTGGCTGATGGCCATTTTGTGCATCCAGCCAGTGTGTCTTTGCCATGGACTCTTTGCTCCTTGTGATTGTTGTTTCACCATGTGGCTAGCAGCCATTTTTTGAGTACAGCCAGTCTTCCTTTGCCATAGGCTTGCAAATGTTCTTTGTTCCCCATGCCTCCATGCTCCTTGTTGTTGCTGGTGACCATTTTGTGCATCCAGGCAGTGTGCCTTTGCCATTGGCTTGCATGGATTGCAGTGATAACAGTATATACTGATATGCTCTGGGATCATTATTGTATATGTATACTAAAAGAATATGGGCGTCATTACAACATTGGCGGTAAAAGCTGATTACCGCCGTGCAGAAGACCGCCAATACACCTCCGCTGCTGTGGAATTCTGCCACAGTCATTATGACCCAAAGCCCGGAATCCGCCAAAATCTAGACACCCACACAAAGTCCGCCACACCAAAGGTCAGTGATAAACTGGCGAAAACAAAACCTGCACCGTCACGCTAACAGGAATACGCCCACACTATCACGACCCATGAATCCACGTGGTGGTCTTTCAACTGCGGTAATCCATTGGCGGTACACACCGCCGGGCTCAAAATACACACACACTTAAAAAACACTACCACGTTGGACAATTCGAAATACACACACCTGAAACACATACACACACCACTCCCACACACCCAATACAATATAGAACACACACCCACATCACCCACAATCCCCTACGACCACAATTGCGACAGAAGGCCAGAGAGAGACACCACCATCTACAAACTTGCATCCACAGGCATTCAACACCATCACCCACATAACATCCACGCACCTCAGACAACACACCTCTAAATATCACCCCATACATCACAACACACACCACCCCTCACATCACCCACACCACCCCATGGCACCGCAAAGACACCCCAGATTCTCTGAGGAGGAGCTCAGGGTCATGGTGGAGGAAATCATCCAGGTAGAGCCACAGCTATTCGGATCACAGGTGCAGCACACCTCCATAGCTAAGAAGATGGAGCTATGGCGAAGAATAGTGGACAGGGTCAACGCAGTGGGACAGCACCCAAGAACTAGGGATGACATCAGGAAGAGGTGGAACGAACTACGGGGGAAGGTGCGTTCCGTGGTCTCAAGACACCACATCGCGATACAGAGCACTGGCGGCGGACCCCACCTCCTCCCCCACAACTAACAACATGAGAGGAGCAGGTCTTAGCTATACTACATCCTGAGGGCCTCGCAAGAGAAGCTGGAGGAATGGACTCTGGTAAGACAAATCTTTACTACTTCATCCCCCACCCTACCTGCATGCTATTACATACCTCCACTCTCGCCCTCACACCCATCACTCCAACTCCTCACACATGGCCCAATATCACAAACCATACATCCCAAACCCAAGCCCTGCATGCAACACCAAAGCATGGACACCCATCACCAAAGCATGGCCACTCCAGATACCCACACACCCCCCTAAACGATTATCACACAAGGTCCTACACAGGAATGCAAGCACTGGGGTACACAGTCATCCACCCATTGCACACCATGGCACACACAGATGCAATAATCATGCTTTTACACCCCTGCAGGACCCCTACCCAATGTCACCGGACAGGAGGGTCCAGATATGTCCACTCCACCCACAGAAGAGGCCCAAAGTGATGGCAGCAGCTCCATCCAACTGGATCTAGATGACCAGCCCGGCCCATCTGGGACCTCGGGACAGTCGGTTCCCCTCACACTGGCACAAGCCACTACAGACCTTCCCCCCTCTGGAAACACCAGCACAGCACCCACGCAGCGAGCCCATACCTCTTTCCCCAGAACACGTCAAGCAGCAGTGTGTCCACAACTACAGGGAACCCAGGCTAACCCACCACCCCAACAACACCAGGGACCTGGGGGCAGTGGCAGTGGGCACACGGTTCAGGGGACAGAGGCACAGGAACACAGGGGAACTGGGAGGGCTGCTGTGCGACAGGGGAAGGACAGGCCCAGGGAACCCACTCTCCACGAGGCCCTCTCCAACATCATGGGAGCCTACCACCATTCCCAGGAGACGATGGCGACGGTACTGGCCAAGTTTCAGGAGACCCATCGGCTGCAGGAGGAACAGTATTTGGGCTTCACGGAGGAACTCAAATCCATCAATTCCACCCTGGGCACCATTATAGGGGTGCTGAAGGAACTTGTCAACACCAGGAGGGACACTGTGGCACTACAAAGGGCCCCTGACACTAGCCTGGACGATGAACTGCCCACCACCTCCGCAGGCGCTAGTGGACAGGAGGCACCACCACAGGACCACCACACCAGCACCCCACCCCCTGCAGAGGGAGAACCACCCCGCAAACAGTCCCTGAGATCCAGGGCAAAGACACAGAATGATGCAAGACCCCCGCCAAGAAATGAGACCACCCTGATTGTCATCCTTTTGTCCCACCTTGTCACCCTGTCCATTCTTAAACTGCCCCAGCTCCAATTCCTATGCCCCTTTGGACAATGCACCTCTGAGACTAATAGACTAGACTGCCATTGACATTCCTCCACCATCACCCCTCACCATTTTACAACCACCTCCAATATTGAGCACTTAAATAAACACCCTTAAAGCACAAAACAATCAGGAGTCTGTCTGTGATTTCGAAACAGTGTATTAACAATTACAGTGGCAAAATGCTCATTCAAATGTAATGCCAACATACGTATGTCACACAGCTATAGTCCATGAGGAAACAAAGCGGATGTCACACAGTGGAACCCACATCTGTGAAATCGTAATGGAAAGTGACAACTCAGTGACCATACACTGGGTCTAAATGACAGACAGTAGAGAGGAGGTACATTTAAATCAGATGTAGCAGGCAGTGTTGTCTTCTTACCTGTGTCTCACTGGAAGTATTGCAGGATCACCGTGTTCCTGTTGTCGATGTCCTCTTCTTCTGCTTCCTCGTCTTCACTGTCCACAGGGTCCACAGCTGCCACAAGACCTCCATCCGGACCATCCTCCTGCAGAAAAGGCACCTGTCATCGCAAAGCCAAGTTGTGAAGCATACAGCAGGCCACGATGATCTTGCATACCTTCTTTGGTGAGTAGAATAGGGATCCACCTGTCATATGGAGGCACTGGAACCTGGCCTTCAGGAAGCCGAAGGTCCGCTCTATAAACCTCCTAGTCTGCCCATGTGCCTCATTGTAGCATTCCTCTGCCCTTGTCCAGGGATTCCTCACTGGGGTCAGTAGCCATGACAGGTTGGGGTAACCAGAGTCACCTGCAAATGGCGAGGGACAACTGTTAGACACACACAAACTCATAGGGACATCCACAGACCCAGACCAAGATTCCAACTGTATTGGGTCCATGTGCTCACCTAATAGCCACACCCTGTGCCTCTGGAGTTGCCCCATCACATAAGGGATGCTGCTATTCCGCAGGATGTAAGCGTCATGCACTGAGCCAGGGAATTTGGCATTAACATGGGAGATGTACTGGTCTGCCAAACACACCATCTGCACATTCATGGAATAGTAACTCTTCCGGTTTCTGTACACCTGTTCACTACTGCGGGGGGTACCAAGGCCACATGCGTCCCGTCAATGGCACCTATGATGTTGGGGATATGTCCCAGGGTATAGAAATCACCTTTCACTGTAGGCAGTTCCTCCATCTGAGGGAAAACGATGTAGCTCTGCATGTGTTTCAGCTGGGTAGACAATACTCTGGACAACAAGTTGGAAAACATAGGCTGGGACATCCCTGATGCTATGGCCACTGTAGTTTGAAAAGACCCACTTGCTAGGAAATGGAGTACTGACAGCACCTGCACTTGAGGGGGGATTCCTGTGGGATGGCAGATAGCTGACATCAGGTCTGGCTCCAACTGGGCACACAGTTCATGGATTGTGGCACGATCAAGCCTGTAGGTGATGATCACATGTCGCTCCTCCATTGTCGACAGGTCCACCAGCGGTCTGTACACCGGAGGATGCCGCCATCCCCTCACATGCCCCAGCGGACGGTGCCTATGGAGGAGAACAGCGAGGAGAGAGTCAACCAACACTGAGGTACGTAAACACAGCTTACTCTGAAAATATTAGCAATTCGAAATTAGCCTGTATGAGTGTTTCGGCAAGGCCTACATATGTGTGACGCAGTCAAAAATAATGCCATGTGGGCCCTTGAAATGGTGGCTGCCTGACCTGTAAAGTGGGACAAGGGGATATGAGGTAACTGCTCTGGCGTTGAACACCGTTGCGGTAGGCTGTCGAAGACCGCAGCGCAATCCTGCAATGGTTAACATTGGGCCCTATGGGTCCCAGGAGCCAATGACGATGTACGCCGGCGGTGATGGTACGCACCGCTGCGGACGTGAACACCATTTTCTCTCTGTTTAATCACTTGATACCTGATCTTCGACAGGAGAGGACCTGCACTGCAAGTGCTGCTGTGACCTCAGTCTGGAAGAGACAATAGCTCGTATGTCTGGGGAAAGCGCCCCTGCCTTCAGCACGGAGGAGTTGGAGAAACTTGTGGATGGGGTCCTCCCCCAGTACACACTACTCTACAGTCCTCCAGACAAACAGGTAAGTACACTGTGAGCATGCTGTATGGGCAATGCCTGTGTGGAGTGGGGTGGATGAAAAATAGGGGGGGGTGAGAATGAGGCGTGCAGGAAAAGACGGTGGATGCATGTGCGTCATGGCAAGGGTAGGGAGGCGGGCCAATGACTGTGACGGTGCAGGTGGTAATAACTTTTCCTTTTCCCCTGTACTATTCCTGTAGGTCAGCGTCCACCAGAAGAAGGACATTTGGCGTGCCATCGCCAAGGAAGTCCGGACCCTGGGGGTCTACCACAGACGGAGCACCCACTGCCGGAAAAGATGGGAGGACATTCGCCGCTGGAGCAAGAAGCGGCGGAGGCCCAGCTGGGGATGGCCTCCAAACGTGGGAGGGGTGCCCGTCGCACCATGACCCCCCTGATGTTCAGGATCCTGGCGGTGGCGTTCCCGGAGTTGGATGGGCACTTGAGGGAATCACAGCAGCAACAAGGGGGTGAGTACACTCTCATTCTGATGATTCAGCATCCATTGTAGGTGTCTGGGTGGGGGAGGTGGGCTGTGGGTTCTCCTATGCCAGGGCGAGTTTAGTAGGCAAGGATCCTACTTAAGGCAGGCCCTGTGGCACCCCACCACACCTGTGTACAGTGCCAACTACACCTAGTCAGGCTCCTGTGACATCCATATGTGCAGAAATCGGCCATAGCCTTGTAACCCATGTCCCTGGGATTGAATAGTAGACTCCAAATGCGTGGCGTAGTGCAGGGGGCTTCTGTGTCTGTCGTGTCCGCCAACGGTAGCGGTATTGCATGCACTCAACATGTCTTTCATCTGTCTCCCCCCCCCCCTTTTGTGGTCTCCCTGTTCTTGTGTGCATTAGCATCATTAGGCGGAGGAGCAGTGGCACCGGAGCACGAGGTAGCTGCATCCCACATGGCCCTTGAGGGTGAAACTACGGAGTCTGAATTCACCAGTGGGACGGAGGGCGAGGGGAGCTCCCCACCGTGGACTGGAGCTGACACCAGCGATACGGACTCCTCCTCTAATGGGAGCTCCCTTGCGGTGGCGGGCCCATCTGTGGCCCCCGCATCTACAGATACAGCCGCCACCCCCCCACCAGCACCACCCTCCCAGCAGCCCCCCAGCTTTTGCCCCATGCCCGCTCACCCAGGATGGTGGGCATCACCTTTGCCCCAGGCACATCAGGCCCTGCCCCAGTCACCCCTGCTGCTCTCAGTTGGGCGGCCATTGACCTCCTCAGGTCCCTCACTGTTGGGCAGTCTACCATTTTGAATGCCATCCAGGGTGTAGAGAGGCAGTTGAAACAAACCAATGCATACCTAGAGGGCATTCACTCTGGTCAGGCAGCACCTCAGCGAGAATTTCAGACTCTGGCCTCAGCAATGATGGCAGCCATTGTCCCTGTCTCTAGCCTCCCCCTCCAACTTCCTCCACCCAGACCCACACCCCTGTACCTCAGCCTATCCCAAGCACACCATCAGACCAGTATGCACACACTTCAACACACAAGGGAAGCTCAGGAAAACATAAGCACCACACATCCCACAGGCACTCACGCAAGCATCAGACCCATGCACACACACCAACATCCACTGCCTCCACTGTGTCCCCCTCCTCCTCATCTCCCTCCTCCCTCCCTGTCTCATCTCCACTCACACCTGCATGCACTACATCCTCAGCCACTACGTCTATCACCAGCACACCCACCAGCACACCCCGCTCACGTGCAGTCACCACCCCCACTACCATTCACACATCCCCTGTGTCCTCTCCCAGTGTGTCTGTGAGGCAACCTCCCAAGGTACACAAACGCAGCCACACACCCACCCAACAGCCATCCACCTCACGACAGCCTCTAGCCCATGCACCTTCACCCAAAGTCAGCAAACGTACGCCTCCTACAACCACTACCTCTTCCTCCACTCCCAAACCCCCTCCAGCTACCCGTCCGAGTGTTCCGAAGAAACCTTTCCTGGCCAACCTTGACCTCTTTCCCTCAACTCCCCCACCCCTTCAGTCTCCTAGGGCCGACTCTCCAGGACCCAACCTAGCAACTCAGCCACAACATCGGCGGGACCAGTGGTGCCAGTAGTCACCAGATTATGGAGTGCACCAGGCAGCAGGGCAGCCAGTGTGGCATGGAGCCAGAGTACGGAGAGTACCCCACCTGTCAAGCATAAAAGGTTGGCCAGTGCCCGGCGTGAGGGGGTAAAGAAATCAGCCACCAAAGCCGCTCCCAGGGGTACAGTTGGGAGTGTGGAGACAGCTGCGACACCATCCAAGCTGGGGAAGGGGCACATGAAAACCGGCAAGTCTGGGAAGATCACACAGCGGACAAGACCGCCAGCAGCAGCCCCGCTGCCCAAGACAGGACCACCAGCAGCTGCCCCGCTGCCCAGGACAACAGTCTATAACAGTGGGTGGGTTGCCCACTGTTAAATCCTGGGGAGTGCAAAGCCACAGTTTCTCAAGTCTCTCCAGTAGGTGGGTTGCCCACTGTTCAATCCTGGGAGTGCAAAACCACAGTCTCTCAAGACTCTACAGTGGGTGGTTTGCCCACTGTTCAATCCCGGGGAGTGCAAAGCCACAGTCTCTCAAGTCTCTACAGTGGGTGGTTTGCCCACTGCTCAATCCTGGGGAGTGCAAAGCCACAGTCCCTCAAGTGGATAACAGTCTCCACTGGTTCTGGAGGGGGAGTGGTGCCCAGAGTGCTTCATCACGTGAAGGACAGAGGTAGTGGATGGATCTCTCCACTGGTTCTGGAGGGGGACTGGTGCCCAGAGTGCATCACTCACCCCATGGTGGACCCAGTTGCGTCAGTGCCCCTGTCGCTCATGGGCTAGCGGTGCTTGAGTTGGCAGTGCCCTGTTCAGCGGTGCTTGAGTTGGTGGTGCCCTGTTCAGCGTTGCTTGAGTTGGCGGTGCCCTGTTCAGCGGGGCTTGAGTTGGCGGTGCCCTGTTCAGCGGTGCTTGAGTTGGCGGTCCTTCATTGCCCAGCGGGGCTTGTGCTGGCGGTCCATCATGGCCCACCGGGGCTTGTGCTGGTGGTCCTTCATGGCCCAGCAGGGCTTTTGATGGCGGTCCTTCATGGCCCAGCAGGGCTTTTGCTGGCAGTCCTTCATGGCCCAGCGGGGCTTTTGCTGGCGGTGCTTAATGGCCCAGCGGGGCTTGTGCTGGCTGTCCTTCGTGGCCCAGCGGGGCTTGTGCTGGCGGTCCTTCTTGACCCAGCAGGGCTTTTGATGGCGGTCCTTCATGGCCCAGCAGGGCTTTTTCTGGCGGTCCTTCATGGCCCAGCAGGGCTTTTGCTGGCGGTCCTTCATGGCCCAACGGGGCTTTTGCTGGCGGTCCTTCATGGCCCAGCGGGGCATTTGCTGGCGGTACTTCATGGCCCAGCGGGGCATTTGCTGGCGGTCCTTCATGGCCCAGCGGGGCACTTTCTGGCGGTCCTTCATGGCCCAGCGGGGCGGGTGCTGGCAGTGGCCTCCTGGGCAGCTGGGCCGGGGCTGGCAGTGGCCTCCTAGGCAGCTGGGCTGGGGCTGGTGGTGGCCTCTTGGGCAGCTGGGCTGGTGCTGGCAGTGGCCTCCTTGGCAGCTGGGCTGGGGCTGGTGGTGGTCTCCTGGGCAGCTGGGCTGGTGCTGGCGGTGGCCTCCTGGGCAGCTGGGCTGGTGCTGGCGGTGGCCTCCTGGGCAGCTGGGCTGGCCTCCTGGCCAGCGGGGATGATGGCGGTTTTCTCCGCCGTGCAGCTCTTCCCAGACTTGCCAGGTTTCTTGTGGCCCTTCCCCACCTTGGAAGGTGTCACAGCTGACTCCACACTCTCACAGGGACCCCTGGGAGTGGCTTTGGTGGCTGGAGTCTTCCCCCTCTCCCGCCGGGCACTGGCCAACTTCTGATGCTTCACAGGTGGGGGACTGTCTGTGCTGTGGCTCCGTGCCACACTGGCTGTCCTGGTGGCCGTGCAGTCTACATATCGGTGACTACAGGCACCACTGGTGCCGGAGATGTTTTGGCTGAGGTGCTACTTCGGGACCTATGAGATGGACGGGGTGAGGGAGGTGTGGGAAAAAGGTCAAGGGTGGACAGGAAATATTTTTGGGACACACTGGGACGGGTAGCTGGAGGGGGTTTGGGAGTGGAGGAAGAGGTGGTGGTAGTAGGAGGTGTTTGTTTGGTGACTTTGGGTGAAGGTAAATGCGCTGGAGGCTGTCGTGAGGTGGATGGCTGTTGGGTGGGTGTTTGCCTGCGTTTGTGTATCTTGGGTGGGGGCGTCACAGACACACTGGGAGAGGACACAGGGGACGTGTGAATGGTAGTGGGGGTGGTGACTGCACGTGAGCGGGTGTGCTGGTGGGTGTGCTGGTGAGGGACATAGTGGCTGTAGAGGTAGTGCATGCAGGTGTGAGTGTAGACAAGACTGAGAGGGAGGAGGGAGACGAGGAGGAGGGGGATACAGTGGACGCAGTGGATGTTGGTGTGTCTGCATGTGTGTGTTGCTTGTGTGAGTGCCTGTGGGATGTGTGGTGCTTATGTTTGCCTGAGCTTCCCTTGTGTGTTGAAATGTGTGCATGCTGGTCTGATGGTGTGCTTGGGCTAGGCAGAGGTACAGGGGATTGGGTCTGGGTGGAGGAAGTTGGAGGGGGGAGGCTAGAGACGGGGACAATGGTTCCCATCAGTGCTGAGGCCAGAGTTTGAAAAGCTCGGTGAAGGGCCGTCTGACCAGAATGAATGCCCTCCAGGAATGCATTAGTTTGCTGCAACTGCCTTTCTACGCCCTGGATGGCATGCCCAACAGTGAGGGACCTGAGGAGGTCAATGGCCTCCTCACTGAGGGCAGCAGGGGTGACTGGGGCAGGGCCTGAGGTGCCGGGGGTGAAGGCGATGCCCACCCTCCTGGGTGAGCAGGCACGGGGCGAAGGCTGAGGGGCTGTTGGGAGGGCGGTGCTGGTAGGGGGGGTGGCAGTTGTACCTGTAGATACGGGGGGCACAGATGTTGCCGCCACCACAAGGGAGCTCCCATCAGAGGACGAGTCCGTGTTGCTGGTGTCAGTTCCTGTCCCCGTCGTGGAGCTCCCCTCGCCCTCCATCCCACTGGTGAATTCAGACTCCATAGTGTCGCCCTCCAGGGCCATGTGGGATGCAGCTCCCTCGTGCTCCGGTGCCACTGCTCCTCCGCCTGATGATGCTAATGCACACAAGAACAGGGAGACCAAAAAAAGGGGGGATGACAGAAGAAAGACATGTTGAGTGCATGGATTACCACTACCGTTGGCGGACACGACAGACACAGAAGCCCCCTGCATTACGCCGTGCTCTTGGGCTCCACTGTTCAATTCCTGGGAAATGGCCTACAAGGCTATGGACGACATCTGCACACATAGATGACACAGGGGCATGAATAGCTGTACTTGGCACTCTACAGAGGTGGGCTGGGGTGCCACATGGCCTGCCTTACGGAGGGGCCTTGCCTACGGAACTCGCCCTGGCCTAGGGAAACCCACAGCCCTCCTCCCCCACCCAGACAACTCCACTGCGTGCAAAGTCAGCAGAATGAGAGTGTACTCACCCCCTTGTGTCTGCTGTGATGCCCTCAAGCGCCCATCCAACTCCGGGTAGGCCACTGCCAGGATCCTGAACATCAGGGGGGTCATGGTGCGACGGGCACCCCTCCCACGTTGGGAGGCCATCCCCAACTGAGCCTCCGCCATCTTCTTGCTTCAGCGGCAAATGTCCTCCCATCTTTTCTTGCAGTGGGTGCTCCGTCTGTGGTAGACCCCCAGGCTCCGGATGTCCTTGGCGATGGCACGCCAAATATCTTTCTTCTGGTGGGCGCTGACCTACATGAAATGTACAGGGGAAGAAGAAAAGTCATTACCAACTGCACCGTCAAAGTGATTGGCCCCTATCCCTACCCTTGCCATGTGGCACATGCATTCACCGTCTTTCATGCATGCAGCACTCTGCCCCCTTCCTTCTTACATCCAGCCCTCTCCACACAGACATAGCCCATACAACATGCTCCCAGTGTACTTACCTGTTTGTCTGGAGGACCGTAGAGTAGTGTGTACTGGGGGAGGACCCCATCCACAAGCTTCTCCAACTCCTCTGATGTGAAGGCAGGGCCCTTTCCCCAGACGCATGAGCCATTGTCTCTTCCAGACCGAGGTCACAGCAGCACTTGCAGTGTAGGTCCTCTCATGTCGAAGATCAGGTATGGAGTGATTGAACAGATAGAAAATGGCGGTCACGTCCGCGGCGGTGTGTACCGTCACCGCCGGCGTACATCGTCATTGGCTCCTGGGACCCATAGGGTCCAATTTTAACCAATGCAGCATTGCGCCGCGGTCTTTGACCGCCTATCACGATGGTGTACAACGCCAGCGCAGTTACCTCACATCCCATTGTCCCACTTTACACGTCAGGCAGCCGCCATTTCAGGGGCCCACATAGCTTTATTTTCAACTGCGTCACACATACCTAGACTCAACACACATACAGGCCACCTTTTGTGTATGATTGGTGTTCTGGGTAAACTGTGGGTACGTACCTCTGAGTTGTTTGACTCTGTCCTCGCTGTTGTCCTTCATAGGCACCGTCCGCTGGGACATGTGAGGAGATGGCGGCATCCTCCGTTGTACCGACCGTTGGTGGACCTGTCGACAATGGAGGAAAGACATTTGATAATCACCTACAGGCTTGACCGTGCCACAATCCAGGAACTGTGTACCCAGTTGGAGCCAGACCTGATGTCAGCAATCCGCCATCCCACAGGAATCCCCCCTCAAGTGCAGGTGCTGTCAGTGCTCCATTTCCTTGCAAGTGGGTCATTTCAAACAACTGTGGCCATGGCATCAGGGCTGTCCCAGCCTATGTTTTCCAACGTATTGTCCAGAGTGTTGTCTGCCTTTTCTGAAATACATGCGGAGCTACATCGTTTTCCCTCAGGTGGAGGATTTGCCTACAATGAAAGGTGATTTCTATGCCCTGGAACATTTCCCCAACATCATAGGTGCCATTGATGGGACCCATGTGGCTTTGGTCCCCCCCACAGGAGTGAACAGGTGTACAGAAACCAGAAGAGTTATCATTCTATGAATTTACAGATGGTATGTTTGGCAGACCAGTACATCTCCCATGTGAATGCCATGTTCCCTGGCTCAGTGCATGACGCCTACATCCTGCGGAATAGCAGCATCCCTTATGTGATGGGTCAACTCCAGAGGCACCGTGTGTGGCTATTATGTGAGCACCTGGAAGCTAGTCAGTGGGAATGGTTGTCTGGGTCTGGGGTTATCCCTCCAGGTTAGTGTGTGTCTAACAGTTGCCCCTCGCCATTTTCAGGTGACTCTGGTTACCCCAACCTGTCATGGCTACTGACCACAGTGAGGAATCCCAGGACAAGAGCAGAGGAACGCTACAATGAGGCCCATGGGCGAACTAGGAGGGTGATCGAGCGGACCTTCGGCCTCCTGAAGGCCAGGTTCTGGTGCCTCCATATGACAGGTGGATCCCTATTCTACTCACCAAAGAAGGTGTGTCAGATCATCGTGGCCTGCTGTATGCTTCACAACTTGGCTTTGCGATGCCAGGTGCCTTTTCTGCAGCAGGATAGTCCAGATGGCGGTATTGTTGCAGCTGTGGAGCCTGTGGACAGTGATTAGGAGGAAGCAGAGGAAGAAGACATGCAGAACAGGGACTCAGTGATCCTGCAATATTTCCAGTGAGACACAGGTAGGAAAACAAACCTCCCTACTACATGTACTTTGACACTACTACCTCTCTCCTGTCTGTCATTTTCACCCAGTGTATGGTCACTGAGTTGTCACTTTCCCTTACGATTTCACAGATGTAGGTCCCACTGTGTGACATCTGCTTAGATTCCTCTTGGACTAGAGCTGTGTGACATAGGTATGTTGACATTACTATTTAAAAAAACATTTTGTCACTGTAATTGCTAATACACTTTTTCGAAATCGCAGACAGACTCCAGATTGTTTTGTGCTTTAGGTGTGTTTTTTTAAATGCTCAATATTGGAGGGGGTAGTGAAATGGTGAGGGGTGATGTGGAGGAATGTCCATGGCAGAGTCCAGTCTATTGGTCTCACAGGTGCATTTCCCATATGGGCATAGGAAGTGGAGCTGGGGCAGTTTAAATATGGACAGGGTGACAAAGTGGGACAGTAGGATGACAATCAGGGTGGTCTCATTTCTTGGCGGGGGTCTTGGCATTGTGCTCTGTCTTTGTCCTGGATCTCAGGGACAAATCCACACGGGGTGGTTCTCCCTCTGCAGGGGGTGGGGTGCTGGTGTGGTGGTCCTGTGGCGGTGCCTCCTGTCCACTAATGCCGGCAGAGGTGGTGGGCAGTTCATCGTCCATGCTAGTATCATGGGCCCCTTGTAGTGCCACAGTGTCCCTCCTGGTATTGAGTACTTCCTTCAGCACCCATACGATGGTGCCCAGGGTGGAGCTGATGGTTCTGAGTTCTTCCCTGAAGCCCATATACTGTTCTTCCTGCATGCGCTGGGTCTCCTGAAACTTGGCCAGTACCGTTGCCATCGTCTCCTGGGAGTGGTGGTAGGCTCCCATGATGGAGTAGAGGGCCTTGTGGAGAGTGGGTTCCCTTGGCCTGTCCGCCCACTGTCGCACAGCAGCCTTCCCAATTCACCTGTGTTCCTGGGCCTCCGTCCCCTGGACCGTGTGCCCACTACCACTGCCCTCAGGTCCCTGTTGTTGTTGGGGTGGTGGGTTATCCTGGGTTCCCTGTAGTGGTGGACACACAGCTGATTCACGTGTCCTGGGGACGGAGGTATGGGCCGGCTGGGTGGGTGCTGTGCTGGTGTTTCCAGAGGGGGCAAGGTCTGTGGTGGCCTGTGCCTGTGTGAGGGGAACCGACTGTCCAGAGGTCCCCGATGGTCCGGGCTGGTCATCTAGATCCAGTTGGACAGGGGTGCTGTCATCACTGTGGGCCTCTTCTGTTGGTGGTGTGGACATGTGTGGACCCTCCTGTCCGGTGACATTGGGTAGGGGTCCTGCAGGGGTATAAAAGGATGTTTATTACATCTGTGTGTGTAATGGTGTGCAATGGGTGGGTGACCGTGTACCCCAGTGCTAGCATTCCTGTGTGGGAGCTTGTGTGATGATGGTTTAGGGGGTGTATGGGTATGTGCAGTGGCCATACTTTGGTGATGGGTGTCCATGATTTGTTGTTGCATGCAGGGCTTGTTGTTGGGATGTGTGGTTTGTGATGTTGGGACATATGTGAGGAGTTGGGTTTCTGGGGGTGAGGGTGAGGGTGGGGGTATGTGCTAGCATGCAGGTAGGGTGGGGGATATAGTATTAAAGATTTGACTTACCAGAGTCCATTCCTCCACCTACTCCTGCGAGGCCCTCATGATGCAGAATCGCTAAGACCTGCTCCTCCCATGTTGTTAGTTGTGGGGGAGGAAGTGGGGGTCCACTGCCTTTCCACTGAACCGCCAGGTGGTGTCTTGAGACCACGGAACCTTCCCCCGTACGTAGTTCCACCTCTTCCTGATGTCCTCCCGATTTCTTGGGTGGTGTCCCACTGCGTTGACCCTGTCCACTATTCTTCGCCATAGCTCCATCTTCCTTGCAATTGAGGTGTGCTGCACCTGTGATCCGAATAGCTGTGGCTCTACCAGGACGATTTCCTCCACTATGACCCTGAGCTCATCCTCCGAGAACCTGGGGTTTCTTTGCCGTGCCATGGGGTGGTGTAGGTGATGTGTAGGGTGGAGTGTGTGGTGATAAGTGTGCTGATATGGAGTGATGTGTTGTGTGAGGTGCGTGGAAGTTGTGTGGGTGATGGTGTTGTGTGCCTGTGGATGCTGTTGTTCTTGCTGGTGGTGTCTCTCTCTGGCCTTCTTTCTGAATTTTTGGTCGTAGGGGTTTGTGGGTGTTGTGTGTGTTTTATATTGTATTGGGTGTGTGGGAGTGGTGTGTGTATGTGTATCAGGTGTGTGTATTTTGAATTGTCCAATGTGGCTGTGTTTTGTGTGTATATTTTGAGCGCGGCGGTGTGTACCGCCAATGGAATACCGCAGATGAAAGACCGCCGTGTGGATTTGTGTGTCGTGATAATGTGGGCGTATTTCTGTTGGCGTGACGGTGGAGGTTTTGTTTTCACCAGTTTATCACTGACCTTTGGTGTGGCGGACTTGTGCGGGTGTCTGACTTTTGGCGGATTCCGAGATGTGGGTCATAATAGCTGTGGCAGAATTTCGCGGCCGCAGCGGTGTGTTGGCGGTCTTCTGCACGGCAGTAACGCCTTTTACCACCAATGTTGTAATGACCGCCTATATCTGCATGTTGTCTTCCCTGATTTGAAATGGAATTTATTGATGTGGTGGTGTAGCATGACTTTACAATGTTGACTAAATTGGTAATTATTACATAAGTAACCAACCACACTAATATTGCATTTGTCTGTACTATTTCAATCTGCGACAATGCCAGTCAGTTTCACTAACTACATAGTTTTCTTGATTGGTTGCTTTTAGGTACACAAGAGAACAGACGTCACATCACCCACAATACTGCCAAAGAGAAGACCTGTACAGTGCTCTCAGTCCTCCAATCTTTTCCGCTTGTGCAGCTTAGTACCACTTTTCCTGAAACAGTTGTGATGCATTGGCACAATTAGCAACACCTTTAGCTGCCACTATAAGTCCCTAATAAAAGGTACTTAGATATCCAGGGCATGTGGTACTAAGGTTAGGCCCCTGAGGGCAGAAGCACAGATTCTGCCACTCGCTAGGGCCATACATCCAGAAGCACCCAGCACTGCCATTGCAGACTTAGGTGGTCATTATGAACTTGGCGGTCAGGTTACCGCCGTACCAGAAATGGCAGAAGTACTGTCGCCGGCTGGCGGTGATGACTGACAAATTATGACCATGGCGGTGATCCCTCCCATAGACAGCCAATGTACCACAGCAAACGCAGGGCTGTACGACCACTGAACACGGTGGTAGCCACCTACAGGCAGGTGGAAGAAAAGGATCCGCCCACCATATTATGACAAAGCACATCGCCAGGATTTCCGGGGTGGTAGCGACAACACCAAAAGCCTGGCGGAAACACATACTTTAAAAGAAGACACTCTCCTCCAGGGACACAGAGGAGTCTGCGGCCGTCATGGAACCAGAAATGCAAGTCTTCCCAATGCTGTACCACGCCATAGCAATCCAGGAGCACCAACGCTGATGAAGAAGATGACAGTTAGTACAGCCGCCTAGCACACAAGGGAGGGAGGGCAGAGTGACACACATACCCACAACATATACCACACACCCAGAACCAGCTGCAGAGTAAATCAACTGTAACAGTACCAATGAGCAAAGAAATCCAGGAAACACACCTCTGTTGCAACCACTGTAATCATGTTGGATGAAAAATCAAAATCTAAAAACATACACATTTGCATATGTACATGCAGGCCCAAAGGCCAGTTCAAAGTCTCCAATGCCCACAGGGAAAAATCCAAGCCCCAGTTTGACTCCTGACAACATCGAGACGCCACTGTTCGGGTGCATCATGTTGGAAATGGGCAGGCTCCTAGCCCACTGGTTCTGGAGGGGTCTACTAGCCCACTGGTTGTGGAGGGGACCCTTGCTCACTGGTTCTGGAGGGGGCTCCTAGCCCACCCTCCTTATCCACTGGTTCTGGAGGGGGCTCCTACCCCACAGGTTCTGGAGAGGGGGTCCTTGGCCACTGGTTCAGGAAGGGACCCTTGCCCACTGGTTCTGGATGGGGCTCCTAGCCCACCCTCCTTGCCCACTGGTTCTGGAGGGGGGTCCTTCGGCCACTGGTTCTGGAGAGGGCTCCTTGGGGTTAGATTCTGTAGGGGCCTCCTTGGGCTTAGTTTTTGTAGGGTTTTCCTTGGGCTTAGTTTTTAAAGGGGACCCCTTGGCCTTGGTCTTGGGAGTGGCCTCCTTGGCCTTGGTCTTAGGGAGGTGGCTCCATGGTTTTGGTTGTCTGTTTGGGAGGAGGCAGCACTTTAGCCCTCCATTTTTGGGGGGGAGGAGTGTCCTTGGTGCGGAGGGCTGGTGTCACACTCATGTGCCCCTTAGTGGCAGCCAGAGACTTTGGGGGTGGTACAGTGTCAGACTGGGTGCTTGAGGTACTGGGCTGGGGGTGGGACCTTCCTCTTATGGGCAGGATGGGGGAGGGAAGAGGTCAAGGCGTAATAAAAAAGCTTCGTAGAGCCAATGGGGCAGGATGTGTGAAGAGGGATGGAAATGGAGGGAGTGGTTGTAGGAGAGGGAGGTGTGCTGGACTTGGGTGCAGGTGCATGGACAGAGTGCGGGTGAGAGGTGGATGGCGGTTGGTGGTCTGAGTGCGAGCGTTTCTGTGTCTTTGGAGGGGGCAGACAGGGTGGGGAGGAAAAACAGGACATGTAAATGGATGTTGTGGTGGTGTCTGCGAGTAAGGTGGGTGTGCTGCATGTTGTGGTGATGATGGTGGTTGTGACTGTGAATGTGGTGTGTGGGGTACATGTCTGCATGTCAGCGTGTCTGCTGTTGTGCTGGATGTGGGCAAGGCTGTGTAGGTAGCAGGTTAAGGGACTGTTGATACACTGCATGCAGGTGTGAGTGTGGATGTGACTGTGAGGGAGGAGGAGGAGGAGGGGGAGACAGTGGAGGCAGTGGATGATGGGTGTGCATCTGTCTGTTGCCTGTGTGAGTGCTTGTGGACTGAAGTGTGGTTTGACTTTGTGTGAATCTTGTGTGATGTTTTGTGTGCATGCTTGTCTGAATGTGTGTGTGGGATGGGTTGGGGTGAGGAGACTGGGACTGGGAAGTGGTAGTTGGAGGGGGGACGGAAGAAACGGGGACACTGGCTTCCATCAGTAAAGAGGCCAGAACCTGAAATGATCTCTGTAGGGCCGCCAAGCCACTGTGGAAGGCATTGCATTCCTGCATCTGGGATGCCAGCCCCTGGATGGCATTCACTATGGTTGACTGCCCTATAGAGATGGCTCTCAGGAGGTCAATAGCTTCCTCACTGAGGACAGCAGGGCTGACTGGGGCAGGGCCTGAGGTGCCTGGGTTGAAGGAGATGCCCACCCTCTTGGGTGAGTGGGCACAGGTAACTCGATGGGGGCCTACTGCGAGGGTGGTTCTGGTACGGGGGTGGCTGTAGAACCTGTAGCTGGGGTGGTCCCAGAGGGGTCCCCCACCACCAGGGAGCTCCCATCGGAGGACGAATGAGAGTCAGTGGTATCAGCTCCTGTCCCTGCTGTGGTGCTCCCCTCATCCTCCATCCCACTGGTCCCCTTGGTGTCGGTGAATTCTGCCTCCTTGGTCCCGTGGGCTGCAGCTCCCTTGCTAGATGATGCTAATGCATTCATAGATAGGATGATAAAAGGAGAGAGAGTTGGGAGAAATAAAGGGAGCACAGGGTCAATCACAGCACCAACAGCACAGATGGCATACACATCACTTTCACATACTGAGACTGAGAATGGGCAGTATGGATCACACTGGCATTCCATTGGCTAAGTACCACAGCAGGTAGGAGCCAAACACTGCCAGCTACACACCCAGTGGAACCAACTAAGCCCTGTCTGTCAGGGAAAGCCAGCTACCTATCTATCAAAAACATGCATTTCACCCTATTAACCTAAGCTGGACCACACAGCAATGTCTAAACAGGCATAATGGGGCATCACAGCACAGCTGAGGCTCCCAGCACTCCATCTTGTGAAGCATATCTTCCTGAGTGGTTCTCCGGCAGCATGTGATCCCTTTGTGTCATGCTGCATGGGCCTCCATTTGCACTTTCATTGTCCCCATGCTGTGGGACTCCTGTGCATGTGGCTTGGTCTTCTCAGGGCTCTCTGAGTTGCTGAGAGCCCCCTCTGTCTACCCCTCCTGGGTAGAGGCCACAGGGTCCCTCCTGGTCCTGGGCAGCACCATCTTCCGCTAACTGTGAGTTTTGAGTGTGCCAAGGCTTGTTGGCGGAATCCAGTGACACAAACCAGATTTCAATCATCTATCCAGCGTGGAACATCTTCTGCACCAACCAGGAACCCGCATCTGTCTTCTTGGGTGCATAACTGACTTTGTCTTCTCACTGGTGGTTCGTCTTTTGCACCTTCATCCAGGTTAGCAGGGTCTTTGGTTCTCTGTGGACTCTTCAGTGCTTCTTGGACTTGGTCTCCTTCTTCCATAGGTCTTCAGGTCCAGGAATTCATCGTTGGTGTCTTGCAGACCCTTCTGGTTCTTGCATAATCTTCTATCATGCTTCTTGTGTGTTTCAGGAAACATAGTGTGATATACTCCTGTTTTCCTGGGCTCTGGGGTTGGATCTATTACTTATCTTTGGTGTTTTCTTATACTCCCAGCGCCCCTCTACACATTACTCTTGCCTAGGTGGGAACCCGACTTTTGCATTCCACTATTTTAGTATATGGTTTGTGTTCCCCCTTGGCTCATTGCAACCCATTGTGATTTTCACTATTTACAATGTTTTCTAACTGTTTACTTACCTGTTTTTGGTTTCTAGAGTATAATCTGTGTATATTACTTTAAGGTATTTTTGGCATTTGTGTCACCAAAATAAAGTACCTTGTAACACTGGGTATTTTCTTTCATGTGTGTGAGTATTGTGTTACTACAGTGGTATTGCAAGAGCTTTGCATGTCTCCTAGTTTAGCCTTGTCTGCTCAGCTACAGCTACAGCTAGACAGCCTCGTTTCCAGACACTGGCTACATTTCACTAATATGGATTAACTGGATCTTGGTTAAGGTGCAAGTACATTTGATAACCACTACAAACCAGGCCAGCCTCCTACAACCAGTGGGACGGAAGGCGAGGGGAGTGCCATGAGGGAGACCAGATCAACAACATTCTCTTTGGATTCCTCCTCCAACGGACGCTTCCTGGCAGAGGCGGACCCATCTGGGACCAGCCCAGCACCATCCTTGTCTGCCACCCACCTTACCAGCACCGCTCTCCCTGTAGTGCCCCACACAGCTGCCTGTGCCTACTCACCCACGAGGGTGGGCATCTCCTTCGCCGTAGGCAACTCTGCTCCTGCCCCTGTCAGCCCTGCTGTCCTCCATGAGGAGGCTATTGACCTCCTGAAACTGGCCTCTGCGGCACAGTCACCCACTGTGAATGCCACTCAGGGTCTGGCCTCATAGATGGAGCAGACCAATGCCTTTCTGCAAAGCATTCACGGTGCTCTGACTCGCCTGTAGTTATGCTTTCAGGCTCATGCCTCCTTATGTCCCCCCTATAGCTACCTGTGCCCAAACCCACACCCCTCTCCCCACACCCATCCAGAGCACACAGTTAGACTAGCATTCATCCACCTCAGCAGACATGGTTCGCAAAGACAAACACAGGGACCACAAGTCCCACTACCGCCATGCATACAGCCAACATTCACATGCAAACACAACAACATCCAATCCTTACCCAGACTCTCCCACCTCCTCCCTCACAGACACAACACCACTCACACCTACTTCCACCACATCAATACTTGCAGATCCATCCACAACTTCCGTCATGCCCACCATCATAACAATAGCAGACATCCATATATCCACCCCATTCACCATTTTTGCACTCACCACAACTACCCAAACCCCCACATGTGGCACATCTACCCTACCTGCAGGCATCACCCCTAGAGACACTCACACATCCATTCTGTCATCTCTCTGCATCTCCTCCCAAGATACCAAAACGCCTCTACTAACCCACCCAGCACATACATCGCTTCCACCCACGCACCTGCACCTATCAAGACAGACCTCACAACCACTCCCTCTCCCTCCTCTCCCACCCTTTATTCCCATGACTGCACTTGTGTTCCTAAAAAAGTTTCCTCTATGAGTTCTCCCTGTTCAACCTCCATTATTTAGTGTGCTAACAGAGTACCAGTTAAAGCCCTGATACAGAAGGTGCCAACATGTTTGAATTCAACCTGGTATATTTTGCAATTTCTGTTTGAGCAGTACAGACAGATCAAGGACTATGGATCTCATTATGAACATGGCGGTAAACACCGCACCGCCAGCGGTGGCAGTAACAACCGCCAAAAGACGTGCGTTCCGAACAGCCAAATAATGAACCAACTGAAACACAGGCATCCTGAAAACCACTCACCGCCAGCAGAGGAGTGCCGACAACGATGGCAGAGCCCGCCCACAGGCTTACGGAAAGGCCCTACCCGCCCATCAAATAATGAAGCACTAGACTGCCGTCAGTTCTGGGGCGGGAACCACCGCCACGCAAAGCTGCCAGTGTAAATAGATGTTATCTGGATGTCTGCAAGTCTAGTGACTGTGCTGCATGTGTCAGCTAAAGTCGTTGTTGTGAGTGCAGGTGTGGTGTCTGGGCTGCATGAATGGATGTGTGCTATTGTGGTGACTGCAGGAATAGGATCAGCAACATTGAATGACGGTGCAGTGCCTGTGAGTGTGCATGTATAGGGGACAGACAGGGATACGGAAGAGGTGGACAGACTGGGGGAAGTGGATGTTTGTGTGTGTGCATGTCTATGTTGGCTGTGTGTATGCTTGTGGTGGGAGGTGTGGTTCTTGTGTTTTGAAGTGTGCCTCTTGTGTGTTGTAATGTGTGCCTGCGCGCCAGAATGTGTGCTTTGGGTGGGTGAAGGGAGTGGGTGCTGGAAGGGGTAGAGGTGGTTGGAGGGGGGAACGGAATGACCAGGGACAATGGCTGCCATCAAAGAGGAGGACAGAGCCTGAAAAGATCTCTGTAGGCCAGACACGGCACCGTGAATTGACAATGGTTGTCTGCCCTACAGAGATGGACCTCAGAAGGTCAATAGCCTCTTCCATGAGGGCAGCAGGGATGACTGGGGCAGGGGATGAGGTAGCTGGGGCGAAGGGGATGCTCACCTTTCTGGGTGAGTGGGCACGGGGAACTCGGTGGGGAGCAACTGGGAGGATGTTGATGGTATGGGGGTGGCAGAAGATGACACAGTAGGGGTGGGCCCACTAGGGTCCGCCACCACCAGGGAGCTCCCATCGAAAGAGGTATCGGAGTCACTACATTCAGTGGTAGTTGCCTCCCCCTCCAACCCACTGGTCCCCTTGGTGTCAGATGACTCTGTCTGCAAGGATCCGTGGGCCACCTCCTCCCCACTCGCCAGTGCCTTAGCTCCCTTGCCAGATGATGCTGATGTACCAGACAACACAAGAGAACAGGGATGGGGAGACAAAACAGGAGAGACACTTGTAAATAGCTGAATAGAGGTACATAAGTGGTTCACACATACACCAACCCAGAAAATATTCCACCAGGCAGCACCTACCGCTATACACATGGCTATGTGGCCAGAACCCTGCTCTACAGCCATTCCCCACAGAACTTAATGACCTGACGTACTGCAGACTTGACCCTTACACCCATACTCCCCACGGGGCCATTATGTAGATGGACATCAGTCAGAGTCCCTGCCACTAGACAGCATCAATACGAACGCACACACACATCCATCAAGGAGTCAAAATATGGTATATGTACTCACCACGTTGTGACTGCTGTGCAGCCTTCAAGCACCCATCCAGGCCCGGGTACGCTACAGCCAGGATGCATTGCATAAGGGGGGGTCAGTGCCCAACGGGCACCCCTTCCTCGTTGGGAGGACTTCCCCAGCTGGGCCTCACAGATCTTCCTCGCTCAGCGCCGCAGGTCCTCCCACCTCTTCCTGCAGTGGGTGCTCTGTCAGTTGTAGACCCCCAGGGTCCGCATCTCCTTGGCGATGGCATGCCAAAGTCCTCTCTTCTGGTGGGTGCTTACCTATAAGGGACACACAGAAAAAGTAACACTGAGGTCAGACAACGGTCAATAATATACAGCTGGCTATATTTCCACTATGGGACACACACACCCAGCATGTTAGGAACCCTGGACTATACAGTGCCACACGTGCACACATGTATGCAGCCATCAACCACCATTACACACATCCATGCCCCCCAATCCTTCTACTCATCTGTACCGCTGGCCGACCGTAGAGCTTGGTGTATAGGGGCAAGACCCCATCCACGAGCCTCTCCAATTCCTTGTTGGTGAAGGCCGGGGCCCTTTCTCCTGAAACACATGCCATTTTCATGACCTGAGGCAGGACACAGCAGTACACTCAGTGGAGTACCTGTATGCTTGAAATCAGAGAGTCAAGTGAAGTTGGAGTGACGAGTTCACGTACGCACCACGGCGGTGTGCACCGTCACCAGCGGCGGCGATCGTGATATGCTAAGAATGCCCATTGACAACGATGTTAACCAATGAATTTGCGCATGGTGGTAAACACCTCCTCACGCTATTACATCAACCACTAGTGGTATGAGGTCACTTTCACCACAACACTTCTGGATTACAGGGGGCAGATATTTTGGCCTTAACTACGCAGTGGTAAAACTCTCATCAGCACAACGTAGGCCCTATTGTCCCCTAAACACCCGTAGGCATGAAACATTATACATTACCTCACCTGACCAGTCCTAATATATCATTGTGGTCATGTTGCTGTATTGTCACATACTCCAAGCATTTGTGTCATCGACAATCATGTCAGCAGTGCTGAATGAGAAACAATGTGTGCAGATGTATGGTGTTCCTCAAATGTGTTTTCAACTCCTCCTAGGTACAGAACCTTGTGGTGAGGGAGGGCCCCATCGGTGTACAGACCACTTGTTGATTTGCGGACCATGGTAGAGCGTCACATCATTATCAATTACAGACTCACTTGTGCTACTATTGATGAACTTTGTGCATTACTGGATCCAGCACTGAGACCAGCTAATCGTAATCAGCATGCCATCCCTACTGAAGTACAGGTGCTCTCTGCGATCCATTTCCTGGCCACTAGCTCATTTCAAGTGACAGTGGGCATGGGTGCAGCTTTTTCACAGCCAATATTTAGCATTATACTGTCCAGATTCCTGAATGCATTTGTACGACACTTGCAGACCTATGTGAGGTTTCCCCAAAGTGCTGACCTCCCTGCCATTAAATCAGACTTCTATGCCTTTGTAACATACCCCATATGATAGGTGCCATCGATGGCACCCACATAGCTATCATCCCTCCAAGAGTCAGTGAACAGGTGTACAGAAACAGTAAGAACTTTCTTTCCATGAACATTCAATTGGTGTGTACTGCAGACCTTTACATCTCACATGTGAATGCCATGTTCCCTGGATCAGTCCATGATTCCTTTGTGCTAAGGAACAGTAGTGTGCCACACAAGATGGAACAACTACAAGAGGACAGGGGATGGATCATAGGTAGGTGTTTCTGACACTTATTGCCACACAGCAGACAACCAAGCTGTCTGCCTCTGAGGGTTGTCATTGACAGACCTGTTTTGCACCATTTTCTAGGTGATTCTAGCTACCCCAACTTGCATTGGATCCTGACACCTGTGAGGAATCCTGCAACAGATGAAGAGAGGAATTACAATGAGGCCCATGGACATTCTAGGAGGGTGATAGAGCACACAATAGGTCTCCTGAAGGCTAGATTTAGTTGCCTACATATCTCTGGTAGTTCCCTGGCCCATAGGCCTGAAAAGGTGTGTAGAATAGTGATGGCCTGATGCATGCTGCACAAAGTAGCTGTGAGGAATTCTATCCCCCTCTTGGAGGAGGAGGGTGCTGTAAATCCAGATCAGCTTCCTCAGAGAGGGGATGAGAGTGATGGTGATGATGAGGGGGAAGATGTATATTCAAGGACCCAACTGATACAACTCTACTTCAAGTAACTATGTGGGACTATAGGATGAGATTGCTGTCTGTGCAGCATACTGTCAGTGTGCCTTTTCATCTAGGGGGTTTTGGGTCAATAGTCATTGCCACTGTGACCAGGTCTGCATAGGACAGGTAACATTATAGTATAATAGTTCAACACATCTGTAGGCGCAACATGTTATGTGTGTGGTGCATTTCCTGCTACTCAGATAATAATAAATGAGTTATAATACAGTTGCATCCATGCTTCACTTTGTTTAGACATAATGACAGGGGACATTGTAATAGTGAACTGGTGTTTTATTTGGTGCAGGGATTAAATAGTGCAGATTACAATGATGGGGGTGGGCTATTGGTGGTTGTACAATTTGGCAACATAGTCGCAGCATTTGTTGGCAGTAGTGTGTTTACAAGAGTTTGTTGTTGTTTTCACACGCTTTGGTCATTGATTCAGTGGGACACTTGGAGAACAGTTATTGCCAGAGTCACTTCTCTGAGAGGGCCTTGGTCTTGGCAGGTATTCCTGTGCCATAGTTGGGCCTGAGGGTTAATTTGGGTGCCTGGTGTTGCCCTGTACAGGCTGAGATGGATGCCCCCTGTGTGTCCTTAGAGGGTGGAACATGTGCAGTTGCTGCTGATGCTGTTGTTGTCCAGTCTGTAGCCTGGCCTGTAGTAGGGGCTTCCTGGTCTGTGTGGGCCTCAGGCTGTGTTGGTACAAGGTGCAGCAGTGCACCTGCTATGCTGGCCATCGTGGCATTGTGCAGTTTCAACTGCCCCATGGCCTCTTGGTGCTAGCTGCATCCTTTGACTCTGCTCCAGGGTGGATACTATCTGGGCCAATCTGTCCTGGGTGTGATGATATGCTCACAGGTCCTCAGAGATCATGTCCTGGGCTGCAGCATCAATCCTGTGGCCTCCCCCCAGGCCACTAATGCCCTCCCACTGGGCCAAGCCCCCTGTGCCTGTCTCCCCTGCAAAGGTCTGGCGGTACCACTTGTTCTGACACCATCGTCTTCCTGCCTGTTGGTAGGGGGTGACTGTGGCCTCTGTCAATGTGTTCCACCAGTCTGTGGCATTGGATACACTCGTGTGGGGACGGTTGCCCTGGGCCGATGTTGTTGGCTGGGTGGTAGGGGTGCCAGTGGTGTCCTCGGCGGGGCTGCTGGATGATGACAGTCCAGGACTGTGTAAGGGGCCAAGGTGATCGTCAATGTCCAGGGTTCCATCCCCAGTATCCTGTGAGGTGCCTCTGTCTCCCTGTGGGGCACTGCCACTCCTTGTCCTGTCCGTCAGGGTGGAATGGGTGGTGGTGCCTACTGGGGGGAATGGACATGTCTGTTACAATTGCATGATCAGATGGGGTGCACAGGACTGGGCAGTTTTGTGCAGGTTTTCACACTTTGGACCCATGCAGGGTGCTTTTGTGAGGTTAGCATTGCATTTTGCTTTGGATGTGGAGGTGCATTGTGGGTGCTGTAGGCCATTGTGATTCCTTGCAGGGGTGGGTAGCTGTGCACAGGGAGAGGGATGTGGGCCTGTTAGTGGGTTTGTGAGCATGCAGGGGGACTGGATGTAGTGATTGTGGCCTGGGTGGAGTAGTGGTACTGGTGGGTGTTGGAGTGGTGGGGTGGTGCATGCACTACAGGTGTGATGGATATAGGGTAAATGTAGATGACATACCCAAGTCCATTCCTCCAGTGAGTCCAGCGAGTCCCTCAGGGTGCAGGATGGCCAGTACCTTTTCCTCCCAGTCAGTGTAGTTGGGTGGTGTTGGTGGAGGTCCTCCCCCAGTCTTCTGGACTGCAATGTGGTGCCTGGATGCCATGGACCTGACATTCCCATGGAGGCTGTTCCATCTCTTGCGGATGTCATCCCTCGTGCGTGGATGGTGTCCCACTGCATTGACCTTGTTGACTATTGTCTGCCATAGCTCCATCTTCATGGTGATGGGTGTGTCCTGGACCTGTGCCCTGAATAATTGTGGCTTGACCTTCAATATCTCGTCCACCATGGTCCTTAGCTCCCTTTCTGTGAAGCGTGGGTGTTTAGGGGGTGCCATGGTGTATGTTGTGAATGGTGTCTTGTCTGGATCTAGGTGAGGGTGCTCTTCTTTGGTTGGGTGTATGTATTGTGTATTGTGGCGTTCGGTGTCTGCTTCTGGGGTTCTCTGTATTAGTTGGCATAATTTCATTGCAAAGGATTTTGTGGTGTGTCTGTGAGTGTTTTATAGTGTTGTGGATGTGTGACATGTGTGGGTTTCAAACTTGCCAATGTATGCATTTCTTACTGTTGGGTCCACTTGCCGCCCATGGCGGTCTGTACTGCCAATGGTCGTTCGGTTTCCACTGACTGGCGCGGTGAATTGTGCTTCATTATTTGTATGACGCGGAGTTTGTGTACTCGGTGGTGGCGGGGTTGGAGATCCAGCATTTCAGCCGACAAGGTCCTGGCGGTGACTGGTGGCAGGGAGATTTTTTGTCGGTTTGTGATTTTTGCATCATTATATGGTCGGTTTCTTTTCACTGCCTAAGTCGGTCTTCTGTTCGCCGTCACCATGGCAGTCGACAGTGTTTACAGTGGTGTTCATAATGATAACCTATGCGTGGCAACTGAACGTGTGTTTAGTGCAGCTGGTGCAGCTGATACAGTAAGAAGGACCAGCCTCTTGCCTCAAAACATGGAGAGATTAACCATGACCAAAATGAACCAGCATTTTATACCATCTGATCACAGCATTCTCAAAACACCACAGGAGAAGGAAGAGAATGATAGGTGAGAATCAAGTATGATCGATGACAAGCGACTAGGTAAACTACCTGAGCTTGAGGATGAACTCTACTTCCAAGACTGAGTATGCCAGTGCCATCATGGCATTTTTTATTTATTTCTTGTTGAACTTCTTTCTTTCTTTGCAAAAAACAAAAATAACAAGTGGAACATTATGTTTGTGTCAGATGTATGCTGCCACTCCATTTTTTAATCACATATATGTCCAGATTGGAGTTGGACTCCTGTGTAATGAAGAAGACCCACATTCCCTTCAGTACATTGGAGACAATGCCTGACTCCTTCACATGCCATTGTCTATTTTTTTTTACATCACCTAGCAGGGCTGTACCAGAAGACCCTTAATTAAAAGACTGCCAGTGCCAAATTCCAATGTGTTGCTACCATCATTTGTATCAGCCACCGTGGTTGGATTGGAAAAAGTAAGTACTAGCTTTTGCACCAATGAGTGATGATATATTGAGTGATTGTGAGTGATGATTGGTGATGTATGTGGTGGCTGACAGTGAGGGAGGGAGTTCAACACATTTGTAAACTTGATTTCGATGATTTGCAATGTTTGGGGTTGATGGGTGATTATTTATTCCTCAAAATGATTGGTCTTTCAAACTTAGCCAAATTTACCTGCAGGATCTGCACCTTTTTTCTGGTTCCTCAGAGACCACACCTGTCACTTTAGTTACCAAACACAAATCTACACAAAATACTTTTCTGTTTCTGTATTTGTTCTTCAACAGCAGTGCACTACACTTGTTGACCTCGCTCAGTTTGGGACTGGGATGGAATTACTCAGAATCAGGAGGAGGAAGATGAAAGGACTCGGGCAGAACTACCTCAACAGCTAGAAGGAGAAAGTGTTTGACTTCAAAGAGAAACCATGAGGATGGATAAGACTCCGAGGCCTAGTAGTCACTCACCTTTGTGGACTGAACAGAGGTGCATTGATTTGGGAAATGCTGCTGTGTGTTCACTGCATTGCTGGCTCAAATGTGAAATTCCTCTTTATGTTCTTGCTCTGCTTCTGAGTCCTCTTGGTACACTGATGGCTCCTCATGAAGTCTCCCTTTCCTCATTTTGCCCTGCTCCTTTACTCTATAATACAGTTACTGTTTTTCAATATGCAGGCTTTCTCCTAGGCCTCTCCTGCATGAACAAAACTTTGTGAAAACTCAACCCACAAACTTACCTACCAGACAGGTACAGCCAGGAACACTTGAGTGATGGATATTCCCAGAAGAATGGAGATGTACAACCCACTTTGGCAATACAATCTCTTTTTTGTGTTATTAATCATAATCCTCAGAACTGGGTGGGTTAACGTCAATCCTCCATATTTTGTATTTTTAAAACCTAGAAGACATAACATTTAGAGATATACTATTTTGGGTCTCTCTGGGGCAGAAAGACTGTATGCAATGCATTTATCTGAGCTGTGTAATGTCTATCTCTTCATCATTTCCTTCCACAACATATTGATGATCGTGTCCTGCTCAGTGCCGCACTTAGAATTGTCATGGTTTCTTTTGTGTAGTGTTTGTCTTTGTCACACCTTTCCCCAAATCCCCATTCCCATCCATTCATCGAGCCCCTAACCCTCTTTCCCCGGGCTATGTGATTTGTTGAGGTGTGATTTCATTTTACACCATAAATGGATCACACACTTGTAAGGCAGATATGGTGGAAGTGGCAACAACTCACTGCATGACCTTCTCTTACCTGAGCAATATTCCACATTGTACCCATCAACATCATCATTAAGGCCTTGTGTTGCGTAAACACTTAACCTTGTCCATCCTCTCCTGACTCTGAGCCCACCTCTCCTCACTCGAGGATTTCATTTCCTAAGTTTAGTTTTCATTAAATGCTAGCTCCCCATTGCTCAGAAGAAGTTGGTATTGCTAGTTTTTATTATGATATCAGGCCTTCTTTGTTGTGTGACAAATACTGTAATTGTGGTTGTCTGGTCTCAGTCTTCCTTAAGTTATGATATAATATATGACCTACAAACTCACTGTTCTCTTTCAATCTAGTTGAAAGTGATGGATAACCTTTTTTTAATCCTGCAGTTGGAATTCGCATGGGTGGGAGTGACACTTTGGGGGTCATTCTGACCCTGGCGGTAATTACCGCCATGGCGGAGGTCGGCGGTAGCACCGCCAACAGGCTGGCGGTGCTCCGCCGGGCATTCTGACCGCGGCGGTACAGCCACGGCCAGAAGCGGAAAGCCGGCGGGCTACCGCCGACTTTCCGCTGCCCGTCTGAATCCTCCATGGCGGCGGAGCGCGCTCCGCCGCCATGGGGATTCAGACACCCCCTACCGCCATCCTGTTCATGGCGGCTCTCCCGCCATGAACAGGATGGCGGTAGGGGGTGCCGTGGGGCCCCTGGGGGCCCCTGCCGTGCCCATGCCAATGGCATGGGCACGGCAGGGGCCCCTGTAAGAGGGCCCCAAAAAGTATTTCAGTGTCTGCCCAGCAGACACTGAAATACGCGACGGGTGCAACTGCACCCGTCGCACCTTCCCACTCCGCCGGCTCAATTCTGAGCCGGCATCCTAGTGGGAAGGTTGATTTGCCCTGGGCTGGCGGGCGGCCTTTTGGCGGCCGCCCGCCAGCCCAGGGCAAATGTCAGAATCACCGCCGCGGTCTTTCGACCGCGGTGCGGTGTTCTGACGGCGGTACCTTGGCGGACGGCCTCCGCCGTCCGCCAAGGTCAGAATGACCGCCTTTGTGTCTTCCCTATTAGTGCCCTAGCCTACTATTACTACTGCCTCCCACTTAAGGTAAGATACCACCTTGGGAAAACCCTGCAGTAAGAAGACTGAGATATCAGCCATCGCTTCATCTATTCAGGTAAGAGAAGAACTATGGATTGAAGTGGAATTGTTTAGTTATTAATTCAGTTCTAGTGAAGAAGATATTGTTTGTGTGTATTTAGGATTTTGTAGCCAAAATAGGTAATAGCAATCATTCCCTAATGGTTAATATAGTTACAGAGAGCAGTAGATCGAGGGTATACGTAAATTAAATACACTTTTTGGCATTTTTGAAAAAACAAGCTACACTAAAAGACAGCAGTGCAAGCTAAACACCAAAGTAAACATTTGAGGCATAAATTAAGTAAAATAAATTATCCCACTTTATTTTTTACAAACAGAAATACCCACCATTTCCACCCACAAAAGATCCACTCTTCTCCCTAAACAAATGACCCCATCCCCAAAAGTCCAATGAAAGTCCAAAGTGAAAAGAACCTAGTCCCAACTCACTTCCCACCCTTTCCACCCACAAGTCCCTCCCACAAAAATCCAAAATGTAAAAAGGGCTTTTGAAGAGGATATTGGCTATTTGGGTACAGAGCTGGTCCATGCTCTGCTCTATCCTGCCGAGCTTGCTCTCCATACTGTCTATCTGCTGCCAGATACCATACAGAAATATCCTGTCAGAGCAGAAGGGGGCAGAAACAGGTCTAGTCAGGGCCCATGCCAGCTGGCGGTGACACCGGTAGTGCAATGGGCAGGAGGCTGGAGCTGGTGTGCTGAACTGGGGCCCGGGTTAGAGACAGCTATTTCAACCTCTTCATCCTCCAGGACTACCAGCCACCAGTATTCTGCCTGGATAGTCTCTAGCCTCTGTCTCCTCATTCGGGCTGCTATCTCCTGCCTGATGGGTGGTACAGGTGGACCATAGGAGTAGCTATATCAAGAAAAACAAAAAGAAAAAAAACAAATTGTAAACAATGATCCGTTGTTTAAACTTGTTTAAAATGAATTAGTGGGTGGCACAGTAACAGCTCTTTGCTGATCACCCAGGGACATTGGAATTTGATGTGATTGTGATTAGAAGAGTCCTAGGGCCAATTTTATTTGCTTTCCCACACACGCCTCACATAAAAAGCACCGACTGTCAGAAAAGAATGAATGCAGGATAACACCAGATTAAAAAACAGTGATTTTTTTTTCTTTTAAAGGCTTTTCTATTAACTAAACAGACACTTTGAGAAAAAAATAAAATAAATTACCTCTAATTTGTGTGTAAGGCAATGTGTAGTACTGAGTACAAGTTGTTGCATTAAATTAATAGAGGCATGCTAGCCAGCGCTTTGGGGACTTTGCTACTGTCTGCAGCGTGGGCAGCTGTAGTTGACAATTATCTCTTGTTAATTCCACGGGCCCTGCTCCTCTGCAAATACCTTTCACTTTCTACCCTGACTCCAAAGAGGCAGATGAATAATAAGTAAGATACTATACATATGTATAAAATGTGGATACTATTATCCTGTCTGCCATAAGTAGATGGTGGTTAAAATGATGCACTGCACTACAGGAAAAGGAACAGGCTATGTAGATTGTATTTGGCATGTTCATCACAGAGTATCTCTTACACCAAACTTAAAATCAAATCATGTTCTTAGTCCCACTTTACTCATTGACCTCACCCACCACCACAAATTATTCCTAACTAATTCATTCACTGGGCAGTAAGGAAAGGAAACTTGACTCACTCTACTGTAGGATAAGCTAGGGGAATTAGGCAGGTAGGTATAGCTTTTGCTATAGAACAGAGTGGTGTCACTGATCATCGATTCGTCATGTGCCTAAGCTTTGGCTTATTTACTCACTGAAATAGACAAATGTCTTAAGGGAAAAATCTGAAGACACATAAAATAAATCTGTTATGGGAAACCGTGGAATATATTTTGGAATCACTTCACATGTTCATAAAAATTTAGCACATGTCAAGAATGGATTTTTCAAATTGTGTGGTAGGCTGGGATGGAAGAATTTAGAAAAGAATAAACAAGTGAAGTACTAAGAAGTGACTGAGTGGGCGAAGGGAAACATACTTTGGCCCTCATCACAACCCTGGCGGTCGGTGATAAAGCGGTGGTAATACTGCAAACAGGCCGGCGGTAAAAAAAAAATGGAATCACGACCATGGCGGAAACTGCTAACACAGACAGCCACTTTAACATTCTGACCACCACGGCGGTAGCAACGAACACCGCAGCGGTAACTGCCAAGAGACAGGCGGAAGACAATGTACCTCCCACACTATTACAAGGCACCAATCCGCCAGCTTTTCCAGGGCGGTACCAACACCATCAAAAGCACGGCAGAAACAGTATTTGGAACAGAAACCACTCACCTCACGACACCCAACGAGGAACCAGGAGGCCATGGAGCCCAAACTACAGGTCCTGCCCATGTTGGTTTACCTCCTCATCTACCAGGAACATCAAAGACTGCAGCGACCACCATGGTGAGTACTGCACCTAGTACATGGGGGGGGAGGAAAAAGAGAGTGACACACGCCCGCAATACGCAACATCCCCACCCTCGCCCACAACACCATACATACATCCAATTACATTACAGATACACTCCGTCACCCCCTGGAAGAACGCAAGGACCAAATGAAATGATTGTAACAAGTGTAATCATCGAAAATTCAGATAGGCCAAGATATCTTTAAATGACCAGTATATACACATATTTACAGCAAGTACACAAGTCCATATACTGTTCCATTAAATGTCCGTGGACCAGTGGTCCCAAAAAGCATGGGCGAGGCCCACACATGACACCTGCCTCAAAACGGAGAGAACACTGCAGGGGCATCAGGTTAAAAAAACACAGGCACCCCAGGGGGAAGGGGGCACCTCAGCCGGATGATGGGACGAAGCCACTGCTCCTTGAGGGGGCCCCATGCCAACTGCTTGGTCCTGGGGAGTACAAAGCCACATTCTCTCAAGTGGGTGGTTTGCCCACTGCTTGGTCCTGGGGAGTACAAAGCCACAGTCTCTCAATTCAGTGGTTTGCACACTGCTTGGCCCTGGGGAGTGCAAAGCCACACTCTCTCTAGTGAATGGGTTGCCCACTGGTTCTGGAGAGGGCTTGGTGCCCAGAGTGCTTCATCCTGCCAAGGACTGGGGTAGTGGGTGCCTTTCTCCACTGGTTCTGGAGGGGGCTTGGTGCCCAGAGTGCTTCATCCTGCCGAGGACTGGGGTAGTGGATGTATCTCTCCACTGGTTCTGGAGGGGGCTTGGTGCCCAGAGTGCTTCATCCTGCCAAGGACTGGGGTAGTGAATGCCTTTCTCCACTGGTTCTGGATGGGGCTTGGTGCCCAGAGTGCTTCATCCTGCCAAGGACTGGGGTGGTGGATGTATCTCTCCACTGGTTTTGGAGAGGGGTTGGTGCCCAGAGTGCTTCATCCTGCCAAGGACTGTGGTAGTGGATGCCTTTCTCCACTGGTTCTGGAGGGGGCTTGGTGTCCATAGTGCTTCATCCTGCCAAGGACTGAGGTAGTGGATGCCTTTCTCCAATGGTTTAGGAGGGGGCTTGGTGCCCAGATTGCTTCATCCTGCCAAGGACTTGGGTAGTGGATGCATCTCTCCACTGGTTCTGGAGGGGGCTTGGTGCCCAGAGTGCTTCATCCTGCCAAGGACTGGGGTAGTGTATGTATCTCTCCACTGGTTCTGGAGGGGGCTTGGTGCGCAGAGTGCTTCATCCTGCCAAGGACTTGGGTAGTGGATGCCTTTCTCCACTGGTTCTGGAGGGGGCTTGGTACCCAGAGTGCTTCATCCTGCCAAGGACTGTGGTAGGGGATGTATCTCTCCACTGGTTCTGGAGAGGGGTTGGTGCCCAGGGTGCTTCATCCTGCCAAGGACTGGGGTAATGGATGCCTTTCTCCACTGGTTCTGGAGGGGGCATGGTGCCCATAGTGCTTCATCCTGCCAAGGACTGGGGTAGTGGATGCCTTTCTCCACTGGTTCAGGAGGGGGCTTGGCGCCCAGATTGCTTCATCCTGCCAAGGACTTGGGTAGTGGATGCATCTCTCCACTGGTTCTGGAGGGGGCTTGGTGCCCAGACTGCTTCATCCTGCCAAGGACTGGGGTAGTGGATGTATCTCTCCACTGGTTCTGGAGTGGGCTTGGTGCTCAGAGTGCTTCATCCTGCCAAGGACTGGGTTAGTGGACGTATCTCTCCACTGGTTCTGGAGGGGGCTTTGTGCCCAGTGATGCTGCACCTGGGGTGTGGCAGTTCTCATTCCCTCACCTGGGTGTCTGAGCCACAAGATTTTCAGGGAACAGGTAGCATGATACTCCATGGAGGCAGAGCCACACTCCACCCTGCGGCGACTTAGCCTGCCAACTGCTGGTAGTGCCAGTGCTGGTTGTGGTGCCTCATGTAGTGTGTGCAGGGTCCAGGATGCCTCCTGCAGCCTCAGATGGCTGCCCACTGGGGATGATGCTGATGTCCGCTGTAGTGGCAGTGGCTGAGCACGTTGCGGGGCAGTGGCTGCAGAGGTGTCAGTGGCGGAGATGCTGCCGGTAGTGCAGGTGACTGCACTTGTGGAGAGAGACACCAGGCCGTCTCCTGCAGTCTCGGAAGGGTGTCCACTGGGGAATATGCTGATGACTGTAGTAGAGGCAGCAGACGTACAGGTGGCGGTGCAGGTGGTGGTGCAGGTGGCGGTCATTGCAGCAGTGGCCACTGCTGAACAGGCTGCTGGTCTGTCTTGCAGAAGAGGTGACACCAGTACCTCACCCGGAGGCTCCGTGCCCTGAGCTGACTTCCCTTTGCCCTTGTGACCCTTCCCCACCTTGGAAGTCGTGGCTGGGACCTTGGCACTGTCCTCTTTGGTTCTGGAAGAGGCCTTGCTGGGTGGTTGGTACGGCTTTTCTCTTCGGCATGCGGGCCCCTTCTTTACCTTGGCAGGTGGCAGAATGGGGTGGTCCTTGGCCTCGCTAGGTGGCACACTGGCAGCCCTGATGGGTGCAGCCTTCGATGTTCCCAGACTTGCAAGGACCGCACTGGATGATGATTTTGTGGCTGAGGTGCTGGGCTGGGATCTGGACATCCTGGCCCTAGAGGAAGGACGGGGGGGAGGTGTAGGGAAGAGGTCAATGGAAGACAGGAAAATATTTTTAGACACACTGGGACGGGAAGATGGAGGGGCTTTGGGAGTAGAGGAAGAGGTAGTGGTTGTAGGAGGTGTACGCCTGCTGAGTTTGGGTGAAGGTGCATGGGCTGGAGGTTAGTGTTAGGTGTACGACTGTTGAGTAGGTGTGTGCCTGCGTTTGTGTACTTTGGGAGGAGGGCTCACAGACACACTGGGAGAGGACACAGGGGACGTGTGAATGGTAGTGGGGGTGGTGATTGCATGTGAGCTGTGTGTGGTGATGGGCGTGCTAGTGATGGAGGTAGTGGATGAGGATGCAGTGCATGCAGGTGTTAGTGGAGACGAGACAGGGAGGGAGGTGGAGGATGTGGATGAGGGGGACACAGTGGAGGCAGTGGATGTTGGTGTGTCTGCATGGGTATGGTGCTTGTGTGAGTGCCTGTGGGATGTGTGGCGCTTATGTTTGCCTGAGCCACTTTTGTGTGTTGATGAGTGTGCATGCTGGTCTGATGGTGTGCTTGGGTTAGGCTGAGGTAGAGGGGACTGGGTCGGGTAGGGTAGGTTGGAGGGGGGAGGCTGGACACAGGGACAATGGCTGCCATCAGTGCTGAGGCCAGAGCCTGCAATGCTCTCTGTTGGGCCGCCACGTCAGAATGACAGCCCTCCAGGTATGCATTTGTTTGTTGCAAATGCCTCTCGACACCCTAGATGGCATTCAGAATGGTTGACTGCCCAACAGTGAGGGATCTCAGGAGGTCAATAGCCTCCTCACTGAGGGCAGCAGGGCTGACTGGGATAGGGCCTGAGGTGCCTGGGGCGAAGGAGATGGCCACCCTCCTGGGTGAGCGGGTATGGGAAACACGCTGAGGGGCTGCTGGGAGGGCGGTGCTGGTAGGGGGGGGTGGGGGCTGTACTTGTTGTTGTGGTGGGCACAGAGGTGCCCGCCACCGCAAGTGAGTTCCCATCTGAGGAGGAGCCCCTGTCGCTGGTGTTTCCTCCTTTCCCTGTCATGGAGCTCCCCTCGCCCTCCATACCACTGGTGTCTTCAGATTCCGTACATTCAACCTCCTGGGCCATGTGGGTTGCAGCTCCCTCCTGCTCTGGTGCCACTGCTTCTGCACCAGATGATGATGCTAATGCACACAAGGACAGTGTGACAAAACAAAAAGGGGGGAAAGACAGAGTAGACACATGGTCAATACCAGCAACAACACCACCATTGGCGGACACAACACACAGGGAGCAGCCCTATGCACTAGGCCATGCCCTAACAGTTCTTAAGAAAATCACCTGCCTATGGGGGACGATGCCTAAGCCCATTTGCTGCACACCTGGAACCCACAGGAGCCTGCTAGGTGTAGATGGCCACTACCACTTTTGGGGTTGGAGTGCCACAGAGCCTGCCTAACAAGGGACCTACCCTACGAAGTTCACCCTGGCCTAGGGGAACCCACAGCCCACTTCACCCACCCAGACACCTCGTAAAGCGTGCAGAGGCAGCTGAATGAGACTGTACTCACCCCCTTGTGACTGCTGTGATGCCCTCAAGCGCCCATCCAACTCCGGATATGCCTCTGCCAGGATCCGGAACATCTGGGGGGTCATGGTGCGACGGGCACCCCTTCAACGTTGGGAGGCCATCCCCAGCTGGGCCTCCACCGTCTTCTTGCTCCAGCGGCGCAGGTCCTCCCATCTCTTGCGGCAGTGGGTGCTCCATCTATGATAGAGCCCCACGGCCCGCACTTCCTTCGCAATGGCACGCCAAATACCCTTCTTCTGGTGGGCTCTGACCTACAGGAAAGGTAAAGTAAGAATGGATTTTACTCCCCCGTCCGGTTATTCTTACTCATTGGCCACAACTTCCCAACCATGCCCTGAAACACATGCACTGACCATCCTCATATGCAGGCCACAGCCCCCCCATGTATCTTCCATCCACGCCACTCCATACATTAATGTCCCATCCACCATGCACACAGTGTACTCACCTGTTTGTCTGGATGACCGTAGAGTAGCGTGTACTGGGGGAGGACCCCATCCACCAGGTTGTCCAACTCATCCACGTTGAAGGCAGTGGCCCTTTCCCCAGACACTGTAGCCATTGTCACTTCCAGACTCAGGTCACAGCAGCACTTGCAGTGCAGGTCCTCCCTGTTGAAGGTCAGGTATCAAGTGAGTGAAGAGATAGAAAATGGCGGTCACGTCCGTCGCGGTGCGTACCGTCACCGCCGGCGTACATCGTCATTGGCTTCTGGAACCCATAGGGCCCAATGATAACCAATGCTGAATTGCGCAGTGGTTTTTGTCCGCCTATCATGACGCTGCACAACACCAGCGCAGTTACCTAATTTCCCCTTGTCCCGCCTTACAGGTCAGGCAGCCGCCATTTCAGAGGGCACAAGGCAGGGCACCTAACTGCACTTTTGGGCAGGAATATGGACAGACAGCGCCACACACCGATTAAATCACAATAGTGCAAAACACCCTTGTGCAACCTACGTGGTATATGACCCTCTGCTCACCTTTCTCCTCCATAGGGCACATCCGCTGGGGCAGATGATGAGATGGCGTCATCCTCCGGTGTACAGACCCCTGATGGACCTGTCGACAATGGAAGACAGACATCATTATCACCTACAGACTTGATCGAGCCACAATCCATGAACTGTGTGCCCAGTTGGAGCCAGACCTGATGTCAGCTATTCGCCATCCCACAGGAATCCCCCCTCTAGTGCAAGTCCTGCCAGTGCTCCATTTCCTGGCCAGTGGTTCCTTTCAAACAACAGTGGCCATGGCATTAGGGATGTCTCAGCCAATGTTCTCTAAAGTGTTGCCCAGAGTGTTGTCTGCCCTGCTGAACTACATACGCAGCTACATCGTTTTCCCCTAGGTGGATGATTTGCCCATAGTAAATGTGGCTTCTATGCCCTAGGACATATCTCCCAACATCATTGGTGCCATTGATGGTACACATGTGGCATTTGTCCCACCCCGCAGGGATGAACAGGTGTACAGAAACCACAAAAGCTACCATTCCATGAATGTGCAGAAGGTGTGTTTGGCAGACCAGTACATCTCCCATGTGAATGCCAAATATCCTGGCTCAGTGCATGACGCTTACATTTTGAGGAATAGCAACATCCCTTATGTGATGGGCCAACTCCAGAGGCACCGTGTGTGGCTAATAGGTGAGCCCAAGGTCCCCACACAGTTTGAATAGGTGTCTGGGTATGGGAGCGTCCCTAAAGGTTTGTGTATGTCTAACAGATGCCCCTTGATATTTGCATTTGACTCTGGTTACCCCAACCTGTCATGGCTAATGACCCTAGTGAGGAATCCCAGGACAAGGGCACAGGAACTCTACAACCAGGCACATGGGTGTTCACGGAGGATTATACAGCGTACTTTCAACCTCCTGAAGGCCAGGTTCCAGTGCCACCATCTGACAGGTGGCTCCCTATACTACTCACCGAAGAAGGTGTGCCAGATCATCGTGGCATGCTGTATGTTGCACAACCTAGCTTTGCAATTCCAGGTGCCTTTTCTGCAGGAGGATGGGCCTGATGTTGGTCTTGTGGCAGATGTGGAGCCTGTGGACAGTGAAGAAGAGGAGGCAGAAGAAGATGTTGACAGCCAAAACAATATCATCATGCAATACTTCCAGTGAGACACAGGTAAGAGACTGGCACTGCTCCTCTCATATCAGACTATGGTAGGATATTGCATGATTCTGCCTTTTTACCTCTGTGTATGGACCCTGACAGTTCACTTTGCTTTTCCTTTTCACAGATCTAGGTACCACATTCTGCCTTCTGATATGTTTACTGCTGCCCAACAAATGTCATACTTTGGTATGGGCAAATGAACATTGACATTTATATTGGTTAGAGAGGTTGTAATAACATGTTTCTGTAAGTACAGATAGACACCAGATTGTTTTGTGATTCAAGGGTGTTTATTTAAGTGCTAATCAGTGGAGGGGGATGTGCACTGGGCTGGGGTGATGGTGGAGGAATGTCCATGGTAGAGTCCAGTCTCTGTGTATCACAAGTGCATTGTCCAAGGGGGCACAGGAAGTGGAGCAATGGCAGTTCAAGGTGGTCAGGGTGACATAGTGGGACAGAAGGGTGACAATCAGGAGAGTCTCATTTCCTGGCGGGTGTCCTGGAAATCTTCTCTGTCTTGGCCTGGATCGCAGGGACCATTTGTGGGGTGGTTCTCCTTCTGCAGGGGGTGGGGTGCTGGTGGCCTGTTGGTCCTGTGGCGGGACCTCCTGTCCACTAGCACCGGTGGAGGTGGATGGCTGTTCATCGTTCGGGCTAGTGTCAGGGGCCCGTTGGTGTGCCACTGTCTCCCTCATGGTGTTGGCCATGTCTGCCAGCACCACTGCAATGGTGACCAGGGTGGTGTTAATGGACTTGAAAGTCCTCCCTGATCCCTAGGTACTGATCTTCCTCAGCCGCTGGGTCTTCTGAAACTTGGCCAGTACTGTGCACATTGTCTCCTGGGAATGGTGGTATGCTCCCATGATGTTGGAGAGTGCCTCGTGGAGAGTGGGTTCCCTGGACCTGTCCTCCCCCTGTCGCACAGCAGTCCTCCCAGTTTCCCTGTTGTCCTGTGCCTCTGGCCCCTGAACCGTGTGCCCACTGCCACTGACCCCAGGACCCTGATTGTCTTCAGTTAGTGGGGTTGCCTGGGGTCCCTGTATTGGTGGACACACTGCTGATTGACGTGTCCTGGGGACAGTGTCCTGGGCCCGCTGACTGGGTGCTGTGGTGGTGTTTCCTGAGGGGGGAGGCTCTGTGGTGGTTTGGGACTGCGGCAGGGAAACCGACTGTCCAGAGGTCCCCGATGGGCCGGGCTGGTCATCTTGATCCAGGCGTGCAGAGCTGCTGTTGTCACTGTGGGCCTCTTCTGTGGGGGACTGGATATGGCTGGCACCTCTTGTCTGGTGACGTTGGGTATGGGTCCTGTTAGGGTGTAAATGCATAGTTATTGAATCTGTGTGTGGCATCCTGTGCAATGTGTGAGTTTCCCTCTATTCCTGTGCTTGCATTATTGCTTTGGCCCTTGTCTGAGTTTTGATTTTGTGGCCTGGGTGAGTCTCTCTACTGGACGTGCTTTGGTGATGGGTGTCCATGCAGGTCTGTAATGGGTGTCCATGCATTGGTATTGCATGCAGGGCTTGGTATTGGGATGTGTGGGTTGTGATAGTGGGGTATCTGTGAGGTGGTGATGGGGTGATGGGTGTGATTGTAGGGGTAGGAGTTTGTGCTGGCATGAATGTAGGGTGGTTGTGCTATAGTAGTAAAGATTTGCCTTACCAGTGTCCAGTCCTCCTGCTACTCCTGCAAGGCCCTCAGGATGCATGATCGCCAAGACTTGCTCCACCCATGTTGTTAGTTGTGGGGGAGGAGGTGGGGGTCCACCGCCAGTCCTCTGTACGGCTACCTGGTGTCTGGACACCATGGAATGCACCTTCCCCCGTAGGTCGTTCCACCTCTTCCTGATGTCATCCCGTGTTCTGGGGTGCCGTCCCACTGCGTTGACCCTGTCGACAATTCTCCGCCATAGCTCCATCTTCCTTGCAATGGATTTCTGCTGCACCTGTGATCCGAATAGCTGTGGCTCTACCCGGATGATTTTCTCCACCATGACCCTGAGCTCCTCCTCAGAAAACCTGGGGTGTCTTTGAGGTGCCATAATGTGGTGTGGGTGATGTGTGAGGTGATGTTTGTTGTGCTGTGTGATGTGTTGTGCTGGGGTGTGTTCTTTGAGGTGCGTGGATGTTGTATGAGTGTTGGTTTTGTGCGCCTGTGGATGCTGGTATTGTGTTTGCTATTCTCTCTCTCTCTGCTTTTTCAAACATTTTTGTTGTAAGGGGGTGTGGGTAATGTGGGTATGTGTTTTATAGTGGTGTGTGCGTATGGTGTGTGTATGTGTATCTGGTGTGTGTATTTTGAATTGTCCAATGCGGTTGTGTTTTGTAAATGTGTGTATATTTTGAGTGCGGTGGTGTGTACCGCCAATGGATTGCCACGGTTGAATGACCACTGCATTGATTTGTGGGTCGTGATAGTGTGGGCGTATTCCTGTTGACATGACAGTGTAGGTTTTGCTATTGCCAGTTTATCACTGACCTTTGGTGTGGCAGACTTGTGTGGGTGTCTGTATTGTGGCGGATTACGAGCTGTGGGTCGTAATACCTGTAGCGGATTTCCCCGCGCGGCCACGGTATGTTGGCGGCCGTCGGCACAGCGGTAAGCTGGATTTACCGCAAGGGATGTAATGAGGGCCTTTGTGTGTTTTGTTTGCAATGCATTAAACACTTTGTAAATGCTGCATTACTGAAGCAGACACACATTGCACAGCCAGCACTGCAGTCACAAATTGAGCCATACTGCACTTCCTCAGTTATTGGTGGCAAAAAGTCACGGGCAGGGAGGGGAGTTGGTGAATGATGATGGGTGTGATACATATCTGCCTCACTTAACAAATACAGTGAATCAAGGGATTAGAACAAAAATTAAATACTCCGCACTTTAAACAAAAATCTGTGATAACGGTCAATCAAAGTAAACAAAGTGAGTAAGCATCAGGGCCCTTCACAGAAGCGCTCCCTTGTTTATTCTTCCAAGCAATTATTCAATCATCCTTTTTTCTTCGTACTATATTCACCCAGAGCCACCATGTTTAAAGCTTTGCTGTTTCTCATCCAGTCTTTCACCAAAATTTCCAATCCATTATCCATCCATTCAGTAGCCACCTTTTCTTTTAATCTTCCTTTCACCCATCCATCCATTTACCCAATACTCACTCATGCATCCTTTCACCCACACATGTGTCCTTTCCTTTCCCTCATTTTACCCATCCTTTCTTTTAACTTTCCGTTCTTTCCCGTTTCCATCAAACCATAATTTTTAGCTTACATTATGTGAGTTGTAGATGGAAGAGGCCATAACTCAACCACCCCAGTAAGTGGTGGAGTTGGGGGTTCATAATCAAGAGTCAAGACGAAGCCCTTGTAGCTAGTGAGTATTATAGTAATTGTTAGTAAACAAGCAATGTGACTTATCTCTGCTTGTCCCTGCCGCCGCTTCTCCCTGACCAACTGAATCCCGTCCTGTAGCAGGACTTGAGATGTAGCACTCTGTGTGACTTGAAAAATACAGATACGCCTCCCCTTAATTTTTTTCCTAAAAAAATACAACTGCAATACATCACAACAGTTCAGTTAGCATTGCATATCTTCTATCAAAAATATCACTATAGCTATTTTGTTTGTTCACAATGTCAGAAAAGCCAGGTAGTCAAGCCAGCATAAACATTTTGGTAAAGGAGGGGCAGAGCTGTAGCCTATGATGATGACTCTGAATCATTTAAGTACAATGACGGGGTGAAATAATAATAGTCAATGAAAGACATATGGGCGGTGATTCTAACCGCGGCGGGCGGCAGTCGCTGCCCGCCATGAGGTTACCGCCAAATGACCGCACCGCGGTCACAAGACCGCGGCGGCCATTCTGGCTTTCCCGCTGTGCTGGCGAGCGACCGCCAAAAGGCCGCCCGCCAGCACAGCGGGAAAGACCCAGCAACGATGAAGCCGGCTCCGAATGGAGCCGGCGGAGTTGCTGGAGTGCGACGGGTGCAGTAGCACCCGTCGCGAATTTCAGTGTCTGCTAGGCAGACACTGAAATTCTTTTTGGGGCCCTCTTACGGGGGCCCCTGCAGTGCCCATGCCATTGGCATGGGCACTGCAGGGGCCCCCAGGGGCCCCGCGGCACCCCCTACCGCCATCCTGTTCCTGGCGGGAGACCCGCCAGGAACAGGATGGCGGTAGGGGGTGTCAGAATCCCCATGGCAGCGGAGCACGCTCCGCCGCCATGGAGGATTCTCAAGGGCAGCGGAAAGTCGGCGGTACACCGCCGACTTTCCGTTTCTGGCCGCGGCTGAACCGCCGCGGTCAGAATGCCCAGCGGTGCACCGCCAGCCTGTTGGCGGTGCTACCGCGGTCATTCGCCCTGGCGGTTTTTACCGCCAGGGTTAGAATGACCACGATGGTCTTGATTGGCAAAAACAATGGGACCTTAAACTTTCCAGACAAGCTGCACTGTCATGGAAACTGAATTACAAAGCACAACATTGAAAGTTAGGGGGCCACTCTCTCATTAACTGTGAGAGATTGAGCAAGAATAAGAACCCCTTCTCAACAAACATACATGGTAAATAATATTTATGATAGTAGCTTACTTAGGCCTGCATTTCTCACAGTAGACAGTGAAGTATCAAAAAGCTGCTCTTAGTCTTACAGTTGCGCAAGATATACAGGGGAGAGGGAAATAGTATCAATAATGCAGAAATGCAGAAGAAATATACACACTAGTACAGATCGGAAAAAGTCAGCTACCAAAAAAAAAAATTAAGTAAGGAAAAAAAAGGTTAATGCAGGGCTAACAGAAATTAACTAAAAATTAGATACAGGAGTTTAAAAAAAAAAGGAGACAGTATAAAAAATAAATGCGGCAAAATTAAAAGTAATATGATAGTGAGTAGAGGTAAATGTTAAGGAAATGCTAATAATAAATAATAGGACTTACCGGGTTGAGCAGTGCCCCGCCAGTGATGCTGGTGGTCGGAGCCTCCTCCTCAGCTCTTCCCAGAACCACCTCGGCACTGCCTCTCTTTTTGCCCTTGGGTGCTGATGTAAGAAATAAAAAAGATAAAAAAAAGATAAGTAGAACAGTTAATTGCCACAAAATATTAGGCAAACACAGTAAGACTGCACTTATCTAAATCAGATCACCCATGGTATTAGTATCGACTATCATTGAGTTGGCTATACTAATCCTAAAATCCCTATTCCAAATGTCCTTAACAAAATCTCCATTTGGAACTATGCATTCCAATGAATGATCTTTGATTCTATCCTCATTTCTCAACCCCCTTGTTGGACCAACTCAGTCTCCTTTTTTTGCAAAGCATAGATGCGTACTAATACTTAACATCACTGTGAAATTGCTTGAGATGGTACGAGCTACATAAAGAAAGTCACAGAGAATGCTCTCTCACTGATATCACTAATTCACTCTGGTGACAAGAGGACAGAGGAGTCTGCATTGCAATTGTTTCTTAAATAATCAGCCAAAGAGAGAGCTGACAAGTACAATTATAGTAATATTCTTAATGTAATCTAAATTTAAGTCACCTTCGAGGGTGAGCAGCATGCTATTCAGAAAAAAGTTAGCATTGAAGAACACAAACACAACAAATAATATAATTAATACTTACAGAGCTCCAGAATCTTAATGCCTAGTAGGTCGAGCAGGTCTTACTCCTGTCCAGGATATCTGCCCAGTGGTGGTTCAGCTGCTGGGTGGTACTCTGGATACGGTTGGTGCACCACACACACCTTTGCACCCTCACTCAATGCAGGTAATGCTCCTGAAGGGGGTACGCGCTGCCAGGCCTGCCGCTAGCATGCTTGGGAGGTGGCACTGCACTTTAAGAAACAGTGCTGTCACCACCACTTCACAAAAGATTGGTTGTGATTGCGCCACATGGCGTCCACAAGGTAGGTGGCTGCTGGCTGTCGGGGGGGTCCTGGCACCACCACTCCCCTGGTCGCCGCCATGCTCTGCCATGGTGCTGAGCAGGGTAAAGAGAAGGAAGGAAGCGAGGAAGGGAGGATGGAAGGAAGGAAAGAAGAAATAAGGAAGTAAAGGGAAAAATAAACAAAAATAGAAAAAGTCACGAAAAAACAAAGCAAAAATAAAAAAACGTAAAATACACAGACACAAAAACACTCACTAATACAATAAATAAATATGAAGGGTAGATTAATTAGGAGGGTGGAGGATTGAAAAGATCAGGAAGGGATGCAAAAAGCCTAATGAACCGATTAAGAAAACAGATGGCCGCACCAACGCAAACCGCATGGTGCCGTTCAAGCAAGATTTTGAACATGAGGACATACTCCGCATTGCGTGTCAGATAAAATGCAATGTGAACAGGCACAACTGGCAATTCAGCCCGCCTATGGATCTCCATGTAGTGCAGCTGAGTTTTTTAACTACTGTGCGGCACTGCACCACTTTCGACTATGCAAACTTCACCCAGGCCTAATCAAAATAGCATCAAATAACAATTTGTGTGAATCAGCAATGTCCTCACAGCACATTAAGGGCCATATTTATACTCCGTTTGCGCCGAAATTGCGTCGTTTTTTTTGACGCAATTTCGACGCAAAACTAACGCCAACTAACGCCATATTTATACTATGGCGTTAGAGGCGAATAGCGCCAAAGTTCCCGGAATGTGCGTCATTTTTTAGCGTGAACCCCTTCCTTGCGTTAATGATATGCAAGGGAGGCGTTCCCGTCTAAAAAATGACTCCCAGGCCTTTACGTGGTATTTATACTCCCGGGCAAAAGAGACGCCCGGGAGTTGGCGTGGCTAAAAACGGCGCATTTGCGCCACTTTTTAACGCCTGCTCAGGGCAGGCGTTAAGGGGCCTGTGGGCTCAAAATGAGCCCACAGGTGCCCTCCCATGCCCCCAGGGACCCCCCCTGCCACCCTTGCCCACCCCAGGAGGACCCCCAAGGATGGAGGGACCCACCCCAGGGACATTCAGGTAAGTTCAGGTAAGTATAATTTTTTATTTTTTATATTTTTTTTTGGTGGCATAGGGGGGCCTTATTTGTGCCCCCCTACATGCCACTATGCCCAATGACCATGCCCAGGGGACAGAAGTCCCCTGGACATGGCCATTGGGCAAGGGGGCATGACTCCTATCTTTACAATGATAGGAGTCATGTTGATGGGGGATGGGCGTCGTTAAAAAATGGCGCAAGTCGGGTTAAGACGATTTTTTCGACGTAACCTGACTTGCCCCATTTTAAGACGCCCATGCGCCATTTTCCCCCTACGCCGGCGCTGTCTGGTCTACGTGTTTTTTTCCCACGCAAACCAGGCAGCGCCGGTCTGATTGCGCCGTCTAACGCCATTCCATAAATACGGCGCCCGCATGGCGCTTCAGAATGGCGTTAGACGGCGCAAAACTTTTTGACGCTAAACTGCGTTAGCGCAGTTTAGCGTCAAAAAGTATAAATATGGGCCTAAATCATTGACAAAATATAATACTCAAGACGAAATTCAATTACATAAATTTACCAGTACAGCACATTGAGTCATCAACAAACACAGCTCTCAAGCCAACCACATTCACAATTATATCACCAGTATCACAGTATCAACACAACACCATTTCAACTGGCACAAATAAAAGCTGGTAAGGTGCCAAAAAAACTAAAGTGAACGTCCAGTCAGAAAAACCATGGCCTGTTCCTAGCATATGTTATCCTGTGACCATGGGAAGTTCTGCACAGTGCTCAGGACTAAGTGAGCCTGATAATCTTGTCGACAGAAGCTCTAGGGTAACGATAACACCAATTTATACAGAAAAAGAAAGGAATAACTTGAACAACCATAGGCCCCTTTTGGCCAAACACAAGCTATGCCTAATCTCCTGGATCTCAATTGTTCTAGTTCTCTAATGTCTGAATTAGATCCTATATCACACCCAGGGCATCCCACGTACCATCTGTGTCATGCACAGTGATCCAAGTGAACACACTTCTCACCTTTTCAGATACTAACAGTATTAAGAAACCAGTAGCACTGAGAAAACCCCTTAAACCTAGTAATATTGAGGTGTGGGCCCTATATCACACCCAGAGCCTATGCATAACATCAGTGTCATGCCCAGCGGTCCTAGCAAAAGGCACCTCTGAAAACAGAGGTGCTGACCCTTTATCCCGCCCAGGGCCTTATGTGCACCCTTTATGCCACTCCCTTTAACCCACAATAATAAACAAGAACAAATGCACTTTCCCTGATGATCATAAGAGGTGACTTCCATGGGTTATGCTTTTCCCTGGTTTGTCGCATGCCAAATGCTAGGACTAAGGCTCTTAAATAGTCTCTTACCCTTCTGATGACAGCTGCAGTGTAGACCTCCACCCTGCAGATTCAGCAGTACTCCCTATCAATTGCTGGGTCTGCTCACCTTCTTGCTGCACAAATGTGATTCAGCCCGGGTGGGGTCCCCCTCCTTCATAAGATTCAGATCTGAGGAACAAATCGCTCCTATCTGGCTCACCAAAAACACAAAAGACAGGATGGGTTTAGCAAATCAGGAACAGTTTGTTTAATTAAATATTATGGTCAGGAGAGGAGTTACAGAACCGGGATCTGAGGTCTGTCTCTGGAAGTATATTAGTTTGCAGTGAGTTTCTATACATTTCGCTGAATCCCATAAGGTAATAAAAACATTCCTTTCTTGGTTGACAATATGGACAGTTGTAATGGAGTCATAAAATATAACAAATGCAGGTATTACTCGACTTTGCATGGAGACAATGTGGGCCACCGAGTACATGTCCAGATACATACCCCGAGAGGCAAATGGTTACGTGTGCTCTGTGTGCTGTGTTCTGATTGACTAAGTGGTCCTAACTACATATGGGATCAAACTTTATGATGGTTGTGGGAATGCAAGCACCCCGCTGGCTATGTGTGTTTTATTGGGCCAGTCTCATGAGACCATTGTGGTGTTGCTGCCTAACTGTGGGATTTGACCTACCTTTTCCTGTTTGTGCATTTGTCTGATGCCTACACGTCACCCCACCTGTGACCTGTTAATCAGTAACCTCAGGCATGGGTCTCATAGCCTGCCTGACCTCGTATCTAGTTGTCAGGGTAGACAGAGAGTTCATGATAGGGTAATCTAGTAATGGCAATATGACTTCATTCTTAAGTGTGAGTGTGTCATTGTGTGCATTGGCATCAACTATTCCAATATTAACAAAAGTAACTATAACGTGTGCCCTAAGGTAACTATAACTCACGCCCTCGCCATGTACTGCTAACTACCCCACATATTGAAACAATCATGACATCTTTGATAACATCATTGATAATATCAATGCAGTATTTGCAGTAACATTACTGAGAATAAAACTGTGCATGGAGAGGGACAAGTTATAGTTACCTTACGGCACAAGTTATAGTTCTTTAGATAACCATAACTATAATTGCTGAAATTCTATGCTCTTGTGTGTGTAAATTCAGAACCTAACTATAATGCCCCTGTAACATTTGGTTTTCAAATATATATATATATATATATATATATATATATATATCAAAACAAATCCCTTTCAGGGTTAGAGTGACGCATAAATTATGCAAAAAAGAGAATTGAGAACTCTGGGTAGCTCCCAAGTTTAGGTGGAGAGCAGCTCTACTAAGGAGCACCCTGCAACACCAGCGACACTCTAGATTTGCTCACCTCAAATGTCTGTTTATCTAGCAAAGTATTTAAGCATTAGATCAGCAAAGTGCTATCCACGCCGAGCTAGATAGTGACAAAGTCTTTTGCCATTTATACAGCAAAGTCTTTAAGCGTAGGTTTGACACAGTATCAACCTTGCCGAGCTGTAAAATGACAAAAGCCATTTACTACTCCAGGCACAGTATTACAGCTTTGGACTGATAAAATACCATCCAAGCCAACCTGAAATGAGTAAAAGCAACCCCTGACACGTGTTTCGCTCTCATTAGAGCTCATCAGAGAGGTTTAGCTTTGTCCAGACACAAGGGAGCACCCAGTATAAGTCAAAACAAATCCCTTTCAGGGTTAGAGTGACGCATAAATTATGCAAAAAAGAGAATTGAGAACTCTGGGTAGTTCCCAAGTTTAGGTGGAGAGCAGCTCTACTAAGGAGCACCCTGCAACACCAGCGACACTCTAGATTTGCTCACCTCAAATGTCTGTTTATCTAGCAAAGTATTTAAGCATTGGATCAGCAAAGTGCTATCCACGCCGAGCTAGATAGTGACAAAGTCTTTTGCCATTTATACAGCAAAGTCTTTAAGCGTAGGTTTGACACAGTATCAACCTTGCCGAGCTGTAAAATGACAAAAGCCATTTACTACTCCAGGCACAGTATTACAGCTTTGGACTGATAAAATACCATCCAAGCCAACCTGAAATGAGTAAAAGCAACCCCTGACACGTGTTTCGCTCTCATTAGAGCTCATCAGAGAGGTTTAGCTTTGTCCAGACACAAGGGAGCACCCAGTATAAGTCAAAACAAATCCCTTTCAGGGTTAGAGTGACGCATAAATTATGCAAAAAAGAGAATTGAGAACTCTGGGTAGTTCCCAAGTTTAGGTGGAGAGCAGCTCTACTAAGGAGCACCCTGCAACACCAGCGACACTCTAGATTTGCTCACCTCAAATGTCTGTTTATCTAGCAAAGTATTTAAGCATTGGATCAGCAAAGTGCTATCCACGCCGAGCTAGATAGTGACAAAGTCTTTTGCCATTTATACAGCAAAGTCTTTAAGCGTAGGTTTGACACAGTATCAACCTTGCCGAGCTGTAAAATGACAAAAGCCATTTACTACTCCAGGCACAGTATTACAGCTTTGGACTGATAAAATACCATCCAAGCCAACCTGAAATGAGTAAAAGCAATCCCTGACACGTGTTTCGCTCTCATTAGAGCTCATCAGAGAGGTTTAGCTTTGTCCAGACACAAGGGAGCACCCAGTATAAGTCAAAACAAATCCCTTTCAGGGTTAGAGTGACGCATAAATTATGCAAAAAAGAGAATTGAGAACTCTGGGTAGTTCCCAAGTTTAGGGGGAGAGCAGCTCTACTAAGGAGCACCCTGCAACACCAGCGACACTCTAGATTTGCTCACCTCAAATGTCTGTTTATCTAGCAAAGTATTTAAGCATTGGATCAGCAAAGTGCTATCCACGCCGAGCTAGATAGTGACAAAGTCTTTTGCCATTTATACAGCAAAGTCTTTAAGCGTAGGTTTGACACAGTATCAACCTTGCCGAGCTGTAAAATGACAAAAGCCATTTACTACTCCAGGCACAGTATTACAGCTTTGGACTGATAAAATACCATCCAAGCCAACCTGAAATGAGTAAAAGCAACCCCTGACACGTGTTTCGCTCTCATTAGAGCTCATCAGAGAGGTTTAGCTTTGTCCAGACACAAGGGAGCACCCAGTATAAGTCAAAACAAATCCATTTCAGGGTTAGAGTGACGCATAAATTATGCAAAAAAGAGAATTGAGAACTCTGGGTAGTTCCCAAGTTTAGGTGGAGAGCAGCTCTACTAAGGAGCACCCTGCAACACCAGCGACACTCTAGATTTGCTCACCTCAAATGTCTGTTTATCTAGCAAAGTATTTAAGCATTGGATCAGCAAAGTGCTATCCACGCCGAGCTAGATAGTGACAAAGTCTTTTGCCATTTATACAGCAAAGTCTTTAAGCGTAGGTTTGACACAGTATCAACCTTGCCGAGCTGTAAAATGACAAAAGCCATTTACTACTCCAGGCACAGTATTACAGCTTTGGACTGATAAAATACCATCCAAGCCAACCTGAAATATATATATTGTATATATATATATAGTTAGGCTCACATTTTAAAAATACAAAACCATATAAATTCAGCTTTTATAGTTAGAGGCATAGAGGCATTTCAAGTAACTATAACTCATGCTGTAAGGTAACTATAACTCGTACCCACTCCATGCACAATTATCTCTTGAATAATTTTACTGCAAATGTTACAGTAACATTATCAATGGTGTTCTAAAAGATGTTATGAGTTCAGTAGTATCTGGGGTAATTAGCAGTGCATGGTGAGGGCGCAAGTTATAGTTACCATAAAGCATGAGTTATAGTTGCTTGAAATAACTCTAAATACAATAGTTGGATTTATAGTGTTTTGCATGTTTAAAATGTGTGCCTAACTATAACAACCTTACAACCTTTATTTTTTTATGCAAATTTCTATGTTCTTTTAGATTCTATTTCCTAACTGTAACATCCCTGTAACCTTTGGTTTGTCTGTGAATTTCTATGTTTTATTTTTGGAAAGATATTTGAATTACTATACGTTAATCCGGCCAAGTCCTATACAGACCCTAATCCCTAAAAACACCTTACCACCAAAAACACATGCCCAATGTAAACCCTAGAAACACCATAAAACCCAGAAACCCAAATCCACCCTAAACCGTTACAATTCCCTTTCCACCAAAAAACCCATACCCACCCTAAACCCTAATAAAACCCTTGCCATCCAAAATCCCATACCCATTTTAAACACTAAACATTGCCTTGCCACCCGAAACCCTATAACTACCCTAAAACCTACATTTGTCCTTACCACCCAAAAACCCATACCCACCATAAACCCTAAAAAACCCATAACCCAAACCCCATATCCACTGTAAGAAATCGGGTCTCTAGTTGGCAGAAGTATGCACCCTGACCAAGTTGGGACCACAATCCTAGTCAGGGAAGGTCACAACACAATCCAAATTATCCTGTGCTTACCCTCCAGTAGCTTGGCAGAGAGCAGACAGGCTTAACATAGAAGACAATGTTCAAAGTATTTGTGCAATAACTCATACAGTAGCAATGTGAAAACACCACAAAAAGAACTCCACATCAGCTTATGATAACTAGATAATATTCATCTGAATAAAATGGGACCAAAACGACAAAACTCCAGTGTACACAACTCAAGATATCACATTTTAAAGGCTTAAATGAGCCTTAATCCCTAAATTGTTGTATCCTTGTAACACACGGTACCTGGGATACGTAAAAAATAACAACATATGGGGGCCGCAACAGAGGAGATGCGTTGATAAATAAGGTGCTGCATTGGATTTTCTGGTGCGGCACAGAAAATAAGTCATTTCTTTCCATGCTGCAAGATGATGCATTGATTTCCAGGAGGGCAGCCTTGGTTCCTCACTGCGATGCAGGGATATTGTGACACTCAGAGACACTGCATTGAAAATTCTTGACATGCTGTTGAGACGGAGAAGGCACTGCTTCGATCCGGTCGGCGATGTGGCAATTTACCAGCTGCAAGATAGGCCTTGCATCGATTTATGCAGTCGTTGCATCGATTTTCAGACGCACATAGATTTTCTTCTCTTGGGTGAAGTCTTTGTGGCCCTAATACTTCAGAATAGGGGCAAGCTCAATCCAAGCCCTTGGAGAAGACAAGATTCTTCCAGAAGGGTAATAAGCGGGGCAGCAGTCCTTCCAGCAAAGCAGTGCAGATGAGTTCTTTGGGCAGCCAGGCAGTCCCTCTGACAGAGTGTAGTTGTAGATCCAGAAATGTCTGATTTGGTGTGGTCAGAGACTCAGTATATACATCCAAATGTGTCTTTGAAGTGGGGGAACCTTCAAAGAGTGGTTGTGAAGTGAACAAGTTTCCCTTTCAACCCAGCCCTGTTTGCCAGGAACCATGTGGGAGGGAAGGAGAGGTATCAGTCCTTTGTGTAAGGACAGGCCACTGGCCTTTGATTACTCCTGCCCAGGGAAACCCACCTATATGCAGATGAATGCAGAAGCAGCTGAGTGTCCTGTGTTTATGGCTGTCTGGGTAGAATGCACAAAGGGAACTGTCAACCAGCACAGACCAGACATGGATTGAAGGCAGGCTGTAAAGCACAGAACGCCGTAAGTGCAGGGGAATGCCCACTTTCTAAAAGTCTCACTTAAAAATGCTCCTAGGGGAATTGTTTAGCTATAATTTGTGTACATAAGATCCAGTCTTCAATTAATGAATAAAACAACTCCGTACTGTTCAAATCCAATATAATAATCAATAAGATTCAGGAAGTTCAAGAAACGTACAACAAATACAATGCATGTCCATCCCATAGACCACAACACTGTATGTAATCCCCCTAGATCACACAATTGTATCCAAACAGAAGAGCCAGAAAGGGGTTATAACCCTCTTCGTGGCACAGTCCTGCACAATAACTGCCTGGTTTGCAGTCTCAGTTCAAGCAATATTATGGTCTTTCAGTTCAGCCTGTCAAATGAGAAGGTAATGTTGAGGAGGAGGTTCCAGTTGGGATTTAGGTTGTGTTGTAGACATTAAAGCCTGAGGTGTTGATTGAAGAGATCTTTTAATTGTTTTTTGAAACTAGAGAAGCAGTGGTTTGTCCTGATACTCATTGGGAGGAAATTCCAGATTCCAGGTGCATTGCCAGAGAAAAAGCATGATGGGTTTTTTGTTTGTGTTTTTTGGGAGGATGAAAAATATAGTGTTAGAGCTCCTTAGGTTTCTAGATTGTCCTATCTTAGTCAGTTTGGAGGCAAGGTAGGCTGGTTTTCCTGTGTGTAGGGCTTTGTGAGTGAAACAGACAGTTTTGTACTGGCAACGGGCTTTAATCTGGAGTCATTTTAGGCTTTTCAGAGAGGGGGAGATGTGATTGTGATATTTGATCCCAGTGACCATCCCTGCTGCCACATTTAGTGTGACTCTAAATGGACTCTAAATAGAGCTTGGTAACTTTGCAGTGCCAGTGAGAAAGGCATTTCTGTAGTCTATTTGTGAAAGAACCAAAGCTTGTGGGGCAGTTTTTAGATCATTCTGGGGGGAGGGCTTGATTTTATGTAGAAGTTTTATATTGTAGAATGCATTCTTTGCTGTATTCTTTATGTGAGGGTGCATGCTCAGACTTGGGTTCAGGGTGAACCCCAGGGATTTGACATAATCAGCTAGAGTCAGTTTGCAGTTTAAAGAGTCAATCTAATTTTTCCATTCCTGGACTTAGGTGGTCTGTCTGATATTTGTTAGGAAGAAGATTTCCGTCTTGTCTTGGGTGAGTTTCAGGTGGTTGTATGCTAGCTAATTTTGGATTTTACTGAGTGTTGTGTTTAATCGTCATTAGTACTCTGGTGAGGCTATTTCTAAGTAGTGCTGTATGTCGTCAGCATAAACGTGGTATGGGATGTTAGCTTGTTTGAGCATGGTGGTGAGGGGCTTCATGTAAATATTGAAGAGAGTAGGTGAAAGCACTGAGCCTTGGGGGACACCATGGGTGATGGCAGAACTATCTGAAATAGAACTTTTTATTTTTATTTCTTGGGGACAGTTTCGTAGGTAGGAGGCAAACCTCTTCAGTATCAGGCTATCAGCTCTGATGTGATTATGGAGGGATTTTAAAAGCAGCTTGCGGTCGACTGTGTCAAAGGCTGTAGCCAAATCTAGAAGGATGTGTAGGCAGCATTTATCAGCATCTAGCGATTTGTGGAAGTCATCTGCTATGGTCAGAATAGCTTTTTCCATGCTGCAACCCTTCCCGAAACCAGATTGCAGAGGGTCAAGAAGGTTGTTGGAGTCAGTGTGTTGGCTGAGCTGGGATAGAGCACATTTTTCACTACTTTTTTCCAAGAAGGGGAAGTTGGCGATGGGTCCGAAATTGTTGGGGTCCTCCAGGTCAGCATCTGTTTTTTTAGCAAGGGGGTGACGTGGCCTAGTTTGAGGCAGTCATGCATAACCCCAATGCTCAGGGAGCTGTTTAATCTTTTAGTCCAGGTAGGGGTTAGGGCATGGTTGATGTTTTTTGCTAGGGGGGGCGGTAGAGGATCAGCAAAATGGGAGGAGGGCTTGGAATTTGCAATCATCTTTGAGATGCCATCTCTACGAGTGAGCTAAATGTCTTACATCTCTTTGGGTAGTAGGGGATCCTGAGATAAAATTGCATTCTGTGGGCTCAGGGAGGGGGACTAATGTTCAGGGTTTTTCTGAGAGGGAGAAAGGGGAGAGACTGTAGTTGGCTGAGAGTGGTGGTTAACGCAGAGCTAAGTCTTTGTGATCTACTTGTTGAAACATTTTGAGAAATTGTCCTAGCATTCTCTGGAGACATGAGGATTATTTTTTGCTGGTTTGGTGGTTTGTTGTTTTAAGATGTTGAAGAGTTCTTTTGGGCAGTTTTTAGATTCATCAAGCACTCTTCAGAAGGATGTGGCTTTTTCTTTCACAATGTGTTTTTTGTAGTTTGTGTGTTCCTCTCTGAGCTGTTGAAGATGGGTTATGGATGACAGAACTTTTCCCCGAGGTCTTTCTGCTGCTCTAAGTTGCCTTCTTTCAGCATCAAGGTCTTTGTTGAACCATGACCCAGAAGGGGTATTCCTGATATTTTTGAGTTACGGAGGAGCAATTTGGTCTAGGATGGCTATTATCATTGGATTGATCATCGGAGGGTGGTATATGAGGTGCAATTTCTTAGTTTTGTTATTTTTCACCTTTATTTTTGCGGAGAGATATTCAAATGTGGGGTAGGTGAAGGTGTCAGATTCAGTCATGTGGATGGAGTTCTTGTGCATAATGGCTAAGCCACTGACGGAGAAATCAGGAGGGACTAGTAGGTCGAGGATCAGATAAGAGGAATTGTTTAGCCATGTTTCAGTAATGAGCGTAATGTCAATGTCGTGGTTCAGGATGGAATCTGCCTATTCAGTTGGATATTTGGTTGCTGATTTGCAGTTTATGAGCATGCTGTTGAGATTACTGATGCAATTGAGTTTGTGAGCAGGGGTCAGGAGGATACTAATGTAATGTTTTGGTAGTCAAGTACTACTTGGAGGGTTTAGGTCTCTCCTGATTCCAGTGATCACCTGTATCTTTCAGGGGTTTTCCCAGAGTGGGGCCTGGTCATAAGATGTGGCTAATTCCGTTGTTTCTTTCTGGGACATCCTAGGGCTAGATCTTTTTGGCCTCTGAGCTTGAGTATTGAGATGAATAGTGAGACAGATAAATGGTTGGAGCTTAGACATTTGTGGGAGTTTAATAGATTTGCACAAATATGGGAGGTGAGGACGTTGGGGTAGCCAAGGGTAGGGTTTAAGGACCATTAGGATATTGTTGATGCCCTGAGTTATTTTGTCTAGTTGATTTTCCATGCAAATTAGTTGATCATTTATTTTGATCATGGACGTGGGGTTCTGAGAGGGAGATGAGGATGTGTTGCGGTGTGCATTGTGTTGTGTGTAGGATTCTAGATTGGAGGGGAGTAGGTCAGTGTGAGAGGGAGTTGAGAGCTCAAGGGTTTCTGACTTGGTTAGGTTGGGCCAGGAGTGAGGATTAAGGTGGAACCATATTAATTTAGTATTTATCAAGTTGGGTGGGATAGAGATGGTTTGGAAGTACTGGTGTGGATGAGTCTGCATCAAAGTTCCACGTGGTAAGTTGGAGAGAAAGAGGAATAGAGGGAAGTATTGGGGTAGGGTTGTTGAGGAAACTGATGGATTGGGGTTTAGGGTTGGTGATGTTGCTAAGAGTTTGATTTGATTTAGTGGTCGGCTTGGTTAGGTGGTCAGAAGCAAAAGAGTTAGAGTAAGGAGGTCAGATGTATTGAGGGGTGAGAGGGCAAGGTCTGTATGGGAGATTGAGGGTGTGGGAGTAGCTAATGAGGAAGGGACAGAGTTGGAATAATTAGAGGATCTCATGGGCTTTTCAGCCTCTAGAAATTGTGGTGGAGGTTGAGTTGAGGAGGGACTGTTGGGTGTGTTATGGACAGTACTGCGAAGTGAAGGAAATATGGATTCAAAGGATCATAGATTACAGGTATTAGCTTGGATTATGATATTTCCATTTCTGTATATGCTTATGTAGCATTACCTTTGACGTTAAGAGAGTTAGCTATTGTCAGTTTGTGGTCATAAGGGATGTTGGTGGAATGGGATATGTTAAGGGTTTTGGTTAAGATAGTATACCATTTCACAGGTTGTGATGTGTGGAAAATGAGATCAGTTCTCACTGGACGTTTGAAGGTGTTACAGTAAATGTCAACTATGAGGGGTGTTGCTTGAGTAGTCTGTGTTTGAAGTTTTTGGTGGCGTTGTCAGAGAGCTGAGAGGGTAGGTTAAGGAAAATGAGTTGGGATCATGGGGTTTCAAGTTGTTGGGCGGGGTACAGTTTGGGGGTGTTGTGGAAGTGTGCATGTTGAAATAATTACTTGGATTTAAGAAATATACTGTGTAAAGTGGTTCTTCCAGAACCAGTCAGATTTAAGGAGATAACCACCGTAATGCCTCAGGGGACTATTTTTGGAAAGTCTGGCAGGATAAATGGTTTGAACTTGTATCATGAGAGCTGTTATCCAGAGGGAGAGGTAGATACAGTGGCTGTCACATTCTAACAATGTAATGAGGATTTGAATCCGTATTAGCGTTCCAGTGGCAGCAGGAAAAAGGTGAATTCAAGCAAGATGAGGGATGTGGCAGTGTAGCAAGATGGCAGACGGAACAGGAGCCCTGAATGTGAGCTCTTAAGGGCCAGGCAGGCCACCCACTCCCCAAAACCACCAGAACATATTCAACAAAATTGTATACATTGGGGTACTTCTTTACCTGGACCGATGACCTTCTGTGACCATATCTTTACCTAGGCAGATAATATTCTGTGAGCATATCTTTGCTCCCTAGGCTCCCTCCATGGATCCAAATTGTCTGTGGACTTGACGTCTCCCCAGGCCAGTGCATTGTGGGGCTGGCTTGAGAATTCTCCATATGGCATAGAATAGCTGCTTTAAATGTCACTTTATGTCTCCAGAAACCACTCACCCATTGGTTTGCAGCAGTGGGGACGGTGAGCTCAGAGCGCTATCGAGAGGGGGACTCTGCTGAGAAGAAGTCCCAATGGAGGGGTCAAGGGCTCTTGACTTAAGCGATGGAGTGGGGCGGCTTTGCTGGGCCGAACAATCCCAGGTAAGGACGCGTCGACCCCAGGTTCTCAGATTCCTGATCGGGACTCATCCTGGGCTCCCCACTGGCCACTCGGTGCTGGGGCCACAGATTCTGGTGCTGCTGAAAGACGGCGTTGCTGTACAGTGTTGCCAACGGCATTGCTCTTGTCCCTGGGCCTGATTTCTGTACGAGGAGGTGACAAGGGGGCTGCCTGGCTCGAGGGCAGCTTTGGATGCAGTCTCACCTCACCCGCTTACTATCTAAGCCCATAGTTGGTGGGCGCCCAGTGCTGATGGCGAGTGTTCCCTCCACGTAGGTGTTCAACTATTGTAGCCCTAGCAGAGGAGGTGATGAGGGAGCTGCCTGGCTCAGTGGACAACTCCGATGGCTCCCTCATCTCATTTTCTCATCCCTACCCACAACTCCACACACATAAGCCATCAATCGCTTGAGGCCCCAGGATGCCTAAACCTTCGGCAGACTGATTCTCAGTTGTTGCTGTTCTTTTCCCCAGGGGATAGATTGCGATATTGCTTGGCTTTCCGGGATGACTTCTGGGACAAACTGTCCCAAACTCTGAGCAGTGAGCTGGTGTAGGGAGTAGTTTGCCATTCCATGTTTATAATGAGGCATATCATCACCTCTGAAACTGCCCAAAATCCAACAATCTATGTGCCTATGACGTGGGCTGAGTGGTATTTTAGACGTTGTCTTGGAGGACACTCTGTCTGCTGGTGAAGCACTCTGACTGCTGTTGAATCAGTAAATTGTTATTCTGGGGCATGTACATGTCCACCCTGACTGTTATCTGGTCTGTTGCAGTTTAACCTGCTCTCACATATTGCTTCCCTTGACGACTGGCAGCCATCTTGGTGCCTTGCTCCCCAAGCAGAAATCCTTAACAGCAATTTTGTCTATCCTTATTTTCTACCCTTCTCACCTAAACTCTCCAACCCCTCTAGTCTATTCCAATTGAGAGTGAAAGAGAAGGGAATAAGTTCCCTGTCTGGCAGCCATGTTAGATTGGTATTGGTCTAAACACACAGTAATCTCTTGACTCTGCTCATACTGCACTGCTGTATGGCATCCACTTTGAAATGGTCTAATCACTCACCATAAACTTCACTACTGTACCATATATATATATATATATATATATATATATATACACACACACACATATATATATATATATATATATATATATATATATATATATATATATATATATATATATATATATATATATATATATATATATATATATATATATATATATATTTTAAATCACTTAAAAAACCAAAGGTACCAGGGACATTATAGTTAGGCTCACCTTTTCAACGTACAAAACCATGGAAATCCACCTGGTATAGTTAGAGCTATTTCAGGTAACTCTAACTTGTGCCCTAATGTAACTATAACTTGCGCCCACCCCCATGGGCATATTTTTATGATACATTTTACAACAAATGTTATGTTGATATTATCAATGATGTTATAAAAGACGTCATAAGTGGTGTAATATCTTGGATAATTATCAGTGCATGGCGAGCGCACAAGTTATCATTACTTTTCAACCTACTGAGTGACCATCCAAGAGCTTAAGCAGTGGACCACAAGAGATTCTCTTCTGGTGTGCCTTAAAACATAACTATAGCATTTGCAACCAAACATCTTGCAAGTCTGACACTTTGAAGTTATTGCATTGAGAAACAATTGCAATAGCAATCTCTCGCTCTCTCTTCCTTCCTCCCTTTATGCATATTTGTGTGCAGGGAAACAGATGAAAACTCTGCTTTCTGCAACCGGGAACTGTTTGATAGCTCCTGCTTGCAGAAAGCAGACCTATGTTTGCTTTTGCTTGTTGGGTGCTCTTGAAAAATGGATTATTGGTAAGGGCAGGTAAGTACCGACGCTTAGCTATAGGCTACTAACCCCCACTAGGTCCAGTTAGGTTTCAATAAATTACTGCAGCTCAACCCTTGCTAGCTTGGCAACGAGCAACAAGCCTTAACTTAGGAGGCAAAGTGTGAAAAGCATTCAAAGATCACAAAACAGTAATAAAATAAAACACAGGAAGCAGTTTGAAAACCCAAAACCACTTTCTAAAAATAGGGAATATTTTTATCTTTAATTTGACACTAAAAACAAATAAAACCAGATAAGGGGAACCGGAGACATGATTTTTTAAAGAATTAATGTTTCCTAGCGCATAGAAACTGAGGGGCATATTTATGTGCCCCTAGTGCCCCCCTGTGCCACATTAGCGTAATTATTTTTTAGGCTAATGAGGCCCAACAAGGCCAAAATCCTAGCCCCATATTTACAGCAATGCGCCACTTTGTAACCCTTTGCGCTACATTATGCCTGCACCGGGCATAATGTATGCAAAAGAGGAATTACCCCGTTAGGGGGGCAAAAAAAATGGCACAAGGAAGAGAGATTTCCTTGCATCCTTTTGTACGGCACTTTTTACACCTGCTTAGAGCAGGCATTAAAAGGGGGCTTCCAATATTTATAATGGGACCCTATGTACTCTGCAAGAGTAGCGCCAATATTTTGGCACTAATCCTGCAGAGTACATCAATAGCGTCATGAAAAATGCCAATATTGCCCCCTACCCTGCTCCATGGTGGGCCGCATTTTAAATACAGTGCGCGCATAGTGGCGGTAGGGGGCTCATGGGGCACTCAGTGCAGCACCACTTTCCATAAATCTGCCCCTAAAAGTGCCATTCGGGATATCTGGTTGTACCTCAACCAGGGCAAAGTTTAAGGCCAACCATGATAGAGCCCTGCTCGGCTACAGCAAGTGGGTGTCCTCAGTATAAACCATACCTTCGGACTTAGGGGCAGATTTAAGAGCCCCTAGTGCCAAAATAGCACCGCCATAGCGTCATTTTTCTGACACTAAGGCAGCGCTAAAGTGGCATTTTCCCCACACCATGTTGTGCCACTTTGCAAACACTTGAGCTGCAGTATGCCTGCACCCTGCATCATGTATACAAGGGGGGCGTATCCCTGGTAGGGGGGCCGAAAATCTAAGAGATATCCTTGCGCCTTTTTTTCTGCACTTTTAAAGCCTGCTCAGAGCAGGAGTTAAAAGGGGGAATACCATTAATCATAATAGGCCCCTTGTACTTTGCAGGAGTGGTGCCAACAATTTGGCATTAATTCTGCAGAGTACATCAATAGCATCAAAACAAATGATGCTATTGCCCCCTACCATGCGCCATGGTGCTCCGTATTATAAATAGGGTGCACATCTGGTGACGGGGGGGCACTAAGGGGCGCAACTTAGTGAAGCGCCACTTTTCTTAAATCTGTCCCTTTGCCTTTTTCTCTAAGAGTTTTCTTACGGGGACAAATTAATCAATCCGATCCGACCTCCCTGGTGCCCTCTTCGGATACGCGTTGCAGGAGACCTTAGTGAAGAATTCTACCTTTGAACTTAGATGTTTTTTCAGGACGGAAATCTTAATCCTGGCCAAAAATCAAATTGGATCCGACGTCCCTGGAGCCCGCCTCATTAATGTTGCACAGGAAGTCCAGGTCAACTTTTTACGTTCGGGCCTTGTCACTTTTTTGGAGCTTTTTCTCTCCAACACTGGACGACCTTACACAGCAAGCCGATTTCAAGTCCACGTTATTGGATTGACTTTTCACAAGCCCCTTGTGAAATCCTGGAAGTCTGGGGCTCTGGAGCTTTTCAGCAAGATGAACCTGCAAGTCAGGCCAGGTCGTGGTTGAGGTAAATCAACTTGACTCACAATGTTTGGTCAGTCTCTTTATGGAGCTTTTTTCCAAAAGTTCTCCAAACTTCTGGATCTTCTTCCAGTAGGTCTTTGAAGGTCCTTTAGGAGTCTAACACTCACCCCAAAGTTCCAGAAGCTCTGAGTTGCTCCTTGGGGATTAGGACTTCAAATCCCAGAATGCACCTGGCTCAAACTCCAAAATTACCACTGGACAATGGCCAGCTGGTCTGTTTCTTCAGGATTTGATGCAGGGGTCTCTGGTTAGCTATATGTCACCTGTAGCAAACAGGGAGTCCCTTTATGGACAAGATGAAGCCAGGCAAAGTTATTTTTGTGGTGGAGCCCAAGTGTGCATCTGGTGCAGTCCTTCAGAGTGCAGTGTCCAGGTGCAGGTCATTGTTCCTTGTAGGGATCTGAGATGTGGGCGCAACTCTGTCACATGTATCCTTGCTCCTGGGGTGAAAAGAAGGGGGGTATTTGTCCAATTACAGACAAGCCACCACACTCTTGGATGACCACTTCCTGGATGGCAAAATCAATCCCAGGGATCAGCATTCTTTAAAAATCTACAATGGCAGAAACTATATTTTGGAGGTTAGGTCTGGCTGAGTCCACCCACTGGTGTGGCTAAAATCCTTAACACACCCCTTTCCTGCCCTCTCCTAATCTAATCAAGAGGGCACCTGGTATTCTGGGAGGTCCTGAGCTGCTCCAAATGCCCTTTCCTCCTTTGAATATCAGTTTATCAGCTCTCCCCATCTTGATTCATCATCTGCTGAGGCAGATTTCTTCCCCCGGCACTGTCTTCGTCTTCAGCCCAGGCCACTTCACACCTCATCAAGGCAGCCTGGCCAGACTGCCAGAGGCTGGCGAATCAGAGAAGGGCACTACATAGCTGAAGTTGGCAACTTTCAGGTAGAGTTTTAAAACTCTTTTCCTGAAGTAGTTATATTAATTTCAACAATGCCAAGCTGTTGGATTAATTTTAACAATACATTTGACATCAAACTTGACATATTTAGCTCATTTTGGAACTTTATTTATTGTAAAAAAAATATCTCCCCATTTTAGCCTACGGATCCCATTCACTACAGTGAGGGAAAACTAATTTGGCTATTTTTGGGGTGATTCGTCAAGGGGGGGCTAGAAAAAGTGGGGCCCCAAAACATGTTTTCCTTGTGCAATTTCCCATTGAGATTTTAAACCCAACTAAATCCCAAACAGGTGAACATAAGTACACCACATTTTTCAGAAGGCTAGATCTTGGTTCAGAAAGATTTATTTTTGTAAGTTAGTGTAAATTTGTTCAGTAGTTTTGCACTTATTACAGTTATTAAATAAAAAGATGTATGTATTTCCATGGGTGCGGATCCACTGTCCCTGATCTGCATATCCACGCTCCAACAGCAATGACTTGATTGATTGGCTGAAACCTGAGAGAAAAGTTGTGCTGCCATTTTGTGTATCAAGGCTCTTCCCAGAGGGGGGGATAAAAGTTATTAGTGATAGTAGGTGTAAAGCTACTGTTGTGTAGCCATTTTAAGTATAGTTCCATGTACGTTGGTTTAATACACTAGGCCACTGTGCACCTTGACCTAGATATATTTTATTCAGCTTCACACTGTTATTTTTACAATAACCAGTTTTACGGTCTTGTTTTAATTTCTTCTATCAAACTGTTTTGCTTAGTTCAGCACTGTGTTCTCAAACAATGCATTCTTGATCACCCTGTGCTTCAGTCAAGGCTACAGTCTGGTACATTGCTGGTAAACGTGGTAGAAGTTTAGTCTCCAACATTCGTAGAAAATACACATCCTTGCGTAGGGACATTTTCTTAGAACATCTGCTGTGTTAGTTATAAAAACACTTTCTAGTCCTAGTACACGTCAAGAGGGAGATTCCAGCCAGGGAACCACCACTGTATGCTGAATGCTCCGCTACAGATGCTGACGCAGATCACAGGCCTTTGCTCAGGTATGAGGGTTGATGTCCTCCAGGGGTAACCTGAAAGGCAGGATTAGAGATCAGCATGCTAAGCTCGAAATATGATTTAGATAGGGAATAGTCCATTGATTCTAGTGGCACTATGATAACATTATTCTTATGCTTCACTCTCATCGTCACTATTTTAATATTATTGTGTTGTGTAGTTCTGGTTATTGCAGCTCACGCTTTGCTTTCCAAAATGCAGTTGTTTTATTAAACCAATCTTTAAAACTTATACTGCCTTTATTGTCATTTATATATGAGACCGGACTGTGTATGAGAGAACCGGTTGTGACTTGAGTGACCACGACTTCCCTGAGAAGTACCAATATGTCACGCGCTCGTCTGCCCAATCATCGCTGCCTCTTGGGAGAGATGAGGCACTGCTAGTTAGCCAGAGCAAAGCCCGGATTTTGAGCGACAAGTATCATCCACTGTGGGTCAGACTCAGTCCCCCACACTGTGGACGATCTTGCTGCTCAAAATCCAGTAGTCTCATTAGAATAATGAGAGCCTACGCGACAGTACAGGTACCCTAACCCCATGTCACTGCTGGAGAGGTCTTCGAGGGACACCTCATGGGAAAGAAATTGCCCAAAAATGTTTTTTGGGGGGCATACGAAAATTCATGGATCCTTTGCAGTACTCAGCTTTGCAGTAATCTGCAACAGATCCACGAATCAAGACTCCAATGAAAAATAAACATACACCCACTCACAGACCCACTCACACACCCACTTACAGACCCAAAAAACCACTAGCACACCCAGTCACAGACCCACAAAGGCACTCACATGCCTACTCTTACGCCCACTTACACACCAACACAAACACTCATGCATCCATACAGTCACTCATGCACCGACTTACACATCCACACAACCACTCACACACCCATTCACACATCTATACAGCCTCTCCCATACCCACTCACAGATCCACAAAACCACTCACAGACTTACACTGTGGGGGAGAGGCCTCTTTTTGCATGGTTAGACTCCCCCTTTTTGCTTGGAATGTGATGTGATTTCAGAATGTAAATGCCCTCGGGCCCTGCTAAACAGGTTCCCAGGGTCAGATCTCTTTCTCCAAAACTGTACTATGTCTGGTACATCAGCCACCCTTGTAAGTCCCTAGTAAATGGTACTGTTGGTGCCTAGGGCCTAGGTACTGAAGAGGGTCCCCCAGAGCTCCAGCACCAATGGTGCCACTCTGAGAGACTCCCACACCAGCCTCATGCAGACTGCCAATGCAAGTGCATGATCTGGTGCATTTAAAAGTTACAAACTCAACATGGCACTCAACAAGAGTGCCCTGTCCACTAACACTGCATGCACCATAGGTAAGTCATTCCTCTGGCAGGCCTTACAGCCCTAATGCAGAGTGCACTATAATAAATGTGAGGGCATATGTTCGAATGAGCAAATATTCACTGCAGTGTTTTTCAAAATTATAATGCTGGTCCCCCCTCCCCCACCCAAACCCCCTCTAATTGGGAAAAATACATCATCGGGCCCCGATTAGAATTTTTCACAGTTATTCTTCGCTGTAACACTTACCCTTACTGAAGTCAAGGCTCTAAGGACCAGATGTATCAAAGGGTTTTACCCATTCTGTGTCTATGGGAAAATATGTTCGTACATATGGCCCTAAATCACTTGCATCTAAGCCTGTGAATGACAAACGTCTGCCCTCACACAGGGATCAAGACTCCGACACCCGAAACCATGAGGCTAAAAGCATTACTGGCCTATAGTGGCTCCTGCTATAGAGTGCATTGGAAATGAGAGGCTTTAGAGCAGTCAGCCCTGCGTCTTGCATCACAGTGTAGAAAGTTAATTTACTCTGCCTGGCTTCTGTCTCCTGCTTCAAGGTGTGGCAGACCAGGCAGCCTGGGACAGACAGCCCAGACTTAAAAGCGTCTATTTGTTTAGAGTTAGGATTGTTACAATCGCAGCACTGAACAAATCTATCTATTTATTATTTTGTGCTATAAATGTGTAGGAAGTTCAGAGGAGCACAGCCCCTCAGCCCTAAAGGAGAAATCGCCCCTGCCCCATGGGTCCCCGTATCACAGGTTAAGAACCTCTGATCTAGAGTATAAAAATGTGGAAGCAAATATAATTCTTGAAATTAGCACATGTTATAAGACTAAATATAGAAATTGAAAGATGCTCTGCAGTTTTTTAAAAGGGTAAGAAATTCCTACATTGTCTATCGATCTCTAAAGCAATAACGCAGTCCCTGCATACATTCCATCTTTTCTTATTTTGTCAAGTATACAAGTTCACTTGCATATAACTTGTCTGCCATCTAGGTAGGAGTGCAGCTTTGAATAGTCCTGACTAGTTTGCAGTTAATAAACAAGGCTTTTACACAATGATTCACTGAGAAAAAACAGTATGAGCAGTCTAATATTGAATCCAAACGGTACATGAGAATTCCGAGAAATACACGTGCAAGACAGTGAGAAAAGTGTCAATAATACATGTTAAAGGGCACGATGTAGCCTTATAAATAACATCGTTACAGTTTCCAGTAACGAGATCTGGTCGATAGATCAAAGAGCCAACAATAATTGCAGAGATATAGTTGTACATGTTTATGGATACATAGATTTTTTGTCGGTCTAATGATTTCGAAAATTTTGTTATTTTTCATCTAACAGAGGGGGGGATGTAGTGTATTGCATGATTCATAACAGAACCTTTATGGCTCCCCGAGTACTCTGTATCAGTGTGCGACATAATCACTAGAATACAATGCATGAGAACTTACTTTAGAATGTTGGAGTTTACAGGTACAGGCAGAGGAATGAAGACATATAGCATTACTCAATGGTTTATGTTATCTATGCAATCAATAAAAAGGCTCACATCATTAACCAACAAACTTTAACAGCATTAATGGAAGAATGAAAGAGCACATCAATATGTTTGACATATCTTATATATTGTTGGATTACATTACATGCACCACATGGCTTGATGTACGGTCATTTCGAATGCATTGAGTTTGTAAAAATGAAGGAGATGGCCTAAGAAGAAAGGTCTTTTGTTTGTCCATGTGAGTACACCAGAAATGTGCAGATTGACGATGTAAAGGACACTTTTTGCAAGAAACTCTCAATACAAAGTACAAGCCACTGTCAGAGTTTTCCCGCTGGCCTGCCATCATGATACTGATTGCATTCTTGATTTCAAAGTAAGGGTTCGCCTGTAGCGTTAACAAGTGACATTAGGGTGCAATTTTCTACTCACAAGGTGAAGACGTACTCAGAAAGAGAGGATGTGAGACACAGGACTATTTCCCTGAATAACCTTAGTGTTGATGTCATCATAAAAAGATTGAAACACGTATTGAAGGGTGCCTTCCATATAGCTGCAAGAAGCAACATAAATACAGGGTGTTAAAGTTTTGGATTCACAGAACTGTCAATGAGGCTACAAGATACTGTGAGTGCAGATATTCTGACATAAATAGTTGTCTTTTACGTAATCACACTGATGTACTAATGTGTGAAATGTTTAAATGTTAAAAATTAATGTTCACATAAATTGTGCCTTCTTTATTGGCTGCTATCAAGAGAAAGGCCTGCACATGTTTATAATAAAGAACTACCACTGTAATGGGAAATATTCTGTCTCTTTAAGAACATGTTCTCTGCAAAAATAAATGCTGAAACAATACGAGTATTTCTTGGGTTTCTGCTGTGTCTCTACCAGAGCAAGGCCACAGCTAATGTTGAACATCTGCCAAAACACTGAAAACTGCAATGATAGTAGAATGATTTCATGTCAGCTGGATAACATATTCTTTATTTGAATCTCAAACTTGTTTAAAACTTTTATTAATTAAATGTATTTCTTTCGATATGAGTATTTCTTGTTTTCTGCTGGGCCTGAAGTTGAGCAAGGCCACAGAGTGTAGTTATCTGTCTGCCAAGCTGAGCTAAACTATCAACTGCATGAGATCATCTCCGTAGAATTACAAGCTTCTTTTGTTTGAATCATGATATTCTCTGTTTGTACTAATGGAATGTGTTACTCTCAAGGGAAAGAACTGATTTGAAAATGTTTCTTCGTCTTTGTAACTTTCGTTCGTTAGCAGTGTATTCTGGAGTGGCTGAACAAAGGGCTCCATTGAACCATTCGAAAGTGTGCTTCAGATGCAACAATTAATATCGTTTAGGCTGACACAAAATGGGAAAGCAGCAAATCCAAAGCATTTAAACTAATATTATGATAATTTGAATGTATTTCTGATGAGCTGATGTTTTATGATTGGATGTTCTCTTTCCATATGAAGATTTTAACTTTGAAGGGTATTATTTTTCATTCACTGTTCATGTTTCATTGCTTCCTGGGTTCCAGAGACTTCACTTCGCATTCTTGTGATCTGTCACTTTGAGATTTCATGCTTTGCCAGTCAGTCTACTGACATTCTGGTACTTCATTATTTTGAGTTATTTCCCATGCTCCATGCAATGATGCTGGTGCTTACTTTAGCGTTCAATGCTTAGAGCCGGTAGCACTTTGCTGCCTGCCTTAGGTAATTACCTTGATGGTTCAGAGAACTTAGGCCCATATTTATACTTTTTGATGCAAAACTGCACCAATGCAGTTTTGATTCAAAAATATTAACGCCGGCTAACGCCATTTCATGGAGCCACCCGTGCATCAAATTTATAACTTGACGCACGGTGGCACAAACCACTGGTTAGAGACATTTTTTTTTACTCAAACCAATGCGACGTCATAAAGAAAAACAACGTTAACGTGGCGAAAATTACTTTAATCCGGTTTACGACATCACAAACCAGATATGTGCCATTTTTTTACGCAGTAGCGTAAAAAAGAGGTGCAAACACTGCCATATGTGTAAAGGAGCCCCAAAATGGATTCCAGAAGCTATGAGAGACCTCAGGAAGATGACAACCAACCAGGAACCAGCCAGGAGGACCCACACAAGACCCAAGAGAGGGAGAAGAAGAAAAGGAAGTGTCGGTTCAGTGCAGAGGAGCATGATATAATGGTGAAAGAGGTGACGGAACACCAGCAATAACTTTTTGTCACTTCTAAATTGCCAATTGGTAGGAGAGAGGCAATTTGGCAACAAATTGTCGATAAGATCAACAGTGTGGCAGAAGTACGGAGAACAGTCACCGAGCGCAAGAAACGCTGGCATGACTGCAAGCACAGGACCAAGGAAAAGATGGCCAGGAACAGGAATGCAGCACTGCAGACTGGAGGTTGGAGTCCAGCACCGCAGGAGGCCCTGGACCACATGGAGGAGATGATGGCCACCGTCATCCCTGAGGAGATCGTCACAGGGATTCAAGGACAGGACAGCGCAGACTACCAGGAAACAACACAGATGTAGGGTAAGTGGCATGGGGAACAAAAATGCATAATTGTTAACTGCAAACAGGGGGGACAAACCTTCGACACAATGCATGTCAGCCATGATAATCAGGTGGTGGAAAGGGCAAAGGGACACAGCACGGAGGCATGGGCTGCGCATGGGAAACCTGGGGCACAGCACAACACTACACCAACAACCTTTCCATGGGGGTACTCTGCCATGCCAAGGAGGTTTGAAAAGCAAAGCCAGTTCAGGAGCGTAGGGTACCACGTAAAACTGGCCTGTTGTCACACGACAGTTGGTATTGTCACAACATGAAATAGGGCTCAATTTCCTGTTTCAGGCCATATCCGCAAGTGGCACGTACCATTGACAACAGTTGCCACTACCACCTGTGCTGTGTGAGCAGGTCAAGAAGCAAATGGCAGTTAGGTGCCCATGGATAAAACACACCCAAAATAGAGGGTTCAGGATGACAACATTATCAATCCCCTGTAATTACTAACAATGTGTAAATTCTGTCAAATACTCCTGTCCATAGGCGCTATAAACATCAGGTATTGTTATTAACATAATGAGGTACACAGCAGCAATGTCATACCCATGCTGCACATGTCAGGGTCTAGCCTGTGCCTGGGTCACAATATCGGCAATGCCACCATGCAACATCTGAAGTGTCATAGTGCTAAGACAACTGCATTGAGAGGGAGGACATATGTGTGTAGGAAGGCGAACACACCCGTACAGCCATAAGAGGAAATGGAACACTGCTAGGACCATCAATGCAATCCAATGTAGCACACATTCACCAACATCAGCAGTACACACTACCAATGCTGACACCTGTACTGTGCCATGCCAATGTAATACATAGTATGTGCTAGGTCGCAGCAACATTTAGGTGGATGTGAAATATCAGATACTGGGTCAGTTCTAGATTGTTAAGTGTGGTGCAAGTGCCATCAGAACACCCACAGCCAATGCAAGGCCACACCATGATAATGAAAGTAGAGGGAGGGTTGAGTAGGACAATAAGGTGGCAACATACGATTTGGGCAGAACCTACACCTAGAGTATGTGATGCTGACATTTCCCCAAACTGCCCACACTACATGTGACATGCAGGTGGGATATAGGCCTAAGAGAATGCAAATATTAATGACAGGAACAATGAACAGGAGCCAAGATCACAATGTGCAAATAATAGGAAGTCAAGCATGTCACATTACAAATGCCACAACACAGACACACTAATTGTACAATATCTCATTGCAGAGGACAATGGCTCTCCTGGGGATACGCCTGTCCTGGACTTCCCTGATGACATGGATGACGAGCTGACAAACATCAGCCAGCAGACCCTCCAAGATGTCCTTGGAACCCTCCAGACCCCACTTTCAGTCACAAGGAGGAGCACAGAAGTAGCAGCCATCATAGAGGACCCACCAACCATCCCAATTGTACGACCTGCCAGCTCCAATCCAGCTGAGCACTCTGACAACACTGGCACCAGCTTTGAGAGGACTGTAGTTGGAGTACAGTGGGAGCTGGCCAAGGAGGTGTGGGTGGGGATGCAAAATGTGCCAGCCAACCTAGAGGGGGTGCATTCGTGCATGATGTCGTCTGCAGAACAGGCAGCAGCCATGCAAGGGCGAACATCTACCTTGCAAGAACTTCAACAAAGTGTGAAGGAAATCAGCACATCAGTAAGGGAGTTGCCACAACACCTCGCACACCATACCTTTCACTACATGCACGAATGCAATACTGACCCATTCAGGGCCGACCTGGCTGCCTACCACAGTGATGTAGCTGCTATACTTAAGAACCAGCAGCTCCTCCTTGCTGCAATACTGCCCTTATTAGCCCCACAGTTGACAGCTACTGGGATTTCTGGTTCCACTTCTTCAAACACTGAAGTGTGTGTTGCCCCTTCAAACCCACCACCACCAAGGACAGAGGAGACGACACACACATCAGAAGATGAAGATGTGGAACAGATCACCTTCACCTGTGAAGAGTACCCGGTAGCACAAGTCCATGCCAAATGGGCACTTATATCCAAGGTCCTGTGCTTACTAACATGCCAGTCTTGCAACAGCTGCTCACATGCACTGTTCTCCAGCCCACTGTTTACCTTGACACTATGCTCTGAGATTGTCTCTCACTACCTCATTGGCAATTCATGTTCCTCTTCACTGTATGGCACTTCACCCCAGCATGTCCAATGACATGTCCCTTTGTACTTGTGTAGTATCACAATAGAATGCGTCACACTAATGGACTCACAATCCTGGACTATGTAAATATAGCACTTTAAAATAAATAGCACTTACACAACCACTTTGTCTCTGTGTAATTTGACACATCAACCGTGTAGGAGATTAGTGATGTATGTCTCATGCCAATGGCCATAGAATGTCAATACAACTGCCTTGAAAGATTGTGGGCTCATAACTATGCCCGCATTCATAGTTCCAAATATTTTTCATTTATAACCAATTTCATGGGGTACAGTGTAGGATTTACCGCTAGGGCCCAATGGATGTATATTGGCTGTGAGCGTAATTTTTCAATGCATATGCAGCAAAATTTGACGCATATGCATTTTTTTTTTTACACGTTTGTGTCAAAATATCTATCTTTAACTATGTTTGTATCACTTCTCTCATTTTTAACGTACATGAAAGCTGTAACTGTATAGAGATAGGCTGTTTGCACCTGCATTGTGTGTTCCAGTGTTTGGGCACATGTGGCAGACCACACTACTGCAGACCATAATACTCATGTTGCTATACCGGATGAGCACTCTTAACTGATGCAACAGCAACCGAAACATTTGGAATATAAATTGTTATTCCCAAATTTGAGCAGGTGGTGCGTCAATAGAGGATAGCAAGGCTATGCAACTTAATACATTCACTTATGGCCTGTGTGTTTATGTCTGTAAATTGGCTATTTCAATTGTTGTTGTCCCTCTGTGTGAACGTCACAAGATTAATGTGCATGTGTGCATGTGTTGTAAATGTGGATAACCTTCAGATGCCATTCCGTGTGGTACATCAGTCAGGATATGTGTTTGTCATACCTGTGTGAACTTTCCTGACTTTTGGGACCAAACATCTCCCATGACAAACTATGCACAGGATAGATAGCGGACGGTTGATAATGGCAATGTTACATGGGTAGGCCATCACATGTACTGGAATGTTGGATACCACTTCCTGGTCATATGTTTGTATACTACCCATGAGTCAGGCATTTGAACATGCAAGGTTGGTGCAGTGTTTATGACACAGAGTCCCCAAACAAATCCAAAAATGTAATGTCACACCACAGTTGCAGTCGTATAAATCACCTATGTTTCTCCTGTGCAGTAGAGGACCAGCAGACCATGCTGCATATGTTCACATATTTCTAGTGGTCATTGCACAAAGGTGTCTAGGTCAAGTGTGTGGCCATGTGTACCCTGTGTCACTATTGGCCTCCATGTTGTCACAGTTACATGCAGGTCTAGTCATGAGTCTGTGGAGCCATTCCCTGAATTAACAAAGTATCCTTCAAAGCAGAATTGATCAAAAGCCAAAGAGAATTTGACAACACACATGGGGATAGTCCAGCTATGGCACTGCAGAGCTTTTATGAGGCTGACAACAGGGCAACCTTGGTGTGCTCACAAACTTTATGGATCAGTAATATGAAACAGGCAGGTTTCATCCCAACACTTGTACACAGGGTGGCCTCTAAAATTCCCACTGCAACAGGGAATATCAGTGTCTCTGTGCTGATTAATCTCACAACTAGTCACCACGCAAGCACCATCACTAGGTTGCGGACAATGTGAATCTGTGTGTGGGCCGACAGGGCAAAAACATGTTTTATCCTTTCATACACATTAGCAACCCTTGTTTGTTGTGCTGGAGGCACCCTACCAAATCCATGCATACAGCCATAGTACACTGTCACTGTTTGTCACTCATGAATACATGACACCCAGACAAGGGATGGGGGCTGAATTAGGCTATTTGAATACATGTCCCAGACCATGATACAATAAGTAAACTGATAACACTATACAATCTATTTGCGGATTCATCATAGACCTACCAGACACAATACCCCATGAGGAAAGAGAGGGCATGGAAAGCAAATATGAGACAAATGTAGTCACAGGGAATCTCTATGGTAACGCAAAGACAGGAACCAGTCAGGCTAACAGGATGCAGGCTTTGTCAGGAATAAACATGAACAAGGCAAATACACAGTGAGCAGACTCTGACTGGGAAAAGCTGGGACAACACTGTGTGAACTAAAAACTGTATTTGAGCTGTGGACTGCAACGTTACACAATACCCGAAGGGCTCTGTTACACAAGTGATTTATACCGCAATGTGCAACAAGGATATTCATAAAATGTCAGCTGCTAAGCAGTTCCAGGCAGCAGCAATGGCAGTGCAGGTTCAAATGGCTGGCCTGCAAAGTAGTGCCCACAGGTGTGTGCGGCTTCAGTCTCTCACAACTCCTGTAGGTGTGAATCAAGTTCAAAGGTCCAACAGTACCTTTCACATGGGAAGCAATGGACAGGTGATTACAGGTCCTACCGACTACCAGGGAGTCGGTAGGACCTGAGGTCCATGCAGACAGATTAACTATGACTATAAAATACAATTCTAAAGAGGGAAGCACACAGGAGTCAGAATGGGAGTCTGGGTGTGTGTAGATGAAGGTTATCAGGGTACAAATAGTCCATTTACAGGGGCCCCTCGAAAAGGGTGGGGAGAGACTGAAAACTTGGCAGTGGCAGGACTTATTACATGGGATGGCATGCGCAGGGCATGTCTTGTAAGAAATGCTTGTCATACCTGGGGCACTCGTGCTATCCATTTTCAGCTTAGATAGACTTCTTGTCACACATACTCCTTGCAGAGATAGCTGATGTCACACTTACCGCTGTCAAGGGTCTGGTCATACATTCCTGTTACCTATGCAATAGCACAACCACTGCCTCATGTATGTAGCATTATTTAACCTTATGATTGATGGTATCTTAGTTGTGTGACATGTGCTGCAATGGCCCATGTTGGCAACATGGATGTGTCTCAGAGATGTAGTGCTCTGATTTTGACCTTCACGTGTGAAATATACTGGACATATATTATTTCCACTGTGTGTGATGTCGGTTTCACATTCATACCCATCAAATGTGATGTGGCTTTTTCTTTATCTGAATCTGTATTTCTGCAATGGTCCATGAGGCTAAACTCTGATTATGATTCCTAGGGATCACGTGATGCATAAATAATTACCCAAAGCATGATTGAGTGATGAAGTGAGGTGTTTAATGACATATGGTAAGAAAGTAGTGATGGTGACTATAGGTAAAAGAAGTTTTGTACAATGTGTTGTCTCCAATGCAATCCTGCAGCGTTTGGATGGCCCCTCTCATCTTGATGAACAGCATCCTCCTCTTCCTCCTCTTCAGGCATTTGTGGTTCTGGTTCATAGAGGGAAATGTTCCTCCTTACACAAATGTTGTGCAGAATGGCACAGGTCAAAATGATCTTGCACACCATTTCAGGGGAGTATAGAAGGCTGCCTCCGGTGATGTCCAGGCAGCTGAATCTTGACTTCAGGATACCAAAAGTCCTCTCTCCTATGGTGTGTGTCCTCCGATGTGCCTCATTATAGGCACACTCTGCTGCAGTGCTTGGGTTTGCAAATGGGGTCATGATTCATGGCTGGATTCCATACCCCTGATCAGCTGAAAGAGACAATGGGTGTAAGTATTTGGATGTTGCTATCACCTTGATTATCAATTTGCATGGCAGTTGTTATCTTGTGTTGCCTGTGACTCAGTTGTGTTTGTGTTATTGTGTGGGATCCTCGGCTTCTAGGATGTTCAGTCAGCATTGGGCCATTGCTTTATCTAAACTGGTGTTTGGCTGATTGACCGGATATTAGTACATTGTGTATCTCCCATGCATTAATGTCATGTGAAAGAAATGTCCATGTGTCTTCACTGGAGGTGACATGATACTTCCACACAAAGAATCGATTCCACTGTGGTGGTAACACAGTTGCACTATGTGGCCTGAACATCCCATCCAATTCAACATATGTAATAGCATGTGAAAAACAACAGTGAGGCCCTTTAATTTGGCTAGGTGACAATGTACAACACATCTCCATAAGTTTGCAGCACTGAAGTGTTGACAATTGACAATGCACAAATATCCCCTGTGTGACAAGTTCTATGCAAACCTATTGTTGTGCCCTCATCGAGTTGGCTCATGTGCAAACATGTACCTACACTACTGAACCTGGTCCAGGTGAGCAAGCTTCCTTGGTTGTGGCGGTGAAGGTTTAAGTGTCAGAAGGTCCACATGCCTGTACATCGTTTGTGTATATGAGTAATTGTCTCAATCTGTATGTGTCACAAAGTGCACTTTGAAATAATGTCACATCAATATGTGTTCTTAGCACAGTCCACTTCCTTATTGTAGTGGACAATGGCCCTCATTCTGACCTTGGCGGGCGGCGGAGGCCGCCCGCCAAAGTCCCGCCGTCAGGTTACCGTTCCGCGGTCGAAAGACCGCGGCGGTAATTCTGACTTTCCCGCTGGGCTGGCGGGCGGTCGCCTTCAGACCGCCAGCCAGCCCAGCGGGAAAGAGGCTTCCACGATGAAGCCGGCTCGGAATCGAGCCGGCGGAGTGGAAGCTGTGCGACGGGTGCAGTTGCACCCGTCGCATATTTCACTGTCTGCGCAGCAGACAGTGAAATACATGTAGGGGCCCTCTTACGGGGGCCCCTGCAATGCCCATGCCAGTGGCATGGGCACTGCAGGGGCCCCCAGGGGCCCCGCGACCCCCCCTACCGCCATCCGGATCTCGGCGGTCCGACCGCCGGGATCTGGATGGCGGTAGGGGGGGTCGGAATCCCCGCGGCGGTGCAGCAAGCTGCGCCGCCGCGGAGGATTCAATGGGGCCGCGGTACACTGGCGGGACCCCGCCAGTGGTGCCGGTCCGACCACGGCTTTACCGCCGCGGTCGGAATCCCCATTGGAGCACCGCCGGCCTGTCGGCGGTGCTCCCGCGGTCCTCCGCCCTGGCGGTCAAAGACCGCCAGGGTCAGAATGACCACCAATGTCACCCCAGGAGTGATGTGAGATGTTGGTACTGCCTCAATGATTCCATGTCACCTTCATTAGAGTCATCATCATCATGCTATGTGTCTTATGGTGTTTGCCATGCAGCAAACCACATTACACACCCCTTACACAGCATGTATTGGTTGGAAGTGTGTGTGATTGAGTGTTATTGATGTGATATTGTAAGATTCATCCTCCAAGTTGTACTGCCAGTTAAGACCATGTCATTGTCACTGTGTGGTTTTACATTGGTCCCTTGTGTCTCTAGAGTGGCATCTGTTGTTATTTGCATCTGTCATTTGCCCATAGGTGTGTATCCCATTGGGTCAGGATATCAAACATGACTAGCAGTGTCATAACCTCAGTGTCTTCCTGACCATGAATCCATGTAGTGGTGTATGTGTTGTCTGTCCTACAGGGTTGCTGTGCTGTGTGTAAATTACTGGGTTTCTGTACTTACCAACAAGTAGGCCATTTCCATATTGTTCATCCTGGAAGTGTTGACTGGTGGTGCAGTGGCGGAAGATGAATGAATCAGGTACACTCCCAGGATACTTTGCCACAATGTTGGTGATCAATCTCCAGGGATCCACAATGGCCTGCACATTGATTGAGTGTGTGTGCTTCCTGTTGCAGTATAGATGCTCAGTTGCAGCAGGTGGCACAATCCGTACATGTGTGCAGTCAATGGCACCAAGCAAGTGTGGGAAGCTGTTGATTTTGTAGATGCCCTGTTTGGTCTTCTGCTGCTTCAGCTGTGTGTTGAGGAAGCTGATGCGGCGGGTGTGAGGGAGATGATGGAGTCCAGTACCTTGGGTAGGAAGGCAGAGAATGAGGACTGTGAGATCACTGCAACTAGGGTACAAGTGGTTTGAAAAGAGCCACTTGCCAACATGTGGAGGACAGCTAGCAGCTTGGTCTCTGTTGGGATGATGTGGGGTGTCTGCAAGCTGGGTGCAAACTGTGGCTCAATATTGCACAGCAGCTGCTGTATGGCTTGCCAGTTTAGTCTGTACCTCTGGATGATGTCATGTTCCCTGAGGCCCTGAAGGGTTGTCCTGGTCCAGAATATCCTCTCCTGCCTTCTGCATTGCCTTTGGGGTCCCTGTTGGTGTTGTGGAAGCTGCTGCTGTTGGTCCTGTGCTCTGCGTCTTCGTGCATGCTGGATGAATAGCACCTCCATGTCTTCCTTTTGGAGCTCTGATGTTGCTTCTGTGTGTTTTCCTTAAGTACTGGTGTGTTTGCCCCATTTTAACACCTGCCCTGACCCAGGTGTTAATTTTTGATGCAAATCGGGCTGTGTGCCATTTTCCGACTCCATCTCCCAGCCGTGAGTGTTTAAGTCATTTTTTGGACAGGAACGCCTACCTTGCATGTTATTAATGCAAGGCGGTTTCACCCATCCAGAAAGTGACGCACACAGCGTAATTTTGATGTTCGCGGGGTCGGGCGTCAAAGTATAGATATGGTGTTAGGTTTACGCCGAATTTGCGTAAAAAAAAAAATGCAAATCCGGCGCAAGCAGAGTATAATTATGCCCCTTAGAGTCTAAATTCTGAACTGTCACCCTCTTTTCCTGCCTCCTGTCATGATGCTGCTGACCCTCTGATAAACCTATGCTGTTTTGTTGATTCCCTAGGGATAGGTAACTATGTTCAATCTGTGAATTGTTATTTGTCTTTTGTTTTTTGGTACCAACTGGTACTGTTTTGATACTCCTGCTGTTTAGATGGCGTCATAGCTAGATGTTTTCTAAATTTATGTTGCTAAAACGTTTGCATGAAGTCCAACATCCTAATGCTAATTTGAGGTTAGTGAGGTGTTTCCTCATGCCAATTAACTGATGCTAATCTGCTTGCTGAATAAATGCTTTATATATCTCTTTCTCAAATATTGCTGCTATTAATGAGTGTTTTCGCTGTTGAGATTATTGTTCTCATTGCTAAAACTAAGATTCTTTGGGAGATATGGACAGCCTGTGATGTTTCTTTACTTGTAGCATTTGGTGTTGAGAATCATTTTCGTGACCTTAGTGTTGTTAATGAAGGGAAATAAACATTTTAAATTTATACTAAAAGGTGTAGTTGTTTGTGGTCAAATTGGTCATGGTGCGTTTCTTTGCTGACTCTTTGGTGATTATTATTATTTAATGCTGTTGTGTTACATAACATATAATCTATATATAATTTGAAGTAGTCAAAGATTAATCGACCTTAAAGCAGCATGCAACCACTTACTATGATGAAATAGATAAGCCAAGGGCATGCTAACAATACACACCCTATGAAATAATGAGAGGGAGGAGTCCGAGGAGTAGGAATAATTCTGAACTGTTGTAAAAAAGCTAAAGTGAAACATGCCAGGAAAAATTAAGGAAAACATGTGAAGAATACAAGTGTTACTATGACTGCAGGGGTTGTTTTAGGAACATTTGCATTATTGCTGGTCAATGGCCAAGGGTGATAAAGACTTAGAAGGTGATCAGGGGTGAAAGTGAGTCATACGAACCTTCGTAGGTGATCATGTTGATGCGCAATTCTGTACCGTAAATTGAAGGCAGAGTGTTGAATCTTCAGAGTACCACTGTACTGAACTGTAGTAGCTGGAATCTGGTGGTGCCAGTGAGGATGGAAGATGTGGGATGTTGTGATATATTTGAGAAAGATTTGTTTCCATGTGGCAGCGAACCTTGTAACTATGATCAAAAAGTGCTTTGTAAGGCTAGTAGCTACAAATCCTAGTAGAGGTAGAGAGACTAGCGAGGTTGGTAGAGGTGTTGCTTCAAAGGATGAAGGGAGTGATGTAAACAAGTATTCCCGTGCTGAATCTAATAATGTTGGTGTACAGCCAATGCCGAGTGGAGAGCTTGTCAAATGTGACTCTGAAAGGGTTGTGACACAGAAGTGGACAACAGAGAAGATTCAGACCCTGCTGGTAGTACAAGGGAAAGAAGATCACGTAAGTAGTTGAATCATTACATGTATGGTGACAGTATGGAAATTTGAGGTGTTTAGCTTTCATTCTTTGAATACAGTTTTTTCCCTTAACTTATATAGTACCAAGTAAATATAATCATAGGCATTCATTTTTTATTCTTGATATCTTCAGTTATTATTTTGTCAGTGTTGTTACAGGCCTTTGTCATGAAGTTTGTTCACAGAACGTTCATATTCTAAGACTTAGGGGGTGATTCTAACCCTGGCGGTCGGTGATAAAGCGGCGGCCAACCCGCCAACAGGCCGGCGGTCCAAAAAATGGAATTCTGACCCTGGCGGGAACCGCCAACAGAGACCGCCACATTAACACTCCGACCGCCACGGCGGTACAAACAAACAGCGCGGCGGTCACCGCCAACAGACAGGCGGCAGACAATGTACCGCCGACACTATCACAACTCACCAATCCGCCACCTTTTCCGGGGCGGGAGCACCGCCGATAAAAACACGGCGGAAACAGACTACGAACGGGAAAACGCTCACCTCTACGCACTCCACGAGGACGGAGGACAGCATGGAACCCGAATTAAACATCCTACCTGCTCTCGTCTACCTGCTCATCTACCACGAGTACGAACTCCGGCGCAGACGACAACGGTGAGTACTGCACCTACGACACAGGGGAGGGGGGAGGAGGAATGCTTACGGCACACACATATGCGACCCCCCCCCCAAACTATGTACACACCAATGCAGAGCAACAAGTCACAGTGACACCACCCAAACCCCTGTGAAAAATGCAAAGACATAATAAAATTGAGAATCAAAATTTATGTAAAAAATAGCCTCTGATAACTCATGCTCAAATAGCAATAGAAAATCAAAAAAATAAAATAAATATTTTCTTCAATCGAGAAACCGAGGCAATTAGTCCTGCACATTTGATGACATTCTAAGTGTCCGTGGGCCAAAGTGTATAAACACAAGGGCAAAGCCCACACAGGAGACCTGAGTCCTTTGGAGAGAACACTGCAGGGGCATCTGATGACAAAACTACAGGCACCTCAGGGGGAAGGAAAGGGGGGGGGCACCACAGCCACATGAGTCCACGACACCAGATCCACGAAGGGGCCACCATGCCCACTGTTCAATCCTGGGGAGTGCAAAGCCACAGTCTCTCAATGTCTCTACAGTGGATGGCTTACCCACTGTGCCATCCTGGGGAGTGCAAAGCCACAGTCTCTCAATGTCTCTACAGTGGGTGGCTTGCCCACTGTGCCATCCTGGGGAGTGCAAAGCCACAGTCCATCAGGTGGATAACAGTCTCCACTGGTCAAGGAGGAGGCATGGTGGCCACAGTGAACCGTGAACAGTAGCTCGACACAGATCCGGCACTGTCATTGTGCCAGTGGTGCTTGACAGGAAGGGCCCAGCGGAGCGGTGCTTGAGACAGCGGGGCCCAGCGGAGCGGTGCTTGACAGGAAGGGCCCAGCGGAGCGGTGCTTGAGATGGCGGGGCCCAGCGGAGCGGTGCTTGACAGGAAGGGCCCAGCGGAGCGGTGCTTGAGACGGCGGGGCCCAGCGGAGCGGTGCTTGAGACGGCGGGGCCCAGCGGAGCGGTGCTTGAGACGGCAGGGCCCAGCGGAGCGGTGCTTGACAGGAAGGGCCCAGCAGAGCGGTGCTTGAGACGGCGGGGCCCAGCGGAGCGGTGCTTGACAGGAAGGGCCCAGCGGAGCGGTGCTTGAGACGGTGGGGCCCAGCGGAGCGGTGCTTGAGACGGCGGGGCCCAGCGGAGCGGTGCTTGACAGGAAGGGCCCAGCGGAGCGGTGCTTGAGACGGCGGGGCCCAGCGGAGCGGTGCTGGACAGGAAGGGCCCAGCGGAGCGGTGCTTGACAGGAAGGGCCCAGCGGAGCTGTGCTTGAGACGGCGGGGCCCAGCGGAGCGGTGCTTGAGACGGCGGGGCCCAGCGGAGCGGTGCTTGACAGGAAGGGCCCAGCGGAGCGGTGCTTGAGACGGCGGGGCCCAGCGGAGCGGTGCTTGACAGGAAGGGCCCAGCGGAGCGGTGCTTGAGACGGCGGGGCCCAGTGGAGCGGTGCTTGAGACGGCGGGGCCCTGTTCAGCGGTGCCTATCTTCACGGCGGGGCCCTGTTCAGTGGTGCCTATCTTCACGGCGGGGCCCTGTTCAGCAGTGCTCTTCTGCACGGCGGGGCCCTGTTCAGAGGTGCCTATCTTCACGGCAGGGCCCTGTTCAGCGGTGCTCTTCTGCACGGCGGGGCCCTGTTCAGCGGTGCTCTTCTGCACGGCGGGGCCCTGTTCAGCGGTGCTCTTCTGTACGGCGGGGCCCTGTTCAGCGGTGCCTATCTTCACGGCGGGCCCTGTTCAGCGGTGCTCTTCTGCACGGCGGGGCCCTGTTCAGCGGTGCCTATCTTCACGGCGGGCCCTGTTCAGCGGTGCTCTTCTGCACGGCGGTGCCCTGTTCAGCGGTGCTCTTCTGCACGGCGGGGCCCTGTTCAGCGGTGCCTATCTTCACGGCGGGGCCCTGTTCAGCGGTGCTCTTCTGCACGGCGGGGCCCTGTTCAGCGGTGCTCTTCTGCACGGCGGGGCCCTGTTCAGCGGTGCTCTTCTGCACGGCAGGGCCCTGTTCAGCGGTGCTCTTCTGCACGGCGGGGCCCTGTTCAGCGGTACTCTTCTACACGGCGGGGCCCTGTTCAGCGGTGCCTATCTTCACGGCGGGGCCCTGTTCAGCGGTGCTCTTCTGCGCGGCGGGGCCCTGTTCAGCGGTGCTTGTCCAGTAATTAAAGGGAGCCAGACCTGGCCTGGACTCCATGCTCAGATGCCCTCCGACCGTGCAGTTGCAGGACCCTTCGGTGACGGAGTCCTGGGCCCTTTGGTGTCCTCCCTTACAGCCGGGATGGGGCTTGTGGGGCCCTCCTGTTCCGCGCTCCTGCTGGCTGACTTCTCCGCCCTGCTGCCCTTTCGCTCCTTAGAAGAGGCTCTCTGGCCCTTGCCTCCCCTGGATGTTGTGGCAGGTGAAGTGGCCGAACTTTGGTCCTTGGGGGCAGCCGTGTCAGTCCTCTCACGGCGGCCCTTGACTTTCCGGGTCCTCTTGCCTGGAGGGGGGCTGGCTGTCCCCTTGCTGCTGATAGAAGTGTCACTGCTGCCAAAGGGTGGACTCCAGAACTCATGCACCATAGTGACACTCGAAGCTGGGCTGGTGGTGGCTGAGGTGCTCATGGGACTCTTAGCAGATGGAGGGGGTGGGTCAGGGGAGGGAAAGAGGTTAAGATTGGAGAGGTAAAGTTTTTTAGGACCAAGGTAAAGGGTGGGAGTAGTGGTGATGGGAGTGGAGGAAGAGGAGGTGGTTGTAGGAGAGTCAGGTGTGCTGTCTTTGGTTGCAGGTGATTGTGCCGTAGGCTGTCGTGAAGTGGATGGCTGTTGGGTGGGTGGCTGCCTGCGTTTGTGTGTCTTGGAAGAGGGGGTGACAGACACAGTGGGAGAGGACACAGGGGACGTGTAAATGGCAGTGGGGGTGGTGACTGCACGTGTGCGGACTGTACTGGAGGGTGTGCTGGTGATGGAAGCACTGGCTGATGGTGGTGTGCATGCAGGTGTGAGTGTAGACGTCACAGGGAAGGAGGAGGGAGACGAGGAGGAGGGGGACACAGAGGTGGTAGTGACTGTTGGTATGTCTGCATCTGGTTGTTGCTTAGGTGAGTGTTTGTGGGATCTGTGGTGCTTGTGTCTGGATGAGCTGACCTTGGGTGTTGAGGTGTGTGCAGGCTGGTCTGATGGTGTGGATGGGATAGGCTGAGGAACAGGAGACAGAGACAGGGTGGAGGCAGTTAGAAGAGGGAGGCTGGAAACAGGGACAATGGCTGCCGTCAGTGCTGAGGCCAGAGCATTGAACGATCGTTGATGGGCAGCCTGACCCGAATGAATGCCCTCCAGGTAGGCATTGCTCCGATGCACCTCCCTTTCTACCCCCTGGATGGCATTCAAAAGGGTAGACTGCCCAACAATGAGTGTCCTGAGGAGGTCAATGACCTCCTCACTGAGGGCAGCAGGGGTAACTGGGGCAGGGGCTGAGGTGCCTGGGGCGAAGGAGACGCCCGCCTTCTTGGGCGAGCGGGCACGGAGCGTAGGCTGAGGGGCTGCTCGGAGGGCGGGGCTGGTGCGCTGGGTGGCGGCTGTACCTGTAGAGGCGGGGGGCCCGGATGTGTCCGCCACCGCTAGGGAGCTCCCATCCGAGGACGTGTCGGTGTTACTGGTGTCACCACCGGTCCCCGTTGTGGTGCTCCCCTCGCCCTCCGTATCACTGGTGACCTCGGTGTCTGTACCACGGCCCACCGGGGCCTTGTGACTTGCAGCTCCCTCGTGCTCCGATGCCAAATCTCCTCCGCCTGATGATGCTAATGCACACATGCACAAGAAGATAAAGAAACAGGGTGGGGGGAGAAATAAAAACAGGTTGAGTGCATGCATTGTCAACACTGTTGGCGGAGAGGACAGACACAGGAGCCTCATGCACTAAGCCGCGCAATCGGGGTACACTACTCAGTACTTCTGACTATGCCAACAGGTATAGGGACAACAAACGCGCACATGGGTGATGCAGGACCATGGATAGCTGTACTTGGCACCCTACAGAGGTGGGGGGCGGGGGCACAGGGCCATGCCTAAAGGAGAGGCCTACACTACAGAAAGCGCCCTGGCCTAATGACACCCACAACCCTCCTCCCCCACCCAGACACCTCCACTGCGCATAAAGATAGCAGAATGTGCTGATACTCACCCCCTTGTGTCTGCTGTGATGTCCTCAAGCGCCCATCCAAATCAGGGTAGGCCACCGCCAGGATCCGGGACATCAGGGGGGTCAGGGTACGACTGGCACCCCTCCTAGGTTGGGAGGCCATCCCCAGCAGTGACTCGGCGGTCTTCCTGGTTCCGCGGCGGATGTCCTCCCACCTCTTGCGGCAGTGGGTGCCCCGTCTGATGTGGACCCCCAGGGCCCGGACTTCCTTGGCGATGGCACGCCAAATGTCGACTTTCTGATGGGCGCTGACCTAGTTGACATGTACAGGGTGGGAAATGAAATTCCATCATTTTTCTGCATGTTAGATCTGAATGCCCCCCCCTCCCCAACTTTGCCATGTGGCACATGCTCTCATCTGTTGTGCGTTGCACTCCACATTCGCTCCCCACCCCACCAACTTACATCCACCCCACTCCACACAGGCATAGCCCATTCAATGTGCACCCAGTGTACTTACCTGTTGGTCTGGAGGACCGTAGAGTAACGCATACTGGGGGAGGACCCCATCCACAAGTTTCTCCAACTCTTCAGACGTGAAGGCAGGGGCCCTTTCCCCAGTCGCAGCAGCCATTGTCACTTCCAGACCGAGGTCACAGCAGCACTTGCAGTATAGGTCCTCTCCTGTGGAAGATCAGGTCTCGAGTGATTAATCATGTAGAAAATGGCGGTCACGCCCGCGGCGTTGCGTACCGCGGCGGTGCGTACCGCGACCGCCGGCGCACCTCGTCATTGGCTCCTGAAACCCATAGGGTTCAATGTTAACCAATGCGGCTTCGTACAGCGGTCTTCGACCGCCTACCGCCACGGTGTGCCACGGCAGCGCATTGACCTCACATCCCATTGTCCCACTTCACAGGTCAGGCAGCCGCCAATACAAAAGGGCCCACATGGCTTAATTTCAACTGCGTCACACAGGCCTAGGCCTTGCATTGCCACACATACACACCTTTCAATACATAGATAACCGTGTGCTATGCAAGCTGTGGTGAACGTACCTGTGATTTCCTTGACTCTGTACTCCATGTTGTCCTTCCTAGGCACCGTCCGCTGGGACTTGCGAGGAGAAGGATGAATCTTCGCGTGTACCGACCCCTGGTGGACCGTTCGACAATGGAAGAACGCCATATTATACTACGATACCGACTTGACCGAGCCACTATACATGAACTGTGTGCCCAGCTGGAGCCAGCCCTGATGTCCCCCATCCGCCAACCCACAGGGATTCCCCCTTTGGTGCAGGTTCTGTCAGTACTCCATTTCCTTGCAAGTGGATCATTCCAAACAACAGTGGCCATGTCATCTGGGATGTCTCAGCCTATGTTTTCTAAGGTTTTGTCAAGAGTGTTGTCTGCCCTGACGAAATACATGCAGAGCTACATTGTTTTCCCTGAGGAGGATGATTTGGCCACTGAAAGGGTGATTTCTATGCCCTTGGACATATCCCCAACATCATTGGTGCCATTGATGGGACCCATGTGGCCTTAGTACCCCCAAAAGACGATGAGCAGGTGTACAGAAACAGGAAAAATTACCATTCTATGAATGTGCAGGTGGTCTGTTTGGCAGACCAGTACATCTCCCATGTAAATGCCAAGTTCCCTGGGTCAGTGCATGACGCGTATGTTATGCGTAATAGCAGCATCCCCTATGTGATGGAACAGCTACAGAGACACCGTGTGTGGCTAATAGGTGACTCTGGTTACCCCAACCTGCCTTGGCTATTGACCCCAGTGAGGAATCCCCGGACCAGGGCAGAGGAACGGTACAATGAGGCCCATGGGCGAACTAGGAGGATCATAGAAAGGACCTTCGGCCTTCTGAAGGCCAGGTTTAGGTGCCTGCATATGACAGGTGGATCCCTGATGTACTCACCAAAGAAGGTGTGCCAGATCATCGTGGCCTGCTGTATGCTTCACAATCTGGCATTGCGACGTCAGGTGCCCTTCCTGCAGGAGGATGGTCCAGATGGTGGTGTTGTAGCAGCTGTGGAGCCTGTGGAGAGTGAAGAGGAGGAAGACGACGGGGACGACACAGACAACAGGGACACAGTTATCCAACAGTATTTTCAGTAGCACACAGGTAGGAATCACCCACGCCATTTCACATTTCCTGAAAGCCTCCTGCATCTTTACTTTGTGTATTTCCCCCCAGTTCTTTTAAACTGATGTTTGATTTTCCCTTCCCTTTTCAGTGCTGTATGACCCACTGTGTGACTTCTGCTTGGTTAGCCCATGGACTAATGATTATTGACATCGGTATGTTTTCATCACAAAGTTAACTGAACATTATTGATCAGTAATGTGTTATACATTTGTAAATAATACAGGCTGACTCCTGAATGATTTCAGTGCAATGAGTGATTTATTTTTAGTGCTAGATATTGGTACATGATATTAAAACGGTGATGGGTGGGGGTGGAGTGATGTCCATGGCAGAGTCCAGTTCTCGGTCGCACAGGTGCATTGTCCATATGCCTGTGGAAGGATGGAGCAGGGGCAGTTCAAGGTTGGACAGGATGACGATGTGGGACAGTGGAATGACATCCGGGGGGATCTTAGGCTGGCGGGGGTCTTGGCATCCTACTCTGTCTTCCTGTGAGATCTCAGGTTCCTCTTGCGGGGTGGTTGTTCTTCAGCAGGAGGTGGGGTTCTGGTGGCCTGTCGTTGTGGTGGGGCCTCCTGTCCACTAGCGCCGGCGGAGGTGGTAGGCTGTTCCTGGTCCTGGCTAGTGACAGGGGCCCTTTGTGTTGCCACATGGTCCCGCAATGTGGTTTCTATCCGGTTGAGGGCCTGGACTATGGTCCCCATAGCGGTACCGATGTTCCAGAGTTCATTGCTGAACCCCATGTAGCGTTCCTCCTGCTGTGCCTGGATCTCGGTGAACCTGGCCAGTACCGTCGCCATCGTCTCCTGGGAGTGGTGGTATGCTCCCATGATGGTGGTGAAGGCCTCTTGGAGAGTGGGTTCCCTGGGCCTGTCCTCCCCCCCTGTCGCACAGCAGCCCTCCCAGTTGCCCTGTTTCCCCGGGCCTCTGTCCCCTGGACGGTGTGCCCACTACCACTGCCCCCAGGTCCCTGTTGTTGTTGGGGTGTTGGGTCAGTCTGGGTGCCCTGTAGTGGCGGACACACCGCTGATTGACCTGTCCTGGAGACAGAGTCATGGGCCCGCTGGGTGGGAGCTGTGCTGGTGTTCCCAGAGGGGGTTGGGTCTGCTGTGGCCTGTGTCTGTGTGTGGGGAACCCACTGTCCAGAGGTCCCCGATGGTCCGGGCTGGTCATCAGGTTCTAGGTCGACAGAGCTGCTGTCCTCACTGGGTGCCTGTTCTGGGGGTAGGATGGACAAATCTGGACCCTCCGTGGCGGTGTGTTGGCGTTCGGGCCCTGCAGGGGTAAAATAGTGTGGTTATTGTTTTTGTGTGTGCCATGGCGTGCATTTTGAGTGCCCTTGTCCCCCAGTGCTGGCATTCCCTTGTGGGAAGTGTTGTGAGGGTGGTTGGGGGGGGGGGTGTATGGGTATGTGCAATGGTCATGCTTTGGTGATGGGTGTCTATGGTTTGTGTTGGCATTCAGGGGTTGGTGTTGTTTAGGGTGGGTTGTGCTGGTGAGACATTGGCAGGGAGGATGTGTGCTGGGGGTTTGAGATTGGGGGTGAGGGTGGGGGTGTGGGTTGGCATGCTGGTGGTTGGGGGGGGGTGAAGTGGTTGAGATTCGACTTACCAGAGTCCATTCCTCCGTGTACTCCAGCGAGGCCATCAGGATGCAGGATGTTTACTACCTCTTGCTCCCATGCTGTGAATTGGGGTGGAGTGGGTGGGGGTCCGCCGCCAGTCTTCTGCACAGCGATGTTGTGTCGCGACACCATCGAGCGCACCTTCCCCCGTAGGTCGTTCCATCGCTTTTGGATATCTTCCCGATTTCTGGGATGCTGTCCCACAGCGTTGACCCTGTCTACGATCCTTTGCCATAGCTCAGCCTTCCTTGCTATAGTGGTGTGCTGCACCTGTGTGCCGAAGAGCTGGGGCTCTACCCTTATAATTTCCTCCACCATGACCCTGAGTTCCTGGTCCAAGAACCTGGGGTGTCTTTGGGGTGCCATGGGGTAGTGTGGATGAGGTGTGGGGTGGTGTTTGTGGTGATGTGCGTGGTGATGTGTGGTGATGTGTGCGTAGATGTGGTGTGGGTGATGATGTTGTGTTCCTGTGTGTGTTGTGCTTTGCGTTCCCTGTGCTCTCTCTCAGTGTATTGCGCCTTCTCTCAGATATTTGTGGTTGTAGGGGTTTGTGGGTGAAGTGGGTGTGTGTTTTATAGTTAATTGGGTGTGTGGGAGTGTTGTGTGTATGTGTATCAGGTGTGAGTATTTCAAATTGTCCAATGTGGCTGTGTTTTGGAGCTGTGTGTATATTTTGAGCGCGGCGGTGTGTACCGCCAATAGAATACCGCGGTTGAAAGACCGCCGCGTGGATTCGTGGGTCAGAATGGCATGGGTGTGTTTGTGTTGGCCTGGCGGTGGAGGTTTGGTCATCTCCAGTTTATCGCTGCCCGCTGATGAGGCGGCCTTCCGTGGATGTCGGGTTTTTGGCGGTTTCACAGTTGGTGGTCAGAATGACCGTGGCGGTTTACCGCGGCCGCGGCGGTAGAATGGCGGACTTCTGACTGGCGGTAAGGGCCTTTTACCGCCGAGGTCAGAATGACCCCCTTAATTTTTCTTTTGGTGAACTTTATGAAGTCAAATTTATGGTAACGAGTTTCAGTTCTTGTTAGGTATATTTTATTTTATTTAAGCCCTTCGCTACCAGGCCTTTTCCCCTCCTGTGCCGAGCGTTTTTTGGGCTATTTGGGGCAGGTCGCGCTTAGGCCCTCATCAATTTTTTGTCCATATAAGCTACTGACACCAAACATGCATCCTTTTTTCCAACATCCTAGAGTTTGTGGGTTCCCCTGAGCGAGACCAAGAAATCTGCCAAAATAGAGCACATTTTTTTTTTTTTTTTAACAAAAATGGGAAAAAGGGCTGCAGAAGAAGGCTTCTGTTTTTTTCCCCTGAAAATGGCATCAACAAAGGGTTTGTGGTGCTAAAATCACCATCAACCCAGCTTTCAGGAACAGGCAGATTTGAATCAGAAAAAAACATTTTTCAACACAATTTTGGCATTTTACTGGGACATACCCCATTTTTACTATTTTTGTGCTTTTATCATCCTTACACTTAGTGACAGAAATGGGTGTGAAACCAATGATGGATCCCAGAAAGCTAAACATTTCTGAAAAGTAGACAAAATTCTGAATTCACCAAGGGTCATTTGTGTAGATCGTACAAGGATTTCCTACAGAAAATAACAGCTGAAATTTAAAAACAATTAAATTGAGGTGAAAAAACAGACATTTTTCTCCACATTTTACTCTTTAACTTTTTCCTGCAATGTCAGATTTCTGAAAGCAATATACTGTTACATCTGCCGGACTCTTCTGGTTGCAGGGGTATATAGGGCTTGTACTTTCATCAAGAACCCTAGGTAACTAGAGCCAGTAGAGCTGCACCTTGCAATGGGTTTTCTTTCTATATCAGATATACAGCAATTCACTTGGTGAAATATAAAGACTGAAAAATAGGTATCAAGTAAATCTTTGATTTTCCCAAATGGGCACAAGATAAGTTGTTAAGAAGCAGTGGTTGTTTGCACATCTCTGAATTCTGGGGTCCCCATACTAGCATCTGAATTACAGGGCATTTCTTAAATAGACGTCTTTTTTACACACTGTCTTACATTTGGAAGGAAAAAATTCAGAGCAAGACAAAGGGCAATAACACTTGTTCTGCTATTCTATGTTCCCCCAAGTCCCCTGATAAAAATTGTACCTCGCTTGCATGGGTAGGCCGAATGCCTGCGACAGTAAATGCAACATGGACACATCACATTTTTACATTGAAAACTGACGTGTTTTTTTTAAAAGTGCCTAGCTGCGGATTTTGATCTCTAGCTTAGGCATCTAGGAAAGCCTACCAAACGTGTGCATTATTGAAAACTAGACACCTAGGGGAATCCAAGATGGGGTGACTTGTGGGGTTTTCACCAGGTTCTGTTACCCAGAATCCTTTGCAAACCCTAAACTTTGGCCTAAAAAAGCACTTTTTCCTCACATTTCGGTGACAGAAAGTTCTGGAATCTGAGAAGAGCCACAAATTTCCTTCCACCCAGCATTCCCCCAAGTCTCCCAATAAAAATGGTACCTCACTTCTGTGGGTTGGCCTAGTGCCCACGACAGGAAATTCCCCAAAACACAACGTAGACACATCACATTTTCCCAAAGAAAACAGCTGTTTTTGCAAAGTGCCTACCTGTGGAGTTTGGCCTCTAGCTCAGCCGGCACTTAGGGAAACCTACCAAACCTGTGCATTTTTTAAAACTAGACACCTAGGGGAATCCAAGATGGGGTGACTTGTGGGGCTTTCACCAGGTTATGTTACCCAGAATCCTTTGCAAACCCTAAACTTTGGCATAAAAAATCACTTTTTCCTCACATTTTGGTGAAAGAAAGTTCTGGAATCTGAGAGGAGCCACAAATTTCCTTCCACCCTGCGTTTCCCAAAGTCTCCCAATAAAAATGGTACCTCACTTCTGTGGGTTGGCCCAGTGCCTGCGACAGGAAATGCCCCAAAACATAATGTGGACACATCACATTTATCCAAAGAAAACAGAGCTGTTTTTGCAAAGTACCAACCTGTGGAGTTTGGCCTCTAGCTCAGCCAGCACTTAGGGAAACCTACCAAACCTGTGCATTTTTTAAAACTAGACACCTAGGGGAATCCAAGATGGGGTGACTTGTAGGGCTTTCACCAGGTTATGTTACCCAGAATCCTTTGCAAACCCTAAACTTTGGCATAAAAAATCACTTTTTCCTCACATTTTGGTGAAAGAAAGTTCTGGAATCTGAGAGGAGCCACAAATTTCCTTCCACCCTGCGTTTCCCAAAGTCTCCCAATAAAAATGGTACCTCACTTCTGTGGGTTGGCCTAGTGCCTGTGACAGGAAATGCCCCAAAACATAATGTGGACACATCACATTTATCCAAAGAAAACAGAGCTGTTTTTGCAAAGTGCCAACCTGTGGAGTTTGGCCTCTAGCTCAGCCGGCACCTAGGGAAACCTACCAAACTTGTGCATTTTTGAAAACTAGACACATAGGGGAATCCAAGACTGGGTGACTTGTGGGACTCTCACCAGGTTTTGTTACTCAGAATACTTTTCAAACCCCAACATTTGGCAAAAAAGCACTTTTTCCTCATATTTTGGTGACAGAAAGTTCTGGAATCTGAGAGAAGCCACAAATGTCCTTCCACCCAGCGTTCCTCCAAGTCACCAGATAAAAATCATACCTCACTTGTGTGGGTGGCCCAGGTGCCTGCAACATAAAAAGGCCAAAAACCTGTAAAGATCGAGGGGATAGAACAGCGAGTTGATAAGCACATATTTTTCTTTTATACATCTTTAGGCTGATTCTGCTTTGGGGAACTACACAAGGGAGGTATCATTTTACTTGGGAGACTGAGGGGAACGCTGGGTGGTAGGATATTTGTACCCGAGCAGTGATCCTATAAATAAAAGTGAGAAAATATACTTTATTAAGTAAATTTTAAGGTTTGCAGAGGAGTCTGGGTAAGAAAATGTTGGGTGATCCACACAAGCCGCACCTCCCTACACTTCTTGGGCCTGTCTAGTTTAAAAAAATGTTTGGTAGATTTCCCTAGATGAAGGCCACACCCAGGACCAAAAACATAGGTGCACCCCCCAAAAAATAGGTAGTTCAATAATGGATCATTTTGATGTGTCCACATACTTCTGTGATGTTCCCAATACTAAAATTGTGAAAAGAAACACACTTAGGTTATGTTAAAAAGACCCCTCACCCACCAACTAAGTTGGTGGAATGCTTCATCATTGAGGTCCCACCCGAGACACCTAATGTGTCATGAGTGTGTTGCGACTCCTCATTACAGCAGAGTAGGTTTTGACATTTTTACCACACATACTAATTGGATTTGGCATGAGGGTGAGTGATGGTTCAGTAGATCAAATTTTATTAACACAAGATTTCACAAAAATGAAATGCACTGTTAATAACTGAAAGGCCATAAAACTGAACCAATGACTCACAGCTCGTGAGCTGTAAAGCCACGACAAGGCACCAACCACTTTACAGTCCATTCACACACCTTTCATACATGACATGCACAAAACCATTCATGCCACCAGCAATGGGCCCAGCACATTACAACACTCGCATCGACAGACAGTGCCACTCAAGGGCCCCTCACATACATACGACCACATGCCTGATTAAAAAATATATATATGTAGATTTATACAACGTGGCTTATCACCCATGAGGGTCTCAAGGTGCTGTCCATGGGCACAGGGAGATTAAGTGATTTTCCTAGAATCACAGGATGTAGCACCGTCGCGGAGGATCAAACCCCGAGCTCTAGTGCCCGAGGCGGTTGCTCTGACCGCTGCGCTACATCCTCTCCCAGCAATCACACCAGCTGATGGGAGTGTGTGGACTGGTGTTTAGCTGGCAGCGTGTTGGAGTGGCCAACAGCAAGTCACTATTTACACTGCCAGCCAAGCACCACTCCACGCACACCGCCATCCCTTTTTTTTTAATCAACAAAGAAACCACTAACTAATTATAAGTAAGTACAAAACACAAAAGCTCTAACTATATACATGACAGTAATGTCAAAAAAGAAATGGAACATATGAAATGGGCAGTTTTGTGGTTCTAAAAATTCTGGACCCATGTAATTTACTTTGCCACAGCAGTACGATTTTAGTATCAAAAGACCGATAATGACTAGTACACTAAGCATGAGCATTTTCGCTCAATTCCAGCAGCGTTTTCACCTCGAAATCGCCATTTTCGTCCTGCACTCGTGGTTCCCATTTTATACACGGCAGCCATTTTTAAAAGTTGCCCTCACATAGGCTTATAATACAGTCAGATTTGATTCCAAGGACACGTACACCTTGATTGACTTTTCTCTGACCTGGGCAAGCTGGAACCATTGCCTCAGGCCAAACCTGTTTGGTCAGTCCCTCCCCCAGTGGCCGAATCAGATAGCATCAAGGCACACCATGTCATAAAACCCTTATTATCGCTCACACACCCTACCTAACTTGCTCACACCTGCACCTGCTCTTTTCTTCTTCTTACTTTACGAGGGGGAGGTGCCCGTTTTTATTGGGGGTCCACACTTATCTGATGTAAAATACTAGGCCTTGCCGGGTAATTTATTATGGGTTGAATGACATGAAATATGAGGTTTCATCATGACACTGTTTTTTTCCTTTGTAGTGAAAACATGTGAATGACCAACCAAAATGTCAAGAATGTTTGCCTGAAGCTTAAAAAACTGTATATAAGGAAACCTGACTTTGCATTGAAACACAGTCTCCTGAGAACATACAAATCGTGCTGTTGTACTTCTAGGACACTTGTCACTTGGTTGCAGCCAATAAATTCGATCTTTGACTTCACCTAGAAGACTCTGAGTTTCTGTGGTCTGAATCAGGAAAGTACCCGAGGTCTTTGGGTGTACCCTGGCACCGCTGGGTTACCGGATCAGTACCGGTTCTGAAAAACCCAGTACCTCAGTTGGCGCCCAAACGTGGGGCGATACCAGCGGTACCGGTCCAAGCCTGAGGTCCGTGGGGAGCTTCGTGTGAAAATTCTGGAGGAAGGCCGCCACTTCATCGACCCCTGCATGTCGATGTGGTCCGAAAGTCTTTGTTGCGAGGTTCCCCGCTTCCCGACGGCTATGAAGGACTGCTGCCCTGGCTATCGCCCTGATTTGGACCCTTGATTTTTGGTAGAGCGAAACGATAAGACGAGTCTTCTGGTGACGTCATCGATATTTTCAGTTAAGTATAAGTGGAGCATCTCCCACTCCTTAGTTGGACAGTTGGTTTGGTCCTTAGTTGGACACTTGGTTTGGTCCTTAGTTGGACATTTGGTTTGGTATCCCTTTGGGATCACTTTGATTTGGAACTTGCAAGTACCAAAGCCGAAAGACTCGTGTATTCACGAGACTATCGTAAACGATAATCCTTTGAAGTTTGAAGCTAGACTAGTGAGCGAAGATGCCTGGTCTTAGCAGACTTGGAAATTTGTTTTGTCTTGGTTGTAAAAGGGACTCCCGGTTGGAGGACTCATGTCCGGTTCCTCCGATTGGAACTCCAACTTATGAACTATATGTGAAGCACGGAGTAGGCCCCATCACGTTTAATAAAGTATGGGTCCGCTATTCTTGGAAATAATTGAGAAAAGTTTTCTTTTTTTTCTTGTCAATATGACTTACAACTAGGATCTGCAAACGGTTCTGTAAGTAAATTGCAACGGCGCTATTTATGAAAAATGGCTAAAGCGCGCTGTATTATGTGTACTGAGTGTTTTCTGTTTATATCTGAAATGAGCTCAATGTGTGTTTGTGGGTCTTCTTGATGTTTACAGTTTGTTAAGTAAAATGTTGGTTAATTAATATTAAGTAGAAACTTAGAAAAAATCCAGAAATGAACCATGTGATGTGCTAACATAGCTATATGTTGCTCTTTAATTTATAGAATGAGCAATTGTGCACATATACAAAACTGCCGTTAAATGCTTAATAAATTAGAAAACACATTCAATAGATATAAATAGGGCCCCCCCCCAAAAAAAACGAAATTATCTATTTTCAATTCAGCCAGCACTTTCCCAGTTAAACATGGGTGGAATTTTGCATAACCTTCCTTTTAAATGAAAGTGGCGCAAAAATGTGACGCATTTCAAGTTAGGCTTATGCGCTTAGGCTTGTGAGTTAATGTATCCCAAATAATAGGCAAGGGATGCAGCTTGCTTTTATATGTGGAATTATCACAAAAAAAAGAATAATTGGGTTTTTTTTAAAAAAAAAAAAAGAAAATTATTAATTATGGAAAAATTATTTAAAAAATAAGTGCCTTTCAAAATCGTTTTTTAATATTTATAAAGCTTAATACCTATACTATGACCTCCTAACATTAAAATTTAATTTAAGTTATGTTGCACCACTAAAATGACATTTGTATGTGCAATTTTCCCTTGGCGCAGGAGCAAACAAGCTCATTTCTATAAAGTATAAGTTAATATTTTCAATGGCTGACTCATCGGTATCATGTGATTTCTCTATTGAGATGTTCTAAGGTAAGGAGGAACACCTAGACTTAATCATTGAGGCAAATATGTGTTTACCCCATTAGACAATGCCACTGTGTGAGGAAATCCATTCAGATAGAATTCTCATGTAGCTATAGATGGCAGAGAATAATGGAGAGAACCCAATTAAAGATGCTAGAGACCCTGTTTTGCCCTTCTGCCTTTGTCTTTGTATTTTATGCCCATGGTGTATGGCTACTCCTTTGAAGATTGCAGACCACCTGCTTGCAGTCCCCTTGCTAAAAACCATGAACTGTTTTTTTTACTAAATTGAAGGAAACTAACAACTGTGGCACATTTCCTACGTCACTAGATTCTGTGGGTATCAAGTCATAATAACCTGCAGGACATTGATTTAAGCCTAATTCCCATCAGTGACAGCTACAGATGAAAGACGGACGTCTTGGCCCTACAGTCTCAGCACCCAGAAAGTAGCAAAGCTGGACAGCGATCGCCAGCGCATGGTATCGTACTTGCTCCATCAGACGGCGTTGGACATCACAAAACCAAAGTTTCAGTGTAAAAGAGCTAAAGAGAAGGATTCCTGTTGTTGATGGCAGAGCTGTTTTGAGGTTTCATTTCTCTACCTGTCATGTGCTGGTAACCTCTGACAGTGTGCAATCCCTTGAGCCCCTTGGCCTGAGTTTTGGCCACACACCCCCTTTTTCTTTGCTCCAACGAAAGAAGGGCAGTGCACCGGAGATTTCAAGTTTGGAAAAAGGCACTATATTGTGGTGCCCATGAAAGAGCAGCTTGAGCGTCCTCTGACACTAAATAATGAGTGTTGGAGTCTGAAAGTGCTGCTGAGCTTGAGCTATTTCCCAATTAATGGTGCTTGCCTCTGCACGAGATGATTTGTGCCCTTGATCAATGAAGAGCACATTGTTTGTAGTGTCTGCCACAGAGGAGAGACACTGGTGCATTGCTTTAAGACATTGAGACTTTCGAGTGAGCTGTGGGTGTTTGCCAGGAGGGCACTCCAACTAAGCAGTACTTTTCTCACGTAGAGGCCTGAATTGAGAGGCCCATGCGAAAGAAAACAACAAAAGAAAAATTGATGGACAATAGAAGCCTGCCAGAGAGGCTTTTTGAACGGACTCTGGGCATAGTTGGTTTCACAAGAGGTTTCCGTGTGATTGTATAGACTAGGTGTTAGGATACTGATTGTTTTGCTGGCATTGTTTTAAAGTACTATTCTGTTTAGTAAAAGCAGAATAAAGTCCATTTTCTGTGGAAAGAGTACCCCCTTTTCACCTTAGAGCATTGATGAGAGTCACTACTGTTCCACCTGAACATACAAAAATTACTGAAATGCAGAGGAGCCCTAAAAATGTTACTAGATAATTTTAGGATTTGCTTTTTGGTTAGGGTTGTGAAAAAGTATTATTTCATAGTGGTCACTACTTTCTCCCGTTGTCTATATGTTCTTAATAACGTGTTTTCTAGTGTCTTTTAAACATGACGTTGCCATTTATGGGTAGGATTGTTTTTCTCTACTCAATTGACTTCTGCACCCACTTCCCAACCTATGTCTTTTCCTACTATTGTTTCTTTGCACTCTTTTCACCCTTTTCCTGAACATGAGCAGGTTAGAAGATCAGAATTCGTAAGCAATTCTTTTGTACAGCTTCTGCATCAACACTAGTTAGTAGTGAACATCACTAATTGTTGGGTGTGTGATCTTATGCCACCTACTGCAGATAGAGGTATTCCTTATTTTGTCCTGCCATATGTGGCCTTTTTGTGCTACTTCATGTTCGAGGAGACCTGTCCAGAGAGAGTTACCAAGTACTAGAATTTTGCTCCAGCAACATCTCCATGGCCTTATAAACATAGACCTGGACTCAGATTAGCATGAGAATAGGTTTATTGCCTATGTAAGGGCAAAAGGAGGGTTTGTGGTTCTAAAAATTCTGGACCCATGGTATTTACTTTGCCACAGCAGTACGATTTTAGTATCAAAAGACCGATAATGACTAGTACACTAAGCATGAGCATTTTCGCTCAATTCCAGCAGCGTTTTCACCTCGAAATCGCCATTTTCGTCCTGCACTCGTGGCTCCCATTTTATACACGGCAGCCATTTTTAAAAGTTGCCCTCACATAGGCTTATAATACAGTCAGATTTGATTCCAAGGACACGTACACCTTGATTGACTTTTCTCTGACCTGGGCAAGCTGGAACCATTGCCTCAGGCCAAACCTGTTTGGTCAGTCCCTCTCCCAGTGGCCGAATCAGATAGCATCAAGGCACACCATGCCATAAAACCCTTATTATCGCTCACACACCCTACCTAACTTGCTCACACCTGCACCTGCTCTTTTCTTCTTCTTACTTTACGAGGGGGAGGTGCCCGTTTTTATTGGGGGTCCACACTTATCTGATGTAAAATACTAGGCCTTGCCGGGTAATTTATTATGGGTTGGATGACATGAAATATGAGGTTTCATCATGACACTGTTTTTTTCCTTTGTAGTGAAAACATGTGAATGACCACCCAAAATGTCAAGAATGTTTGCCTGAAGCTTAAAAAACTGTATATAAGGAAACCTGACTTTGCATTGAAACACAGTCTCCTGAGAACATACAAATCGTGCTGTTGTACTTCTAGGACACTTGTCACTTGGTTGCAGCCAATAAATTCGATCTTTGACTTCACCTAGAAGACTCTGAGTTTCTGTGGTCTGAATCAGAAAAGTACCCGAGGTCTTTGGGTGTACCCTGGCACCGCTGGGTTACCGGATCAGTACCGGTTCTGAAAAACCCAGTACCTCAGTTTATGCTCATGGTATTTCCTAGAAATGGTTTTTGTGTGGTAACTCGTGAAACAGACACCAACACACAGCCCAGGCTTTGAAGGAAAATCTGGGCAGTACATTTGAGTCTGCCTCCGGATACCTCTTCGAGCACAGACTCTACATTTCTTAGCTGGAAAGTCGTTTTTGGGTGTGGACGGAATGTGCTCAGCAAAGTGGCGATCTTTCAATCTAGCCACATCCTCCACCACTGCTTCTCCAGGAACTCTGGCCTGTTCCACCACAATAAGGCTCTCTATCACTGACTCCTGAAATTTCACAAATGCAATCTTTGCCTCTGGAGAACTATCCTTGAACACAATAAAAGCATTAAAAGTTGCCAAGTGGAAGAGGTGAACCGCTAACTTGAGACTCTCAAATAGCAGTATAAGGTTCCAACCTCTAATCAATTCTATCTACACTTCCTATGTGCTTATTATAATCTAAAATGCACACAGGTCTGCGCACTTTGGCAACCTGACCCCAAACAGTCACAGGGGAAGTACTCTCATCATGGATGGTAGTTAGCATGAACACATCCCTTATGTCTGCAAAGTTCATAGCTAGCAGCTCATCATTCCGCAAGTCCCCTCTCAAGTCTTTTACATACAAGGGGCCAGATGTATCAAAGGGTTTTACCCATTCTGTGTCTATGGGAAAATGCTATAGTACATATGGCCCAAGCTCCCTTGGATAGCCTTTTTGGTTCAAACGGATTGTGCCACAAGCAACAGTGTCCACTCTAAACAATTCCTTGAACAACTGCACTCTAGTGTAGAAGTTATCTACTTACAAGTGGTACCTTTGCTAAAAAGTCATCTTCCAAGTTCCCACACAATTTTCTCACTAACTCCAAAAGTGGACAGACAACCAGGGGGGTCAATACTAAAATCCCTACCAGTGTAGACCTGGAAATTATACACATATCTTGCACTACGTTCAGACAGAATATACATTTTAATTCCATACCATGCCCTCTTGCTAGGAATGTACAGCCTAAAGACCAAATGGCCCTTGAACAGGGCCAAATACTCGTCCACAGCGATTTCTTTGCCTGGGACATAGACCTCTGAAAAACGATCTACAAAATGATCTAGGACAGGCCTAATCTTAAGAAGATGGTCAGAATCAGGGTGATCTCGTGGCAAGGCTAAAGCATTGTCAACAAAATGCAACATCCGAAGAAGAAGGAAATTCCGATTATGACTCATGGTCAAAATAATAGGCTGAACCCCACTAGGAGGCGCGACCCTTGCCCTAGGGGCCACCCCCCAAACTCACACACACGATCTCTGGTGTCTAGGTGGCTTCTGCCCCGCTTGGGGGCAGATAGGCCTAAAAATAATAGGCTGATATGCCCCCAAGGGGGGTAGAAATGGCCAACAGTTCTATGCCCTCCTTGGGGGTGACCCTTGCCCAAGGGGACCCCCCCCCACAGAAAAAAACAAAGAAAAAATCCCTGGCGTTCTAGTGGTTTCTGCCCTTGTGGGGCAGATAGGCCCAAAAATAATAGGCTGATCTGACCTTAAAGGGGGTAGAAATGGCCATAAATAATATGACCCCCTAAGGGTAGCAACCCTTGCCCAAAGGGGCCGCCCCCAAACAAAAAACACACACAATCCCTGGTGTCTAAGTGGCTTCTGCCCCCCTTGGCGGCAGATGGGCCTAAAAAATATAGGGTGCTCGTCCCCCAAGGGGGGCAGAAATGGCCAACAGTTCTATGCCCCCGTAGGGGGGCGACTCTTGCCCAAGGGGCCACCGCACACAGAAAAAAACAAAGAAAATAATGCCTGGCATTCCAGTGGGTTCTGCCTCCCTTGGGGGCAGATCAGCCTACAAATAATAGGCCATAAGTAATATGCCCCCGAAGGGGAGCGACCCTTGCTCAAGGGGCCACCCTCTCAAACAAAACACACACACACACTATCCCTGGTGTCTAAGTGGCTTCTGGCCCCCTTGGGGCAGATGCACCTAAAAGAAATAAGCTGATCTGCCCCCAAGGGGGTTGGAAATGGCCAACAGTTCTATGGCACCCATGTGGGCAACCCTTGCACAAGGGGCCCCTCCCCCCCCCACCACAGAAAAACACAAAGAAAAAAATCCTAGTGTTCCAGTGGTTTCTGTCCCCCTAGGGCAGCAGGAATGCTAAAAGAGATATTGAGGGAAAGGAAAACCCTTTCCTTCCCCCCAATGCCTCTTTGTTAGGAATCCCCCCCGGCCAGTAGAGAAACTCACCTGTTTCTCCTAACACGCGCTAGAAACAAATGGCTTCCAGTGCGACTGGCAACCTCTAATGATGTCAGCTCGCAATCGCTCGCTGATGTCATTAGATTGGGGGAGGTGAGCAAGGGGTCCAAGGGGAAGCGATTCCCCTTCCCTCCCTGCCTGGGGGGTGTAAACATTAGAACAAAACACAGCGTCAACATGGATCTACTTGGCAGAGTATCATTAGCGCATCTATTCAACACCGCAGTGATTCAGTCATTTTGTCGATTTGCATTTGTTTAATGAACTCCTTAAATAACCTCGAATTAGCATCAGAATGTTGGGCTTCATAGAAAACAATTTAGTAACACAAATTTGGAAAACATCTAACTAGGGTCTCTGTCAAAAGCAGTTGGTACCTAGAAAGGAAAGGCAAACAGACAATTACAATTTCATTATCATATAGTTACCCTCCGTAATGGGTCAGCATATAGAGTCAGTCTTCGTCCTCAGGACAGTAGTCGGTCCGCCATCAGCCAGGACAGAACAGCAAAGTCTCAGAAACTAGGGCAGAAAGTTCTTCCCTCTTAAGGAGGAGAAGAAATAGATATCGGGCAAGACAAGGTGAGGATGGTTTTGAAGAATCAAAGCAGCAAAGGTAAAAATGGAATGCCAGAGTAACAGCAGGGGTGACCCTCTAATGGCTGATGTCTCCTTGTGACACAACGTTAAATTGAATTTGCCAGACAAGTCTCTAATTTCCCATTGGTCAGTATTTGGTGCACCACTATCTCTGGCCAATGGTTGAGTGGTCACCTCACTAGAATTTTCACCTAAGACAGTTCTCATGCAGTTCATTGGCTCCTGTGATTTACGTCTTCATCTGGTGAGATGGCAGGTAAGAAAAGCTACACGCATGGCCTCAGTTAGTAGCTCCATTGTCTCTACCAGTTCAGGCGACCTTGCACCTGTTGCGAATTACACTGTTGCATTCAGCAAGAATGTCTCCTTGAGCAAGTCGAGTCCCATGAGAAAGAATTTACTACGGTTACACACATCTTTAGCTTCTGGAAAAGTACAGCTTTATGTCCTTCAGGAAGACAGCACAGTGCATGTTAGAAAAAACACATTTAACATGAGACCAGGCAGCTAGGCCCAGACTCTTGCTATCTAACCCTAATGATTTATTCAACAAAATCTTAACATATAACTCTTAATTCTAAAACAGAATCATACATTAGTACATTAATAATTCATTATTAATCAATTTCATTATTATTTATTGTATACATTGGTGGCCACTCCCCGTGGGCACGTTTCAAATACGTACATTAGAAACATTTATTGCGTTTTCTATGCGGCTTCATTGTTCCCTAATTTGCAAGCAGTTCATGTTAATTTTGATTATAAAAGTTACACTCCAACAATCCCTCCTCTGATGACTCTTGTCATCACACAAAACCTTCCTTTAACTACTTTATCACTTCTTGATCTCTTTCATCTCAAGTTCTTCCTTTTGTTTTGCCTTTTCATATTTTGCTGTGAACATTTTCTCCCTTTTCTTTTCTTCCCTCCTCGCTTTATGTTTTGCCAATTTTACTTTAATCCTTTTGTTAATTTTGCATGATAACCATAGCCCAAATAAACAAGCCAGAACAATTACTATCCCCTGTATTAATTTTCCCAATAACCCATGCCAAATATTACTAAACCAGCTTCCCACTTTTGCAAATCCTTTTCCAACCTTTTCCCAAACTCCTGGTTCCTTCAGTTCCTTCAAATCTACACTATCTCTTGTTAGGTTAGTAAGCATACTTCTAATCTCATTACTATTGTTAGGTATGTAGGCACAGCAATGACGCTCATTAAGCATCTTAAAGACCCCGCCACTCTTCGCTAAAAGGATGTCTAAAGCAAGCCTGTTCTGAAGAGTCATGACCCTCTCCGCAGCCAGTTCAGTATCCATCAGGGGTATAGCCCCTGTGAAGTTTGTCAACGTGTTATCCACAATAGTTGACAACTTTTGAATCTTTACTGAGTTTAAGACAACCCCTACTGAAGGAATTATTGCTACAAATATGTCTCCTACTACGCCAGGAGCAGTTTTTCTCTTTTGTCTAGCACAAAGTAATTCAGTCACTTTCGGGAATTTCTTTCAATCTTCCAGCTGGTAAATCTTTGGGAAAACTATCCCCAAGTAACATGTCCCATACCATCCCTTTGGAAGACGGTTACACTCACTCGTTCCCACAAACACATTGTTATAATATTACTTTGGTCGTGTTATGCAAAGCCTACCTACATGTTTTGCATCTAAAGCTAGCTTCCCTTGTTCCCTAATCCCATTGTAATTACCATTATTAAGAAATTATTGTTGCGGCAAGCCCTTTTCTAATTTCCCTTTTAAAACCCTCCTTCTATCTTCAGTGTGATCTAGAAACTCTTCTCTACGGGTGTAAGCAAGCATGTCAAATTAGTGCGGTGTGCCTATGGTGTGCTGATCGCTACTCTAGGTTCAAAGAGCCCTTTAATCAATTTTATGGCATAATATTTAGCTACACTATTCAGATCTTCTATGATAGGCACATAAGAGAATACAAGGTCATAGTTAAAGTAAAAATATTGCACTTCTTCTTGGTTATAGAAACGCGTTAGTAGCAGACTACTACTAATCCCATAGGTTAGTGGTAAACTATGATATGTAACTCCTTCTTGAACTGAAAGAGGAATTTATGTGCACACATAACAAGCCATTGCATCCATAGTGTCAACATACTCACTCAGCAAGCGATAGAAAACATTAATAGACAGTTCCCCTTTTGCATTAGTTTCATCGTGCAGATACTTTGTAGCTTGCTCAAACTTCTCCCAAGGTGCTGATGTAGCGGTCTCAGAAACTGTAGCATTGTTAGCTTCATTCTCATCCACTAATCGCATCTCCACAAACAAAGCTATAATGAATATCACGCCCACAACACCCAAAGCAACACCCAAATATTTACAACGCCTACTCCCCTTACTATCATCTCATGTACTAGGCATGACCTGTAAAGAATCAGAAAATTAAGTACCACAAATATAAATGACAACCAACAGAGGATGGTTAAAAGCTTTTTTCTTTCTTCTCTTTTTTTTCCCTTTACAGCAAGGCTAAGCAAAGCCTCTCTTTAGCAAGTATTTACAGATTCTTCATTCTTTCCCAGGGTCCTTTGCCAATCCGGTTAGCAGCTTGTCACAGTCAGTTTTCAAAAGTCACTTTAGGTTAATAGCGACACATCCAGTAATTTATCAGTCTCTGTTTTCAAGTTTCTTTAATTCAGTTTCAGCTTAACACAGTCTCTTTATCCTGTGGCTGAACTCAGGTATCATTGTACTGACCTGGAACTTCTCGATCAAAGCAAAATGCTAGGAACTCTTGTTGCCACTCTGCTGAAGTTGCATATGCCCATTCAGGACCTGTGTATCTTCGGTTTGCTATTCTCTTTCTTTTCAATTTGCGGTCACCTTGCAACTCTCCTTCACTCAGATCTTCTTTCCTTGTTGTATCTATGTCCTCCTCAAGTGTTTCAATGACCACCTTTCCTTTTGCTGTTCGCGACTCAGGCCACTTATCTATTTAAATGTTCCTTTATCGTTCGGCCTTTCTGGTGGCTGTTCAGTGCCCTCCTCTTGTGCTATGGTGTTTTCTCTTGCTGGGCCTGCAAGTGGCTCAGGAGGAGTCTGTATACTCGGACTTCCTTCTGTCCCAAATCCTTCGTCTTCTGGATCTGTCAAGGGTTGGACTTCAAACCCGTATCCGTCTGGTTCTGGTAGAACCTCTCTCTGGGTCGGTTCTCCTGGTGCCTCAGCTGAGATTTTGTTTACTGTTTGAGTGACTAGGCAGTCCTCAACGGGCTCTCCTCCAATCTCAGTTCCCCATTGATTACTCTCTGGCCCTGAGACTTCCTTTTCTGTAGCTGTTATTTTCGATAATTCAATTTCCTCATCAGTTGGACACATCACCTTCTTTGTGTTACTGGCATGGATCCAATTTGGAATTCCCACATACATCACAGCAGTGGTGGTTGTTAGTATCACTTGATACGGCCCTTTCAAACTTGGTTCCAAACATGACTTCCTCACATGTTTCTTGACAACAACCCAGTCACCAGCTTTCAGGTTGTGACCTGGATCATTTATCGTGGCAGTGTGGTTGCTTCCACCTGGTGAGAGAAAGAGCGGACCATGTCAGCCAGACCCTTGCAGTAGTCCAACACCATATCATCGGTGATATTCACAAGAGAATTCGCAGGTACTGGGGGCAATCACATAGCTCAGCTCATGAGGATTTCATGAGGAGACAGTCCTATTTTCTTGTTGGGTGTGTTTCTCATTGACATCAACACTAAGGGCAATGCATCCAGCCATTTCAAATTTGTAGCTGCACACATTTTTGCCATTCTAGACTTCAGAGTACCATTCATTTGTTCCACTAGTCCTGATGCTTCAGGGCGGTAACTGCAATGCAACTTCTGTTCAATGTTCAACGCAGCACACAAGAGCTTAACCACCTCATTGTTGAAGTGACTTCCTCTATCTGATTCTAAAGAGATCGGAAGCCCGAAATGTGGTATCAATTCCCTAAGCAGCAACTTCGCCACTGTGAGACTGTCATTCCTACGTGTAGGGTAAGCTTCAATCCAGTGACTAAAAATGCACACAATCACCAACACGTATCTCAGACCTCCACACACAGGCATCTTGATAAAATCCAATTGCATCCTGCTAAATGGACCTCCAGCTCTCCTAATGTGGCTCAAATTCACCACTGTCCCTTTCCCCGCATTCATCTGCTGACAGATGATGCACCGGTGACAGATCACTTCTGCGGCTTGTCTGAATTTTGGATTGAACCCATCAATTTTGAACAATCTTATCATGGCGTCTCTCCCAATATGTGCTTGCCCATGGTAAAAACTTGCAAACTGAGACAAAAGACTGTTTGGCAAAACCATTTTCCCCTCATCTGAAACCCACAAATCATCTGGTCTTTGTACACACTGCATTTTAAGCCATGAGCGTTTCTCCTCCCTGCTGGCACGACCCTGTAACAATTTTTATTCTTCCATTGTGTCAACCACCCTCAATGCGTAACCTGTGCATGTTTCATTTTCTGTTTCAGGTAATAATTCCCACTGATCCTTGAATGATATACAATTCAATGTGCAAAACCTTGCGATTTGATTTGCATATCCATTTCCCATTGACAAAAAATCTTGCAATTTCACATGGGCATTGCATTTCACCACTGCAATTTCAAGAGGTAACTGAATCAAGTACAACAATTCCTTGATTCTTTCACCATTTTTCACTGGAAAACCAGAAGAGGTCATGAAACCCCTCTGGGACCATAGCTGGCCAAAATCATGGACAATCCCAAATCCATATCTGCTATCGGTATAGACAGTCACTTTCAATTTGTCAGCGGCATGGCATGTCCTAGTAAGAGCAATCAATTCAGCCACTTGAGCAGAGTATAGCCTTTCAAGCCAAGATGCTTCTAGAATGCCAATGATTGTACATACAGCATATCCAGCTCTCAGTACTCCTACTGAGTCTCTCAGACATGAGCCATCAACAAAGATAATGTAGTAATTTTCTTCCAATTGAGTATCCTTAATGTCAGGTCTCGGTTTGGTGCACAGTTCAGTTACCTCAAGACAATCATGCTCTACCTCTTCAGCATCATCAACATCTGTATTTTCTTTGGGAAGCAGAGTTTCCGGGTTTAATACAGTACAACGTTTTAGAGACACATTTGGTGATCCCAATATGATTGTTTCGTACTTGGTCAGTCTGGCATTTGTCATGTGCTGGGTCTTAGTTCGGGTCAATAGTATTTCAACTGAATGTGGGACCATTACTGTTAAGGGATGTCCCATCACTATGCCTTTGCACTGAGTGAGGCTTTGACCAACTGCTGCAACTGCACGCAGACAACCCGGTAAGGCTGCTGCGACTGGGTCCAAAGTAGCTGAAAAATATGCTACTGGTCTGTTTGCACCTCCATGGACCTGGGTCAGGACAGACAAAGAACAAGCATCACGTTCATGACAAAACAGGACAAAAGGCTTTGTGAAATCAGGCATATCTAAAGCTGGAGCCCTACATATACACTCACTCCCTCAGCTCAATGAACGTCCTTATCTCTTCCTCGGACATAGTTAGGGTATCTGGGCCATCCTTAACCTCCTTAGCTGTCATTCTCACCAAGGGCTTGGAGATAACGGAGAAATTCGGGATCCACTGACAACAGTAGCCCATCATTCCCAGAAACATCCTGACATCTCTCCTGGATGTCAGGGGATTTATCTGTAATATGGCAGTCACTCTTTCCTTAGATATTTTCCTCAACCCTTTCTCGATCAAATGGCCTAAATATTTCACCTCTTTCTGACAGTATTGTAACTTCTTTGGGGACACCTTGTGCCCATTCCTTCCCAAGTGATTCAATAGGGCAATAGTATCATACTTGCAATCATCTGTAGTTTTGGAGGCAATCAACCTATCGTCAATGTACTGTACTAAAGTCGATTGGAAAGGCAGATCCAATGACTCCAAATCTTTTTCAGAATTTTACTGAAGATAGATGGTGACTCCAAAAACCCCTGATGGATTCAACACCAACTGTAAACCTTGTCCAGGAATTTGAAACTGAAAAGAAATTGGCTGTCCTCATGAAGAGGCACAGAAAAGAACGCTTGGGACAATTCAACGACTGAGAACCATTCTGCGTAGCATGGAACTTGGAACATGATCACAGCTGGGTTTGGCACTTTCGGGCAGCACTTTACCACTATGTCATTGATCTTTCTCAAGTCTTGAACAATTCAGACTTTCCCAAAGGGCTTTCTTAGACCCATTATAGGAGAATTACATGGGCTGCTCTTTACTTCCTTCAAGACTCCCTGTTTCACGAAGTCTGCAATTATCTGCGGTAGCTGTATGAGGGCATCCTGTGCCATGTGGTACTTCGGTTCTTGGGGAAACACGGCATTTGGTTTCACATCGACTTTGACTGGTTCTACTCCTCTTATCAGTCCCACTTCTTCTCCTGTCAAGTCCCACACCTTCTCTGTGACTTTCCCCTGCAGGTCTGCGGGCAAATCAGTCATTGTGAACATCGGGAAGAAGCTTATCAAGGGGTACTCTTCATCTGTAGTCTCTGTTTCTGGCTCTGAAATCTGACCATCATCTCCCTCGTCATCACTGTTTGTCTGTACCTCGATTCCCTCATTCAAACAGGTGATAGAACACCTCATCTTGCACAATAAGTCTCTTGCCAGTAGGGACACAGGACTTGAATCACAAAGTACAAACCTGTGCAATCCCTGAAAGGTACGAATTTCGACTTGAACCGGATCCGTGATCGGGTTGTTCAGGAGTTGGTTTGGCACTCCCACTATTTTTATTGTGCGTCCTGAAAGGGGCAATTTTGGAACCTCTGCACTTCTTACTGTAGAGCGTGTGGCTCCTGTGTCAACCAAAAATGAGACCTTGTGACCCATCACCTTCCCTTGCACATAGGGTCCCCTCTGATCTACTTCTAGGGACGCTGCAAGCCTGAACTCCTCACTATCTGAACTGTCATCTGACCATTCATCATTTATTCCATTCTCATCACGCAATGGGAACTATTGTACTGTGTTATTTTGACCCATTCCTTGACTTGTGACCTGTTGAGGAAGCATCACCTGTTGCTGTCCCATTGGCGCTAAGGGCAACTGCATTTGCTGTCTAGGTACCACTGGAATCTGCTGTTGCACTTGCTGCAGCTGTACTGGTTGCATACGTGGCATCTGCACCTGTTGCATGGGTTGGAGACCCTGCATTTGAACCATGTTATTCTGGAAATTTGGATTAGGACCCCTCATTCTCGGTCCTTTAACATTTTGAAATGCACTGACATCATTGCTTTGTTGAACCGCACCCTCCTGCACCATCATCGGGCACTCCTGCTTCCAATGTCCCACCCCCCGCACGCATGGCATGGGAACACCTTCTTCATCCCTTGCACGTCATTTTGGACCACCACGGTATTCAAATCTGGACCACGGTGGACAAAACCTCCTCGACCTCTGCCTCTCGTTTGCGTCTGAAACATTCCATTTCCCTGCAGCTGTTGCACCATCTGTTGTACTCCATTTCCCTGCAGCCCTGCTTGCGCTGCCTTAATTTGCATCCCCATCACTTTCTCCTTCAACCTTCTCTGCTCCAGTTCGATTTCATCACTACAGTATTTTGCATACTGCAATACCTCATCAATCGGCTTCGCTTGTCAGCAAATTAAATGATTTTTAATCATCTGGCTAATCTCTGGTCTCAGCCCTTCAACGAACCTGAACACAAGGTGATTCATGTCTTTCGGCTCTATGACTTCCATGCCACTGTATTGCTTGAATGCTTTCAACAACCTCTCATAGTAAGCATGTATCGACTCTTTGCCTTCTTGTGCCGTTCGATCAATCTTTTGCCAATCAATATTCTGCGGCAACACTTTCTGCTTCAAAAACTCTATTACCTTTTAGTAATGCTTCATTACCTCCGGAGAGGGTAACCCTATCCCTTGTCGGTTCTGCAGTTGACTAGTCAACATTTCTCTTGCACTCGAGCCACAAATCAGCAGGAACTATGATCTCAAACAATGTATTCAAGTCTTCCCAAAGACACTTCACAAGCTTCACAAATCTGTCTGTCTGCTGGTACCACTCTATCGGCTTTTCCCTCAGCCTGGGGAAGTCATTTGTGAAGGACAGAATATCACCTCTGGACCACGGTACGTGGACAAGAACCCCTCTAGCTGTCTCTCTCATGGGTAGCATCTTTATGGTGCCGGTGTCTGGCACTGGTTTTGCCTGCTGCTGCTCCAAGCAGTCACTTTTCCTTTTATCTCTCTTCTTTGCCCATCTGCCTTCCAACTTCTCTAAGGCTCCCCAAACCTGCACGCTCTGTAAAATTTCTTTAAGGTGTGCTTTCATCCCAGTAGACCTCATGTGGTCAAAATCTTTGGGTTCGAAGTCCAGTCTGTAATTCCTTTTTAGATGCTTAGTGTTGTCTAAGTCTATGCCATATTTGTCTGCTAGATTCGCCAACCTTTGATGCACCTTGCTCACTTCTTTAGTTATTTTTGGACACAGATACCTCAATTCTGCTTCATTGTATGACTCTAGCCTATTCACTCCCATGCTCCCTTCAACTAATCCAGCTGCTTCCACGCCCAACCTTACAAAATTCAGGTATTTCTCTCTCTTGGACCGCTCTGCTGTCGCAAGAGTAGGCTGTGGTGAACTCAGCTTGTCTAGCCATTCATTCAGTTGTTGCGCAGTCAGACCCTGCAACAAGATATTTCCAGCCTGCATCATTTGTGGTTGCGACATGTTCGTACTGGGTATCTGTGGAGTTAGTAGTCCCAACTCAGCCTGTCTCATTGTCTCTAGAGGGACCCCAATCGGACTGAAATCCAACAAGGACCTAGATCTCTCTGCTATCTGTTCTCCCAGTGTCCTCCCTTGGGAACTTCCTGCGAACCCTCCTCTTAGCATCTCTTGAGTCATCACCCCTTGGTCAGATACACTAGGCTTTGCCTGTGCATACAAAGGTACGTGTGGACCAACTGTAATCGGCAAAGATATAGCAGCTTGCGCCTGCCTGTCTCCCAAACCCTGTGGAGCATTAGCTCCCATAGTCTGATTCTTTACGGTGCTGTGACTGACTGTGGTCCTGTGACCGAAGCGTAATTTGGAATCATCTGTTGCTACGGCTGGGGCAGCTGAAGTGGAGTTGGCTCCATTTGTACCAACTTTGATCTGGTATATGCTTGGTCGGGTGGTACCATTAAATTCATAGTGGTCTCTAATACTGGAACATCAGGGGAGAGCCTCTGAACCGGTGGTGGCTGCAACTGTGTCTGCATCGCTGGAGCAGTGGATACGCTGACACTATTCTGTGCTGGAGCTGGTGTCGCGACTGTATTTAACTGGGCTGTATGCGCTGTTCCCTGATTCTGTGTTGAATTTACAGGACCTGCACTAGTACTTGGTCTGTTGTCATTCATGGCATATGGCGGTGGACGATCCTGTAACAACTGGTTAAGGAACTCATCATCATCTGAGTCATCTACATCTGCCCAAGACCTGTTATTCTCTTTTCCTCTATTAGAACCCTTGTCTGTTTTACAAGTGGCCTTTCTTCCTTGTGCGTCGGCTTCTTGATTGATTGCCGGAAACATCCTGACTCCATCTATTATTTCTCTTCTCCACATCCTGGTCTCATTATCCCACCTAGCCTCCGCTAGCGCCTTTTCTGCTTTTCTCATTCTCCGCTCAAACTTTTGCTGCCTTTGTCGTATGGCCATTAATTCCCAAATTGCTAATGCCTCAAACTGTGCTGGCCTTGGAGGCGACTTCTGCTTATTTAACGCCTTCCGCAAATTCTTTAGAACCCCTATGTTGAATGTCCCATTTTCTCGAAACGCCAAACACCCATCTTTCTCTGTTAATTTGCATCATTGCTTTAGCCAAAGACATGATGCGACTCCCTTCTCCTCCATTACGGCATAAGCCGGAGTATCCTCTGGCGGTGTAGGCTCCACCACACTCGCAATAATGTACACATCTCCCCTCAAAGCGCTCTTTAGAGCTTTGAAGAACTTCATTTTTGCGTCTCTTATTTCGTTTATAACTGAATCAGGAAGAGACTTTAATTCCCAGCACACCCTTTACCTACCGTCCCAACCAATCGCCTCTCACGGACGGCTGCCAATCCGTGCGCGACCCTTCTCACTAACTGACCTATCCCAGCACGGTTCCAATGACATCACACTCACACATACTTATTCATCGTATACATTGGTGGCCACTCCCCGTGGGCACATTTCAAATACGTACATTAGAAACATTTAATGTGTTTTCTATGCAGCTTCATTGTTCCTTAATGCAAGCAGTTCATGTTAATTTTGATTATAAAAGTTACACTCCAACAGACGTCAGTCACTTTCATTGGTTTGTGCGCTTGTCTTTTAAAATCTGCATTAGTGAAAAACATGCATATGTCATGCCTTTTCCGGTGTTTAGCCCTCCTCATGCGTTCTGACCAACTACTGAAAACACACAAGGCTCAATGTTTTCAGTCAGGTTTCTGGACTACTTTTTCTTTTTATTTAGCAGTGTGATCTCGCTAGGCAGTGGTCATGCGCTTTGCATAACATCGATCCTATTACATAGGTGATTGCACTTTTGCCAGATACATGGATAATTGCACTTTTGATGATAGGCTTCACTGCGAGTGAACTTTTATTTCCCTTTGTGTGTCTGCTTTGCGCTGATGTCGGCCATTGGCTCGCTTATATGAAACTTTTACTTTACAGTTTATATGGCAATAAAAGTCTGGTTAGTTATGTGAAACTGTTTTACTGTTCATTTTCAATTTAACTGGCATGAAAAGTCCTGTTAGGAGTTTACAATGCTAATCGCTCTAATTTAAGCAAACGCGAGACCCATTACATTGCAAATGCTTGGTACTCCTTGGTGTACGTGCAGTATGATCTAAAAAAGTTGTAGGTGCGCCGAACATCTCTTATTGGGCTAATAGAAAGGTTACAACTGCTCCAACATTCAATACCATCGTAAAGAACTACAGATGAAGGCTCAGTGAACTGGAAGACTACTTTCCTGTTAATTAGCACATTAAATGAATTAAATTACACTGCTCAAGTGCACATTCAGACACTCATCACTCACAAAAGCACATATCTATCACACACAGTCACAGTTTCAGAAACGAGGTCCCCAACATCTTACCCCACCTCAAACACTATCGCTGTATGCCAGATTTCTCTCCTCCAGGCCCACAACATTCTCATCCACACGATGAACTCATCTCAGATCCATGCAAGGAGTCGTACCTTTCCCTATGAGACGGGGGTTACGATCTCCAAAACGCACTGCAAATTTATGAGTACTTTTCTCCTTAAGAAATAATCTTTGGTAATTCTTTGTTGCTTTCCATGTTCTACAGCACCACATTTTAGCGCATATTTTCCCATCAGCTCCATCAACCAGGGATATTTGTTTTGTAATATGCATTCCACCCCTCACAAAAATAAAGGATTTTCACTCAATGCACCCTGGAGTGGGGGAGGGACACCCTGTATACACATAACATCCTTACAACAGCTCTCAGCTTCTATAAATGGTATTTCCGCGTTCATTGCTTTCTCTATAACAAATTTTATTCCTATGCACAGGCGACAACTATCTGCCAACAAATTAGATAATGTAGTCCTTTTTCTAGCATTGTGCAAGGGCACAATATGTCTGTTTGTTGCCAACTTCTTCATATCTATCAAGGACGATTTAATCACTGCACAGGCAGTGCACTCATACTTTTCTTCCTCTAACAATCGGAATACCATCTCACCTTGTAGTCGCAAGAGGTAGCTCCTCTCAACCCTCACTTTGCAAACCCTGGACGGTGTCATTTAATATATAGTTTTTGGGGGGGCTAGTGACACCCAGGAGATTTGCCCACCCACCAACCCATGTAAACTGAAGTGCAGAGGTTTTGGTCAGATGGGCCCCCTTCACCTGTATTTGTATTTTTTAAATGTCTGAAACGAGCACATACATTATGGGCAGTCATTCATGTGATGACCCTTTGAAAATATTTTAGCTAGTGAGTTATGATAAAAAATTTAAAAACTACTTTGCGATTTGTAACTGGTACTTCTGTCAATAGAGTTACCCATAACTGTTTTCTACATTTTCTTTAGAGGAAGAATGACATTTGCTAGATTGAGAATGAGTTGTCCACGCATCTAACAACCCCAAGATCAAGAGGAGAAAGGGGACTCTATGGAAGAATTAGTGAACGATACAAAGCACAGGCACTATGCTAAATTTAGATTCCAGTTTGAGTCATTGCAAAATTTATGAATTGGGATAGTGAGAAAAAATACATAAATAAAGAGAACAGAAGGGGTCAGGAACATATATCAACAGCAGTCTATCCAACAGACCCTAGTAGACGAGCAACTATCCTGTGCTGGAACACGGACGCAGGAAAATTAGCCTGGAAGAAAGATAAAGGCAAAAGAAACTAAGGCCATGATTTATACCTTTTGGCACAAAACTGCACTAACACAGTTTTGCGTCCAAAAGGTTAGTGTAGACTAGCGCCATTTTTCAATACTACTCGGGCGTCAAATGTATACTTTGGCACTGGGTGGCGCTAAAAAATGTTTAGAGTAATTTTTCCCACGTTTTTGTGCCTTGTCGTAAGGTAAAATGACGTTAACAGAGGAAATATGACTCTAATTCACTTTACGACATGTAAACACATCGCAAAACAGAAATGCACCATTTGTGCCTGCAATAGCATCAAAAACAGACTCTTATGGAGCAAACAGTGCAAAGGAGCCACAAAATGGATCCCACAAGCCAGGAGAGACCACAGGGAGACCCCATTCAACCACGAACCAGCCAGCAGGACACAGACAAGACCCAAGGGAGGGAGAAGAAAAAGAGAAAGTGTTGTTTCAGCGCAGAGGAGCATGAAATACTGGTGAGAGAGGTGATGGAGCATCAAAATCAACTCTTCGTCACCTCTAAATTGCCAGTTGGAAGGAGAGCGGCAATATGGCAGCAGATTGTGGATAAGATCAACAGTTTGGCAGAGGTTAGGAGAACTGTGACTGAGTGCAAGAAATACTGGCCTGACAGCAAGAGAAGTACCATGGACAAAATGGCATGGAACAGGAAGGCAGCACTGCAAACAGGAGGTGGGAGTCCAGCACCGCAAGAGGACATGGATGAGATGAAGGAGATGGTTGCAGCAGCCATCCCGGAAGAAATTGTCACAGGGATACAAGGACAGGACAGCGCATAATACCAGGAAACACCACAAATGCAGGGTAAGTTGCATAGGAGAAATATATGCATAAATGTCAAGTGCAAGAAGGGGGAGGCACATAAGACTCACACAATGTATGTCAAACTAGCGCAGAGGGATACAATGCACATTGAGCAAGTTGCACCATGCCAACGTAAGCTTACCAATGTACCTATGCCTTGGGAGTGCCATGCACCATTAAAACATACACAACCTGGACATTTTAAGAACACCAGGCCTAAATACCCACATGTACAAATGCAGCACATGGGATGGATGGCATGTATAATCACTGTGCCAGTGGTTGTGATATCACAATATCCCTGGCATGTAGTCACATCAACACCACTAACATGACCAAGACCTCAGAGACCAGGTAGTCAGTCAAGACAATTCCTGGGGTAACAACATAGTGGTGTCCCTTGCTGTAACATTTTGCAACAGCCTTGCCCCATTGCCCAAACGCATGTGTGCTGCATCTCACAGCACACTAGTCATTGCAACTGTCCCAAGAGTACCAAGGCATGTGCCGGTAGCACCACCACACTTAGACAACACATCCACATGAGGCAGCCATCCCGACATCATGCAGTCAGGATGTCCCCTAGGAGCATGGAACAATTCACTCAACAGGTACTGGGGGAATAGCAGGCTGGACTGGTACCATTGGTAACATGCCACTACCCAGACCAACTAAACTGAAGTTGTGTTCAACCACACATCTTTATGCTGAACTGAAATGTGCCACTACAGATAATATGTACCACAGATAGCAAACAGTAGGTCCCAACAGTCACATGCTGAGCCAACAACTATTTGCACACAACCATGTCAGACACATGGGAATGGGGAAATAATCACACACATACAACACATGGGGTATGGCTGTCACATAATGGCAGTTAATTCCCCATCAACGGGTGGGAGATGGTGCATGGGCAAGCCCGGTGTTGATAAGACTACCAGTGCAGTGTACCCATTGCACTTGGCAGTAGGAGTTACACGTTGGGATGGCGGCTGGTAATATGTCTGCACATGGTAGCTCTGTGGGGCACTTACTAGACATTATAGATGGATCAAATTGAGTCAGTGCCAGTTATGGCCTGCATTGGATGTAACGGGGCATGCTGCACTCAGCCCTGCAAATCAGGCAGTGGAAAGGGCAAAGAGCCAAAGTATGGTACACCCTGCACTGCCCATGCCAAGTGCATGGGCTGTGCAGGGGCATCCAGGGCCACACCACACCACTTCACCAACAACCATTTAACGGAGGATACACCGCCATGCAAAGGCTGGAGGAAATTTGGAAATATACTTGGAGGGTAGTGTTGAACATATCACTGGTCTGGTGTCACATGACAGATGCCATAGCCAGTCTGTCACCTGCTGGTAACCTCCTATGTCCAGGCCATTGGTCCACGGGGCATTACACATTGACAACAGTTGCCACTACCACCTCTGCTGTAGGGGGTGAGCAATTACACAGTGACGTCAGGTGCCCCTTGGACTAATGCACATGAAATATGAACCTACCCTATGGCCCTGAAGTACAACTCCTCTGTCCTGGCAATGTCCATTGACACATTTACCATCAGGCACTGTCACATACAGAACAATGTACCCAGCAGAAATGTCATACCCATATTGCCCATCCCTGGGTTCAACCTTGTGCTTTTGTCACATGAGCTGTACTGTCATCATGCTGCACCCATGTATCATAGTGCAAGGAGGGCCGCATTGAGGTGGAGGACATAGGTGTTTAGTAAGGTAAACAACCTTCACCGACAGGAGTTGAAACAGTACTTTGCCAGGTCCATGAGTGCTATGCAAAGGAGCACACAAACAGAAATGACAACATGAGGCGGCATCAATGGCAACAAGAGCAGTGTTGCGAATATGCCATCCCTGGGGTGGTGAAAGGTCTCAGCACAGCATGGGTGTATGTGAAACATGTAAGACTGGGACAGGTGAAAAATGCCATGTGTGATCCTGTGGCATGAGCACAGCAACACACATTGCAAGGCCCCACCATGCAAATGGATGCAAAGGGAGGGTAGAACAAGATAAGAGGCCATCAAGACACAATAAGAATAGACAACACACTTAGAAGATATGATGCAGCGAATAGTGGCAACTGGGCTTCCATTCATGTGACATGCAGGTTGGGAATATGGCTGTAGACTGTAGCTATGATGTACTGGAACAATCCATTGGAACTAATGGGCGTATCATAGGCCCCCAGCGCCACTGGAGCGTCACTTTTAGTGATGCTCCTGTGGCATTAAGCACTGTGCTGTACTAACTAGGTAGTTTTAAGCCACTTTTTTTACATGATGTCACTTTGTTAATATGTAGCCACCTGATCATGACTGTGCGTGAAAGGTGGTGCAATGGGTGTTTCTGTGGGCGTGCCACAGCAACACACATTACACTTCTATGATGCCTCAGATAAATGGAATATTGTAAACTTGAGGTAGGGCCAAAACTATTTCACCAGCCCCAGAGGTGGCATTAGTAGGGTGCAACGAGGAGGAATACATTTATACCTCCTTCATTTCAGATTTTCCTATGTGTGCTGCATTCTGCAGCATACATAGAAAGAGCAAAATGCCAGAAATTATTGTTTATGAGGGTGAAGGTGTTCCTTCATGCACATAAACAATAATATGCAATTGACGATTTGGCTCTTCTGAGTGTGATGCATTCTACAGCTCACAAAGAAGTGCCAAAATGCCATTGGTGATTGTTAATGGGCATGAAGGGACACTTTCACGCACATAAACAGTCACACCCCTCAACGCATACATCTCACTGGCAGCTGAATCTTACACCAGCATGGGGGACGACATAGGGGTGCCCCATATTCACTTACGTACTGTGCATTCTTGTGTCACCAAAATGAAGCAGTTTAGTCCTGATTATTATTGCACAGCACCGTGCTGCACCACATTTACATCAACTATTATGACAACGATCCTCAAATATTGAGTCAGTAACGTGACTTGTCAACTGCCACAACACAGATAGACTTATTTTACACCATCTCATTGCAGGGGATGATGGCTCTCCTGTGGACATGCCTGTCCTGGAGTACGCTGATGACTTGGATGACCAGCTGGCAACTATCAGCTAAGAGACCCTCCAAGAAGTCCTTGTGAACATACAGACACCACCTCCAGTCACAAGGAGGAGTATTGAATTAGCAGACATCCCACAGGCCCCACTTAGTACCCAAGAGTACGACCTGCCAGCACCGACACAGCAGAGGATTTTGTGGACACAGGCACCAGCTTTGAGAGGACAGTGGTAAGAGTCCAGCGGAAGCTGGCCAAGGAGGTACAGGTGGGGATGCAAACAATGGCAGCCAGCCTTGAGGGGATGCGGACGTGTATGGTCATGGCAACAGAACAGACTGCAGCCAACCCACACACACACTCCCCAATGCGTAGAGTCCACAAGTGTCTGAGGGACATAGCTGGTGCCATGAGGGAGAGGCCACAACAACTACCCTCCCAAACTGGCACCAGTGTGCCTGAGGACAGTAAGGACTCCATGCACCAGGAATTGGTCTCCCTCAGGGCAGACATGGCTGCCTACCACAGGGATGTTGCAGCTTTACTTAAAAACCAACAGCTCCTCCTTGCTGCAGTGATGCCATATGTAGTGGCACAGATGGCAGCTGCCGGGAATTGGGACTCCACATCTGCAACCACTAAGGTTTGTGTGGCCCCCTCTACCTCCCCACTATCGCCATTAAGGGTTGAGGAGGCACCACACACATTGGAGGATGAAGATGTGGAACAGATCATCTTCTCCCGTAGGAGTTTGTCCTGTGCTTGACATCATGCCAGTGCTGGCACTCTGACAGATATGCACTCCTCCTCAACACACTATTGACCTTTCTGCTATGGACTGCTATTGTCCCTAACTTTCCATTTGGCAATTTATGTTCTCCTGCACTGAAAGACACTTTACCCAAGCATGTCCCATGACATGTCCCTCAACCCTGGACTTGTGTAGTGTCCCAATTGGATGGATTCCACGAATGCGTCACAGACCTGGACAATGTATATACTTAGCACTGTTACACTTGCAAATAAACACCACCTACACAACTAGCATGTTTATGCATGCTGTGACACTTTTAATATGCCTAATGTTTGTGATGTGTGTAACATGTCTCAAGTCACAGAGTGTCAGTACAAGAGTGCATGGATATGTGGGCACATATCTATGCAAATGGTACCTATATGTTGTACATTGATGTTGGTCTCATCCCCTACAAGCAAATCACTGATTTTGTGATACATGTTGAACACATGTATGCTACACCCACTACATATTGCAAGATTGGTTGTGAACCAGTAATCGGGCAATATCGTTAGCTTCGAGTACCAGTAGAACACATTGGTGTGAAACAGAAGTACTCATCTATTATTGCCACTGCTCAGTTTAGCAGGATAGGACTGATACGTAGGCTGTTGTAATATGTCCTACAGTGCCCAACAATGCAAAACAAAACCCATGCAATGTCAGCTGAATTAACACACCTATCCTGTCCTATACATGGTCAACATAGTCAGCTTGAGTGGTGGGAACACTGAATAGCAGGTGCACAGGTAAGTAGATGTGTTATAGCTGCCAATGTGACAGCTCAGTCATAAAGAGGTGTTGAACATGTCAGGAGAGGGATTTGGATGCAGGAGGGAGTCCCCAGGACAAGACACTATTTTCACTGTACACCCATGGGAAGACCCTGAGACCCAAGCATATGACACATGAAGCAAGGAAGTACTCAATCATTTTTATCATGACAATTAAATCAATAAAACAATAGTAATTAACACCTATCCTAATCTAACCTATCCTAACTATACATATTCCACAACAGACCCTAACTACTCTATGCTACACATTTAACGACACACTCTAAACATTTGCCCCCCACACCCCTTGTATCACAGGACACACGCAGGACAACAGACACTAAACTACACATTTAATAACTATGACTAAACAAATATATATTTTTTGTATTTTCTTTTATATCTGTTTTAATTGTTTAATAAATATATAAAAGCACCAGCATCACCTCCACCCACCCTCATAGTAAAACATTAAGATTAGAAAACCCACCCCCAAACCTACTTATCCTAACTAACCCACTAACCTATACTAACCTACAACTAACCCCCTAATGCCCACAAAACAACCTAGAAAAAGAGGAGGGAGGGGAGCTAACTTGGGAGGAGTGACATAATGCCATTCAGAGGTTGGCCGTTTGCAGTCTTTTCTTTATATTCTTGAAGGCCTTGCTATTCTTGGCCTCCTCCTTCTCAATGGAGTCCAACTTTTAGAAGACCTGTTGTGCATCCCTCTGAATATCTGTAATGGCACTCATGTCCATGGCAGCACATGTGGTTGGCTGTGTGATGGTACTTGTGGGTGCAGCAGCTGGAGCAATATTCCTTTTGGCAGCTGTGGGCCCCTGCACAGTTGTGGTGCTTGGTCCGGCCTGTGTGGGCAGTGTGGGTCCCCCTTGGCTGAATGCCCGCCACTCACCAGTGGATCGCTCTGAGCAATGGCGGCGTGCCATCCTCATGAACCCAGATTCCACTGCCAATATGTGCCTATAGCACACTGCCCTCTTCTGAAAGGCACGGAGTTGGTCGTTATTCATGATGGCAGCTGTTAAAATGAGACAGGCAACCATCTGTGTCAGCATGGTGTGGAGTATGTGCAGTTAAATAGCTTACTATCTACATCGAATAGCACATGCACTCCTATTTACAATCCAGATGATACAATGGCCCTGATGGATGAAACAACAACGTTACCTTAGCAACATTTCCCTTACACCATAGCCATCCACAACAAGATTAGGTAACAAACTAATTTAGATCTGCTTAGACTTTGCACCATGTGTGACTATGCTGAGGCAGTGTCAAATTCTCATTGATCAGCAATCAGCAAATAGCAAATAGGCATAATACGAAGATGAGGAGGAGCCAATCAAAATCCTGGGCTTAAGAAGGGAAAAGAGGGGAAACAGAAAAAAAATGAGACCAACAACAGTATACTGGACAAAGCATTCACAACAAATAAAGCAAAAGACTGCAACTGTGGTAGGAATCGAGATTCGTCAGGTTCTCTCAGATAGATTTGACATCATGGGAGGCTGAAGCATGAAGCAAGAGCACTTAATAAACACAGCCCACAAAACAACTGCTCGCTAAAGAAAGCAGTCTTTAATAAGACTTCATAGCTCACACCCATACTGGAGGAAGCCAACTGCAACCCAGGCGAGAGCTAACTACAAATGAGAGCAGTTAATGACCCTGCTCCCAATCTCAAGCTGAAAGAGTGCTTATGACAATAGGAAAGAAAAGCAAGACAGCTCTAAATTATACAATAAACCATAGAACTGATCATGTTTCAAATCAAAGCAGAACAGCCTGCAAAAGAGTAAAGAAGTGCTACTGCAGAGGTTTTTAACTTGTAATCTGGGGACCCGGGGGGGGGTCCACAATGCGTTCTCACAGAGTCGAAGGGGGTCTATGACTGCTTATGAGATAAAATCTTATGAATAGATTAGAAAGTGTAGGAAGGAACATGTAAAATGGAAAGTATTAAAACGTTCTGTAAATGTGAAGGATTCTGAAATTGGAGACTTAAAATTAATGGGCTTATTTATGGGGAACTGGCATAGTCTTCTTGCTGAGCTGCTCTTTTCAAATGTGAAAGGGCAGGAATGCACTGTATTTATGCTATACTGTGAATTCCTGTCCTTTCCCCCTGTGCTGGCACACAATTGGCTGCCTAGCGCCAATGCAAGCACCCTTGCACCATGGGGTGTCTGTGTTACGTGTAGGATTGTTTTTGTGAAAGAGGGGTACTTCCTGCACAAAAACAATCCAGAGAGGCAATTTCCTCTGAGAGGTAGAATGCAATACACATAAAAAGAGAAAAAAATGAGGAAAAATTAAAATATTTCTCATTTTTACACCTCCTCTGGGAAGGTGTAAGGTTTTGACTCTGTCCCATGTTTATGTGATTAAGTAAATGTGGTGCAGCGTTAAAACTCAATGGGTGATGCTTGGGGAAACCCAAAACCCATGGGACGCCTCACTGGTGCAGAGTCAGGCCGCGCAGCGACTTACGCTGCTTTGTCTTACGCTGTATCTATGAGGTCATGCAAAGCCATGCAAAGTGGCTTTGCATGGCCTCATAGATATGGTTGAGAATGTCAAAAAAAAGGTGATGCTCCGTGGTGCAAGGCTCCCAAAAATATGCCTTAAATTGTTATCTGCAGATTGGTTCGCTGCAGCGCTGCAAGTGCATCAAACAGAATACAGAGTAAACAATGAGTGGCCTCAGGTGAAAATCTCTAACCTTCCCAATAATTTAAACTTTGCATTTTTTATATTTGTTTGTGAATTACATAAAATATTTCATCATTTGTATATTTTATGATTGCTTGTTTCTCTAAATTTACATGTTAGTTTGAAGTTCAAATCATCAAAATTGCCTTCACCAGTGCTCTTGGATTGCAAAAATTACTCAGTGGGGGGCCCAGGATTTTAATAATCATGCAGTGAGGGTCCCAGTTTTCATTTAATGGTTAAGTGGGGGTCCACATGGGTCAACAAAAATTAAGAATCACTTTGGTACAGGTTCTAAAGTTGGGCTCAAAGTACCTGATATTCTCAGGAGACCTCTCCTCTACTCAGTGATGTTACAAAACTTAAGGGGGGCCTGCACAGTACATAGAGGAGCACCCCTCTAGACTGACACAGGAGCTCTCAGCTCAGGGTACTATGCTATGGGTGACACCTGGAGCTTGGGCCCCCCTAGCTCCCTGGGGGTTGGGAGGGCTTTTGTTAAGCCAGTGCCTCTACTTCCAAACTTCAGAGAAAGCGAACAGGTCCCGAGTATCGAATTTGTGGGGTTTCATATTCCTTCAGGAAACCAGGTGAAAGTGAATAGTAACGTAGCTCAGATCACAAATTGTTATAGGTCATGTAATGATAAGTATCCACTCTGCTTTCCAATAAATATGTAAACAAAAGGATAAAATAACTTAATTTTATCACGCATTGATACCTTTATTTCCAAATATGGTACTTATGATACAGATATAAGCACTACTTTGGGAAAGCATTTTTGCATTTATGTTTACAAAAAAAGATATACATTGTCATACATATTTAAATTGATTTTTTCCCAGCAAAATTAGTCATAAATAGAAAGTGCCCATAAAATAATTGAAACTCCCTTTTATTAACCTGATTTAACTGTAGAAAATATGTAAATTGGTATTACTCAGACAACTTATACAATTGTAATCTCTTTTTAAGTGTTTTAATTGGACTGTAGTGATATTCCAGCAACCTGAAAGAAATCCAAGGGTGGGAAAATAGTTGTTTACATGGAAATCAAAGAAAGCCTTTTAGAAAAATTAGTATATTTTCATGTGAACGACAATCTAAGTGATGCATTGAAATATCACAATATGTTTCGCATGGTGTGTGTGGTTATCATAAACTACCACACACTGGGGCTCATTTACAAGAAAATGGTGTGTCGTGATCGATGCCCCAGTTTCCTTTCACCACCCTGCGCCCCCATAACAACACCAATATAGTGCTCCACGGCACAAAGGGGCATATTAATACTCTGTTCGTGCCGGATTTGTGCCATTTGTTTACGCAAATCCAGCGCAAACTTAACTCCATATTTATATTTTCACGAAAGACCCATCAAGTGTCAAAATATTGGTGGTAACGTCATTTTTTTTATTGTGAAAACCTACCTTGCATCAATGAGATGCAAGGTAGGTGTTCCCGGGCAAATAATTACTCTAAGGCCCTAGCGCCTTATTTATCCTCCCGTGCAAAAATCACGCAAGGGAGGAGGAAGGCCTTAAAGCAAGCTTAGTGCCATTATTTAACACCTGGGTCAGGGCAGGCATTAGGGGACCTGTTGGCTCATTTCCATGGTCAAAGACCATGGAAGCAGCCCACAGGTGCCTTTCCCTGCCCCCAGGGACACCCACTCCCACCCACACCTGGAGGACACCTAAGGATCCCAGGTAAGTCCAGGTAAGTTTTTTTTTCTTTGTTTGTTTTTAAAGTGCCATAGGGGGCCTAACTTGGGCCCCCCTACATGGCACTGTGCCCAATGGCCATGCCCAGGGGACATAAGGGACCTGGGCATGGCCATTGGGCAGGGTGGCATGACTCCTGTCTTTAATAAGACAGGAGTTATGTCCATGGGGGGTTGTGCATCCAAAAATGACACTAGTCAGGTTTTTTCTGAATCTAACCTGACTAGTGCGATTCTTTCACGCACAACCTCCTGTTTCTCCTATACCTCCCCCACCAGGTTAGCATCATTTATTTTGACGCTAATCAGGCCTTACCGACGGCTAGCGTCATTCCTTAAATATGACGCCCGGCTGGTGTCCAGGAATGGTGCTATCCAGCGCTAAACTTTTTGACGCAAACCTGCGCTAACGCAGGTTTGCGTCAAAAAGTATAAATCAGGGCCCAAGTGGCCACAACAGCTTCAGAAATTCGGACGCTGTTGTGGCGCTAAATCTTAACATTGCTGGACTAACGTCAACATTTTGACGATAGTCCAACAATGTTAAGGGGGGCCCAATGTTGTATAGCGCAGGTATAATGTGGCACAAGGCTTTACAAACTGGCACAATGGTGACATTGCACCAGTTTGTAAATATGGCGTGGGGTGGGGGACTGTTTTGGGCCACCTTTGCGTAAAAAAAAAATAGAGTTTAAGGCGGAGTGAAATCCTTGTGATGAGGCCCACTATTTGTTGTTATACCATCCTAAAAAACGTAAAGTCTCTGGTATGTGGTAATATATTTTATATAACCACACACATTATTCTTTTTTCTATAATTTCAGAATTCGATCTAAAGACCTTACAGTTCATTCATGCTGAAGTCTACGTAAATTAGATATTCTTAGAGTACAATTTGGGTCTTGCTGAGACTATTATGCTACCAAAAACATTTAATGTATCTCCTCATTTGGAAAAATCTGCACGTGAAACAGGAGGATAGGTGACGTGAATATTCAATGCTTGTTTAAGAATGATTGCATGACGCAAAGAGATGGGCTGTTCGGGAATCAAATAAATAAGACAAAGAAGAAACTAAGGTTTTCCTGTGCTTTAGGGTTAATTTAAGAATGTGGTTAATAAATATGTGAGAGGTCATTTGTTTATACAGTATTTGTAAAATAGCATTTGTTGTCATGATTTACATTGTTTCTGTTGTTTGCAAATATATTCTGAAATAATTCACATTTGTCATAGTCTGAAAAGAACGGCATTTTAACAGTGGCATGAATCGCCTCTCTGCTTATGAAATATGCATTTTGATTTGAATGTTTCAATTACCTTTTAAGTAAAACGACCAAGACATCCTCGTTGGATTGTATTTTGATAGCTTTGTGATGCGAACTATACTAATTATAACGTACATAAAATTTAAGTGCAAAAGTGAGTCTTTTAATAATAATAACGGAGCGGGAGTAATCTTATAGATGGTTGGGGGATTAGAGAGTTGCCCAAAAAGAGATAAATACCCATGTTGGATCTAACAACCTCTTTGCTTTTTTGGTTAATTGCACACACAGCTTATCATCAGCAGCATAAGGATGATCATGAACATGTTTTACGAATATATATTTTTACGTGATAGCTTCTCTTGACTGCCTCCATTCTGTTTAAAGTATCCAAGCAAACAGGAATTGCATCCCTTGCACCACATTGTAAAAAAAAAGCTGGTAATGCCAGAAATGCTGCACTCTGTGGAAAATGACAATTCTGCTGATACTTCCATAGAAGACACACCACTGCTTCAATGATATCTTCATCACTACTACCTTACTAGCCTTTATTTGACTATCTAATAAAAAAAAAACATACATATATATATCCAATATCATGCTTGCAGCTCCAAAGTGTAGAATGAATGCACATTCCGCACGGCTACAGGGCTCACACACCCTGAGCGTCTGCTAAACAATCATAAACTGACACATGAAAGGCAGTTCATTTTTACAGGGTTTGTCAAACCACTTGCCATTAGCAATTCCTGTCAAGGCCACACAGTTTTCCTGCTTTCCACCATCTGGCTGGGTGGTGATTTCAGTCTCCCAGTTTTTGTAGGCCACACTTGTCCCAGTCATGTCCACCCACGTCCCCTCGGATGCCATATCATTGATGCCAATCCAGATTTCCTTTTCTGTTCCGATGTTTTTTCTCATGTACTCATACAAGGAATCATTTTCATCACCATTGTCGGGGGTTCCCAAGGTGCCTCCTTGGGCGATGCAGTCGTCACTTGCTTTATGGTAGGATTTTGCTTGGCGGATGAGAAGGAAACACTTGTTGTGGATTTTGAAACCCTTCAAACAAACTACAGGAAACAAAATATCGATCAGCACGATTGATGAAAGCGTTTTTAGTCAATAAGAATGTAAAATTTTTGTCATATATGCAGACTTGAGACAATTTAGTAAAATATTAAAGAAGAGTAAAATAAAATTATTACTTTGGTACATGCCGGTACGCTACAAAATATTGATTGTACTTACTTTGTCGTTACAAGGAAAAGATGGTGACAGAATAGGGGGTTAATTTGGAGTTTGGCGAATGCGAGAAATGCGCCAAAACTTGGCAGATGACCCGTCCGCCCGATGACATTAGTCATATCTGTATTTTACAAACTTATATTAAATATATAATGCAATCAATACAACTCTCGAAAACCCAAGTGGGTTTTATCATACTATTTCAGTACTCTACATCTCTCTTTGAGAGTTATACTGGATATAGTAGCTCATTTATTTCTCGAGGCCCATCGCTATTATTTTTCACATCCACATAACAAAACAAAAACAAATTATATCAAAACTTTAGTTAGACAAAATATAAAACTACAATTATATACAGCATGTACCACATTGAAAACAGCTATAGGCTTTTCAACCATTAATCACTCTAAAACCGCTCTTAACTTATTAAATGAATGGTTAATTCCTCATGCTTATTTAATCTTACTTGCTGCATAGTATTAAGACCAATTATTAGACGAGATTATAATTTCCTCAATTCTAGTGTTCTGTTTCCTCCTCTCACACTTAAAACAATACTATCTAGAACAACAATTTTAATTTGTTGGTATTCTGCTCATGATATTGTTTAAAATGTCTCACTACTGGATATGATTTATCATCGTTCTTAATGGCCCTCATATGCTCCAATATTCTTCTCTTAGCCCCATGGATGGTGCTTCCTAGATACAATTTATTTCAGGGACATTTCAAAGCATACATACAATAATCCGAATTCCATGTCACATGTTTTCTAATACTGAAACGTCATAAGACCCCTAGAAATGCAATGTCCTTACAAATCTCACTATATTTGCAGGCCTTACATTTCCCACAGATGAAGAAACCATTAATATATTTATTTGTTTGAATCTTTGGTAATAAACAATGACAATGTAACTTTCAGTGATCTACTTCTTCTGAAAGTAAACTTAGGGTACTCCTCTAATGTTTCAGCTATATTCTCATCTGTTTTCAACACAGTCTAAAACTTTGTAAATATCCATTTTAATCCTCCTGTCTTGTTGTGAAATGTTGTGATAAATCTCATCACTTCATGAGCAGAATACCAACAAATTAGAATTTGTTGTTCTAGATAGGATTGTGTTAAGTGTGACAGGAGGAAACAGAACGCTGAAATTGAGGAAATTAGAATCTTGTCTAATTATTGGTCTTAATACTATGCAGCCAGTAGGATTAAAACAGGATGAGGAATTAGCTCTTCAATGAATACAGTAAGAGCTGTTTTTAGAGTTATAAAAGGTTGGAAAGCCAATCGCTGTTTTCAATGCGGTACATGATGTATATAATTGTAGTTTTATATTTTGTCTAACTGAAATTTTTATGTCATTTGTTTTAGTTTTTTAGGTGGATGTGAAAAATAATAGTGAAAGGCCTCGAGAAGCAAATGAGCTACTATATCCAGGTTAACTCTTGACGAGATATGTAGAGTACTGAAATAGTATGATATAACCCACTTGGGTTTTCAAGAGTTATATTGATTGCATTATATATTTCATATAGGTTTGTAAAATACAGATATGACTAATGCCGTTGAAATAATCAGAAGTAATTTATTGTGGTAATCATATATTACTTTATGCCCACTGGGGATTAAATAGTAAATGAATACACATAAGAGGATCATGTAATTAAAGTTTGTTAAAGTTTAATGTAAGATAATGAAATGAATGATCAGATTGTGAATATAAGGGGTTGGACAAAATATGATTCATTGAAATTTAATTTGAATATATGTGTAAGATATATATAATCATTTGATGAAGTTTAATCATGTTAACTTATGAAATCTTATTGAACGATTTAATATTTCATTCATATAAACGATCTCCATGTGGAAACAAAGTTGTGAAATATATTAAATATATGTAACAAACATGCTTAAAAAACATGTTTAAAGATGGCCGCCATGATTAGGTATGCAAAAAGTAGCTTGTGAGGCCCGTCATTTATGTTGCTTGTGTTTTTTGCATTCCTGCATGTAAATAAAAAGAAATGAAGTTATGGACAATGTAATACCCATGAACAAGGGAACAATGGATTCTGAAACATGTCGGGGGATGTTTATCTTGTGCCATAGTGAATAAAATGGAGTTTATTCCAAGGTAGTTGTGACCGACCAGCGTTTTTCTTGGATAAGAGGAACAGTGTATTTATTTATGGGGTTCGTGACCCCGCTAAGGTCTACCATTTTTGGGTCCGGATTACCCTAGTGGCTGCTGCCACTAGGTAGGTATAGTTAGAAACTAGTTTCCATTTAAAAAGCTTTTTTTTAGTTGCCTATATCTTCGAGCCGATTGATGAATCTTCCCGAAACATTCCAAAAACATTTGCCAGTCGTGTCAGCTGCTGTCTGGAAAGTTTCAGGGTGACCCGTCCTCCCAGGGGAAGATGAGCAAAAAGGTGGTTCCCAAAACACGGTTTCCCCTTCCATTTTTCCATATGAATTTTGAATAGAATAGTGATAGCGCAAAAACTACTGGGCAGACTTACACCAAATTTGGCAGGAAGGCAGGTCGTGGCCCAGAAACAGTGCTTTTTTTGTTTTGGTGTAACTCAGTTCAGGAGGTTTTGAGAAACTAAGGAGGAAACAAATTTGTCAATCTAGGGACGCAAAGAATTTGTGACCCCCCAACGATCTTGTGCAAATATCTCATTCTAAGTACATCAGACATCAAAACCTAAAAAACTCTATCTCTCTCCCTTTCTTTCTCTCTGTCTCTCTTTCAATCAATTCTCCTACTCACACACCAACTCAGACACTTACAAACCCACTAACAGTCCTTCTTAGACACTCACACCCACCCTGACAGCCCCAGTCAGACCCTCACGCACCCACTCAGACCCACTCAGACAGTTATGCACCCACTCACACACTCACTCAGACCATCACACACCCACTCACAGACCCACTGGTACCCTAATGCACCCACTCACAGACCCGCGCACACACTGATACACCCAGTAAAACACTGAAGTATGCATTATCACACAAAGATAGACAATCTGACAGCCACTCTCACCCTCAGATACACCTTATCACACCTATTCTCACACCCAGAGAAGCTGCAGCCAACTCCCACCGTACACGACCAAAGCGCTGTGCACATTGTGGTTTGGTGTTAGGAGGTGTTGGCCACAGGGTCTGGCTGCATGCCAGGTCTTGCTGGCAACCTCCCCTTCGCATGGGTGAAGGCTGTGCATGGTGCAAGGTTGGGTGCATTTAGGGGGTTTGCCGCAGGATGTGGCCAACCGCCACAGTGTGAGGCAGTGGTTGGTTTAACATAGAGTAATTAAAATGACTAGATGTTAAAAGAAAATAGAAATTAAAGGGACATAGTTAGGAAATAGGGGAGGGGGGCACACAGCCCTCTTCCCCTGCCTGATTTCAGCCCTGGGGACCCCATCCCATGAGGCCCACCTCTATTCAATGGGCATGGGTGCCATTGGATCTGTAGCCCCCTGACTGATTTCAGTTCTGGAGACCCCATCCCCAGAGGCCCACCTCTATTCAATGTAGGAGGAAGGCTGCACAGCCCCCGTCCCATGTCGATTTCAGCCCCAGGGACCCTATCCCCAAGGGCCCCCAGTTTGCATGATGCGGACCGCAGGTGGAGCCCCAAGGCTCCCGCAGTCTCAGCCAGCTCCCCACCTTCTGTAGGAGCCGGCATTACTTTGCACACAGGGAGCTGCTAAATATGCAGCTCCCTGTCTGCAAAAGTAATTGTTTCATCTCTTTACCAGCCCGTATGTCTGTGGACAGGGAAAGAGATGAAACACTGGAAGCAAAGTGTTTGCATTTACTTGGTGGGACTTATCAAAGATCCCGCCAAATCAGAGCCAACAGCTATGTCCCTCGAGTGGTCGCCCCAGGAAATAGCAGGAGCTAGCCTTGGGGAGTGGCCGTCCCCAGGACCATTATTGGCTCCGGGAGAGCGGTTGGATGACCCCCACCAACATTTTAATTTATTCCCAGGGAGGTGGTGACCCTTGGGCTGGGGGTCCTTGATGGGCCCCCTTCATCATTTTATTTCAGCAGGGCTTGGGGCGCACAGCCCCTCTTAATTGCACTGACTTGCTCCAGGGAGGTGATGGTCCCTGGGGCTGGGTGTCTGCAACTGACCCCTATATCTTTTTTTTTCAGCCCCATGGAGGTGACACTCCCCAGGGCTGTGGGGAACCATGCAGCCCCCCTTTAACTGCACTGACTTGCCCTGGGAAGGTGGTGATCCCTGGGCCGGGGGTCGTCAATGGACCCATTACATCATTTTTATTTAAGCCCAGGGGAGCTGGCTGTCCCTGGGGCTGTGGATGAGCCATGCGGCACCTCCACCATATAATCGATACAGCCCCAAGGAGGTGGCCCCGGGGCGCAAGGGTCCATAGGACCTCCCCTATCATAATTAAGGCATTTTGCCCTAGGGAGGGGGAGGTCCCAGGGGCAAGGGGGAACCCGCTGCCCCCTGCAAACGATTGAATTGAAGCCCCAGGAAGGTGGTGGTCCCTGTGGCATAATTAAGCCCAGGAGAAGGGTCCCGTGTGCCCTCTCCTTTATTTTTTATATGTCCCTGGACCTGGCCTACCCCAGGATGGTATTAAAACAAGCACAGCAGACAATGCTTTTTATTTTTTGTTTAATTTTTGCCCTGCATTTATGATGTTATTGTGAATTTGTGGCAAATTATTATTTTATTTCTTTTTTTAAAAATGCTTTTTTCCCTGTGGTGAACCCAACACCATAGCTAAGGGGTGAGGGTGTCCCTACCCTATCCTGCCCCCTTTCCTTTTTGTTTTTAACTTTTTTCTTGGACTTGACTGCAGCTGAGTTCCACGGTGGCTGTCAACATTTCCTTGTTAAAGTGTTGGCAACCAATTAGCACGAAATCAGGAAATCAGGGGTGTTTGTAAAGCCTTCGTGCATCTAGATAGTTATATTTCTTTTTCTTTAAATTTCTCCAAAACTACTGAACGGATTTATACCAAACAACAAAAAGGCTTCTTTCTGCAACAAAAGCTACCTTTCTACCAAATGTGGTGTAATTCCGTCCACCAGTTTGGGCTGTCGTGTTCACAATCCCTAAGGGTATTATTACGGGAAGCACACTTTTTTTGACCCACCTTTTTCTCTGTCCCCACGCGACGGATCACTGTGAAACTTCCCAAGTACAACAACATTTTCAAGAACACTTTTTTTAAAACAAATTGTGAAAATTTGTCACATGGCGCCACAGATATGGGCAAGTCAAAAAACGATTTTCCTATGGAAACATGGTGCTAACTATAACTATCAACTGGCGACTGCGAGGTATAGTTACTTGAAACAACTGTAACTATAACTTCTAACTTTGTACGGTTTTGTATGAGTAAATTGAGAACCTAACTATAACTTCCGTGTAAACTTTGTTTTTTTAAGTGAATTTCTGTTTTTTAAAATTCTATTTCTTAACCATAAAGTGCCTGTTACCTTTGTTTTTTTCAGTGATTGTTTTTTAACTTAAAGTCATTTTAATTACTATACAACAATACAACCATCACCATGCATGACCTTCGACTGTGCATGGTGGGGGTTGGCAGCGGGGCCTACTATGCGTCCAGGCCCTGAGGCCAAACACCTATAACAACCCAACTCTGCACTGTGCATGGCCAAAGGTCTGTCTCTATGGGTGAGAGAATAGGTGTGAGAGTCAGTCTCTGGGTGTGAAAGTGTCTGTCTGGGTGTGAAATTGGGTGTGTGAGGGTTTGAGTGGTAGTGTGAATTGATGTGTGATGGTTTGAGTGGGTCTGTGAATGGGTGCATCAGTGTCTAAGTGTGTCTGTGAGTTGGTGAGTGAGGGTCTGACTGGGTCTGTGAGTGGCTGCATGAGGTCTGTGAGTGGGTACATGAGGGTCTGAGAGGGTCTATGAGTGGGTGGATGAGTGTCTGAGTGGGTGTTTAAGTGGGTGTGTGAGGGTATGAGTGGTTCTGTGAGTGTGGGTGGGTGCATGAGGGTCTGAGTGGGCCTGTGAGTGGATGTGTGACGGTCTGAATGGGTCTGTGAGCGGGTGTGTCAGTGTTTGAGTGGAACTATGATTGGGTGCGTCAGAGTCTGAGTGGGTCTGTGAATGGGTGTGTCAGTGTTTGAGTAGGTCTGTGAGTGGGTACCTAAGTTTCTGAGTGGGTGTGTGAGTGGGGAATAAAGATTGAAAGTGAGAAATTGAAAACGAGAGAGAAAGAGAGTGAGAGGATGTGAGCTAGAGAATTTTTTAGGCTTTGATGAATGATATACTTCGAATGAGATATTTCTGGACAAATTGAAAAGAAAATGTATTTGTCAATGAAAAAGAGTGAGATCACCTTTCAGTGCACACCTTAATAATTTCAAGTTGAAAAGAAACTAGGGCAGGGAAATGACCACAAACATGTAACCCTCAACCTTTAGTGTGAGTGTCTGAGATCTTAACCACTAGACTAGAAGTAACGGTTTACTGTACTTTGTCCAAACTTACCTATGATATGTAACTCATGAATTTCGATGGGAAAATGACTTAAATAGTCCATTACTAGAAATGTTTAACAGTCAAAACATGGAAATAAACAGACACTCTGCATAAGATACCTTGACTTGAACCTTCAACCTACTAAGTCTCAGCCCAAGAGCTTTAGACCACAGCGGTCCTAGTCAGCTTGCCACATCCTGCGGAATCCATCATTGCTCCAAGCAGGTAGCTGCTTGAAATAGCAGCTACCTGCTTGCAGGAGCAATGTTTTCATTGATTATGTGTAAAATTTCCACAACTAACAATTAATACAGAAATACAAATACAGAAAAATTAGCTTTATGTATAGCAACACTTGAAAGTTGAGTTCCTAGCTATGTATTCATATATGCACATATGGGACTTTATATAAAACAACTTTACCTGTCTCTTTATTTTTTCCCATGTACATGTATATCTTTCTATGTAGTTATGTAGCTACAAATGTTTTATATTACTCTTACAGTAGAAAACGGAAACAAATCAACCTATTTCAGTGCAATACTCTGTCTCATCCTATTCCTCCCTCAATATATCCTCTGCCTCCACTTTCTGACTCATCCCAAACATCATTACACTACTATTATCTTTCAGTAACTCTTTCTAGACTCTTCCCTCCTCTATCCCTCCTTTGACTCATCCCAAAACATAATTTTACTACAATGATCTCCCAAATAACACTTCCTAGACTGTTATCTCCTCCATCCCTCCTTTATCCTATTAATCCAACTAAGAGACTTGTATAGCCATTGCTCAAATTAACAATTTACATTTCCCTATACTAATCCACCACTAATCTATTTTGGGTTTCGGAGTAACATGCTCATCGCCAAAAAAAGCTCGTTGACTCCTCTTCAACTCCTCGACAGGGGCAGTGAGCACTATATAAATACAATTACAATGTTCCTGGTTTCCTACTCCCCCCTTTCTCCCTGGCACATTAAAATTGAAGAACATAGGTGGTAGTGTGATTTTGTGCATGTTTATGTCTTGAGCGGAATAACATGAACTCATGCTGGCCAGACTTACCTGCAGCAGAGTTCTTTCCAGGGTGTATGTCCTATAAATTTAAAGGGGCATAAAGGTATATGGCAGTTATTTGCTGTTTACCATCCCTTTGAGCGCAGCCCATTAGCCCAATATGTTCCTAGTTTTGTTTGCTGTGGGTGCCATCACTATCGCGATACCTGACTGCCATCATGTTCAACCTGAAGCCTTATTTCTGCTCCTCACTGCCAGCATTGCCGCAAGGCGAAGTCAACACCAGCTGAGCTGAATTGGTTCTGCTCTATTCGGCGCTCTACTGGATAGGGCTGTGGTCTCAAGTAAATCACGGCAGGTACGTCAAGGAGCAGATTCAGCGGAGGTATGCAGGTTAATAATCGATGCCTGCATCTCACTCTTCCACGTGGTCCCTATGCTCGGTTTCCATGTCCAGCAATCTGGCTCATCGAGGGTTCCATGGTACTCAACATGTCTATAGTACGAGCTTGGTATTGTTATTATTATTATTATTAATAATAATAATAATAATAATAGTAACACTAATAATAATAATAATGGTAGTAATAATAATAATAATCAAAAGCAAAGTTCAAGGGCATTATGTTTACATGTAAACTTGATAAAATACATGCTTTACAACAATCTAGTGCGGCAGTTAAATAGATCTAATTGTCTCATCAGTGAATTGGTTTTGACACCACACGTGGTCAGGCACACTGTCCTAAATTACATCAATGCAATTACACCTCATCTCATATTGCACCATTATAGATAGCACCACTCACATTTCTGATCAAATAACATTTCGTATTAACCATGGCAATGACAAGCACACTAGTGCGTGGTGTTTTACATTAAGAAAATCGTGCACTTTCCGATTCCCGGTGAAATAAAGCAAGTGGAAAATACAGTTTCTTGGTTTCTTCATCTGTACTGTATCTGCAAAAAAATTGAGTATTTGGCACTTATACTCCTCAAGCAGCAGCGTAATGGAATACTTAATACTCACTGGTCTGCAGCGCTTGCTGTTCCTTCAATATGGTAAGTTCTTGCCAAATGTCTTCAATCTGTTTCTTCACATCTTCAATCATTTGCAGGCTCACCCCATCTGTTAAACAGGCCAGTGATAAGCACCGTGCGATCGTCCAAATTCACAGCATTTTTAAACATAGCAGATGGTATCCAGATGCACTCTTATGCAACATTTCATCTGAAAGTGATTTACTGCCTCGCTCTAGTATAGTAGCAGAGAAACAAAATGTATTTCCTTAGCTCGTAAAACGGGTATGATGGTAAGGAAAAAACATGTTAAATCGTGTGTTCGTGAATGCGTGCTTGTGTGTTTGTGTGTCTGCCTAGATCTTGGTCAGCGTCGACAACGACAGACGAACAACATGTGCGTATGCTAGTGTATTTGTATTTGTATGGTTTGTATGGACGCATGCACATGTTTCTTAGTATCAAAGCTCCTAACAGAATGTTCCCTCAGCTAATGAAACAAAAAACATACCAGGGGGCAGATTTAGGGAAAGTGGTGCTGCACCCAGTGCAGTGCCACTTTTCTGGCGCTCTTTAATACCCACCATTCCGCCACCATGTGTGCGCCAAATTTAAAACACGGTGCACCATGGTGCAGGGTAGGGGACAAAAGCATCACTTTGCTATTGATGTACTCTGCAGGAATAGCACCAACATTTTGGTGCTGCTCCTGCAAAGTACATAGGGTCGTGCCCCTTTTCAATTCCTGCTCTGAGTAGGAGTTAAAAGTGCTGAAAAATATGGCGCCAAGAAAATCTCTTAGATTTTCTTGCTCCATTTGTTCGCCCCCGACCTAGTGGTGGAACGCCCCCCTTGCATAGGTTATTCCTGGTGTAGGCATAATGTGGCACAAGAAGTTTACAAAGTGGCGCAATGCATGCATTGTGGCACTTTGTAAATATGGCGCAGGGTAAATTCCACTTTAGCGGCACCATAGCATCAATAAAATGGTGCTATGGCGGCGCTAAGGTGGCGCTAGGGGCTCTTAAATCTCTACCCAAGTATCTAGGCTCAATATGGTACCAAGAAGGTAGTGTATGAGGATTGTTCACACAAGATGAAGGTCATGTCTAATAACTTACAGTATTAAAACAGTGACTAACAGAAAGGATCAAGACAAGAAATATGAATTATATTTAGCTAAAGTACCCTTTGATGTACCTTTTTAAGTGTATTGCAAGTTACTGAGGAGTTTAAAGACTAAATAGAGGAACAATACTGAATGCAGAGATCCTTTGTAAAGTTTTGAAACGCTAAGGTGCCCTCAATATCCTTTAGAATACTACAGCAGATATTATGGGCCAGATGTATCAAGATAGTGGTAGCAAAAAGTGGTCACAATTTGCAACCAATATTTTTGTGATAATTGTCTTATTTTGGAAAATGACCTATGAAATCTTAGGTTGGTTTGCAAAATTCTGATTAGAAGTGGGTCACAGTTTGACCTACCTAATGAACATTTATTAGGCAGGTCGCAAATTGCCTCAGAAGAATTGGTTCTGGATGAGATGTGAAGGTTGAGGAAAAGAGGACTTCATAACAACTCCCAGAATTCCACAGACTGAACACTACTGATGTAATTGAGTCATGTCCTTGTGTGTCTGCGAATACTAGCGGACAGACAGGCAAAGATGAAAGATGGGGTTGGATGATCATGAGGAAAAGAGAGTGGGAAGTGATGGAACTAAACATTGCCAGTGCATTCACCACAAGAAATCACCACAGTCATAGGGAAGAGGGATGTATTTTACTTTTGGACATTCTTACCAGATGCTGTTGTGTGAATTTTGATTTTGGAAACACTGTTTGAAGTATACTCAATCTGAGTTTGCAGACATATATTTGAACATGGATGATTGACACGGGCTGTCCATATTAGGAGAAGACACATGTTAAGTAATGAAGAAATGTAAACAAGATTACAGAAAAGTCTGTAACCTGTATAGTTCAGTTGCCCATTAAAGTAAATCGAATCACTCCAAAGTCCATCACTTTCACTGTTTTTTGCTTATGTTGGAGTGGAAATCGTAAATCTAACCCCTCCAAACCCTAACACCTTCCCTGCTTCAGCTAATATTTGAGTGGGAATAGTAAATGTAATCCCTTCAAAGTCCAATAATGTACTACTTTTGCTTACATTGAGTTAATATGACCCAGTCAAACTACAATGATTTGTCTAGCAATGTTTATTTGTTATTGTTGTTATGTAATAAATATTTAACATATTTGTCTCCAATGTTTCCATGATGATTTTAAAAATATGTATTTTTAATTTGAATTGTATGTTTTTTTAAATGTTGCATTTTTTTATTATTTGGAATGTATGTCGTTATTACTAAATGGTAAATTTAATTTTTGAGCTACTGGTAATATGATTAGTGCATTTTTTAAATTGTTTATATATTTGTATTTTTGATTATAACACTGGTTATTGTTTTTGTATTTAGAGAACATATTATGTAAGTTATTTAAATTACTTCTAACTCTCCATTTTTATATATGTTGTTTTTTTCTAGTTCTATATTTTCAATAAATTACTTACAATGCTATATTTAATAAAAAAATTGTTTACTTTTCTTTCACAGTATTCTGTTTCACTGCAGTTTTTACACAAACTTTTGATAGTTGACATACAAAAGCAGTAAACTTGATATTTTTTAAGAAAGTATTTCTGAAACAATATTCTGGTGTCCCGATATTGTTTTTCATGATATTCTATCAAACAATCCAGCCAAGCCTATCAAGCTTTGGTATTTCTGAAAAGTATAAACCAGGAGAATTCCCTCCAGTGATCAGTCTTAAATTATTCTATCATATATGGTATACACCAGAAATTACTAGAATTACTGGGAATTGTTTTAGGAGTGTTATTGTTGGAATGGTTAGAGTCTCTCCTTACTAGTTTTACATCTCCCCTTTTATCTGACCCTCCACAACTGTGATCTTTACCTCTTATTTTGTCATAGACAATGTTAGACTTTTCATCCTTGGCGTGGTCTCCCTTATCTTTTTGCCTCAGTTCCCCAGGTTGTTGATGTGTGCTGGACTCTGATTTTACTGTTTTTGTTACTCTGGGCACTTTACCACTGCTAACCAGTGCTAAAGTGCAAGCGCTCCTTTACAAAATGTATTTGTAATTGGCCTATCCATGATTGGCCTATTTGATTCACTAGTAAGTCCCTAGTAAAGTGCACTAGAGGTGCCAGGGCCTGTAAATCAAATGCTACTAGTAGGCCTGCAGCACTGGTTGTGCCACCCACATAAGTAGCTCTGTAATCATGTCTCAGACCTGCCATTGCAGTGTCTGTGTGTGCATTTTTAACTGTAAATTCGATGTGGCAAGTGTACCCACTTGCAGGCCTAAACCTTCCCTTTTCTTACATGTAAGGCACCCCTAAGGTAGGCCTTAGGTAGCCCCAAGGGCAGGGTGCAGTGTATGGTTAAGGTAGGACATATAGTAATGTGTTTTATATGTCCTGACTGAAATATTGCTAAATTCGTTTTTCACTGTTGCAAGGCCTGTCCTTCTCATAGGTTAACATGGGGGCTACCTTTAAATATGATTAAAGTGTAGATTCCCTTTGGGAGTGGATGGACATGTGGAGTCTCTAAGCTCACAATTTAAAAATACATCTTTTAGTAAAGTTGATTTTAAGATTGTGTGTTTAAAAAATGCCATTTTTAGAAAGTGAGCATGTTCTTGCTTATACAATTTCTGTGACTCTGCCTGTTTGTGGATACCCTGTCTGGGTCAGTTTGACAGTTGGGCTGGTTGCACCTCGCACTAGACAGTGACACAAAGGGACCTGGGGTATAGTCTGCATTTCCTGATGACCCATCTGTGCTAGGAGGAAGGGGAGGAGTGGTCACTCACACCTGAAAGGGCTGTGCCTGCCCTCACACAATGCAGTCTGCAACCCCCTGGTGAGTGTCTGAGGCCTGGCCTGGGCAAGGCATGATTTCACATTAAAAAGAGACTTTATTTGAAGTAGGCCTACTTCAAAGGAGAAATTGGGTATAAGAAGGGCACCCAAAACCACAGACTTTAGAACACTTCTGGAAACATGAGGAACCTGTGCCTGGAGAAGAGCTGAAGAGCTAAGAAAAAAGAGCTGCCCTGCCTGTGACTGTGCTTTGTGGAGCTATCCTGCAGTTGCTGCTTCTGCCAGAGTTAGAGGGCAAAGACTGGACTTTGTGTGCCTTCCATCTTGAGAAGAACTCTCCAAGGGCTTGATTTAGAGCTTGCCTCCTGTTGTTTGAAGTCTCAGGGACAGCAAAGACTTCTCTCTGCCAGCACCTGGAGTCTCTGGAGAGACTCACGCTCTGCCCTGTGGTGCCCATCCAGTTTCTGGGAACCTGAAAGGAGATCTGGCAGCCTAAGAGGAGGAAATCCACGCACAGAGAGCCGTGCGGGGAAAAGATCAATGCAACTCTGATCTACGGCTGAAGAAACAACGCGCCGTGGGCTCCGTGGCTGAAAATCGATGCTTGCCGGAAACATGACCGAAGAATCGACGCATGGAGCTGGAGAAATAACGTGCAGCGACGCTGACAGAGGCTGGGAGATCGCAAACACACGCTGCATGGTTTTTGGATCATTGTGATCACTTGCCAGGCCTAAACTTTCCCTTTTCTTAAATGTAAGGCACCCCCAAGGTAGGCCCTAGGTAGCCCCATGGGCAGGGTGAAGTGTGTGAAAAAGGTGGGACGTGCACTGATGTTTTTTATAGGTCCCAACAGTAAAATACTGCCAAATGTATTTTTCACTGTTGCAAGGCCTATCTCTCTCATAGGTTAACATGAAGGCTGCCTTTAAATATTATTAAAGTGCAGATTCCATTTGAGAGCAGATAGAAATATGGAGTTTAGGGTCTCTGAGCTCACAATTTAAAAATACAACTTTTAGTGAAGTTGGTTTTGAGATTGTGTGTTTGAAAATGCCACTTTTAGAAAGTAGTCATTTTCTTGCTTAAACCATTCTGTGACTATGCCTGCTTGAGGATTCCCTGTCTGGGTCACTTTGACAGTTGGGCTGTTTGCAACTCTCCCTAGACAGTGACACAAAGGGAGCTGGGGTGTAGCCTGCATATCCTGATGAGCCTTCTGTGCTGGGAGGAAGGGGAGGAGTGGTCACTCACACCTGAAGGTGCTATGGGTGCCCTCACACAATGCAGTCTCCAACCCACTGGCATGTGTCTGGGTCCTGGGCTGGGCAAGTCAGGATCTCACAAACAAGAGAGACTTTCCTTTGAAGAAGGCTTACTTCAAAGACCGAAAGGGGTATACGAAGAGCACCCAAAACCCCTGAAAATTAGACCACTTCTGGAATCAAGCAGAACCTCTGGCAAGGAGAAGAGCTGGAGAGCAGAGGAGAAGTGCTGCCCTGCCTGTGACTGTGCTTTGTGGAGCTATCCTGCAATTGCTGCTTCTGCCTGGAAAAGGGGATAAAGACTGGACTTTGTGGTATATTCCTGCTTTAGAAGAATCTCTAAGGGCTTGGACTGAGCGTGCCCCTTGTTCTGAAGTCTCAGGGCCATCAAAGACTTCCCCTACCAGCACCTGGACTCTCCTCTCAGACTCCTGCCCTGACAAGTGGTGCCCTATCCAGTCCCTGGGCCCTTGAAAGGAGAAGCTGATGAAAATCCAAGAAAACTGACTGTGGACTGACGGCGCTGCCGAATCCCATTACACCATCTGCAACCGACTGCGTGTTCCTCACTGGAGTGTGATGAGCCTCGCAGGCCCAACACCGCTGCAGTCCTGCCGAAGTCCATGACTCCATGGATGTTGCTGCACCAAGTCATGACCGACACCACCCGAAGTGCGCGGATTCAACGCTTTGCATTAATGACGCCTCACCTCCACTGCTCTGCAGCAAGGATCCAACACCTCTTTGTGACTCCTCCGCTCCTTCGTCCTCTAGCACCAGAACGGACACTGCCTCAGATCCAGCGATGCCGTGGTCCCTGACTTTGCGCACTCACTTGTTCTCATAGTTTACTAAGGTACTGTACCTGGGGGTCTGCGTGACTCATTACTCGGCACCATTGATGTCAGATTGTTGGGAACGACTCCGCCACAACACCTTATTGTCACCTCATTGAAGCATTTTGTGTTTCTAAGCTCTATTTTTGGGTTTAATCTTTAAAAGTTCATAACTTGATTTGAGTATGTCAGATTTTTGTTGTTTTGGTCTTGTTCTGTTTAGATAAATATTGTATATTGTTCTAATCCTGTGTTGAGTAATTGTGTGGTGTTTTTACTGTATTACTGTGTGTGTTGGTACAAATACTTTACACCTGTTCTCTGAAGTTAAGCCCACCTTCTGATGCAAGCTACCAAGAGGCTGAGCGGGGGTTAACGGAGTGTGATTCTCCTTTACCCTGACTAGAGATAGGGTCCTTGCTTGGACATGGGGTAACCTGACTGCCAACCAAAGACCCCATTTCTAACATTGGTGATCAGCGGTTGGGACTGGATTTGTATTTTTACTTGACATACAGTGATTCAGTGTACACTACTGTTTTCAGTGCAGACCATTATGTGACCACATAGGACCTGTCTTTATGATTTTGCTTTTTACTTTTTTTTTATTTTTCCCTACTTCCATTTGGTGGTAATCCTTTATTGACTTTTTAACTCCATTTGGGAACTTTTTTTCTGCCTTTGGAACTTTTCACTTTTAACTCTACATCATTTCTCAGTCTGGAGATGCATCTGCTGGAGCTGCTTTTTATTTAGGGAAACTCAAGAGTTACACGGTGGCCCAACTGAAATAGTTCTGTAAGGATCTTGCCTGCCCCATTCAGAGAACCGCCAGGAAGGAGGAGCTGCAAAAGGCACTGAGGGCCTGGGTGACAGCCAAGGAAGCTGAGGGGCACACAGAGGACGAGGATGAGGGTGAGGAGGAGGAGGCACAGAGTATTCACAATCGTGTAGCGGGTGGGCCTGTTATGTCCAGGGGGAGGGTCTCCAAGGCAGGTAGCAGTATGTCATCCAAGGGTCTGACTCCTGAAGAGTTGCAGGACAGTCAGGCAGAGAGGGCTCACCAGTTGGAGTTGGAGAAAATGAGGATGGCCGTAGAAGAGAAAACGTTATTGTTGGCTCATGAGCTCAGCTTGAGGGAGCTGGATCAGAGGATCCAGTCTAGTAGGGATGGTGGCAGCAAAAGCATAGTGCAGCCTGAGAGAATGCTGCACATTCCAAAAGAGCTAGAGAAAGTCTACAGATGCGAGGATGACATATTCTTGAGGTTTAAGGGGTATGAGTTGGCTCTCCATATGAATCTGGTCCCTGAAGCTCATTGGGGGGTGGGTCTGTGGAAGCACTTTGAGGTAGAGGGGTGGGACACCTTGACATCCTTAGGGGATCCTCAGGAACTCACCAACACCATAATGAAAGACACCCTCCTCACAACATATGGTCTGACCCTTGAGGAGTATAAGGACAAGTTTAGTTCCTACAAAAAGAAAGAGTCTCAAACCTGGTTGGAGTGTGTGGATTCCTTTTGCAGGTCACTGGATGGTTGGGTGAAGGGCAGTAAAATGACAACGTATGAGTGGTTTTACAATTTAATTGCTTGGGAGCACTTGTAATGTTTATTTTTTCCAGAGCTGCACCAACACCTGATTGACAGCAAGCTGACTGAACCCATGATGCTTACACAGGAAGCAAACCACTGGGAGAGCACCAGGATCCACAAGAGGTATGGGGGAGACCACACCAAGGGTGGGTAGGGTCCCTCTAAGAAGAAAGGGGGGGTAGGGGCCAACTGGGGGAGTTCTCTAAAGGGCCGAAACCTAGTTCCTTAGGACAGGATTCCCAGCCCCCGAGTGAAAAGAAGCCATGGTTCTCCAAAGGGAGACTTGTGGAAGGAGGTCCTCCGTGTGAGTGCTATGCATGTGCCCAGCTGGGTCATGTGAGGGGGGACCCCAAATGCCCCAAGAGTACACCAGCACCCACTGGTGCGCAGTCCCAGGGCTTGTCTAGTGTAGTGCTTTGGGAGAAGCTGGTTCCTGGGGGGTCGGAGCTAGCTGAGATGACACTTGTCTCGCTAGGGGACAGTGAGATGGTCCAGAGAACCCTCATGCCTGAGAAAACTAAAACGTACAGGCAGTGGGTGACCATTAATGGACAGAGGGTGGAGGCTCTGAGAGACACAAGAGCCAGTGTGACCACAGTGAGGAGTCACCTGGTGTATGAAGAGCAGATAGATCCCTGTGTACTTCACCAAGCAGTTGCAGTGGACAACTCAGAGCATCTATGCAGAGTGGTGCATCTTCTCTTTGAATGGGGGGGTCTCAGGTTCCTTGAAGTTATCTGTGAGTCCATCCATTCCTGTGGATTGTTTGCTTGGCAATGACCTAGAGGATTCCCCTTGGAAGATGGTGGAACACAGGTCACACTTGGAGATGTTGGGTCTGCCTCGGTGGGTATGTGTTTCCGCCAGGTCAGTGGCAGCCTGTCAGGGTGGTCAATAGCCCCTGGATCCTGAAACAGTGGCCCAGTGGGCAGCCAAAAGGACGAAGTGCAAGGGGTACGGGAAACTGTCCCCAGAGGTTCCCATGGTCCAAGAGGAGGTGAAGCCTGAGGGTTACACCCCGGAGCCTACAGGTGAACAGGTGGCTGAACTGGGGGAGGTCCTTGAGCTGTCAAAGTGGCAGCAGGAAGGGGGACCCACCATGGAAGCATTCTATGAGGCACAGAAAACATGCCCTTCTCTAGTGGGTTTCCGTCAGCAGGCTGCAGACCAGGCGGCTGGCAAGGAGCCAGGAGCTCACCTGATGTATTGGGAGGACTGCCTCCTGTATAGTGAGCCTAAGGTTGCTGAGCCTGGGTCAGCCCGTGTGCTGGTGGTACCCCAGTGTTTCAGAGCCCTCATACTGGGCCTGGCTCATAACGTGCCTTTAGCTGGACATTTGGGGCAGGACAAGACCTTTGAACGGCTTGCCACCAGTTTTTACTGGCTCCTAATGTGCAGGCACTCAAATGCTCATTGTAGGTGTTGCCAAACTTGTCAGGCTAGTGGCAAGAGTATGGAGAAATGTAAGGCTTCCCTCCAACAGTTTCCTGTAGTTAGTACCCCCTTGAAAGGGTCGGTATTTACGTTGTGGGGCCTCTGGATCCCAAGATAGCTATGGGCAACAGGTTCATACTGGTCTTGGTGGGCCATGCCACCCGATACCCGGAAGCCATTCCGCTAAGATCAATCACTTCCCCTGTGGTGGATCGTGCATTGATGGGGGTTTTCACCTGAATGGGGTTCCCCAAGGAAGTGGTATCTGTGGCAGGAGTGTGGGGTAACTTATAAGTTCACCACTCCTTACCACCCCCAAAGCAAGGGTCAGTTGAGAGATTCAACTGTACCTTAAAAGGCATTATCATGGGCCTGTCAGAGCCCTTGAGGTGGAAGTGGGACGTCCTCTTGCCCTGCCTTCTGTTCACCTACAGGGAGGTGCTTCAAAGGGGCTTGGCTTTAGTCCTTTTGAGTTACTGTATGGCCTCCCTGTTAGGGGACCCTTGAATCTGGTGAAAGAGGGCTTAGAGAAAGCTCCCAGTAAACCCAGGATATACTTAGCTACATGCTGGCTTTCCAACACGAGACTGCCCGTTTCAGAGCTTTTGCGCAAGAGAACCTAGAAGCAAGCCAGGCAGATATGAAATGGTGGTATGACCAGAATGCCACTCTGGTTGAGTTTCAGCCTGGGCAAAAAGTGTGGGTGATGGTGCAAGTGGAGCCCAGGGCGCTGCAGGACAAGTGGACTGGGTCATTTGAGGTGGTGTAGCACAAGAGTGAAGTCACCTACCTGGTGGACTTGCGGACTCCCAGGATCCCCTTAAGGGTCCTGCATGTGAACCGTTTCAAACCCCACTTTGAGCGGACTAAATCGTCCATGCTCCTGGCAACAGATGATGGGGTGGAGGAAGAGAGCGAGTGTCTTCCTGACCTCGTGTCTGCTGGAGAGAAAGATGGGGCTGTGAAGGGAGTGAACCTCTCCCCCCCCGAGCTCAGAGCAGCATAGGGACTGTCACCAGGTATTGGGTCAGTTTGCCTCCCTGTTCTCCCTGATCCCAGGGGTCACACACTTGTGTGCACATAATGTGGACACTGGGGACAGTCCACCCATTAAACAGAAGGTTTACAGGGTGACTGATAAAGTCAGGGCCAGCATCAAAGATGAGGTGTCTAAGATGTTAGCCCTAGGGGTGATTGAGTTTTCTAGCAGTCCTTGGGCCAGCCCTGTGGTCTCGGTCCCGAAGGCTGCTGCTCCTTGCACCACCCCAGAACTCCAGTTCTGTGTGGACTACTGGGGTCTCAATGCGGTCACAAAAACCGATGTGTACCCCATCCCGAGCTAATGCTGATAGACCGGTTGGGAGCTGTCAAATACCTCAGCACATTTGATTTGACATCTGGCAATTGGCAGATTGACTTAACTGAAGGGGCCAAGGAGAGGTCTGCATTTCCTACCCTAGATGGCTGCTTTCAGTTTAAAGTGATGCCATTTAGGATGAAGAATGCCCCTGCCACATTCCAGAGGTTGGTCAACCAGGCTTTGACTGAGTTGGATGACTTCAGCGCAGAGTACCTGGTTGACATTGCAGTGTTCAGTTCCACTTGGGAGGAACACTTGCAGCACCTCTGCAGAGTGTTGTAGGCCCTGCAAAAGGCAGGCCTCACTATTAAGGCAAGCAAGTGCCAAATAGGGCAGGGTTCAGTGGTGTATTTGGGACACCAGGTAGGGAGTGGCCAGGCGGAACCCCCTACAGGAAAAGATTGACACCATTCTGGTTTGGGAGCCTCCCAAGACCCAGACTGAGGTAAGGACCTTTTTAGGCCTCACTAGCTATTATAGGAGGTTTGTCAAGGTATATGGCACCATTGTTGCCCCATTGAATGGGTTGACTTTCAAGAAGCAACCTAAGAAGGTGATCTGGGCAGAGGCTTGCCAGACCGCTTTTGATGCCCTGAAGGCTGCCATGTGCACAGCACCTGTGCTGAAGGCACCAGACTACTCCAGGGAGTTTGTTGTGTAAACAGACACCTCAAAGCATGGTATAGGAGCAGTACTCTCACAGCTTAATGAAGAGGGCCTAGATCAACCAGTAGCCTTCATTAGCAGGAGGTTACTTCCCAGGAACATAGGTGTAGTGCAATTGAACGGGAAGCTTTTGCTGTGGTTTGGGCGTTGAAAAAGCTTGGACCCTACTTGTTTGGGACTAATTTCCTGGTTCAGACCAATCACAGGCCCCTCAGATGTTTAATGCAGATCAGGTGTGAGAATCCAAAGCTGTTGGGGTGGTCCATTTCCCTACAGGGGATGGACTTTAAGGTGGAACACCTCCCTGATGCAGAACACGCCAATGCTGATGGTCTGTCCACATTCTTCCGCCTTAATGATGAGAACTCCTGTGAGGTTGGGTAGTTGCTCCCCACTTTCAGCTCAGGGGACACGTGTTGGACTTGGCATCCTTGGCGTGGTCTCCCCAAACTTTTTGCTTCTGTTTCCCAGGTTGCTGATGTGTGCTGGACTGTTTTTGCTGTTTTTGTCACTCTGGGCACTTTACCACTGCAATGCAGTGTTAAAGTGCAAGTGCTTCCATTTTAAATGTATATGTAAATTGGCTTTCTATGATTGGCATATTTGATTTACTAGTAAGTCCCTAGCAAAGTGCACTAGAGGTGCCCAGGGCCCGTAAATCAAATGCTGCTAGTGGGCCTACTGCACTGGTTGTGCCACCCACATTAGTAGACCTGTAAACATGGTTCCGACCTGCCACTCCAGTGTTGGTGTGTGCAGCTTTAAGTTGCCAATTCGACTTGGCAGGTGTACCCACTTGCCAGGCCTAACCCTTCCCTTGTTATACATGTAAGGCACCCCTAAGGTAGGCCCTAGGTAGTCCCATGGGCAGGGTGAAGTGTATGTTAAAGGTGGGACATGTACTTATGTGTTTTACATGTCCTAACATTGATATACTGCCAAATTCAGTTTTCACTGTTGCAAAGCCTATCTCTCTCATAGTTTAACATAGGGGCTGCCTTTAAATGTGATTAAAACACAGATTCCCTTTGGGAGCAGATAGAAATGTGGAGTTTGAGATCTATGAACTCACAATTTAAAAATACATCTTTTAGTGAAGTTGGGTTTTAGACTGTGTGTCTGAAAATGCCACTTTGGATTGCTATGTCTGCAGTGTGTCGACGCAAATATGAGGCCACCTTGTGGGTCTTTCAATTATCATTTAGGCCGCATACGGGGCTTAGACCTTGCATGATCTTTCATGGTGAAAGGTTGAGTGTTAGACATAGAATATCTCAATAACCTTGACAAATCAACAAGCGTACACCTTGAGCATCAACCAGGTCACCTGCCAACAAGGATTAAATTTCACCCAAACTCAACTACCCTCCTTCCCCATGCTGCACTGTCCTCAACTTGAGCAATCTACACAGATCCCCCCAGATCCCCTACATTGCCTGATACCAACAATATACAACTTAGTAGTGGAGCACAAGCAGGGGCTGATAAAGCCAAGTGCTTCGCGTTGCACATGTCCACTGTTGTGGCCGACAATCACATCCTCCAGCTCTGTATGTGTTAAGGGTCTCTTCTGAAATAAGTTCAATGTCTCGCTCCCGGCACCACCACCTCAGTAGGGCACTGCCTTACAATTCAATGCAATCCCCCCGATCACAGCACTTTCTCACTTACTTACCAGTCCCAAAGATCACAGTTCGTTCGGCAGCAAGGCCTATTGAAACCTGACAATTTCTGAGACATAACTGGCCTCTGCCACCTTTAAATTGGGCTTGGCATCCCACCTCGCTTCTGGGAGGGTCGACAGGACGGGCAGTCCCGGCATTCCGTCACTCAACTTGCGAAAGTCTTAAAACCCCCCAGCCACACTCCACATCGCCAATTTCCTCCTTTGCATCTCCATCCGCAGCAGCTTGTACACTCTGTCATTGTCCCGTCATTGTCCCTTGGCCTCTTTCTTGGCAATAAATTGCTGCAGTTTATGTAGATCAGTGAAGATTAAGGCCTTTCCACCAATGATCACCCTAAGTCATGCAGGATAAAGCATATTATAGTCTAGTTTCAGATCTTGGAGTTTCTGTTTGGCCTGAAAAACAATAGCCTTGCTTCCTGCACATGTTGGCTGAAGTCAGGGAAAAGTGATATTGTGGTGTCCTCATAGTGCAGTGTTCCCTTATCTAGAGCCCTCCTGAGCACAGCATCTCTATCCTTGTAGTTTAAGAGCCTTGCTATGATGGGGCCCAACAGGGCTCATGGGGCGGCGGACACTGTGCCAGTAAGCAGTGTGCCAGCTCCACCACAAACATATCTGAGAAAGTTGAATGGGGCAGTAAGGGTGAGAGGTGCCGCTCTTCTAGACAGTAGACATGTGGTTTAAACAGAATAGATAAGTGAGAGTAAAGTCCGGTGCAGAATGGCCCGGTGCCTTACTGCACGGTAGGCACCAAAACGGGTACTAGGAGTACCCTAGAGCAAAAATGGGAAAACATTGGCCACAGCACACAGAGAGTAATGTCCAACAGTAAGGCAGAAAAAGATATTCCTGGTGTGGTTCCGAGAGTTGAGGGAAGTATAAAGTTGAAACGAGTCTCAAATCCTGTTTGCAGATGGTGTCTTTATTCGTAGGTGCTTAGAAAGCATTAAGTCATCATGGAGATACAGCCAACACGTGTTTCGTCACACAAGTGACTTTATCAAGGCTGTAATAAAGTAATGACAGCAAACATTGGATACATATGTGTGTATTGGAATCTGGTGTGAAACCAGAAAGCGTTCTGATTGTGTAAGTGAGTAAGTGATTAACATGGCTTTAGAGGTGAGTGGTAGTGGGGTCAAATAACAGCACCGTGATCAAGTTTTAAAGTTGGTCTATAAAAGCAAAATGTTGGAGAGTAATAGAGTATATGCAATTTGAAGCAGTGTGAGCATGCAATTGTTGTGCAATAGGGAGAAACTTAAAAGTCTACGAGAAATGCAGGAGAGAAAGTAGAAAAGATAAAGGGGAGATACGGCTAAATGCAAGTTTAGAAAAAAGAAACAGTAATGAAGGCGGTGAGCCCAGAGGGCATAACAGAAGGGTGAGAGTCATACCTGGGACAGCAGGCTTAAGTAGGTTTGGTGGTGGTGTGTAGTAGTGAAGTATAGGTGGGCTGGAGAGAAAGTGAGTGAGATGGATCAGAGAAAAAGAGAGAAATAGAATGGGATAAGTAATCGTGTGTGACAGGATAGTTGGGAAAACGTAGAGAGCTAAAAAATGTAAAGGTAAGGTGATAAGAAGGAAAAAGGTGGGGAAAAATGTAAAGGTAAGGCGATAAGAAGGAAAAAGGTGAGGAAAAGTTGGATTAGAGAGAAAGGAAAATCTATATAAATAGAAGAAAGATAAGAATGGTCAGTGAGAACATACCTGAGTAAATGGTAAAGAACTGAAATAGGTATGGCTGCGCCAGGCAGCTGCAGGTGCGTGTGTAAAAGGCTTGCATGAAATCGAAGATATGAGAAGGCCCTGATAAGCCTATAAAATGACCTAAAGTGGTAACAGGGAAGAAAATAGGTATATAAAGCGAGGGCAGGATTTTAAAAAAGAGTAAACGCAATAAAAGCCGGTGAATGAATATCCAGTTTAAATAAGCGGTTGGTAATTGGTGATTTAAGGTAAAAAGAATTATTTGTTGCGTCTGAGTAAGAGTCACACCGGTATAAAGACACAGAATCGGGGTGTACGGTGGCCTCAAAATGAACAAGTCACGGTTGGGAGAATGCAAAAAATATAACCCGGGTCGTGGTGAGCGGCTGGTGAGGGCTCGACACACGTGAGTCTAGTTAATTAAAAATGACCGCAGGGGCGAGGGCGTGCACTAAATAACGGTGAGAAAATCACTGAGAGAAAGGATAAAGTGCGAGTCTCGATCGTAAGGCGAGGTAAGTGATAAGCACATTGAAGTGACTGTTGCCCGTGAAGAGGAGCGTAGGGGTGTGGGTATAACTAGAGTGATTAGGGGGGAAAGGAACGCTTAAAACATGGAGTAATAGAAGCGATTCTCGTTCTTAGGAAATATCTAGCAAAATGCGTTAACTAGTGGCAGTGAGGACCGCGTTACGATGAGCGTGGCGAAGGCGAGTTGGGAACTTACCGAGTAGTAGCGTAGTGGTGAGCTGTCCGGTAAACGCGAGATCGAGTAATGATCTGCGAGGGGAAATACTAGTAGATTAAGTAGGAGGCAGAGGTGCAGTTGACATGGAAAAGGGACTAAGTTAAATAAGCTGCACTGACGACCCTCTTTGGTGTGACTGGGCTGAAAGGGTGAAAGCGACGGCCATCTTGAATGTAAATCGGAGAAAATGTGACACCATATAATAGGAAAAGCATAAACAGTAGAAACGTTAGTAAGGGTTCGACAGTGACTCTGTTGATGCTGGGCACCGAGAAGGTGCCTGGAGAACCGGAGAAGAGGATAGAATCAAGACATAAGAGAGTGACAGTGTGATTGTGTCCAAGGATATAATAGGTGTGTAATGTTACACTACTGCACTATACAGTTGTGATGGTAAATGAGACCAACAAGAGGTAGAGGCAATGAAGTGTAGTAGGTAGGTGCAACAGTTGAGCCATATGCATAGAAACATGTATACATCAGTGGGATATACAGTAGTCCTCAGTATTATACAGTGTTTGGGAAATATTAGTCAACAGTATAAGAGCCATTCATATTTGTTACAATGAAAAGAAACAGAAAATATATAGTTCTTTGTATTGAATGTGTTCTCAGTGTAGTGAGTGGGTGTAGCAGTTCACACCCATTGCATAAAAACATGTGTTTATTAATGGGATATACAATAGTTCACAGTATTGTTAATGTTTAGGAAATATTAGTAATAGTTGTAAGAGCCCTTCACATGTGTCGTCGTGAGGAGATAAGTATATAGCACTAAGATGGTAAACAGTGGTCCACAGTATTACTAGAGTTAGGAAATATTAGGTAACGGTATGTGAGCGAATCTCATGTGTCGCAGTGACAAGTTACAACAATCAAATCAGTATATGTGGACGTACTGTACATGCGCAATGGAAAATCAAATTATAGAAATAGAGACCATGAAGTACAGTAAGTATAGTAGTTAACACAATTTGTGTAAGCGCATACATGTACCAATAAGGAATACAGTAGTGCACAATATTAGTGAAAACAGGCAATGCTAATGTGTATACTGTAGACAGGAGGAATGGCGAATCATGCGAGAAAAAAGTGAAGTTCACGATCCGTGTTCAAGCCTAGTTCAACTGCGCGAAGCTTTATGATCCATTTAGATTCGCATCTACGTAGATCCCTGGTTCTATCTCCCCATCTTGGTGAATTGGGAACTTGAGTGATGCCATGGAATCTAAGGCTCAGGAGATCCTGCTCCCCGTGCGATGTGTTGAAATGGACAGCCATAGGATAGCTGATGTTAGCATTCCTGATGGCTCTGACATGTTCCTGAATACGTTCTTTTAGTGGGCGTATTGAACTGCCAACATAGATCAGACAACATACACATATCAGACAGTAGACAGAGAACTTCGTGTTGCAATTCATGAAAGTCTTGATGTGATGCGTGGTCACGGTGTTGTAGGAAAAGGAAGTGGTTTTGTTAAGGGCTAGTTGGCAAGAGATACAGCAACCACATTTGTAAAAACCATTTGGTTTCGCGGGAATCCACCCTGTGGATGGTGTCAGAGGTGTAGGACAGAGAAAGCTCGGGCACAGAATGTTCCTAAGGGTCCGACCTCTGCTGTGTACAATGGTAGGAGACCCTCCTATTGAGTCTTTGAGGCAAGTGTCCAACCTTAACAGATGCCAGTGTTTCTTGAGAATACGTAGCACATCCTTACTTGCAGGGCTGTATTGGGTAATGAAAGAGACCGGTCTGCTGTTGGAGAGACCCTGAGCCACTGGTTCTTTGCGGTTCTTAATCAGTAAATCGTGTTGGTTTTTGTTTCATATACGTTTTCTGGCCGCCGAGATGAGTTTGTTGGTATACCCTCTAGTTTGAAAACGGTAAGTCAGGTTCTTAAGCTCCTGTTTAAAGATGTCATTGTCAGTGCAGTTGCGCCAAATTCTAACCATTTCGCCGTATGGGATGGCCCTAATCTGTGAAAGGGGGTGGGCGCTGTGAGCATGTAGTACAGAATTGCAGGCGGTGGGTTTCCTGTACAGTCTAGACATGATCTTGTTGTCGGTGATGTACAAAAGCAAGTCGAGGAACTCGATTTTGGTCGTGTCCATTTTGTGAGTGAAAACTAAGTTAAAATCATTGGTGTTAAGGTGTTTGATGAGTATATTGAGATCCGAGACATTGCCAGTCCAGATAGCTAGAATATCATCAATATATCTACCCCAATACAGGATATGTTCAGTAAGATCAGGCGGGCAGTTGGACCATAGGTGTTTTTTCTCAAATTGAGCCATGTAGAGATTGGCATATGAAGGGGAGAATTTAGCTCCCATGGCTACACCTTGACACTGTCGGTACCATCTACCATCATGTAAGAATACATTGTTCTCTAGTACCAACCGTGTGAGGTCAAGCAGCATACGTGTGTGATCAAATAGTGTGGCATCTCGGGTATTGAGCGTACGTTGGAGCATTTCCAGTCCCCTTTCCAGGGGGATGGATGTGTAAAGAGAACTAACGTCGAGGCAGACAAACATAAAGTCTTCTGACCAATCAATGTCTTCCAATTGACACAACAAGTCACGGGTGTCCTGTATGTAGGACGGAAGGTTATGAACCAAGGGTTGGAGAAAGGAGTCAATGTACTCAGAGATGTGTTCCGTAGGTGAACCAATCCCTGAGATAATGGGTCTGCCAGGAGGAAAGCCCCCTGGCTTATGGACTTTTGGTAAGATGTATATACAAGGAGCCCGGGGCGCCTCGATGTACAGAAATCTGTATTCTAAGTCAGTCAGGAGACAGTGATTTCTCCAAAATGTCAATTTCTTTTTGATCATGCTGGTAATGTTGGAAAGAGGGTTACTTGGTAGTAGAGAGTAGGCCTGGGTGTCATTGAGTTGTCTGTCTATTTCTGCAACATAGTCACTCCTGTTCATGACGACGACATTGCCCCCTTTGTCAGCCTCCCTGATAACTATATCTGGACATATGGAGAGTTTATGCAGCGCACGCAGTTCCTCGGAGTTGAGATTGTTGGAAGGTCTGTGGGTGCGTGTGCTCCTTTTGTCCTCTAGGTTATAGAGTTCCGTACTGACGGCTTGGTAGAAGACGTCAATGTGATTGTCTGGCGGTAGCGTGGGGACAAACATGGAATTGGGTTTGAGCCCACTGTTGACATCCAAGTTGGGTATAACATTGAGTTGAACCAGTAGTTCATCAAAGCTAGGTGATGGTGAAGATGTGTTATCCAGGGAGAGAACCGTATGGATATCCTGAAGATCTCCAATGGTTTGATTGCAAGTAGGTGGTGCCGTGTGGGCATTTTTGTTGGTATCAGGTTTGTTGTGGAAGAACTTTTTAAGTTTGAGGTTACGTATGAATTTAAAGAGATCTATGTGTATGTTGGTGTAATCAGGTTTAGAAGAAGGACAGAAGCCCAGACCCTTTTTCAAGACATTTATTTCGTGCATAGACAGTTGTAAACTGGAAAGATTCATAACCTGAACTGTTTCTTCACAAATGCTAGGGGTGGGCTGCAAGGAGAGAATACTCATGGCCTCTGAGTTTTCGTGGTGGAACGTGTTGTCATGCCCCCCCTGGTGTTTGTTGCGGTGTTTCCTGCCCCCCCTGCGGGTGGGTCTATGTTTGTGCCTGATCTGTTGTAGTTCTGTCGAAGTCCCTTTCTGTATCGGCCAAGTTCCTCTAAAAAAGAATTTGATTGTTGTGTGGTATTATGTAGAGTCATATTGGTAGAAGACCCTTCCCTAGGTGGGTCTGAGCAATCACTCGAAATGTTGGAGATATCTGATAAGCTGCCCGTGATTGCCTCAGCAGGCGTATAGATATTTGTCGGTCTAGTGTTAGACTCCTTGTTAACCTGATCGAACTTTCGTGCAAAAGTGTAGATCCTGCCATTCTTGTAATCATTGTCATCTCTGACAAGTTTTCGCATTTTCTTATCTTTTATGTATAACTGGTAACCAGTGAGTATCTCCCTCATAATAGTGTAGTTCTTGTCCGTTGCTTCTGGGAGGTTGAGATTTTTAATCTCCTCCTCCAGAGATGTGATGTCTAGAAGTAATTTGGTACGTTTTCTGTCCGAATGTTTGATCAGTATGTTAATCATACTGAAAGAGGTAGAGGAGATAAGGTGTTCCCATTCCCCGAGTAAGTCAGGGTCAAGGTCTTCAAATGATGGGAATATAATCACTCGTAGACCTCTAGGTACTTGTTTAATTTCCAAGTAGCGTTTAAGAGTGGTAATGTCCCACCAACGGGCTAGTTCCTGTTTTCTTAACCTCTCTAGCTTAATGAATTTCTGTCTTAGTCCTTGTGTGGAAGGTGTGGGATCTGTGGTACGGGGAGCTAGGGGTTTCTTGGAAAAAAGCTCAGCAGCCAGGGTGTCCCGGTTGTCGTCAAAGAAAGCCATGTTGAGTAACCTAAAAGGAGGGTATTCCTTTCGATCAAAAGAAACACAGATAATGTAGTTTAAACGGTACGTGTTGCTAGAGTGCGGCTCACCCTGTTCAGAAAGAACATAACAAGGAACAGAGAAATGGGGCAGTAAGGGTGAGAGGTGCCGCTCTTCTAGACAGTAGACATGTGGTTTAAACAGAATAGATAAGTGAGAGTAAAGTCCGGTGCAGAATGGCCCGGTGCCTTACTGCCCGGTAGGCACCAAAACGGGTACTAGGAGTACCCTAGAGCAAAAATGGGAAAACATTGGCCACAGCACACAGAGAGTAATGTCCAACAGTAAGGCAGAAAAAGATATTCCTGGTGTGGTTCCGAGAGTTGAGGGAAGTATAAAGTTGAAACGAGTCTCAAATCCTGTTTGCAGATGGTGTCTTTATTCGTAGGTGCTTAGAAAGCATTAAGTCATCATGGAGATACAGCCAACACGTGTTTCGTCACACAAGTGACTTTATCAAGGCTGTAATAAAGTAATGACAGCAAACATTGGATACATATGTGTGTATTGGAATCTGGTGTGAAACCAGAAAGCGTTCTGATTGTGTAAGTGAGTAAGTGATTAACATGGCTTTAGAGGTGAGTGGTAGTGGGGTCAAATAACAGCACCGTGATCAAGTTTTAAAGTTGGTCTATAAAAGCAAAATGTTGGAGAGTAATAGAGTATATGCAATTTGAAGCAGTGTGAGCATGCAATTGTTGTGCAATAGGGAGAAACTTAAAAGTCTACGAGAAATGCAGGAGAGAAAGTAGAAAAGATAAAGGGGAGATACGGCTAAATGCAAGTTTAGAAAAAAGAAACAGTAATGAAGGCGGTGAGCCCAGAGGGCATAACAGAAGGGTGAGAGTCATACCTGGGACAGCAGGCTTAAGTAGGTTTGGTGGTGGTGTGTAGTAGTGAAGTATAGGTGGGCTGGAGAGAAAGTGAGTGAGATGGATCAGAGAAAAAGAGAGAAATAGAATGGGATAAGTAATCGTGTGTGACAGGATAGTTGGGAAAACGTAGAGAGCTAAAAAATGTAAAGGTAAGGTGATAAGAAGGAAAAAGGTGGGGAAAAATGTAAAGGTAAGGCGATAAGAAGGAAAAAGGTGAGGAAAAGTTGGATTAGAGAGAAAGGAAAATCTATATAAATAGAAGAAAGATAAGAATGGTCAGTGAGAACATACCTGAGTAAATGGTAAAGAACTGAAATAGGTATGGCTGCGCCAGGCAGCTGCAGGTGCGTGTGTAAAAGGCTTGCATGAAATCGAAGATATGAGAAGGCCCTGATAAGCCTATAAAATGACCTAAAGTGGTAACAGGGAAGAAAATAGGTATATAAAGCGAGGGCAGGATTTTAAAAAAGAGTAAACGCAATAAAAGCCGGTGAATGAATATCCAGTTTAAATAAGCGGTTGGTAATTGGTGATTTAAGGTAAAAAGAATTATTTGTTGCGTCTGAGTAAGAGTCACACCGGTATAAAGACACAGAATCGGGGTGTACGGTGGCCTCAAAATGAACAAGTCACGGTTGGGAGAATGCAAAAAATATAACCCGGGTCGTGGTGAGCGGCTGGTGAGGGCTCGACACACGTGAGTCTAGTTAATTAAAAATGACCGCAGGGGCGAGGGCGTGCACTAAATAACGGTGAGAAAATCACTGAGAGAAAGGATAAAGTGCGAGTCTCGATCGTAAGGCGAGGTAAGTGATAAGCACATTGAAGTGACTGTTGCCCGTGAAGAGGAGCGTAGGGGTGTGGGTATAACTAGAGTGATTAGGGGGGAAAGGAACGCTTAAAACATGGAGTAATAGAAGCGATTCTCGTTCTTAGGAAATATCTAGCAAAATGCGTTAACTAGTGGCAGTGAGGACCGCGTTACGATGAGCGTGGCGAAGGCGAGTTGGGAACTTACCGAGTAGTAGCGTAGTGGTGAGCTGTCCGGTAAACGCGAGATCGAGTAATGATCTGCGAGGGGAAATACTAGTAGATTAAGTAGGAGGCAGAGGTGCAGTTGACATGGAAAAGGGACTAAGTTAAATAAGCTGCACTGACGACCCTCTTTGGTGTGACTGGGCTGAAAGGGTGAAAGCGACGGCCATCTTGAATGTAAATCGGAGAAAATGTGACACCATATAATAGGAAAAGCATAAACAGTAGAAACGTTAGTAAGGGTTCGACAGTGACTCTGTTGATGCTGGGCACCGAGAAGGTGCCTGGAGAACCGGAGAAGAGGATAGAATCAAGACATAAGAGAGTGACAGTGTGATTGTGTCCAAGGATATAATAGGTGTGTAATGTTACACTACTGCACTATACAGTTGTGATGGTAAATGAGACCAACAAGAGGTAGAGGCAATGAAGTGTAGTAGGTAGGTGCAACAGTTGAGCCATATGCATAGAAACATGTATACATCAGTGGGATATACAGTAGTCCTCAGTATTATACAGTGTTTGGGAAATATTAGTCAACAGTATAAGAGCCATTCATATTTGTTACAATGAAAAGAAACAGAAAATATATAGTTCTTTGTATTGAATGTGTTCTCAGTGTAGTGAGTGGGTGTAGCAGTTCACACCCATTGCATAAAAACATGTGTTTATTAATGGGATATACAATAGTTCACAGTATTGTTAATGTTTAGGAAATATTAGTAATAGTTGTAAGAGCCCTTCACATGTGTCGTCGTGAGGAGATAAGTATATAGCACTAAGATGGTAAACAGTGGTCCACAGTATTACTAGAGTTAGGAAATATTAGGTAACGGTATGTGAGCGAATCTCATGCGTCGCAGTGACAAGTTACAACAATCAAATCAGTATATGTGGACGTACTGTACATGCGCAATGGAAAATCAAATTATAGAAATAGAGACCATGAAGTACAGTAAGTATAGTAGTTAACACAATTTGTGTAAGCGCATACATGTACCAATAAGGAATACAGTAGTGCACAATATTAGTGAAAACAGGCAATGCTAATGTGTATACTGTAGACAGGAGGAATGGCGAATCATGCGAGAAAAAAGTGAAGTTCACGATCCGTGTTCAAGCCTAGTTCAACTGCGCGAAGCTTTATGATCCATTTAGATTCGCATCTACGTAGATCCCTGGTTCTATCTCCCCATCTTGGTGAATTGGGAACTTGAGTGATGCCATGGAATCTAAGGCTCAGGAGATCCTGCTCCCCGTGCGATGTGTTGAAATGGACAGCCATAGGATAGCTGATGTTAGCATTCCTGATGGCTCTGACATGTTCCTGAATACGTTCTTTTAGTGGGCGTATTGAACTGCCAACATAGATCAGACCACATACACATATCAGACAGTAGACAGTGAACTTCGTGTTGCAATTCATGAAAGTCTTGATGTGATGCGTGGTCACGGTGTTGTAGGAAAAGGAAGTGGTTTTGTTAAGGGCTAGTTGGCAAGAGATACAGCAACCACATTTGTAAAAACCATTTGGTTTCGCGGGAATCCACCCTGTGGATGGTGTCAGAGGTGTAGGACAGAGAAAGCTCGGGCACAGAATGTTCCTAAGGGTCCAACCTCTGCTGTGTACAATGGTAGGAGACCCTCCTATTGAGTCTTTGAGGCAAGTGTCCAACCTTAACAGATGCCAGTGTTTCTTGAGAATACGTAGCACATCCTTACTTGCAGGGCTGTATTGGGTAATGAAAGAGACCGGTCTGCTGTTGGAGAGACCCTGAGCCACTGGTTCTTTGCGGTTCTTAATCAGTAAATCGTGTTGGTTTTTGTTACATATACGTTTTCTGGCCGCCGAGATGAGTTTGTTGGTATACCCTCTAGTTTGAAAACGGTAAGTCAGGTTCTTAAGCTCCTGTTTAAAGATGTCATTGTCAGTGCAGTTGCGCCGAATTCTAACCATTTCGCCGTATGGGATGGCCCTAATCTGTGAAAGGGGGTGGGCGCTGTGAGCATGTAGTACAGAATTGCAGGCGGTGGGTTTCCTGTAGAGTCTAGACATGATCTTGTTGTCGGTGATGTACAAAAGCAAGTCGAGGAACTCGATTTTGGTCGTGTCCATTTTGTGAGTGAAAACTAAGTTAAAATCATTGGTGTTAAGGTGTTTGATGAGTATATTGAGATCCGAGACATTGCCAGTCCAGATAGCTAGAATATCATCAATATATCTACCCCAATACAGGATATGTTCAGTAAGATCAGGCGGGCAGTTGGACCATAGGTGTTTTTTCTCAAATTGACCCATGTAGAGATTGGCATATGAAGGGGAGAATTTAGCTCCCATGGCTACACCTTGACACTGTCGGTACCATCTACCATCATGTAAGAATACATTGTTCTCTAGTACCAACCGTGTGAGGTCAAGCAGCATACGTGTGTGATCAAATAGTGTGGCATCTCGGGTATTGAGCGTACGTTGGAGCATTTCCAGTCCCCTTTCCAGGGGGATGGATGTGTAAAGAGAACTAACGTCGAGGCAGACAAACATAAAGTCTTCTGACCAATCAATGTCTTCCAATTGACACAACAAGTCACGGGTGTCCTGTATGTAGGACGGAAGGTTATGAACCAAGGGTTGGAGAAAGGAGTCAATGTACTCAGAGATGTGTTCCGTAGGTGAACCAATCCCTGAGATAATGGGTCTGCCAGGAGGAAAGCCCCCTGGCTTATGGACTTTTGGTAAGATGTATATACAAGGAGCCCGGGGCGCCTCGATGTACAGAAATCTGTATTCTAAGTCAGTCAGGAGACAGTGATTTCTCCAAAATGTCAATTTCTTTTTGATCATGCTGGTAATGTTGGAAAGAGGGTTACTTGGTAGTAGAGAGTAGGCCTGGGTGTCATTGAGTTGTCTGTCTATTTCTGCAACATAGTCACTCCTGTTCATGACGACGACATTGCCCCCTTTGTCAGCCTCCCTGATAACTATATCTGGACATATGGAGAGTTTATGCAGCGCACGCAGTTCCTCGGAGTTGAGATTGTTGGAAGGTCTGTGGGTGCGTGTGCTCCTTTTGTCCTCTAGGTTATAGAGTTCCGTACTGACGGCTTGATAGAAGACGTCAATGTGATTGTCTGGCGGTAGCGTGGGGACAAACATGGAATTAGGTTTGAGCCCACTGTTGACATCCAAGTTGGGTATAACATTGAGTTGAACCAGTAGTTCATCAAAGCTAGGTGATGGTGAAGATGTGTTATCCAGGGAGAGAACCGTATGGATATCCTGAAGATCTCCAATGGTTTGATTGCAAGTAGGTGGTGCCGTGTGGGCATTTTTGTTGGTATCAGGTTTGTTGTGGAAGAACTTTTTAAGTTTGAGGTTACGTATGAATTTAAAGAGATCTATGTGTATGTTGGTGTAATCAGGTTTAGAAGAAGGACAGAAGCCCAGACCCTTTTTCAAGACATTTATTTCGTGCATAGACAGTTGTAAACTGGAAAGATTCATAACCTGAACTGTTTCTTCACAAATGCTAGGGGTGGGCTGCAAGGAGAGAATACTCATGGCCTCTGAGTTTTCGTGGTGGAACGTGTTGTCATGCCCCCCCTGGTGTTTGTTGCGGTGTTTCCTGCCCCCCCTGCGGGTGGGTCTATGTTTGTGCCTGATCTGTTGTAGTTCTGTCGAAGTCCCTTTCTGTATCGGCCAAGTTCCTCTAAAAAAGAATTTGATTGTTGTGTGGTATTATGTAGAGTCATATTGGTAGAAGACCCTTCCCTAGGTGGGTCTGAGCAATCACTCGAAATGTTGGAGATATCTGATAAGCTGCCCGTGATTGCCTCAGCAGGCGTATAGATATTTGTCGGTCTAGTGTTAGACTCCTTGTTAACCTGATCGAACTTTCGTGCAAAAGTGTAGATCCTGCCATTCTTGTAATCATTGTCATCTCTGACAAGTTTTCGCATTTTCTTATCTTTTATGTATAACTGGTAACCAGTGAGTATCTCCCTCATAATAGTGTAGTTCTTGTCCGTTGCTTCTGGGAGGTTGAGATTGGACTGAGATTGAGGACTGGAAATGCTCCAACGTACGCTCAATACCCGAGATGCCACACTATTTGATCACACACGTATGCTGCTTGACCTCACACGGTTGGTACTAGAGAACAATGTATTCTTACATGATGGTAGATGGTACCGACAGTGTCAAGGTGTAGCCATGGGAGCTAAATTCTCCCCTTCATATGCCAATCTCTACATGGCTCAATTTGAGAAAAAACACCTATGGTCCAACTGCCCGCCTGATCTTACTGAACATATCCTGTATTGGGGTAGATATATTGATGATATTCTAGCTATCTGGACTGGCAATGTCTCGGATCTCAATATACTCATCAAACACCTTAACACCAATGATTTTAACTTAGTTTTCACTCACAAAATGGACACGACCAAAATCGAGTTCCTCGACTTGCTTTTGTACATCACCGACAACAAGATCATGTCTAGACTGTACAGGAAACCCACCGCCTGCAATTCTGTACTACATGCTCACAGCGCCCACCCCCTTTCACAGATTAGGGCCATCCCATACGGCGAAATGGTTAGAATTTGGCGCAACTGCACTGACAATGACATCTTTAAACAGGAGCTTAAGAACCTGACTTACCGTTTTCAAACTAGAGGGTATACCAACAAACTCATCTCGGCGGCCAGAAAACGTATATGAAACAAAAACCAACACGATTTACTGATTAAGAACCGCAAAGAACCAGTGGCTCAGGGTCTCTCCAACAGCAGACCGGTCTCTTTCATTACCCAATACAGCCCTGCAAGTAAGGATGTGCTACGTATTCTCAAGAAACACTGGCATCTGTTAAGGTTGGACACTTGCCTCAAAGACTCAATAGGAGGGTCTCCTACCATTGTACACAGCAGAGGTCGGACCCTTAGGAACATTCTGTGCCCGAGCTTTCTCTGTCCTACACCTCTGACACCATCCACAGGGTGGATTCCCGCGAAACCAAATGGTTTTTACAAATGTGGTTGCTGTATCTCTTGCCAACTAGCCCTTAACAAAACCACTTCCTTTTCCTACAACACCGTGACCACGCATCACATCAAGACTTTCATGAATTGCAACACGAAGTTCTCTGTCTACTGTCTGATATGTGTATGTTGTCTGATCTATGTTGGCAGTTCAATACGCCCACTAAAAGAACGTATTCAGGAACATGTCAGAGCCATCAGGAATGCTAACATCAGCTATCCTATGGCTGTCCATTTCAACACATCGCACGGGGAGCAGGATCTCCTGAGCCTTAGATTCCATGGCATCACTCAAGTTCCCAATTCACCAAGATGGGGAGATAGAACCAGGGATCTACGTAGATGCGAATCTAAATGGATCATAAAGCTTCGCGCAGTTGAACTAGGCTTGAACACGGATCGTGAACTTCACTTTTTTCTCGCATGATTCGCCATTCCTCCTGTCTACAGTATACACATTAGCATTGCCTGTTTTCACTAATATTGTGCACTACTGTATTCCTTATTGGTACATGTATGCGCTTACACAAATTGTGTTAACTACTATACTTACTGTACTTCATGGTCTCTATTTCTATAATTTGATTTTCCATTGCGCATGTACAGTACGTCCACATATACTGATTTGATTGTTGTAACTTGTCACTGCGACACATGAGATTCGCTCACATACCGTTACCTAATATTTCCTAACTCTAGTAATACTGTGGACCACTGTTTACCATCTTAGTGCTATATACTTATCTCCTCACGACGACACATGTGAAGGGCTCTTACAACTATTACTAATATTTCCTAAACATTAACAATACTGTGAACTATTGTATATCCCATTAATAAACACATGTTTTTATGCAATGGGTGTGAACTGCTACACCCACTCACTACACTGAGAACACATTCAATACAAAGAACTATATATTTTCTGTTTCTTTTCATTGTAACAAATATGAATGGCTCTTATACTGTTGACTAATATTTCCCAAACACTGTATAATACTGAGGACTACTGTATATCCCACTGATGTATACATGTTTCTATGCATATGGCTCAACTGTTGCACCTACCTACTACACTTCATTGCCTCTACCTCTTGTTGGTCTCATTTACCATCACAACTGTATAGTGCAGTAGTGTAACATTACACACCTATTATATCCTTGGACACAATCACACTGTCACTCTCTTATGTCTTGATTCTATCCTCTTCTCCGGTTCTCCAGGCACCTTCTCGGTGCCCAGCATCAACAGAGTCACTGTCGAACCCTTACTAACGTTTCTACTGTTTATGCTTTTCCTATTATATGGTGTCACATTTTCTCCGATTTACATTCAAGATGGCCGTCGCTTTCACCCTTTCAGCCCAGTCACACCAAAGAGGGTCGTCAGTGCAGCTTATTTAACTTAGTCCCTTTTCCATGTCAACTGCACCTCTGCCTCCTACTTAATCTACTAGTATTTCCCCTCGCAGATCATTACTCGATCTCGCGTTTACCGGACAGCTCACCACTACGCTACTACTCGGTAAGTTCCCAACTCGCCTTCGCCACGCTCATCGTAACGCGGTCCTCACTGCCACTAGTTAACGCATTTTGCTAGATATTTCCTAAGAACGAGAATCGCTTCTATTACTCCATGTTTTAAGCGTTCCTTTCCCCCCTAATCACTCTAGTTATACCCACACCCCTACGCTCCTCTTCACGGGCAACAGTCACTTCAATGTGCTTATCACTTACCTCGCCTTACGATCGAGACTCGCACTTTATCCTTTCTCTCAGTGATTTTCTCACCGTTATTTAGTGCACGCCCTCGCCCCTGCGGTCATTTTTAATTAACTAGACTCACGTGTGTCGAGCCCTCACCAGCCGCTCACCACGACCCGGGTTATATTTTTTGCATTCTCCCAACCGTGACTTGTTCATTTTGAGGCCACCGTACACCCCGATTCTGTGTCTTTATACCGGTGTGACTCTTACTCAGACGCAACAAATAATTATTTTTACCTTAAATCACCAATTACCAACCGCTTATTTAAACTGGATATTCATTCACCGGCTTTTATTGCGTTTACTCTTTTTTAAAATCCTGCCCTCGCTTTATATACCTATTTTTTTCCCTGTTACCACTTTAGGTCATTTTATAGGCTTATCAGGGCCTTCTCATATCTTCGATTTCATGCAAGCCTTTTACACACGCACCTGCAGCTGCCTGGCGCAGCCATACCTATTTCAGTTCTTTACCATTTACTCAGGTATGTTCTCACTGACCATTCTTATCTTTCTTCTATTTATATAGATTTTCCTTTCTCTCTAATCCAACTTTTCCTCACCTTTTTCCTTCTTATCGCCTTACCTTTACATTTTTCCCCACCTTTTTCCTTCTTATCACCTTACCTTTACATTTTTTAGCTCTCTACGTTTTCCCAACTATCCTGTCACACACGATTACTTATCCCATTCTATTTCTCTCTTTTTCTCTGATCCATCTCACTCACTTTCTCTCCAGCCCACCTATACTTCACTACTACACACCACCACCAAACCTACTTAAGCCTGCTGTCCCAGGTATGACTCTCACCCTTCTGTTATGCCCTCTGGGCTCACCGCCTTCATTACTGTTTCTTTTTTCTAAACTTGCATTTAGCCGTATCTCCCCTTTATCTTTTCTACTTTCTCTCCTGCATTTCTCGTAGACTTTTAAGTTTCTCCCTATTGCACAACAATTGCATGCTCACACTGCTTCAAATTGCATATACTCTATTACTCTCCAACATTTTGCTTTTATAGACCAACTTTAAAACTTGATCACGGTGCTGTTATTTGACCCCACTACCACTCACCTCTAAAGCCATGTTAATCACTTACTCACTTACACAATCAGAACGCTTTCTGGTTTCACACCAGATTCCAATACACACATATGTATCCAATGTTTGCTGTCATTACTTTATTACAGCCTTGATAAAGTCACTTGTGTGACGAAACACGTGTTGGCTGTATCTCCATGATGACTTAATGCTTTCTAAGCACCTACGAATAAAGACACCATCTGCAAACAGGATTTGAGACTCGTTTCAACTTTATACTTCCCTCAACTCTCGGAACCACACCAGGAATATCTTTTTCTGCCTTACTGTTGGACATTACTCTCTGTGTGTTGTGGCCAATGTTTTCCCATATCTGAGAAAGTTTACTGGCCCAGCAGAATGGGCAATAGCTGCTCCACATACAGCTCCGTGTTTTCACTTCCAGTCGACTCTGCTATGCCCACTATGTGCACATTATTCCCAGGTCTTCTACTTTAGCTTGCAATGTAAGGAGAAGTTGTCCACCTTCTTCTGGTCTGTCTCTAGCGTATTATGCTAATCTTCTGCCTCTGACACTCTGCGCTCCACCTGGTCTAGACGTTCAGCATGCCCATCCAGCCTGTCCAGCATTCAAACCATCTGGTACGTGAGGGCATCTATGTTCCCTTGAATTTTTGTGAGGTTTTGTTGCATGAATATAAAAATTTGCTTCAAGTCCGTGTCAGTCTCCCCTGAAGCTCCCTCCAACACCCCCTTTGGGTGTAGTCACTCCTTAGCTTGGTGCCTTGAGAGCATTCCTCGACTCGAACTGTAGTTTGGTCTGCACTCTGTCTGACTTCCCCATAGTGATGCGTTCCAGGCCCCGCTAAAGCAGGTAGCAGGTATGAAAACTCTCTGTGGCTCTCTTCAAGTAGGCCTCCTGTCAGTGTACCTTCTACTGTGCTCCGGATCTCTCAGCTTTATCGGATCTCTACCAGTGATATGCCTCCAAGCTCCTACGGTCCCCCCTGACTATCAGCAGGTCATGCATCCCACTCCCCAGGCCCGTCCAGTGCGCCGGGTCCAGGAGCAGGGCTGCACTTTATTTGGACACCTCCTTGCATCAGACAGCCGATCACTGAGTGAGTGATTTCACAGGCCAGTCACACCTGACACACAGGGCCAGTGACTTTGAGGGCACCAACCTCTGCCTATGGCCACCCTGGCCTGTGTATCCAGAATCTCTCAGTCAGACTGCTGGGCCCACTCACCTTTGCTGTTTTCGATGTGGCTCTTGGGTGAGGACCTCTCTTCCTCATGTGCGTCCGTAGGGCAAGAGCCGCTTCTCTGTGCACTGCGGGTCCACACGCCACTACGCGGCCCCCAGGGTCTCAACCAGCAATGCTGGTTCTTCGCCCCCCCCCCGCTGGGCCTCTACGCCTTCCTCTGGGCCTCCACCACTCACCTCCACAATCCGTGGGGCTGCCTAATTCCAACAGTGGGCGGCGCTCTGCCAGGAATTCCCTGCACCAGCAACATGCACAGGCCTGTGTAGGCTGCTTCACCATTCTCAGCTCCCACCTCACGGAGCCAGAATCCACAGGTTCGCTTGTGTTCTCTGGGTCCAGCTACACCTTTCCCGGGTGCACACTGTCACCTTTAGGTGCCAGGATTATGCAGGATCATCTTCTCTGCCGGAGGAGCTCTCAGCCTACGTGACCATTTTGGGGCTTGACGAGCTCTGCCCCCCTAAATGCTATTTATGACCAGTAAATCCAATTCCATGTGTTTATTCCCTATTCCATATGATATAACAGAACTGGCACCGTATTACCACAGAGTTATGTAAAGTCTACATGCAGAGTGTGCACCCCACCTGTACTTTGTGACTCATAATTAGATGACTGCATGTGAAGGGAGCATCTGGTACACCATAACACCACCACCACCTTTCTTGTTTTTCACAAGCACACACCCACTTGGGGAGCTTGCTTGTGAAGAAAAGAAAAACTATACCAGCTGGACCAAAAATATGATCTTCACTTGTCCTGTATGATAAAAGTTCTCTGGTGTGACAGCAGGAACACTTTCATCAGAAAAAGAATGATGCAGTGGTGGTCATTGCTCAATTTAATAGAGAGTTTTCCATCGGCTGGGTGAAGATGGGGTCTCTGAACCCTACCAGTTAATGGACCACTTGCTGGCATATAAATGACCCCCCTATTCTCTGACACATTACAGATGAGACAGATGACAGATTAAACTATTTCACTGAGACATAATCCAAATGTTGCCAAGCTGTTCAATGAAACCAGATGAAGTTTGGTTGATGTAGGTGTGAGAATGACACTTTAAGGGCTCATTTTCCACCATAAATTCTCCAAGCCCCTCTACTTCCACTTCTATAAACCCCTGCCCCCATATGAAATGTGTGTTTTGTGGCAATTCCAATGACAGACCTCCACTGACTGTATCATTGCAAATACCCTGTTAGCAGACATCCAGTTGATGAAAATGACATTGCCTGGATCACTATATAAAGGTAAGTCATTGTGACATAATTTCCACTAGTGTACTATCTTTCCCGGATTGCCTCTGAAACCATTTCAGCAATGGACAGAAAAACATGTGCCAGTGCACAAGATAAAATTGTCCAACATGTAAGGACATATATTATGTCAGTTCTGGCAACATGCTGTTATTTTCTCAGCTCTTGTCATGCATGTATGCAGTGTTTCAAGGGAGCACTGGATCTTACGATGGCTGCCATTCTTAAGTCTAGGGGCTCTACTGTTGCCTTTAGGAAGGACGTGCTGCCACCACCCCAACAGCACATTGGCTGCTAGGATATATACATGAAATGTGCCCCTTTTGGTTGAAAAGCTCATATGTTGATTGGCCAGTGAAATTCGAAGTTTTGTCCTTGTACATTCATCACCGTGATTCGTTCCATAACACAGATTTTAAACTATCATTGCTTAAACTTATTATTTTGGCTAGGTTCTTACTCTGGGGAAGTTTTATTGTGAAGAAATCTGGAGCAAATTATAGTATTTCTTGTTAGAGTGCCAATGGGACTTGGGGGGTCATTCCGACCCCGGCGGGCGGAAACCGCCCAAAGACCGCACCGCGGTCAAATGACCGCGGGGGTCATTTCAACTTTCCCGCTGGGCCGGCGGGCGATCTCCAAAAGATCGCCCGCCGGCCCAGCGGGAAAGCCCCTGCAAAGAGGAAGCCGGCACTGAAAATCTTTTTGGGGCCCTGTTAGGGGGCCCCACAACACCCGTTCCCGCCATCCAGTTCCTGGCGGTAAAAACCGCCAGGAACAGGATGGCGGGAAGGGGGTCGGAATCCCCATGGCGGCGCTGCAAGCAGCGCCGCCATGGAGGATTCCCTGGGCCAGGGGTAAACCGGCAGGAAACCGCCAGTTCCCCTTTTCTGACCGTGTTGGCGGTGCTTCCGTGATCCCCGGCCCTGGCGGTCATGGACCGCCAGGGTCGGAATGACCCCCTTGGTCTTCCTGGAGATCAAGGTTTAGAAACAACATTTAAGTATCAGCTATATATATAGAGAAAGATATAACAATTGCTATCTAGGATCACGTTCATCATATTGTATAGCTATCTACATGCATGCTAGGGCACGATAGGTGCACTAATCTATTAATGTTCAAAACTGCCTCTGGTTTAAGGGAGGATTTGCACAATTTCTGAAGGTCACAAATGTTTCCACATAGGGTAAATTTAGCAGAACATGACCAGTGTAGCACCAGATTGCCATTGAAAAAACCTGAGCTAGGAAAATGGTGTAGCAAAAAGTATTAGCTGCCAAATATTGTCAAGGTCAGAATACAGAGGTAAAGATTCACCATAATAACGCCGTATAAATGTATCTTTAGAGTATGCATATCTTCAAGGTGCTTAGATGTGTAGTTTAGAATAGTATTATCCATACCTACCTTTATGTATAAACATTGACATTGTTTTGGTAGTCAATATATGTGCTACAATATTTTTGTAGCACCATTTCTGTCCACAATATTTTTCCCTATAAACTTATAGTAACCTAAAAACAGAACCAGTTTGAAAAAATCTGTGGGTCTGGCTTTTACGGGCACACTAGAGAGGGGTATCCCCCTTCATATGGTTGGAGACAAGAGTATATGTTTCTATTGGCCAGAAGGACTTGTGTGCTTCCACAAAAAAAGTGCTTCCCTTGTGATCATGTTGTTTCTTTCCAGCTGCCTGCACTTGACCTTTTAGGGGCACACACATGTCATTGTAGTTATATTAAAGAATCTTTGATAACGAGGTAATGTATGATGCTTTCACTGGCAGCAGCACAGAGGGGAGGGGAGCAGTCATAACCTCCATGAGTGTTTAGGCCTTCCTGAATTGACAGTGCAACTGTCACCTGACTTTTTAACTTACACGAATATTATTCTACAGTTCTTAACTTCCACCCAAATATGTATCCACTTCCATGCTATTTACTTGTAATGCTTCACTTTAGCAAACAACATTCCTTTGAGGCCACAATATTTGGCATTGCCAATGCTTGTTTTGCTAGGGACTTGGTCTGTTAATAAATGGAAGCATATGTATGCTTTGCCATCAGCAGTCTGAGAAGAAAAACTAATATTGACGCAGCATCCTGAACTGCATTAAGGAAGCTAGAAGTAGGAAGCCTGTCCCGTCCCTCAAAGAAGTACACTACGAAAAAGAGACACAAAATGAACTTTGTGTTGTAAGTTGATAACGTGAAAGGCATACACAGCTAGATATTACACTGTAGACGACTTTTGAAAAAGAAACACATTGTGTTGCAGAAAGTGTATGTTCGTTCATCATTAATTTGTGAACAAAAAATCTGTAAATTCAGCAACATTTATCATAAGATAAAAAGTAAGACAAGTGAATGTGTTGTTGTGTCAGTAACGTGAATACATTAAGAATAAATAGATTGGGCCTGAGTTACAAACTACACACCATGGTGCATCTTAAATCTAAAAATAGAATAACGTAAAACCTTTTCACAAAAACCTAATTGGAACTTAAACAATGTAATGTAACTTTCAGTGAAAGGCCATGGCTGTTATGGACGCCCCAAACACATACAGGCAAGCTATGAAAACCACCTCAACGCCAATGGCAGAAGGAGGTGACGAAAAAACACACTCTCTGTTATCTTTGTAGTTTTTTGAAGAAATTATGAAATGAAGTCTTTGAGATAGCCAAGGCAGTTTATTGTCAAAACTAAAAAACAGGGGGTTAATTGTAACCACACTACTGAAGAGGGATATATATTCACATATCTGTATTGTTCTTTAATGTAAATTAAATGTGGCGCTGCTGGTTTATGGGCCAGCTGCTGAGTGCCCAGAGACAACTCTTACACAAAGATTGAAAATACGTGCACTCTTTCCTCGAAGGGAGTGGAGTTTGCTCTTTGTCAAATATTTTAGATGAAAGTGTAAAAATAATTAGAACGTTGCTGCGGCATGCAGAATTATCGAAATATATGTTCCCACCATATGTGTGGGCGGATAGAGGGGACACAAGATGTGCAAAGTTACATAGTTTTTCTAAATCTTCGTACAAGTCAAAAGCAATGTTTTCAAATTTGTGAGGCATCAGACTTTTTTGCTTTGCTACTTTTATGCGTCAATCATGTTTTTCGCTACAATTGATGTTACATGTGGTACATGTATTCTTAGTTAACACTAGTAACGTGCAGCGTCAATGTGCTGGACCATTGTGCAAGACAAGATCTGCAAAAGATAACTTGCAGACAAAAAACTGTAACCATTTGCTAGTGTGCATAATTATTTTTCTGAAAGAGGTATTTCTGTACAGAACAAATCTGCAAAGATTATCCACATTGGTTCGATTACAGTGAAAATTATCTTGATATGTGATGGAAGTTTTATTTCAGTCTGACAACTTTTTCTCGGGAAAAAATGAAGGGATGCCAGGAAGCGATCCAGCCTTTGAGATAGAGAAAGTCTGGAATTTCAGATAATTGTAAGAGCTGCAAAAACATGTTGGACACTCCTAATGTTAGGTGATATCTGTGAGTGTACAGCTCTTTGGGTTTAATGTTTGTATGTTTGTGTGCATTCGTATGTGTGTGTTTGTAATTCTGTGTCATAAACTGCGCATCTTCTTAAACAATAGAATACAAATTTACAACAATCAACAAAACCACAGAGCACCATCAGCATGTGACCATACGCAGATTTAAGTAACACACACCAGTGGCCGCTGCTTCTTCGATCACCAACAAAGCCACAACCATTAAGGTCGTGGTAAATATGAAAGACTTCGTCTCGCAAAGAACAACATACTTACCAATAGATGCGTATCACCCTATAGTTTGTTAGCAGTACCACCCCTTCAAAAAACAGAAGTGTTGGCTGCCCTCTAACAAGCCAGAGTCGCAACCTATTCAATAACACCTGCAACTGGGATACTGCCTTCGACTACATGTCCTAAAATGAATCACCTGCATCATATGCATGGTTCTAGCAAAAGCGTATTCACAACTCTAAACGCAGCTTTCCAGTTCGAGGTTGTGAACCTACTCTAATCACTGTTCATTGAACACATTTAATCAACGTGTACTTGATCTATATCATGTCTTCAATAGATACTTTAAATTTTTAATGTGTAAATTGTTTACATTTAAAACGCCTTGGTATTTTCTGGCTAAAGGTTCCAAATGGGCCTATCATTCATTCACTTCACTTCACTGCTGTACAAATCAGCCCGTGGGTAACGCACTACTAGAAATGAGGACATGCACAATTGGTCATCCTCCAGACAGGGGCGTAGCTATCGCTATCAATGGTGCAGCAGGTGCAGTGACACCGGGGTCAAAAGGCATAAGTGGAGCACTGCATTCTGGTTATTAATGTGTTTAGCAATCAAACCAGCAATCATGGGGCTTATTTCCTTCCTTGCTCCTGGGCCCATGGTGCTCTCCCTACAGTACTGCCTCCAGAGGTGGGTTTCAGGTGCAAAGAATGAGCTTGGTCCATGCCATACCTTTCTTCACATTCCCTTGTCTGTCCTTCCGCTTAGACTCTTGCTGGATGGTGATCTGCGCGAGGCAGAAGAGGCACAGGGCGAGACCAGCTGCAAAGAACTTCATGATGTCGTTTGTAGTGAGTCGAGTGGATCTGGTTGGCTTTTTAAAGTCTGCTTTAATCAAAAACGGCTGCTCAAAGCACTCCCAGATTTGCATTCGACATTCCAACCCCATGAGGTAAAAAAAGCGAACGATGTTGCTCCACTGAAGTAAGGCACAGTGTAAAGATACAAAAACTATTCTCGAAGTCCGTCATTGTGAAGATTACAAAAGGGAATTTTTCGAAGATGGATGCGCTTTTTTTTTGCGGAGATTGCTTCGGTTGTTGACTTGTTATAATGAAGTATTGAGCTTGCAGCACCTCAGCTCACTGTGACTCATGGACGTCATTTGGGGTCGCCTCGACCCCTGGTACTGCCTTTGCAAACCCTGGCTTCAGAAATGGCAAGATCAGTGCCTGGAATTCGGGTGCAGCTCCTACTAATGGATTTTGGTTGAAGTTCCACTTTACCGGCTTTCTGTTAATATTTTATTACTCAAATTGTGAATAATATTATTCAGTATTAGTGCAATAAAAATGAAATACATTTTGCTGGAATATGACCCTTTCTGTAAGCTAAGGTAAGTAAAAGCAGGAGCAACTCCTGTTGGGGCAAAGCGGCGGGCGAGGGTGCACAAAACAAAGATAACTTCACAAATATATATATTTTTTTTAAATGTACCTGACACACCGCCACCACCTCGCCGTTCCGCTGTCTCCACTCACTGCAGGCTCCCAGCTTGCCCTGCGGCCAATTCTAACACTGCTCTTTTGCTGCTGCACCAACACCACCGTTGGCGTAACCAGCACTGTCACACACAGGGAACAGCCCTATGCACTATGAATTGCACTACCAGTGATATTGCTAGCCACCAAGGCATGGGGAGATGCACACATCCCTTTAGAACTCTAGCCACCAATGGACCTACGCTGCAATGTCAAGCTTGGCCTAGGGGCACCCACTGACACACATCCACCACCTGGATACCACCCCACCAGGCGTTAATAGTAATGATGGGCACATTACTCACCCCCTTGTGGCTACTGTTGTCGCGTGGGCTCTCATTATCCTAAATGAGACTACTGGATTTCTAGGTAGCAGGATTGTTCACGGTGTGGGGGACTGAGTCTGACCCACTTGGAAGGACCTCTGTTACCCTAAATCCGGTTTGCTCCAGCTAACTAGCAGTGCCTCATTTCTCCAAAAGGGAAGAGATGATTGGGCAGCCGAGCGTATGACATCTTTGGAACTTCTCAGGGAAGTCATGGTCACTCAGATCCAAACCAACTCTCTCATTTACAATATGATCTAATATACAAATGACAAAGGCAGTATAAGTTTTATATAATGTTTTAATAAAACAACTGCATTTTAGATATTAAGGCGTGAGCCGCAATAACCAGAACCATACAACACAGTAGGATTGAAATAGTCACAAGGAGAGTGAAACATAAGAACAACGCTATCATGGTGTTTAACAATTTCTACTCTCTCTTAGCTAGTTCTATTTCGAGCACAGCATGTTAAGCTTCTAACTTGCCTTTCAGATTCCCTGGGAAGCCATAACCCCTCATACCTGAGCAAAGGCCTGTGATCTGGTTCAGCATCTGCAACGAGGCAGTCAGCGTCTAGTTGTGGTTCCCTGGTCGGAATCTCCCTCTTGCGTGTATTGGGACAAGGAAGTGTTTTTATTACTAACATGTCAGCGTGATCACAAAATGTCCCTACGCAGGAATGCCAAAGACTAAACTCCTACCATGTCTATCGGCAATGTACCAGACTGTATCCTTGACTGAAGCACAGAGTGAACAGGAATGTGTAACTCCAGTGCTGAAGTAAGCTAAACAGTGTGATATAAAAAATAAAACAATACCGTAGAACTGGCGATTTGAAAAATAACAGTACGAAGCCGAATAAAAGCATTTAGAGCAAAGTGCACAGAGTCTCTAAGCTGCGAGCAAAGGAATAAAATACATCCAGGGCAAAATGCACAAAGGCCTAAAGCCTAAAGCTAATGCGCAAAGGATACGTAAAACTGACCACACTACACCCTCCCCTTGTCGGTAGCAGGTGGTTCCAATAATATAAAAGTATGCCCAAGATATAAACAATACATCAAACTATATATTTCGACAAGGTCAGAGGACAACAAAGTCATAAATTTGGGAAGCATGTGACGATAAAGCCAAATTCAATATAATGTAAATTTTTGTCTTACTAAAAAAAAAAAAAAAATCAAATTGTCAGATTGAAGCAATAGAAAGCAGGAGTTCCTCCACTTCGATATATGTCAATATCGAAAGATCCACGCCAAAAAGTACCATGGAGCAGGTGTGTTCCAAAGCCCCAAAACCATTCAGGGCGGCACCCCGTGCAGGGCCTATGAATGAGACAATACCATCTTTCTCCACGAAGGGAATCTCATAAACTGCCTCACGAAGCAAACGCAACCGTAGTGCGCAAGTCTGGGAATGAGCCCTAATCGGGAACATCAACAGATCAGCATCAACCACTGGGGGGCGCTGCAGTGAGAGACAGAGAGCCAGTGCATGTTCAAACGAGCACCAGAGGCACCGAAACACGGGTTGCACACAATCCAAAACCGGCCGGAATGTCAGAGACCAGTCACACTCCAATTGTCCCAGGAGTGTTGCTCCAAAATGCTGCATCATGCATTCATGACACAGCTGCGCTGACGGGAGCGCCAATATGAGATCTTGTCGCGGCGGGACAGCCATTGCGGAAGAACAGCAGCAACAGCAAAACCCCAGCCAATAAAGCCAAAGTAATCGGTAAACCCCCAAAAATGCTTCCGAAAATAGAGTGAATAGCCGAAGGTATTAAACCGAATATAGAAGAGAAGGTGTGAGCAAAACCAACAGCAACGACTTTGAAACAATTTGCAATTCCAGCAGTGCTGGATGCATTAAATATACGTCCCACGAGTTCACCAAAGTGACTCGGAAAGTTAGTATTCAAAAGGGACTCTATTTCCACCAATGACCTTGCCACTTGAAGTGCGTAGGTCTCGCTAGCAGATGTAAGGGCCACATGCTTTTGAAACAACAGAGCCTTTAGTCGACTCAACTTGTCGAAATTTACCTTGGAAGTAGCAATATGAGGTCAGATGTCCTCTACCTCCCTAATCTGAGTGGGGGGAAACAAAACATTCCCGCAGCACGTAACGGCCTTGGTGACAACGACTACGTAAACTATTCCGGCACGCATGCCATAACAGGGTTCACTGTTAAGAAGGACGTAACTGCTGTTTGAAAGCACCTTGAAAGTGCTTTTAATTACTGGGACTGGAACTCCCTTCAGATAACAAGCTATGTTAGCAATCAAGGCATTACATGCCCCGTGCAAGGATGGCTGTTTACAAACCATGGAATGGCTGACAGAAGTTTCGCATTCGCTACCGCTAAGAAAAACCTCCCTCAAACCATTAATACATCTGTATAGAAAGGGAAGCTCCCACACTTCATGTATGTAACTGTCTCCCAATCGTTCATATCTACCCACCGGAATGTGCTTTAATCAAGAAGTAAATTGCAGAGTGGAGATTGGCAGACTATTAACCCCATGAATCAACCACTCAGCTGACGGAATCTCAGCAACCGTAAAAGGCTGTTTCTCCAATTTTTCAATATTTAACATAACATATGTCGCTTCCTTTTTAGCCATCAGCTGTTGTTGACGAGTCAAATTAAAGGAAATAAATATCTCCCTAGCACGAATGTGCTGCAACGGGACGCAACCTGCCTTCAAGGTCTGTAGAGTCCAACCCAGCTGCATGATGGACCGCGTCTGACTCTGCCCATGATGTAGCGAAGACATATCCGATTTAATAATGTCTATAGCAGAGGAAACGATGTTGTCAATTGTGTAAACACGGTCTGAAAGGGTATGCATCTCATTATCCACAACAGACAAAGCCTGTATCAAATTTTCCTGATCAATTTGTCTCAACCGGGCCGCTGCCTCTTTTTGCGAAAGCTTCCAAATCTCATTATATACTTCATATAAAAAACACTTCTTCCGCGGCATCCTTGGTCCTGACAAAAAATCTTGTAAGTCAGTATCATTAGATAGTAACGTGAGATGTGACTTAACTGCATCCAGCGTGGATGACTTCAACCATTGCTGACAAAGCTTCCCCACGCTGTATGTAGTAATGATATCAGCATGTTCTGGTGATATGTAGCGAGGGTCTGCCCTAGAAGTCCGGAACCCCCCTGAAGAGGTGACAAAATGCTGATGACACCCATTAGTGTCTATGGGCCATAATAACCACCCTCCCGGATGTATCAATGAAGTGTTAAGCGTACCATTCTGGACCCAGTGTGTAAACTCACTAAACGTAGCATTAACATATCGCTGCCAATTGTTCAATTTGGAAGGGACAGGTATACCAGGCAAAGTCAAATTCCCAATCGTTGCTAAGCCCAAACAGCTAGTCTGTTGCACAGTGTCATTGAGGAAAATCATTTGGACAGGAATAATACAGGCCCTAAATAAAGTGTCCCTGCCTCGCATTTGCCAATTTTTCGTTCCCCAGACACTTTTCAAGTCAACAGTCTTGGACCAATATTCATACCCCTCAACCGAAAGTTTAGATACAAACAAATTTGAATACAGTAATTTAGTATCGGTCAATAACATTTGCTTATTAGCATACGGAGTAACTTTAAAATAGTAAGACTTAGCATTCTGTTGATTATGTCCAGAAAAATATGTAAATTTATCATATTACGTTTTAGAACTTCCCTGTGGAGGAGTCGGGCAATGTTCCCATTGCACATATTCAAATATCGACTTAGGGCTACTCGCTTTATGAATAAAGTGGTGTCCATAATAATTGAAGCAAAACATGTCACCATGATTATCTCTAAATAGGTAAGCATCTTCATCGTCATAGACAGTATAATATTGCAATTCTGTCAGCATAGATCTACTGTCTTCACATCCCAATCATCAGAAACAATGCCTGGTATAACGATATCATTCATTGATAACTTGAGAACATACGGTATTTGAATCAATTCAGTGGGACCATATATATCAAACATTACTTTATCCCACACAATCCCATCCGGAATCGGTATTGCAGAAATGTTCACATTGGATAAGTCTCTTCGAACCATATGAGACGAAAAATGTGGTTTCAACACTGTCTCCACGTGCTCAATGTCAGATCGTTCAGGAAGAAAATTACCATGTATTACCAAAAAAAAAGTAACCACAAATCCCAACCACAAGAAAAGAGCCATCACAGTCATAAAAAGCCACAAATAGTTCCAAGGAAAAACAAAATATGTGTGTTTAAGTCAACACAGCAGCTTACGAGGACCCCGGGCTGAAGATAGAGAGGACGTGGAGTCAGACACGGTATCATCAGTGTCGCGGAAGTAGCCAGAGGCAGTTCTTGCAAAAGGTGCAACCGTGAACAAAGAAGCAGATGGTGGCTCCCGCCTTAGCACGCTATAAACACATGGTCAGAAATATCATTAGAATGTACAGCAACTTGATCAAAAGATTCCAAATCAATCGTCGTCTGTGGAACAATCGCAGGCTCAGCTTCCACCCTCCCCAAGCTCGGAGAGGAAACAGCATCGGTGCAAATCACCTGCAGCGGGACTTCTTCCCCAGTAGTAAGAGGGATTCCGGAACTACTGGGTGTCCCTCTTGGTCTGCTGTGCAGAATCGGCCACATGTTGTAACTTGACATTATCAATGGAAACAAAGCGATTTCCTTTGGCCCTGTGCAGCGGCGGTAAAATTACAGTTCTCGTGCCACTAATCCCTAACACAGGGACAGGCACCCGATAAGAAGGACCAAATTCTTTCTTTACTGCGACCTTTTCACACACAAGATCCCCAATCCTGGGTATCCAACCAGTAGGTGTTACTGGCTCATCCTTAATTCCTGTGGAGGCAGCACTTGTAGAAGAGTTATCTTCACGGAATTGTTGTAAATCCTGCAAAACAGTGACACGATCATTTATGTCAAAGGGCGTATCTGCCGTCTCCACACCAGGACCATCTAAATCAGGAACATAAATACGTGTTCCAAACAGGCACTCATATGAAGTACGACCCCCCCCAGGGACCTTCTAGGCAAGTTATTAGGTGCTCTTTGTACTCCATACAGGTGGGCCAGCCAACTACGACCCGTACCTAGAACTCTGGCCGTTAAGGATTGCTTTAAATCACGATTTAAACGCTCCACAACAGAATTTCCCTCGGGATGAAATGGAGACGAGAACTGGAGTTGGACCCCCAACGAAGCCATGGTGTCCCTGAATGCCTTAGAGGCAAAAGCAGGGCCCTGGTCCGAATGAAAAGCCGCAACTGCAAATGTATCGACAAAGATGCGCAAATCTATAATAACAGTCCGAGCATCAGCCGAGCGCTGTGGCCAGACCCACACAAATCTGGAGCACGAATCTACAGCAACCAATATATATTTGTATGCACTATCTGGCGTCAGTGGACCACAATGATCCAAGTACACATACTGTAAAGGTTTATTTGAAATCAGAAGGGGCGTCTGCTGCGGGTGTCTAGCCATTGAAGCTTTAATTTGTTGACAGATGTCACAACAAAGGACATACTGCTTTGTCTCTTTATAGAGACCAGGCCACCAGTAACGAGCCTTTAAAAGTGAAATCGTGGCAGCCACACCAGCATGTGCAGATGCCGCCCCTCATGTGCTGCAGATATTAATCGAGGTCTCTCAACTTTATTAGGCATTTCACGTACACCAACACCTGGAATTTTAACAACAGCGTTTAGCATACTACCCAGGCAGTAATTATATTTAGAAGGGAATCCTTTAGGAAATGGCGTGCCATCAGCCGTAGCCTTTATGGCAGCCGAAATCTCTGTGTCTGGTTTGGAACTCGAACAAGTCACTGTGGCCACAGTGGCAACTGCCACTGCCGATTTTGCGGCTTCATCAGCCAAAGTTTTTCCAGCAACGTGAATTCCAACGCGCTGGTGTCCAAGTGTATGTACAACATGGATATTAGGAAGCGTTTCTTTCAGATTCGCAACCTTCCCCCACAGCAATTTGTGTTTAATGGTGTTGCCTTTGGAATCTCTGAACCCATTCAACCTCCAGTAGTGCAAATATTCATTGAAAGACTGAACACAGTAGTAGGAGTCACAGACCAGCAATGTAAGTATCGCCGGATCCGCGTGTTCTAAGGCTAACAATAGAGCCTTGAGCTCAGCCAACTGTGCCGTACAATCTCCCAAGGTCTGCGTATAAGTATTTCGGGGGCAGAACACTTCCCCCTCCATAGTGCCGCTCATCACCGCACATGCAGCAGAATACTGTTGTTTAGTCCCAACCGCTGGCTGCGCAGAGCCATCGGTATACATGACCACCTGGTACTGGTCAATAGGCAATGTGCCAGCGGGAACTGGGTACTCCATTTCATATTGAAGAAATTCTTAAATCTGCAGTTTAGGGTCAAAGATGTAATCTACATCAGTGGCTGTCAAAGACTTAGCCCATTGTATCCATCGCGGGTGTAAAGCTTTCGAATTAGGAACACTCGCTTTAGTAACAGCCTCTAAGGCTGGAATCGGGGAAACAACAATAATGCGTTGGCCCTGGGCAAGAGGTCTTTCTTTAATCACAGCCATCTGTACAGCAGTGAGTATTTTCTCAGTTTGTGCAAATCGTTGTTCTGCAGCAGAATACAAGTGTGACTTGTATGCTATTGGGACAGTCTCACCCGCATTAAAGGTGACATATGTAAACCCAACGGCACCAGGTATTACCCTGATGACCAGATGCGTTTTATTGTCCCGAGTATGTAAATGTTTAACTGCTAAGAGATCAGTTTGTAGATCTCGAAGAATATGTGTATGCTCAATCATCCAAAATCTACTCGAAAAATTTGGGCGAATCAACTCGTATAAGGGTTTTATACGTGTAGCATAATCAGGAATGTAAGTTCTGCCAAAATTCAGAAACCCCAATATTGACTGGAGCTTCCGAACCGTTTTAGGAGGCTGCAACTGAGCACATTTCTCCAAAAAATGTGGCGCTAAGCTCTTGCCCTCATTCGACAACTCATACCCCAGGAAAATGACGCTGAGGAAGGCAATCTTCGATTTCTTAAAATTAAACTTATAGCCAATGTCAGCAAACCCCACAACAATGTGTGCTACACGCCTTAGATGCTGCAGTATTTCATCGTCCGTCAAATATATGTCATCAACATATGAGAAAGCTTCAGGGTCCAACTCGTGCAAAATTTCAGTTACACGAGCCGAAAATAGTCCTGGGCTATTCTTATACCCCTGAGGCAGACGACAAAACTTTTTTTGAGAGCCAAACGCACTGAAACTGGTATAGTCCCGACTTTCGGGCTCTATATTTTGGCAGAAAAATCCATTAGAGATATCTAATGTTGTTTTGTATTTTTTACGCACAATATTATTCATAAGCGCTGCGCTGTGTGAATTCTGTATTGCATATGTGCGTGTATGTCCATTTAAGTGTCTGTAATCCACCACTATCCTATGTGAATGGTCCGGTTTAGCAACTGGAAATAAGGGATTATTCATCGGCGAGACACAGGGTTCAATTACTCCCTGGTACTCCAATTGTGTAATAATTTTCCTAACCGATGCCCTTGCCTCAAATTTTATAGGATACTGCGTCTGCGGCTGAGGTTCGCCCTTTATCGGAATTACATGATAAGGTGATTGTCTATCCCACCCCACGTGATTTCTATATAGGGCGGGGACCTATTCTAGAGCCCATGATTTACTATAGGACTCCGCTAGTTCTCTCGGAACAAGTGGTGAGAATGAAGGCGTTATAACCTCCTCCCCAACTGGACAGTCGCGAACAAAGTCAGGTGGCCAATCTTGTTCGTCCAGCAGAACGTCATACGATTTTACCACATGGTCCCAAAAGATGGCGTGTACTATGTGGTCAACGTCCCCTTCTAATTGCAAAGTTACTTTATATAGGCTATCGGGATCAGAGACACGCATATCTGCTGTTTCGACTTGTATGAAGTCATCAGTTGCTTTCACCTCCAGATGCTCTAGAAGACTCCGGAGAACTATTGTGACCTCTGCCGCGCTGTCTAACAGTGCTAACGCCCATGTCTTGTTCGTCAAGAGAACTCTCTTCTTGAGCGGCATGTCGGACTGAAACTGCCGCCACTTTCTTCTTTTTAAATTGTTGCTTTTGTTGGAGCGGTTTCTCTTCCTGTTTAACAGAAACCTCAGTTGAGCGTTGTGATTCCTGTCTCGGTTTCACGTACTCAATTCTCCGCTCTGACCGCCCACCTCTCTCACTTCTCTTGTCCGAGGAGTCCTGAAAGGAACGAGATTGGCGTGTATCAGTGTATTGATATCTATCAGGCGATTTCAAATTATCCCTATTCCTGAGATTATACCTATTCTGTGGGGTCTCCGGTTGCGGAGATTGTCCCCCATCTTTCTTAGGTGTCTGTTGTTTTTTCTCCCAGCGCTTCTTAGTACCCTCAGGCTGCTGTTGTTTAGCATTATCTTTACTATTTTTACCCTGTAATTGGGGTTTTTGCGGTCTAGCCCCTAGGCTATCACAACCAATACTTGAATATGTTTCTGCTATTATTCTCGGGAATTCCCGCTCCTGATTAAGTTGCGGGACGTCTCGAAGACGCATACGCACGGCTAGCGCCACTGCCTCTCCCTTGAGATTACTCAAAATAATAGAAGAAACTGCGGCAAAATTGCCCATCAGCTGCATGCCTAAATCTAAGGCTGGGGCAGCCCCATATTCATCTTGAATTTGTTTAAGCACTTCCGGCAGATTAGCCAATGTTGGTGTACCGTGTGCTGTAGTGTAGAGCGTGGCAAACACCGTGCCCCAGCTATTACAATGGTCCACAGTGGGAACCATTCCATACGGCAAACACATCGTCAATATTCTATGTTTATCCTGAGGTCCCGTATGGGGAAATACTGCTTCCAGCGTATTAATTTTTTGAGCCAGCCAAAATGGAGTTTCCTCACGTTTAGCCGGTACTTTACCCATAACTGAGTGTACAATGGCCGGATTGATACCCGGAACCACTGCCTGTGGGTGCGCCGGAGCAGCACGCGCTGCATTTGTATTTAAGGCCTGCATTACAAACTGAACCAGTCTTCTGTATGTAGTTGCTAAGTCTATATATAAACTACGAACGTCAGCCACCGCCAAGTTATCAACCGCAGGGTATTGTGTATATGTAGCCAATAAAGGCCAGGTCGGACCATCATTACTCAGTGGACCTAACCTAACCTGTGCTACTATATGTGGGAGGGCGCCATCAAGCCAATTATGGTGTTCTTGATAAGATAAAGGTATCTCTAAGTATGCATAAGCCCTGTACTGTCCAGGGACATTCGCAACAGTGTATTCGTGAAAAGTGTTAGTACCCCCATCAACTGCTGGAAATACGACCCAAGAATAAAAAAGTTCTGTTCTATAAGCTGCATGGGCATCCACCACAAACGTGACCGGACCCCCCTGGTTCGTCAAACCATGTGCTATCAGTTGTCCCGTGAGCGGTTGGCGCATATTAAGCACTATGTTCACTACTTGAGGATTCACCATTATAAAAATAGCACTAGGGCAGAGAAGGCACACTAATATCGGGGTTTTCCTCTCAAAGTTCAAGCTTGAACAACCGACCACTAAGTAATAGGATGCACCTATCCTGTGGCGGCGGAAGTCCTCAGCCCCACGGACATCTCCGCTTACGGAACCGAGTAGTCAATATATATATGAGACCGAGAGAGTCAGCCGATTCCAAAAATTAGAGCCAGACCAATCGTTGGCGGCGCCATGTCACGTGGGCTCTCATTATCCTAAATGAGACTACTGGATTTCTAGGTAGCAGGATTGTTCACGGTGTGGGGGACTGAGTCTGACCCACTTGGAAGGACCTCTGTTACCCTAAATCCGGTTTGCTCCGGCTAACTAGCAGTGCCTCATTTCTCCAAAAGGGAAGAGATAATTGGGCAGCCGAGCGCATGACATCTTTGGAACTTCTCAGGGAAGTAGTGGTCACTCAGATCCAAACCAACTCTCTCATTTACAATATGATCTAATATACAAATGACAAAGGCAGTATAAGTTTTATATAATGTTTTAATAAAACGACTGCATTTTAGATATTAAGGTGTGAGCCGCAATAACCAGAACCATACAACACAGTAGGATTAAAATAGTCACGAGGAGAGTGAAACATAAGAACAACACTGTCATGGTGTTTAACAATTTCTACTCTCTCTTAGCTAATTCTAATTTGAGCACAGCATGTTAAGCTTCTAACTTGCCTTTCAGATTCCCTGGGAAGCCATAACCCCTCATACCTGAGCAAAGGCCTGTGATCTGGTTCAGCATCCGCAACGAGGTAGTCAGCGTCTAGTTGTGGTTCCCTGGTCGGAATCTCCCTCTTGCGTGTATTGGGACAAGGAAGTGTTTTTATAACTAACATGTCAGCGTGATCACAAAATGTCCCTACGCAGGAATGCCAAAGACTAAACTCCTACCATGTCTATCGGCAATGTACCAGACTGTATCCTTGACTGAAGCACAGAGTGAACAGGAATGTGTAACTCCAGTGCTGAAGTAAGCTAAACAGTGTGATATAAAAAATAAAACAATACCGTAGAACTGGCTATTTGAAAAATAACAGTACGAAGCCGAATAAAAGCATTTAGAGCAAAGTGCACAGAGGCTCTAAGCTGCGAGCAAAGGCATAAAATACATCCAGGGCAAAATGCACAAAAGCCTAAAGCCTGAAGGTTATGCGCAAAGGATACGTAAAACTGACCACACTACACTGTGATGCCCTCATGTGCCCATATCGCTCTGGATAGGCCACTGCCAGTATGCGGGCCAACAGGGGGGTCAGGGTTTCACAGGCACCCCTTCCTCGCTGGGAGGCCATCCCAGCTTGGCTTCCACAGTCTTCCGTGCCCAGCGTCTCAGGTCCTCCCACCGTTTCTGACAGTGGGTGCTCTGCCTGCCGTAGACCCCCAGGGCCCGCACGTCCTTGGCAATGGCACGCCATATACCCTTCTTTTGATGGGCGCTGACCTGCAGGGGAAATACACACAGGAAAATAGTAATAGTCAGACAGTCCTGCCAGTTACACTTATGGGCCACCATACCCCTTCACATCACCATTTGCACACACGTGGCCCAGCACACAACCAATACACTGCCCAGAGGACATCCACCCACCCACTTTACACAAGGCCTTCACACACACCACTCCATGCATTCAAGCCACATGCATTGTGCCCACAGTGTACTCACCTGTTGGTCTGGAGGCCCATACAGCAGTTCGTACTGGGGTAGGACCTCATCCATCAGTCTCTTCAACTCTGCTGAAGTGAAGGCAGGGGCCCTTTCCCCAATCACATGGGCCATTGTAGGTTCCAGACACAGGTCACAGCAGCACATGCAGTGTAGGTCCTCTCCTGTTGAAGATCAAGTTGCAAGTGAGGAATCTGATATAAAATGGCAGTCACGTCTGCGGCGGTGCATACCGTCACTGCCACTGCCAGCATAGATCACCATAGGCCACTGTAGCCCACAGGGCCCAATTATAACCAATGAGGAGTTGCACGGCGTTTCTCGACCGCCTCTTGCAACGGGGCACAATGTCAGCCGAATTACATCACTTCCACCTGCTCCTCCATACAGGATGCCATTTCAAGGGTGGGGGGCAAGCCCTGGATAATTGCTGCATCACTCTTTAAATTTGGACATACTGGACAATTCACACTGACCCATTACAAGTTAACAGCATGCAATGTTCTGTTGTAGCCCCATTGTTCAGTTTGTGACCGGCTCCTCACTCTTTTGCCCCATAGATTGCTACCACTGCGGATGAACATGAGATGGAGACATACTCTTGTGTACAGACCCCTGGTGGACTTGGCAACAATGGAGGACAGGCACGTAATACTCACCTATAGACTTGACAGGGCCACAATCACAGAGCTGGGTGCCCAATTGGAGCCTGACCTGATATCTGCTGTCCGTCACCCCACTGGGATTCCCCCCTCTTGTGCAAGTTCTATCTGTGCTCAATTTCCTGGCAACTGGTTCTTTCCAAGTGACAGTGGGCTTGGCACCAGGAATGTCACAGCCAATGTTCTCAGTAGTGCTGACAAGAATGTTTTCTGTCCTGATTAAACATATGTGCAGCTACATTGTATTTCCCCGGGTGGAAGATTTGGCCATAGTGAAGGCCGAGTTCTATGCAGTGGGATATATCCCCAACATAATAGGGGCGATTGATGGAACACATATTGCATATGTCCCATCCTGTCAAAAGGAACAGGTGTTCAGAAATCGTAAGAGTTTTTACTCTATGAATGTACAGTTTGGTGTGCTTGGCGGACCAGTACATCTCCCACGTCAATGCTAAGTATCCTCGGTCGGTGCATGACACCTTTGTCCTGAGGGATTGCAGCATTCCAAATGTGATGGGCCAACTACAGGGGCACAGGATGTGGCTAATAGCTTAGCCCTGGTCCCCACTCATTATATGTTGGTGTATGGGTATGGTGTGGGCCATATGGGATAGTGTGCGGCTAAATGTTGTCCCTCAAAATGTGCAGGTGACTCTCGTTACCCCAACCTATCCTGGCTGCTGACCTCTGTGAGGAATGTCAGGACAAGGGGAGAAGAACGTTACAATGAGGCACATGGGCAAACCAGAAGGATTATAGAACAAACCTTTGGCCTCCTGAAGGCCAGGTTCAGGTGCCTCCATCAAACAGGTGGATCCCTGTGCTACTCACCCAAGAAGGTCTGCCAGATAATAGTGTCATGCTACATGTTGCACAACCTTGCCCTGAGAAGCCATGTGTCTTTTCTGCAGGAGGAGGAGGCTGGAGATGCCTGTGTGGAAGCAGTGAACCCTGTGGACAGTGAGGATGAGGAGGCAGCGAATGAGGACAACAGAACATCAGTCATCAGACAATACTTCCAATGACACACAGGTAAGACAGTGTTACTTCACATTTCATTGTAAATATTTTTAATTTCTGTGGCACTGGCATGCTGTTATCTGACTTCTATGCCCACTTACTGTACCCCTTGGAAATTAATTTTACAGATGTTGGTGCCTCACAATAGTTCCTGGTGTGATTACTGCAGCCAACTACAGGTCATTAACATATTCTCATTTACTGTACAGTTGAATCGCAATGTTTGAACCTGGTTAAATGAATACATATTTGAAAAATTTGACATACTCCTTATATCTATTTTTTCCAATGGTGTTCATTGAAGTGCTAAGAAAAAGCAGGGCAAGTGAAATAGGATGGGGTGATGATGGAGGAAAGTCCAGGGTATTGTTCCAGTCTATTTGTAGCACAGATGCATTGTCCAAGGGGACATAGGAAGGGGAGCAATGGCAGTTTAAGGGGGACAATCAGGAGAGTCTCCTTTCCTGGCAGGGTCTTGACAAGTGTCTCTGGCTTCTGTCTGGATCGCAAGAAATATTTGGGGGGTGGTACTTCTTCTGCAGGGGGAGGGTTGCTGGTGGCCTGTTGGTCCTGTGGCGGGGCCTCCTGTCCACTAGTGGCAGCGGAGGTGGAATGCTAGTGGCAGAGGCCCGCTGTTGTGAGAGTGCCTCCCTCATAATACTGGTCGCGTCTGCCAGCACCCCTGCTATAGAGACCAGGGTGGTGTCGATGGCCTGCAAGTCCTCCCTGATCCCCTGGTACTGTCCCTCCTGCAGCCGCCTGTTCTCCTACACATTGTCCAGGATCTGGCCCATCGTGTCCTGGGAATGATGATATGCTCCCAGGATCTCTGCAAGTGCCTCCTGAAGAGTCGGTCCCATGGGCCTGTCCTTCCCCTGGTGCACAGCACTCCTCCCAGTTTCCCTGTTGTCCTGTGCCTCTGTCCACTGAACTGTGTGCCCACTGCTACTGACCCCAGGTCCCTGATTGTCTTGGGTATGAGGTGTGATACCTGGGGTCCCTTTAGAGGTGGACACACTGCTGATTGATGTGTTTTTGGGACAGAGGTATGGGTACGCTGGGTGGGTGCTGTGGTGGTGTTTCCAGATGGGGGAGGCTCTGTGGTGGTGTGTGACTGGGCCTGGGTAACCGGCTGTCCAGAGGTCCCTGATGGGCCAGGTTGGTCATCCAGATCCTGAAGACCAGAGTTGCTGTCATCACTGTGGACCTCTTCTGAGGCGGGACTGGATATTGCTGGCACCGTCCTCTCCACTGACATTGGCTTGGGTAGCTGTGGGGATGTAAATGATGTGTTATGGTTTCTGTGTCTGACATATTGTGCATCCGTGGCTTGCCCTCTTTGGTTGTATTTGCCCTGGCGGCTTTCACTTATGTAGGTTGGTATGTGGTAGGATAGCTGATTCTCTCTAGTGTGCATGCTTTAGTGATAGGTGTCCATGCAGGGCTGTGAGTGGTGTCCATGCCTTGGTATGGCATGCAGGGCTTGGCATTGGGATAAGTGAGATGTGATGGTGGGGTGTGTGGGAAGTGGTGAAGTGATGGGAGTGAGGATTGGGGGTATGTGATGGCATACAGGTAGGGGGTAGTAGTAGTAGAGAGTTGACTTACCTCCTCCTACTCTGGCCAGGCCCTCAGGATGCATGATTGCCAAGACTTGCTCCCCCTATGTTGCTAGTTGTGGGGGGAGGAGGTGGTGGTCCACTGCCAGTCCTCTGTACAGCAAGTTGGTGTCTTACTGCAATGGAACGTACCTTCCCCCATAGGTCGTTCCACCTCTTGCTGATGCCATCTCTAGTTCTTGGGTGCTGTCCCACGCCGTTGACCCTGTCCACGATTCTCCGCCATAGCTCCATCTTCCTAGCTATTGATATCTGCTGCACCTGTGCTCCAAATAGCTGTGAGGGTGTGAAGGGTGATGTGTTGCCGTTTGTGATGTGGGGTGAGTGGGTGGTGTATAGGTGTAGGTAGGGTGTGGCTCTGGTTTTGTCTTTGGTCTTGGTGTTTGTCTTGTGCCGATGGTTTGTAGTCAAAAGGGTTGAGGGTAATGTGGGTGTGTGTTTTATAGTGGTGTGGGTTTGTGGGTCTGGTGTGTGTATGGGTGTCAGATGTGTGTTGTTTCAATTGTCCAATGTGGTGTTGTTTTGTTTGAGTGTGTGTATTTTGAGCACAGAGGTATGCACCTCCAATGGCTTACCGCCATTGAATGTCTGATGTGGTGATTCGTGGGTCATAATGTGATGGGCGTTCTTCTGTTGGTGAAATGGTGTGGGTTTTGATACTGCCACTTTATCACTGACCTTTGGTGTGGCGGAATTGTGTCTGTGGCTGAATAGTGACGGATTGGTGTGTGTGTGTCATAATATGGAGAACCGATATCCGCGGCGGTGGCGGTAAGGTGGCAGTCAGCGTGGTGGTAAGTGGGATTTACCACCAATGTCATAATGAGGGCCTTGGTGTTTTGGGCACATGACTCACCGGTTGCCCTTGCACGTCTTTTCTCAAACTTATTTTGTCCATTTATACCTTGTAACTTCCTGCATCACCTCCCATCTTAACCCTTCCCTTCCATGTTTCTCACATACATTCCCTCAGACACCTTTTCTTATTTGGTTGCTCAATAAACACTACTCTGCTTTTGTTCCAAATTCTACTATCACCTGTCTTGACGGTATTCTTAAGAAGATTTACTTCCTTCAACACCCTTGCGACCTTGGACCAGTAACAACAACCCACTGGAGCTGTAATTTTGACAAAGTACCCCATATTTATTCTTGTGACTTTCACTTCTCTCTCTGGTCAAACAATTCTTTCATTTTCTTTGTTTCCACCAGGATTACCTCCTGTCTCTATTTTCCTGCACCATCATCACAAATAACTTGTTCCATGTCATCAACCCAGACATTTTATTTGTTCCTGGCACCAATCCTTTGAACAACTCTAACAGTGATTTACCAGTAAAGGCATGAGGTCACAGGAGGTATGCTGTGATTCGTCTTTGTAATTTATATTTCCAATTTAACCCACTCACCTTTGCTAATTGAAAATCTCCCTTCAGTGTTTTGTTTAGAAATCCCACAGACAATTTGGTTTTGGGCGATGCAAAGAGCACCTTCTATGAACAATGCCACACATTTTCAGGTAGATTTGCATATAATTACAACAAAAGTGAACCCCATCATTAAAAGAATACTTTTTTGAGAAACACCCCCTTTTAAAACTGTTCTCCCAAACCTGATTACTGCCCACATGGAAATATCTCTCACAAAGGAAAACAACCCACCTTGAATGAAAGTTCATCATTACTATGAGATATATTGTAACATGGGATCTCTTCAATGGGTTTTTTCCACTTCATTGTCAAAGTCAGGCCACCAAAAATCTGCCATCAACCACTCCTTTGTTTTGACTATCCTTAGGGACCCCCATGCACCAATGCTAACAATTCTCATTGTACCTCTTCAGATGGACACAGTCTTGAGCCTCTAAATTGAATATCATTGTCTACAGATATTCCATCTCTCATCATCCACCAAACGTTTCCTATTTTTTACATCAATTTCTTGGAATATTTATCATCATGTAAACTTTGATTAACATTCCATAATATATTATCTTTTCCAATCTCAATTCTCCATTCTTCTTCTGAGATTGCTTCCAAAGTTGCAGCACATACGGGTACCACTTGGTTGTGCACGCCTCAGATGCATCACATTAAGTAATTGTTCATCACCATATTCTCCTTCGCAAAAGGACTGATCCTATTTCTTTCAAGCTGGAATCAGTCATAATTGGTATTTCCTCACCTTGAATGAATGCTTGTAAACAAGGTGCTTCTTCCGTCAAACTCTTCTTTACACTCTGACTCCCTGCAAACTCCCTTCTTTTTCCTATCAACTTTCACATGTCTACTTTGCAAAAGGACTGATCCTATTCCTTTCAAGCTGGCATCAGTCTAAATTAGTGTTTCCTCACCTTGAACAAAGGATTGTGAACAAGGTGCTTTCTCCTTCAAACTCTTCTTGACACTGCGACTTCCTGGAAACTCTATACTTTTTCCTATCAATTTGTACACTCTGAATGTTTTGTCAACTTAGTTATTTATGATTTTCCTGTAATATTCAACCACAACTAGAAAATAAATTAGGTCACTCTATTAGCTGGTTCTCTTAATTCCCTTGATGGTGTTTACCATAACTTTCTATGGGGTGTGCCTACACACCTGTAGTCAAGAATCCTCCTTCACTCCAAATGTGCACATATCATGCTTGAGCGTTCAACCTACTTTAATGACTGTCTCTTGTCAGGACTCTGTACCTTGTCTCTCCAGTTTAAAGCTCATACTTGATAAGGGCTGCAACTCCTTATCTGATTTCTGTGCGTGCAAGGGCTGCATTCTCCATTTAACAAAATCAACATATACACTCCTATGTCTGTTTTTTTACAATTTAGGTACTCATTATCCCATTCTTGTTGCCAGTGTGAAAACATTAATTTCTACCACAAATTATCCACAATACATATTTTGATTATATTTCCCCTTTAAAAAAAATCTTTATTAGGTTTTCGAAGTACGCAAACACCATCATACATCTTTGATAGAATTTCCCTTTTGGGCACCTCATCCAACACCTAATTTCTCCAAATGACTGGCTAGCTGCACATTACAACTCTACAGGCATACTCTTTGAGTGGAACACTCACAACACTTCTTTAAGGGCACAGAGTGCATGATAAGAAATACTGCCTCAAATATTTCAATGACAGATGCAGATGTATTTGTAAATCTATAACTTGCGTTGATTTGTGGTACTCCTTGGATTCTAATCCTAATTCCCCCGGCAATTCCTAATTTTCCCTGGTATGTCACCCAGAGGCTCTATGTGCCTCTTGCAGATGGAGACTCCAGATGAAGGACACAAGATCTTCAGGATTATGAAAAATCATATAAAATGCAATGGTGCTGGTAACTTACATTAGTCGACTCATCAGAATTGTATGTTACCTTGAAACTAAGGGCCAGATGTAGCAAAGGGTTTTTCCCATTCTGTGTCAATGGGAAAATGTGTTTGTACATATGGCCCTAAGTCCTTATTGCAGAAGTAGAAGGCTTGTTAGGCTGGTGATCTAAGTGAACACTGTAATTATTCAGATCAGCAATATCAGGATTCACTGCCTGTGTAAACTTTAGAACATCCCAGGTGCTTTTTTCTTCACTCTTGAAGATAGGAAACTAGTGGGCAGTGTTTTGAGCCTGATGAAGTAATGAGATCATAGAAGGAGTAAAACCATAATAGGGGCAAAGAACTAGCGAGTCCAGAAATACACACCAAATAATGAAATCCACAAGTGTCCAGAGACTCCTGACTGAGGCAATCAACACCACAATGAAAACCTCTAACTTCAGGAATTTATATGAGACTGAACCTGAAAGAACAAAGGAGAATGCTACAGAAATAACAAGACTAATGACAAATCACAATAAAGGGCAAGGAACTCACCAACTGACCATCAATTAGAAATGCCAGTTAGTAGTTGATTGCTTAACTTCTTTAAAAGCCCTGATTAAGACATTCTGAGCCTGAAGAGTGAATACTCTGAGCAACAAATCAACAAATCAAAACCAGGTGACTCCTCTGACCTTGTCAATGTCTGTTCACTCCCCTCTGCACAGTTCCACATACTGCTGTTGATCGGACTTAGAGCCTGCCTCACTGTCAGTTCGAGACCCAACTCCACAAGCAGGCACCCGCCTGTGCTTCATCCCTGATGGCCTAGTGGCCATCTGTACCTGTCTGTGTGTGTCTCTTTGCTTTCTCTCTGCCTCTGCCTCTGCCTCTTTTTCTCCTTTTTCCCACTTTTTGCACTTTTTCTTCACCCATGCTTCATCCCTGCCACTGCTGCTCCTGCGGCCCAACCCCACTCCGTGCAGAGCAATTTTCTATCCTCCCGCCTCTCAGCTCACCAGACACACAATCCCTTTCTTAATGGGCGCCGCTGTGCAGGGAGAGGGAGACTCCTCTGACTTCCTGGTCAGCATCTGCTCGCTCCCTTCTTCACAGCTCTGACTGCTGCTGACGATTGGACTGAGATCCTGCCTGGCTTTCAGTTCAAGGCCCACCTCCATCCGCATGCATCTGCCTGCACCTCATCCCTGATGGCCTAGTGGCCACCTGAGCTGTGTGTTTGTCTCTTTGCTTTCTGCCATCTTTTTTTCCTGGCTTTTTTATTCCTTTTTTCCACTTTTTGTGCCTTTTCTTCCCCTGTGCTCCATCCCTGTTGCCCCTGCGGCCCTACCTCTCCCTCCAAAGCGCTTTCCTGTCATCCTACTCCCCAGCTGACCAGACCCTCCCACCTCCCTGCCCTTCTTAGTGGTGGCAGCACCGAAGGCATGCCAAAGTCAAGCCTTCTGCGCCCATCTGCGCCTGGTTCCCGCACCACCCATCAGTAGGAGGCCAGCATTCTGCATGCCCTCAACCCTAGATGAACCTTAGCCTCCCACCAAGCGGATCCAAGGAACCCTCATGGACCTTTCGCCTGCCGCTCCTCACCCGCCACCGCACGCCACACCACTCCGCCTACAGCCCAGACGGCACCTCATGTTCTTTATCATCAACACCCACTCCCTCTCCAAACCTGCAGTAGAAGTCTGGAACCTCCTTGGCTTCACCACCCATGACGTTGCCTTCCTCACAGAAACCTGGATCACCCCCACTTCAGCCCTGGACATCACCACCGACATTCCCAACAGCTGCAAAATCGTTCACAAAGACAGAATCAATCGATCAGTAGGAGGTGTTGCCATAGTCTACAGGAACACCCTCCACCTCTCAACCACCATCGAGACATCAAATCAGCCAACCACCACCGAACACCTACACTTCCAGATTCTAACCAACCCGAACGCTTCCCTTCATGGCATGCTCATCTACAGACCACCCGGACCACGGCCTCAGTTCAACAAAACATTCATCTGCCTCATCTCTCCCCAAGCACTTGCCTCCACCCACTACATCCTACTGAGCAACCTCAAATTCTACCTTGAAAACTTAAACAAACCTAACATCTCATTCTTCCTGGAAAACCTCATGACCCTCGGTCTCAAGCAACTCGTCAACCTCCCCACCCACTCAGCAGGTTACACCCTGGACCCCATCTCCTCGGCTGGAAACAACATCACCATCTTTAACACCTCTGAACACCATTGGGCCAACCACAGAAGCATCCACTTCACCTTCGCGAAGACCACCACATGCCACCACACCCTGCACCCCAAGGCAGAAACTGATTACAATGTCAGGTAAGCTTATCAGTGGGAAGATTGAATGTTATACCCACACACAACCATGGGAATTAAGAAGGTATAATTATAGTTATATTTATAATCATAAATTATAACTGGTAACCTAAAGTTACATTCCAGCATGAGTTATAGTTTTTTCAGATAAGATAAGTCTGTGATGTCATTTGAAATGTCATCAATGATATCACTGACTATGTCATGAGTGATGTGATATGTGCTGTCCTAAGCAGGGCATTACAGGGGCACAAATTATATTTAGATCAGGCAGCTATAACTGCTGAATTTCTCTGGTTCTGTGAAAGTAAATTCAGGACCTAACTTTAACGTTCCTGTAACCTTTGAAATTTGTCATTGAATTTCTAAGGCTTTTTAATTCTATTTCAAAACTATAACGTCCTTGTAACCTTTGCTTTTTTCAGTGAATCTCTATGGTTTTTTAAATTCTATTTCCTAACTATAACGTCCCTGTAACCTTTGATCTTATCAACATATAGGCCCTCATTATGACTTTGGTGGTCCTCCTTGAAGACTGCCAAAGGTGCGGGTGCTAAAAGACCGCCAGTTTTGGCTTTCTTCCGCCCACCATATCACAGGTACTGCCGGATATCCGCCACACTTTGGGTGGAAATCCAGCAGTAGTCGTGCTGGCGGGCAGAGGCACTCTGGTGGTTCCACCACCGGCTCAGCCCCACCAGGAGGACATCTCCCGCCATATTATGGGCCATACTGTGGCCTGGCGATATCCTGCTGGTGGGGCACTGCCGGCAGTCGAAGCGCCCCTTCCCATTCCCTGCCAGACAACCTTCTCCTGGGAAAAGGTAAGGTGATGGTCTGACAGAGGAGGGGGGTGGGTGGGTAGGGGGTGTTGTGTGTGTGTGTATCAGTGTGTGATGTCTGCATGTGTGCATGTAAGTGTGTATGCATGTGTGTATGCAAGTGTGAGTGTTGTGGTGAATGCATGTTTGTCTGTGTGTGAGTATGCATGTTTGGATGGGTGTGAGTATGTATGCTTGAATGGGTGTATGAATGTTGAAGCAAATGCGTGTATGGATGCATATGAGTGAATGCGTGTATGAATGTTGTGAATGCGTGAGTGAATGCATGCATGTAATTGTAGGTGAATGGGTGTATGCGTGGTGTGTGTGGTTGTTTGTGTGCATTTATGCGAGGAGGGGGTGCTGTTTCTGAAGGGGGATCAATGGATATGTTGCTGTAGGTGAAAGGGGATGGGGTGCTGTGGGTGAAGGGGGTTGGGGGGTCTTGTGCTTGCTGAGGGGGTGGGGGAGTCGTCTACCAGTGACAGGGAAGAAATTCCCTGTCACCGGTAGCCTTTCCGCCATGGTTTGCACGGTGTCCTGGAAACCATGATGGAATGCCGGCTCTTAATACCACCAGCGGTCTTCTGTGGACTGCTGGGTCGGAGATGATCATCTCCAGCCCAGTGGTTCTGACCGCCATAGCGGTATGAGTGGAGTCCACCCCACCACACTCATAATGTAGCAGTCTGCACCGCCAGACTGTTGGCAGTGGGAAAGCCACATTTAGCATGGTATTCTAAAGACCTCCTGGGTAAAAATGAAGGCCATAGTAATTTTCATTACTTATGTTAATCCAACCACCGCTCTGCATGGCTGAAGGGAGTTTGCCACAGATGCATGCTCAAAGATTTTGCTGTACAAATGGCAAAAGACTTTGTCCATTTCTATCTCAGTGTGGATGGCACTGTGTTAATCCCATACTTGAAACTTTGCCAGAAAAACAGACATTTGAGGTGAGTAAATCTAGAGTGTCCCTGGTATTGCAGGGTGCTCCTTTGTGGAGCTGCTTTACCTAAACTTGGGAACTATCCAGAGTTCTCTCTTCTTTTTTCTTTTGCATAATTTATGTATCACTCTAACCCTGAGGGTTTGCCAGACCCTGAGGCAAACCCCCTCTAACCACTCAACCCAAAGCTGCGCACAGCCTTTGGCCATGTGCGACAGGAGGTGGTTGCAGGTCTGCGTGGCCCTCACCCCCAGTCGATTGGAGCCCTGGAGACCCCATCCCTGGGGTCCAGCACTCAAATTTGTTTTGTGGGTATCCTTGCCAATTTAGCCCTGGGAGCCCAGGGAAATGACCACATACACAGTTGACCTCTCAACATTCAGTAGGTTCTGAGACCTTAACCACTAGTCCAAAATTGGCTCCTTAACATGTATTATCCAGTCTTAGCAATGACATTGAACCCAAAGATTTTGAGTGGAAAAAGATTTCAATGTTACATCACAAGGAATGTTTAACAGTCAAAGCACTGAAAAATAAACAGTCACACTGACATAAGATCCAATGATTAGAACCTTTTGCCTACTGAGTGACAGTCCAAGAGCTTTACCATTAGGCCAGAAGGGACCATGGTCTGCTATCTATCTAAAGTAACTATAATACTCTCACCAAACATCTTGCAAGTCTGTCTCTTTGAAGTCATTTCAATACCCATCTCTCTCTCTCTCATTCCTCCATCCCTTTATGGGACGGAAGAGACAGAGAGAGAGTGAGAGGACTGCGGGGGGAGCCTCAAGGCCAACGCGGTCCTAGTTAGCTTTGGACCCACAATCAGGGTGCTGGCTTAAATAGCAGCTTCATGCTTGTGGGACCAATGTTTTCATGAAAACTTTACTTTCTACAAGTGAGAGCTGTTTGAAAGCTCTCCCTTGTAGAAAGTGATGTGTTTGCTCTACTTGGCGGGAGCTGTCAAAGATCCTGCTATGTGAAAGCAAACAGCTATGTCCAGGGGGTTGGCACCCTGGGACATAGCAGGAGCTGCCCCTAGGGAGTTCTCAGGGTGATCATTGGCTCCTCGAGGGGGGCTGCTTGGCTCCCTCCAATAATGCTCTATTTTCCCTGGGGAGGTGTTGGTTCCCGGGGGTCAGCGGTCCGCAACTGACCCACTTCATTCTTTTATTGTTGCCCCTGGAAGGTGGTGGTCCCTAAGGCTGGGGGGGCTGCGTGGCCCCCCAACACACAGTGTATTTGGCCTTGGTGAGGTGGTGGGCCCTGGGACTGCATAAAATAGTGTCTTTGCCCCGGGGAGGTGGCGGTCCATGGAGCCGTGAGGGGGGGCACATGGCACCCCTGAAAATTACATTGTTATCGCCCATGGAGGTGGCAGTCCACGGGGCTTATAGAAGCCCTACAGGGAGGGCCCTGTGCATCCCCTTCCTTTCTAAAGCCCCCAATGCACCCGGGACCTAGCCCACCAGTGGGCTAATTAAAAGAAAAGGGTGGGAAACTGCCCATTTTTTAAAACATCAGAAAAGTCAGCAGATCTGGATCTACAGATTTTTCCATTGTTTAGAACAAAATGCTTTTAGGCCAGGCAGGTTCTGAAGCAGATGCTGAGTCCAAGATGGATGTCAACACTTCCTTCTTGAAGTGCTGGCAGCCAATCAGATATCAGCACGAGTCCAGTTGGATCCACAGAGTATGTGGGTGCCCAGATCTCTTCTTTTAAACTCTAATATCTCCAAAACTACTGAAGTGATTCAGACCAAATCACAAAAAGCATACTTTCTGGACCAAGATCTAGCTTTCTGCCAAATCTGGTGTACAACCGTTCAGCGGTTCTGGCTGTAGTCGTGGTCAAAAATTTGAAAAGTCACTTTGACGTAGAATGGGGAAAAAGTGTTTTTGGACACCCCCTTTTTTCAGCCCCCACCTGACAGATCGCCCCGAAACTTTCAAGACAGCAGATGAACTGCCCAAAACATAAGTTTGGAAAATTTCGTGAAGATTTGTCAAATGACTCCAAAGTTATTGGCAAAACAAAAAACGCTCCATCTCTGTAAAAAATGGTCGGTCCTAACTATAAGTACCTACCTATACATATATATATATATATATATATATATATATATATATATATATATATATATATCACCTAGTGTCGCTCGCCACTAGGTAGTTATAGTTACAACCCAGTTTCTTCATAAAAAGCATATTTTTATTTGCCTAAATCTTTGGCACTGCTTGACGAATCTTCATGAGACTTTCAAAAGAAAATTGCCACTTCCATCAGCTGCGGCCTGAAAAGTTTTGGGATGATTCATCCTTGAGAAAAAAGGGGGGTCCCAAAACCCATTTTCCCATTAATGTTTCCATAGGAATCTTGAACAGCGATAGCACGAAAACTATTGGATGAAATTACACCACATTTGGCAGAAAGGTAGGTCCTGGTCCAGAAAGAATGTTTTTTGTATAGGTGTAATTGCTTTTAGTGGTTTTTGAGAAATCAAGAGGAAAACAAATTTGTATATCTAGGGACGCGAAGGATTTGCGACCCCTAACGATCTTGTGCTGAGATCTGATTGGCTGCTAACACTTCAACAAAAGAATCTATTTAATTGTTGTCAGCAATCTTGGGACTTGGCTTTAACTGAGTCCCCCCAAAAAAAGTACAAAAAAAAACAAAGGGCCGTCCCAGGGCTAAAAAGCATTTTTAATTTTTAATTTACAAGTGGAAACACGGTGGATCCGTGAATCCGCTCATATATTTTGATTTTTTTAAACTGAAGTGCGGTCACCTGCACTTCATTAGTTTAATGCCCCAGTATGGGCCAAGCCCTTGGGGCTTTTTTTTAACAAAAAGAAAGGGGGGCCTCCTGGCCCCCTCTGGATGCCCCGGGGACCACCGCCTCACTGGGCTAATTTCTTTGGATGCGGGAGCGCCTGTGCCCCCCCCACTTCCCTAGGGACCACCACCTTCCCAGGGCTCTTTTATAATATGCGGGGGCTGTCTGTCCCCTCTGCTGCCCTGGGGACCACCACTCTCCCAGGCCAACACTGTAGTTGCAGCAGGGGAGCAATGTGGTCCCCTGCACCCTGAGAACCACCACCCCTGAGCAAATGTTAAAAAAATGACAGGGGGTCCCTATGGCATCCTTGTGCCCTGGGGACCATCACCCCTCGGGGCTAAGTTCTCATTGGAGGGGGGGGTCGCGCTGCCCCCCACGTGGAGCCACTAATGGCCCTGGGGACCTTCAGCCCCCAGGGCTGGCTCCTGCTATGTCCCTGGGGTGCCCACACCCGGGACATAGCTGTCTGCTGTGGCTTGGCTGCAGCGCTGCAGCCAAGCTACAGCAAACACTTTGGGTTTTCACAGTGGGACCTTTAAAGCAGGTCCTGCTGTAAAAATATGAAGTTTCATCTCTGTCCCCATGCACTCATGAAGAGGACAGAGATGAAATATTTCAGAAAGCGCAGAGCTGACGTCAAAGCAGCTCCATGCTTTCTGAAGCATTGGCACTTCAGGGGAAGCCTTGAGGCTTTCTCCGCAGTGCCAGGTAGCCCGCAAGGGCTTTTTATTAATAAAAAATAAATAAATAAATAAGTAGTGACAACAAGGAAGCACTTGAGGGCTCCCTCACGATCCCACATAGCCTGCAAAGGGGCTATTTGGTTTATCTATTTTAAAAAAAATAACATTTAAATACATAAAAAATATAGGGACCACAGTTAAGCCCTTAAGGGCTACCTCGTGGTCCCTGAAAGACCATAAAAAATCACAGAATTCACACTGAGCTACGAGGGTTTGAGACCAGCTGGACTCATTACCCTTTTTTTAAATAAAAAGAAACATACTTTAAAAATATATTAAATACATTTTTAGGGTAAATCCAACAAAAATATCTCATTCTAAGTATATGAGATATTAAAGCCTAAAAAAACTCTTTCTCTCTCACTTTCTTTCTCTCTTTCTGTCTCTCTTTCAATCAATCTCTCCCACTCACAAACTGTTTTGCTTTCACTTATCTTATGACCGACCTGACAAAACTTCTCTGGAATGCATTTCTTAGTTTAAAGAAGACATTTATTATTACTTCACCACAAGGTTCCTGAGAGAAGAGATTAGTAGGTTGGAGGCATGCGTTTAAAAGTAGTCACAGCAATGTAAGGAACAAAGTGATTCTCAATTGCAATGTACACAGCAAATACATGTGATTATATTATACGTAACTTCAAAGCAAGGAATAAAAGTCAAAATTCGTCACAGTAGGGCCTATCACTGCTCTTCATCTTTCTCATGCCTGCAAGTTGATGCCTTCTGTTCAACCACGAGAAAGAGAATCTCCACCCAAACGGGAGGTCAGGCAGCTGACGTTCGCTCCTGACTGAAGCCTTGGAAAATTCCCCCTCGCTGCTGCCCAGGGACACCCCTTATAATCACTGTTTGAAAAGAACAAGCTGGAGAGTGGCCAAGTCTCCAAACCTCGCTCCTTCCCAAGGCTGGGTAGAGAGCGAAACATCAAAATATACGCTCCCTTATCACGCTAGGGTTCGGTGGGAACAAAATAAGAAAAACACAGCTTGGTCTACCATGTGGAAAAACACAGCTCATCTGCAATGTCTCAACTGCAATGTCTAACGCCACAATAAAGCCCATAGGCAGCTGAACTGAATACAGAATGTAATGTCTAATGCCACGTTAAAGGCAATAGGCAGCTAACCTAAATACAAAATGTAATGTCTAATGCCACGATAAAGCCAATAGGCAGCTAAACTGAATACAACATGTAATGTGCTACTGGTGAACATTGAACAACTAATATGCGCAGTGGTGAAACACAAAGTTAGTGGTCAAACACAATGGCATAACACACACCCACGTAGACAGTTACAGACCCACTCACAGACCCACTCAGACACTCATGCACCCATGCATCCACTCACAGACCCACTGACACCCTCATGCAGCCACCCACAAATCCACGCACACACTGAGGCACCCACTAAAAAACTGATGTACACACTCTCACACCCAGACAATCTTACAGCCACTCTCACCCCAAATACACCCTCTCACATCTATTCTCACACCCAGAGAAGCTGCGGCTAACTCCTGCCGTGCACGGTGAAAGGGTTGTGCACAGCGTTTGTTTGAGTGTTTGTGGGTCTTACAGGCAACCACCCCTGTGCATGGGTGAAGGACTTGCACAGTTGAGTGCTTATAGGAGGTTGGCCTCAAGGCCTGGCTGGAGGCCAGGCCATGTGCCCAACCGCGCTGTAGACGTCCGATGGCCGTGCGCGGTGTTGGTTGGATTAACATATAGTAATTCAAATGACTATACGTAAAAAAAAAAAAAAATTCAGTGAAAAAAACAACATTTACAGGGATGTTATAAATTTTAAATGTACAAAACCAAAGAAATTCACCAGTTATGGTTAGAATTACCTCAAGGAACTATAAACTGCACCCACGCCATGCACTGCTGATTACCCTACAAATTACGGCACTCATGACATCTTTGATAATATCAATGTAATATTTGCAGTAAAAATTTTCACAAAACAAAGTGGATGGTGCAAGTACTCTGAGTGTGTGAACGTTTTTTGTGATATTCGCAAAATTTGTCGCAACGTTAAATATATATGCATATATATATATTATCTACTGGCGGTCACCAGTAAAAAGTTATAGTTAGGACTGTATTTCCATCAAAACAGCATTTTTTGACTGGCCTATATCTTTGGTACCGTTTGATGAATCTTTACGAAATTTTCCCAAAAAAGTGTTCCAGTGATTCTTGTTGTACATGAGAATGTCAAGCTGGGGCTGAGAAAAAAGGGGAGGGGGGCAAAAACCAGGCGTTTCCCATTATAATTCCCATAGGGATTTTAGATACAACAGCAGCCTGAACTGCTGGATGGAATTATACCAGATTTGGCAGAAAGGTAGCTCTTGGTCCAAAAAAAGTGCTTTTTGTTATTTGGTGTAGATCTGTTCAGTTCTTTTTGAAATATTAAATGAAAACTAAATATAGGTAGGCGAAGGGTTCACAAATATTAATGAGCGCCTGCAAGGTAATTCAGAGATCTGATTGGCTGCCAACACTTCAACCAACAATCTTGAGACTCAGCTTCAGCCGAGTCCCACAAAAAAAGATTTAAAAAAAGAAAAGGGGTGGGGGTAGGGACACCCTGACACCTTAGCTCTGGTGCATGGAGTCCCAGAGGGTCTGAGGTACTCACACACAATCTAACAGAGCCACTCAGAGATGTATGCATACACTCACAGTCCCACACAGACACTCAAGCACACAATCACAGACCCACTCAAAGTTATGCACTCACTCAGAGACCCACTGAGGTACTCACGCACACACTCACAAATCCACTCAGAGACTCATGCACACACTCAGAGACCCACGGACGTACTCATGCATACACTCACAGACCCACCCACAGACTCATGCACTCACTCATAGACCAACTGAGATAATCATCCACAGACCCACTCAGAGTTATGCACACACTTTCACACCCACTGAGGCACTCGTACACACATTCAGAGAGACACTCAGAGAGTCATGCATTGACTCAGACATTCAGAGATTCATGCATGCATTCTCAGATCCACTGAGGAACTTTTGTGCACATTCACAACCCACACAAACTCATCCATGCACTCAAAGACCAACTAAGGTGCTCATGCACACACTCACAGACCCACTTGGAGACTCATGCATGTTCTCATGAACCAACTGAGGTACTCATACACACACTCACAGACCAACTTGGAGACTCATGCATACACCCAAAGACCAACTGAGGTACTCGTGCACACACTCACAAACCCACTCAGAAACTCATTCATGCACTCACAGATGACCTGAGGTACTTATGCACTGTTATAAATGTGGTCTCCAGCTGGCAGTTGGTTTGTACACTGTCCAAGTAGAGACCCACACAGGATAAGGGAAATACCTACTCAAATAACCCCTGCTCACCCCCTTGGTAGCTTGGCACTAGCAGTCAGGCTTATCTCAGAAGCAATGTGTAAAGCAATTGCACATAACACAGTAAAACATTACAAAAAAAACACACCAGTTTTAGAAAAATAGCCAATATTTATCTATTTAAAACAAGACCAAATACGATAAAAATCCAACATACAGTAATAAAAATATGAATTCTGCAAGATTTACTCAAAAATACAGTTCCTTGAAGTCAACAGCTCCACCTGGGACTATCATGGCGCTGTGATCAACAAAACCAACAGTTCAGGCTGGCCGCGGTGTCGCAGGCCAGCTACGATGTCAGGAAGACCCGCAAACAGTACCTTGGATGTGAAGGGAGTCGTGATCCTCATGGTGAGCTCTGGAGAGTGGTGTCGCTGACGTCGCGGTGTCGATTCCAGAGTTGGTGCAGGAGTCGTCGGGCCCTTGAAGTCACACGCTTTACAGATTGAACTCTGGGTTGATGAAGTCAAGAGTGTTGGCGGGGATGACGTCAGGGCTGCGGTGTGAAGTGGAACGATGTGACTTGCGGTGCCCACAGGTCAAGGTGCAGTCAGTAGCTCAGTGACGGCACCCAGTGGCGTTGGTGAGATCAGGGCTGTGGTGCAAAGTGGGACGATGCGAAGTGCGGTGCCCACACGTCACGGTGCAGGCAGTGTCATCGTTGTTGCAGAAGCATTGTAGCCGGTAGGTCCAAGCCAGCTGTGCGGGATGGGATGGTGCTTCGTGACCCTCACGGGCGGTGTCCATAGACCACATTGCAGGCAGGGATGCCTGGTGATGACACTGGAGTCGATGGTGCTGGAATCGGAGGACCAGGCTGTGGTGAGGGATGGGACGGTGCTTTGTGCTCCTCACGAGCGGTGTCCACAGGCCAGGGTGCAGGTAGCGGCGCCGGTGTCAGCAGGAGCGGTGTCGTCAGGGAGGCCCAGGCTGTGGTGTGAGCAGGTGATGCCGGAATACGGGGCCCACAGGTTGAGGTGCAAGCAGCAGCTCGGTGAAGTTGTCTGATGACTGCATTGGTGAGACCAGGTGCAATGCAACTCCGTGAGGTATGGGCAGGTCAGTGTGGTTGGTTGGCGGCGGCGCAGTGGTTTCTCCTCCTGAACAGCACAAAACACACAGTTCCCAGTGCTGCAGGTCGAGGAAACTGAAGTCCATGGTGTACCTGAGACTTCCAACAGGAGGCAAGCTCGACTCCAAGCCCTTGGAGAAGTTTGTCAAGCAGGACACACAGCAAAGTTCACCCTGTGCACTCTTTTCAGGAAGAAGCAGGAACTGCAGGCCAGTCCAGCAAAGCAACACAGCAAAGGGACAGTACTCCTCCTTCAGCTCTTCAGCTCTTCTCCTGGGAAGAGGTTTCTCTTGGTTCCAGAAAGATTGTGAAAGTCTGGAGTTTTGGGTCTTCTTCTTATAACCTGTTCTGCCTTTGAAGTTGGCAAACTTCAAAGCAAAGTCTCAAGTGTTTTCAAGATCCTTCCTTGTCCAAACCAGGCCCCAGACATACACCAGTGGGTCGGAGACTGCATTGTGTGAGGGCAGGCACAGGACTTTCAGGTGTAAACGACCACTCCTCCCTCCCTTCTAGCTCAGATTTCTCAACAGGATATGCAGGCTACACCCCACTCCCTTCTGTGTCACTGTCTACAGAAGAGGTGTGAACACCCAACCGTCAAACTGACCCAGACGGGGAATCCACAAACAGGCAGAGTCACAGAATGGTTTAAGAAAGAAAATGCCTACTTTCTAAAAGTTGAATTTTCAAACAGACAATTTAAAAACCAACTTCAATAAAAAAAAATGTATTTTTATATTGTGAGTTCAGAGACCCTAAACTCCACATTTTTATCTCCTCTCAAGGGGATTCTGTACTTTAAGGACATTGAAAGGCAGCCCCCATGTTAACCTACGAGAGAGATGGGCCTTGCACAGTGAAAACCGACTTTGGCAGTATTTCACTGTTAGGAAATATAAAACACACTAGTATATATCCTAACTTAAACATACACTGCACCCTGCCCCTGGGGCTACCTAGGGCCTACCTTAGGGGTGCCTGACATGTAGTAAAAGGGAAGGTTTAGGCCTGGCAAGTGGGTACACTTGCAAAGTCGAATTAACAGTTTAAAACTGCACACACAGACACTGCAGTGCCAGGTCTTAGCAATGGTTACAGTACTACTAATGTGGGTGGCACAACCAGTGCTGCAAAGCCACTAGTAGTATTAGTTTTACAGGCCCTGGGCACCTCTAGGGAACTTTACTAGGGACTTACCAGTAAATCAAATATGCCATTCATGGATAAACCCATCAACAGTACAAATGTCTATAGGGAGCACTTGCACTTTAGCACTGATTAGCAGTGGTAATGTGCGCAGAGACAATAAACTAGCAAAAACAGACCAGGAAAAATAGGAGGAAGAAGGCAAAACATTTGGGGATAACCCTGCAAAAAGGGCCATTTCTAACATGCACCTACTCACAAACCCACTCAGAAACTAATGCACACACTCATGGACTAACTCAAAGACTGATACACACAGTTACATACCTTTTTAGTTACTCATGCACACACTCACAAACCCACTCAGAGACTCATTCACACACTCACAGACTCACTGAGGTACTCATACACACACTACCAAACCATGCACTCATTCATAGTCCAACTGAAGTATTCATGCTTGCACTCACAGATCCACACAGAGACTCATGCATGAACTCATACACTTAGAGACTCATGCATGCACTCACAGATACACTGAGGAATCATGCACATACTCACAAACCCACACAGAGACTCATTTACAGACTCACAGACTGACTGAGGTACTCATACACACACTCCCAAACCATGCACTCATTCATAGACCAACTGAAGTATTCATGCTTGCACTCACAGAGCCACACAGAGACTCATGCATGAACTCACACACTTAGAGACTCATGCACGCACTCACAGACCCACTGAGGAATCATGCACACACTTACAAACCCACTCAGTGACTCACTCACACACTCAGAGATCAACTAAGGTGCTCATGCACACACTCGCAGACCCACTTGAAGACTCATGCACACACTCATAGACCAACTGAGGTACTAATTCACACACTCACAGACCCACTCAGAGACTCATGCATGCACTCACAGACGCACTGAGGTAATCATGTACCTACTCACAAACCCACTCAGCAACTCCTGCACATACCCATAGACTAACTCAGAGACTCATGCATGTAGTTACAGAACCTTTTAGTTACTCGTGCACACACAGTCACAAACTCACTCAGAGACTCAGGCATACACTCTCAGACCCTAATAGGTACTCATACATCAACTCACAAAGACACTCAGAAACTTGTGCTGACACTCATGGACTAACTCAGAGACTCATGCATGCAGTCACAGACCCACTGAGGTATTCATCAACACAATCATAAGTCCACAAAGAGACTCATGAACCCACTCATAGACCAACTGAGGTTCTCATGCACACACTAACAAATCCACTGAGAGACTCATGCATCCACTGATAGGCTCAGAGAATAATACACCCACTTACAGACTCACTCAGAGACTCATGCACCAAGTCACACATCCACTGAGGTATTCATGCAGACGTTCACAGACCCACACAGAGACTCATGCACACTTACAAACTTACTCAGAGACTCATGAACTGATGCACATACCTATTCAGAGGCTAATGCGTGCACTATTAGAGTCACTGAGGTACTTATGCAGACACCCACTACACCACTCAGACACTCACGCACGCACTCATAGACTAAGAAGTTTATGCACCCAATCATAGAGCCACTCATAGACTCATGCAACCACTCACTCACCCACTTAGGTACTCATGTAGACATTCATAGACTCACTGAGAGACTCAGCCACACACTTGGAAAGTCATTTAGGCGGTCATTACAACCCTGGCGGTCGGTGTTAAAGCAGCGGTAAAACCGCCAACAGGCCGTGGAAAAAAAAAAATGAAATTAGGACCGTGGCGGAAACCGCCAACATAGACAGCCACTTTAACACTCCGACCACCAAGGCGGTACAAACAAACACCGCAGCGGTAACCGCCAACAGACAGACGGAGGACAATGTACCGCCCACAGAATTACAACAGTCCAATCCGCCACCTTTTCTGGGGCGGATACACTGCGAACAAAAACACGGTGGAAACAGGACTTGGAAGGGGAAACGCTCACCTCTACACATCCCACGAGGAACCAGGACGCAATGGAACCCGAGCTCCAGATTCTTCCAGCCTTTACCTTCCTGCTCCTCTGCCAGGAGTACGAACGCCGGCGGCGAAGACCACGGTGAGTACTGCACCTACGACACAGGAGAGGAGTGAGGGAAAAAACAGTGACACACACACGCAACACGCAAAACCCCCACCCTCACCCACGACAACACACACACTAATACATCATGATGCATTACAGTTACGCCCCCAACCCCCCTGGAAGAATGCAAGGACAAAAGGAAATGAGTCAAACGATTGTAATATATTCAAATACAGTAATCAAAGATATATGCATATATAAAGATATGTACACTATAAACAAATATATACACCAAGAATACAAGTCCAAGGTATTCCACTATCATAGTCTGTGGACCACTGGGCCCAAAAGGCATGGGCGAGGCCCACACAAGATACCCGAACAAGACAGAGAGAACACTGCTGGGGCATCAGATAGAAATAAAACAGGCACCTCAGGGGGAAAGGAAGGGGGGGCACCTCAGCCGGATGAGTGCACAACGCCAGATTCAGGAGGGGGCTCCGTTCCCACTGTTCAGTCCTGGGGAGTACAAAGCCACAGTCTCTCAAGTCTCTACAGTGGGTGGTTTGCCCACAGCTGCATCCTGGGGAGTGCAAAGCCACAGTCTCTCAAGTGGATAACATTCTCCACTGGTTCTGGAGGGGGCTTTGTGCCCAGAGTGCTTCATCCTGCCAAGGACAGAGGTAGTGGATGTCTCTCTCCACTGGTTCTGGAGGGGGCTTTGTGCCCAGAGTGCTTCATCCTGCCAAGGACAGAGGTAGTGGATGTCTCTCTCCGCTGGTTTTGTAGGGGACTTTGTGCCCAGAGTGCTTCATCCTGCCAAGGACAGAGGTAGTGAATGTCTCTCTCCACTGGTTCTGGAGGGGGCTTTGTGCCCAGAGTGCTTCATCCTGCCAAGGACTGAGGTAGTGGATGTGATACTCCACTGGTTCTGGAGGGGGCTTTGTACCCAGAGTGCTTCATCCTGCCAAGGACAGAGGCAGTGGATGTATCCCTCCACTGGTTCTGGAGGGGGCTTTGTGCCCAGAGTGCTTCATCCTGCCAAGGACAGAGGTAGTGGATGTATCTCTCTACTGGTTCTGGAGGGGGCTTTGTGCCCAGAGTGCTCCACTGGTTCTGGAGGGGGCTTTGTGCCCAGAGTGCTTCATCCTGCCAAGGACAGAGATAGTGGATGTATCTCTCCACTGGTTCTGGAGGGGGCTTTGTGCCCAGAGTGCTTCATCCTGCTCGTGGCGGCCTCAGTAGCGTCGGAATCTTTGACGCTCACTGGCCTGCGGTGCTTGTGGCGGCGGTATCGTGGGTAGCGGGGCTGGTGGCGGCGGTGTCGTGGGCAGCGGAGCTGGTGGCAGCAGTGTCCTGGGTGCGATGCTGGTGGGGGCAGTGTCCTGGGCAGCAGGGCTGGTGGCGTCGGTGTCCTAGGCAGCAGTGGTGTTCTGGGCAGCGGTGCTGGTGGCGGCAGTGTCGTGGGCAGCGGTGCTGGTCGCGGCAGTGTCCTGGGCAGCGGGGCTGGAGGCAGAGGTGTCCTGGGCAGCAGTGTGGGGGCGGCGGTGTCCTGGGCAGCGGTGCTGGTGGCTGCGGTGTCCTGGGCAGCGGGGCTGGTGACGGCGGTGTCCTGGGCAGCAGTGCTGGTGGCGGCGGTGTCCTGGGCAGCGGAGCTGGTGGCGGTCTTGTCCTTGGATGGTGGTGCAGCTGTCTCCACACTTCCAACTGTACCCCTGGGAGCTGTGTTGGTGGCTGATTTATTTCCTTTCTCCCGCCGGGCACTGGCCAACTTTTTATGCTTTACAGGTGGGGGACTGTCAGTGCTCTGGCTCCTTGCCACACTGGCTGCCCTGCTGCCTGGTGCACTCCAGAAGCCAGTTACTACTGGCACCCCCGGTCCCGCAGATGTTGTGGCTGAGGTGCTGGGTTGGAACCTGGAGAGGCGGGCCCTAGGGGACTGAAGGGGTGGGGGAGGTGAGGGAAAGAGGTCAAGGTTGGACAGGAAAAGTTTTTGGGGAACACTGGGACGGGTAGATGGAGGGGGTTTGGGAGTGGAGGAAGAGGTAGTGGTTGTAGGAGGTGTACGTTTGGTGACTTTGGGAGAAGGTGCATGGGCTAGAGGCTGTTGTGAGGGGGATGGCTGTTGGGTGGGTGTGTGGCTGCGTTTGTGTACCTTGTGAGGTGGCCTTACAGACACACTGGGAGAGGACACAGGGGATGTGTGAATGGTAGTGGGGGTGGTGACTGCACGTGAGCAGGGAGGGAGGAGGGAGACAAGGAGGAGGGGGACACAGTGGAGGCAGTGGATGTTGGTGTGTCTGCATGTGTATGATGCTTGCATGAATGCCTGTGGGATGTGTGGTGCTCATGTTTGCCAGAGCTTCCCTTGTGTGTTGACATGTGTGCATACTGGTCTGATGGTGTGCTTGGGATAGGCCGAGGTACCGGGGTTTGGGTCTGGGTGGAGGAAGTTGGAGGGGGGGGCTAGAGACAGGGACAATGGCTGCCATCAGTGCTGAGGCCAGAGTCTGAAAAGCTCGCTGATGGGCTGCCTGACAGAATGAATGCCCTCCAGGTATGCATTGGTTTGTTGCAACTGCCTCTCTACACCCTGGATGGCATTCAAAATGGTAGACTGCCCAACAGTAAGGGACCTGAGGAGGTCAATAGCCTCATCACTGAGGGCAGCAGGGATGACAGGGGCAGGGGCTGAGGTGCCTGGGCCGAAGGAGATGCCCACCCTCCTGGGTGAGCGGGCACGAGACACACGCTGAGGGGCTGCTGGGAGGGCGGTGCTGGTGGGGGGGTGGCGGCTGTACCTGTAGATGCGGGGGGCACAGATGGGCCCGCCACCGCAAGGGAGCTCCCATCAGAGGAGGAGTCCGTATCGCTGGTGTCAGCTCCTGTCCCCGCCGTGGAGCTTCCCTCGCCCTCCATCCCACTGGTGAATTCAGACTCCATTGCGTTGCCCTCCAGGGCCATGTGAGATGCAGCTCCCTTCTGCTCCAGTGCCAATGCTCCTCCGCCTGATGATGCTAATGCACACAAGAACAGGGAGACCACAAAAAGGGGGGGAGACAGAAGAAAGACATGTTGAGTGCATGGCGGACACTACAGACACAGAAGCCCCCTGCACTATGCTGTGCACTTAGAGTTCCCTAATCAATCCCAGGGACATGGGTTGCAAGGCTATGCCCGATTGCTGCACACATGGATGTCACAGGAGCCTGACTAGGTGTAGTTGGCACTGTACACAGGTGGGGTGGGGTGCCACACGGCCTGCCTTAAGAAGGGACCTTGCCTGCTAAACTCGCCCTGGCCTAGGGGAACCCACAGCCCACCTCCGCCACCCAGACACCTCCAATGCACGCAGAATCAGCAGAAGGAGAGTGTACTCACCCCCTTGTGGCTGCTGTGATACCCTCAAGCGCCCATCCAACTCCGGGTACGCCACTGCCAGGATCCTGAAGATCAGGGGGGTGATGTGCGACGGGCAGCCCTCCCATGTTGGGAGGCCATCCCCAGCTGGGCCTCGCCGTCTTCTTGCTCCAGCAGCAAATGTCCTCCCATCTTTTCCGGAAGTGGGTGCTCCGTCTGTGGTAGACCCCCAGGGTCCGGACTTCTTTGGCGATGGCACGCCAAATGACCTTCTTCTGGTGGGCGCTGACCTACAGGAATAGTACAGGGGAAAAGGAGAAGATATTACCATCCGCACAGTCACAGTCATTGGCCCGCATCCCTACCCTTGCCATGACGCACATGCACTCACCGTCATTTCATGCACGCCTCAATCTCACCTCCCCATCTTTCATCCACACCACTCCACACAGGCATTGCCCATACAGCATGCTCACAGTGTACTTACCTGTTTGTCTGGAGGACCGTAGAGTAGCGTGTATGGGGGTAGGACCCCATCCACTAGTTTCTCCAACTCCTCCGTGCTGAAGGCAGGGGCCATTTCCCCAGACACACAAGCCATTGCCTCTTCCAGACTGAGGTCACAGCAGCACTTGCAGTGTAGGTCCTCTCCTGTCGAAGGTCAGGTATCAAGCGATTGAACAGAGAGAAAATGGCGGTAACGTCCACGGCAGTGCGTACCGTCACCTCCGGCGTACATCGTCATTGGCTCCTGGGACCCATAAGGCCCAATGTTAACCAATACAGGATTGCGCACCGGTCTTCGACCGCCTACCGCGACGGTGCACAACGCCAGCGCAGTTACCTAATATCCCCTTGTCCCATTTTACAGGTCAGGCAGCTGCCATTTCATGGGCCCACATGGCATTATTTTGGACTGCGTCACACATATCTAGGCCTTGCTTAATCACTAATACAGGCACATGTTGATGTGCTAATATTTTATGATTAAGCTGTGATTACGTACCTCATAGTTGGTTGACTCTCTGCTCGCTGTTCTCCTCCATAGGCACCGTCCGCTGGGGCATGTGAGGAGATGGCGGCATCCTCCGGTGTACAGACCGCTGGTGGACCTGTTGACAATGGAGGAGCAACATGTGATCATCACCTACAGACTTGATCGTACCACAATCCTGGAACTGTGTGCCCAGTTGGAGCCAGACCTGATGTCAGCTATCCGCCATCCCACAGGAATCCCCCCTCAAGTGCAGGTGCTGTCAGTACTCCGTTTCCTAGCAAGTGGGTCTTTTGAAACTACAGTGGCCATAGCATCAGGGATGTCCCAGCCTATGTTTTTCTACGTGTTGTCCAGAGTGTTGTCTGCCCTGCTGAAACACATGCGGAGCTAAATCTTTTTGCCTCAGGTGGAGGATTTGCCCACAGTGAAAGGTGATTTCTATGCCCTGGGACATATCCCCAACATTATAGGTGCCTTTGATGGGACACTTGTGGCCTTGGTCCCCTCGCAGGAGTGAACAGGTGTACAGAAACCGGAAGAGTTACCATTCGATGAATGTGCAGATGGTTTGTTTCGCAGACTAGTACATCTCCCATGTGAATGCCAAATTTCCTGGCTCAGTGCATGACGCTTATATTCTACGGAATAGCAGCATCCCTTATGTGATGGGGCAACTCCAGAGGAACAGTGTGTGGCTATTAGGTGAGGACATGGACCCAACACAGTGAGACTAGGTGTCTGGGTCTGGTGAAGTCCCTATGAGTTAGGGTGTGTCTAACAGTTGTCCCTCGCCATTTGCAGGTGACTCTGGTTACCCCAACCTGTCATGGCTACTGACCCCAGTGAGGAATCCCAGGACAAGGGCAGAGGAACGCTACAATGAGGCCCATGGGCGAACTAGGAGGATTATAGAGCGGACCTTCGGCCTCCTGAAGGCCAGGTTTCGGTGCCTCCATATGACAGGTGGTTCCCTATTCTACTCACCAAAGAAGGTATGCCAGATCATCGTGGCCTGCTGTATGCTTCACAACTTGGCTTTGCGACGACAGGTGCCTTTTCTGCAGGAGGATGGCCCAGATGGAGGTGTTGTCGCAGCTGTTGTCGGACAGTGAAGACAAGGAAGCAGAAGAAGAGGACATAGACAACAGGAACACGGTGATCCTGCAATACTTCCAGTGAGACACAGGTAAGAAGACAACACTGCCTGCTACATATGATTTAATTCTACTACCTCTCATCTGTCTGTCATTTTCACCCAGTGTATGGTCACTGAGTTGTCACTTTCCCTTACGATTTCACAGATGTGGGTCTCACTGTGTGACATCTGCTTTGTTTCGGCATGGACTAGAACTGTGTGACATAGGTATGTTGACATTACATTTGACATGGCATTTTGTGTTTATTTAAGTGCTCAATAGTGGAGGGGGTTGTTAAATGGTCAAGGGTGATGGTGGAGGACTGTTCATGGCAGAGTCCAGTCTATTAGTCTCACAGGTGCATTGTCCAAAGGGGCATGGAAAGTGGAGCTGGGGCACTTTAAGTATGGACAGGGTGACAAAGTGGGACAAAAGGATGACAATCAGGGTGGTCTCATTTCTTGGCGGGGGTCTTGGCATTGTTCTCTGGCTTTGTCCTGGATCTCAGGGACCGCTTGCGGGTGGTTCTCCATCTGCAGGGGGTGGGGTGCTGGTGTGGTGCTCCTGTGGTGGTGCCTCCTGTCCACTAGCGCCGGCGGAGGTGGTGGGCTGTTCATTGTCCAGGCTAGTGTCAGGGGCCCCTTGTTGTGCCACAGTGTCCCTCCTGGTGTTCACGAGTTCTTTCAGCACCCCTACAATGGTGCCCAGGGTGGAATTTATGGATTTGAGTTCCTGCCTGAACCCCAAATACTATGCCTCCTGCAACCGCTGGGTCTCCTGAAACTTGGCCAGTACCGTTGCCATTGTCTCCTGGGAATGGGGGTAGGCGCCCATGATGTTGGAGAGTGCCTCATGGAGAGTGGGTTCCCTGGGCCTGTCCTCCCCCTGTCGCACAGCAGCCCTCCCAGTTCCCCTGTGTTCCTGTGCCTCTGTCCCCTGAACCGTGTGCCCACTACCACTGCCCCCAGGTCCCTGGTGTTGTTGGGGTGGTGGGTTAGCCTGGGTTCCCTGCAGTGGTGGACACACTGCTGCTTGAAGTGTCCTGGGGACGGAGGTATGGGCCCGCTGGGTGGGTGCTGTGCTGCTGTTTCCAGAGGGGGAAGCTCTGTAGTGGCTTGTGCCAGTGTGAGGGGAACCGACTGTCCCAAGGTCCCAGATGGGCTGGGCTGGTCATCTTGATCCAGTTGGACAGAGCTGCTGTCATCACTGTTGGCCTCTTCTGTGGGTGGAGTGGACATATCTGGACACTCCTGTCTGGTGACGTCGGGTATGGATCCTTCAGGGGTGTAAAGGCATGATTATTGCATCTGTGTGTGCCATAGTGTGCAATGGGTGGGTGACCCTGTACCCCAGTGATTGCATTCCTGTGTAGGACCTTGTGTGATAATGGTTTGGGGGGGTGTATGGGTATGTGCAGTGGCCATGCTTTGGTGATGGGTGTCCATGCTTTGGTGTTAGATGCAGGGCTTGGGTTTGGGATGTGTGGTTTGTGATATTGGGGCATACGTGAGGAGTTGGAGTGATGGGGTGAGGGTGAGGGTGGGGGTATGTGATAGCATGCAGGTGGGTGGGGGATGAAGTAGTTAAAGGTTTGACTTACCAGAGTCCATTCCTCCTGCTACTCCTGCGAGGCCCTCAGGATGCAGTATAGCCAAGACCTGCTCCTCCCACGTAGTGAGTTCTGGGGGAGGGGGTGGGGGTCCGCCGCCAGTCCTCTGAACCGCAATGTGGTGTATTGAGACCACGGAACGCACCTTCCCCCGTAGGTCATTCCACCTCTTCCTGATGTCATCCCGTGTTCCTGGGTGCTGTCCCACTGCATTGACCCTGTCCACGATTCTTCGCCATAGCTCCATCTTCCTAGCTATGGTGGTGTGCTGCACCTGTGATCCGAATAGCTGTGGTTCTACCCGGATGATTTCCTCCACCATGACCCTGAGCTCCTCCTCAGAGAACCCAGGGTGTCTTTGCGGGCCATGGGGTGGTGTGGGTGATGTGTGGGGTGGTGTGTGTTGTGATGTGTGGGGTGATATTTAGAGGTGTGTTGTGTGAAGTGCTTGGATGTTGTGTGAGTGATGGTGTTGAGTGCCTGTAGATGCTAGTTTGTAGATGGTGGTTTCTCTCTCTGGCCTTCAGTCGCAATTGTTGACGTAAGGGTTTGTGGGTGATGTGGGTGTGTGTTTTATATTGTATTGGGTGTGTGGGAGTGGTGTGTGTATATGTATCAGCTGTGTGTATTTGGAATTGTCCAATGTGGTAGTGTTTTGTAAATGTGTGTGTATTTTGAGCACAGCGGTGTGTACCACCAATGGAATACCGCGTTGAAAGAACGCCGCGCGAATTTGTGGGTCGTGATAGTGTGGGCGTATTCCTGTTGGCGTGATGGTGTCGGTTTTGTTATCGCCAGTTTATCACTGACCTTTGGTGTGGCGGACTTGTGTGGGTGTCTGGATTTTGGCGGATTCCGAGCTGTGGGTCATAATAGCTGTGGCGGAATTCCACGGCAGTGTGTTGGCGGTCTTCAGGGAGTCTCTGAGTAGGTCTATGAGTGGTTGCATGAGTGTCTGAGTCTATCCGTGCATGCATGAGTATCTGAGTGGTTCTATGAGTGTCTGCATGAATTTCTTAGTGACTCTAAGAGTATCTGCATTGGTCTCTGAGTGCGTCTGTAAGGCGGTGCATGAGACACTAAGGGGATGTGTGGTGCTAACGTTTGCCTGTGCCACTCTTATGTGTTGGCCTGTGTGCATGCTCGCCTGCCTGTGTACTTGGGATAGGTTAGTGTTGAGGGGAATGGGATTGGGAAGAGGAAGTTGGAGGGGGGACAGTAGAAAAAGGGACAATGTCTGGCATCAGAGAGGCGGCCAGAGCCTGGATTGATCTCTGTTGGGTCGCCAAGCCAGTGTGAATGCCCTTCAGAAATGTCTGTTGCATTTGGGCTGCCAGCCCGGGGATGACATTCACAATGGTTGACTGCCCAACAGAGATGGATCTCAGGAGGTCAATAGCCTCCTCACTCAGGGCAGCAGGGCTAATTGGAGCAGGACCTGAGGTGCCTGGGGCAAAGGAGATGTCCACCCTCCTGGGTGAGCGGGTGTGGGCAACTCGGTGAGGGGCTGCTGGGAGGGCAGTGCTGGTACCGGGGTGGCAGCTGTACCTGTAGCTGGGGTGGTCACAGAGGTGTCCACCACCACCAGGGAGCATCCATCGGAGGAGGTATCTGTGTCCAAACTGTTCCCTCCAGTCTCTGCCGTGGTGCTCCCCTTGCCCTCCGTCCCATTGGTGCCCACAGCATCGATCGACTCTGCCTCCTGGGTCCTGTGGGATGCAGCTCCCTCCGCCGCCGGTGCCTCTACTCCTCCGCCAGATGATGCTAATGCACATAAGGACAGGATGACAAAACAAAAAGGAGGGGGAAGAGTCAAAGGATACTCTTGGTCCATGGCTGCACCAACACCACCGTTGGCCTACACACCACCCTCACACACAGGGAACAGCCCTACACACTATGCAATGTACTACCTGTAATAATGTTAGCTACCAAAGCATGGGGAGGGGTACATATTGCCAAAATCAGCACACCTTTGACCCACACAGCCCTGACCGGTTGTGGATATTTACAAGCTGGGTAGCAGGATTATGACTTCAGAACCCTGCACCATGGGACCTACTCTGCAATGTCAGGCCTGGCCTAGGGGCAGCCACTGACACACATCCCCCACCAGAGTACCCTCTTACTATGCATAAGTAGTGATGATGGGCACTTTACCCACCCCCTTGCAGCTGCTGTGATGCCCTTTGCAAAACCTTAAAATCTCCTTTTGGTACATATAAGTCACCCTTAAGGTTGGTCTGTAGGTAGGCCATAGAGTGAGGTGCTTTGTGTTTAAAAGTTTGACATGCGGTTTTAAGTTTCACTGAGTTACACATGCACTTACAGAACCATACACTGAGTTATGCATCCAGGATCCCACCCACACTGCAAATTACAGACCTATTTATAAAAGCATAGAGACACTCAAACACCCAGTCGGACAGCAAAAAAGGCACTTATATATTCACTCCCACATAGCAGTTATTTATCTAACAGTACCAGAACCAATTGCCCACTAACACAGCCAGAAAGCATTTCATACGGCCACTTACGGACACATTTAGAGACCCATTGAGTTACTAAAAGAGCCAGTAATATAGCATCATACTCACTTCAACATCTGATGGGACACGCTTGCACAGGCTGATGTACTCAGTTACATATGTAGTAGTAGTGACAGATCATAGTTGCCTATCCAGACAAGTAGTACTTTAAACATGGCTCAGGCCTAGTACTGCAGAGTCTGTGTCTGCAGTTTTACTGCCAGCTAGACTTGGCATCACAATACCCCCTTGCTAACCCTAAAACCCTTATTGTACTACACATAACTCGCCTCTCAGCTAAGCTGTAGGTAGGCCATACAACAGGTTGCTTTGTGGTAAAATAAAAGATATGTCCTTTTCAGATTCACTCAGTTACCAGTGCAATTGTAGACCCCTACGCCGAGTAATACTTTAACAGCCACTTTAATTTAATATTCAAAATAACTTTGCCAAGCCAAAAATATCTGCTTTTACTACACATAAGTCACCCGTTAGGTAACCTCTAAATAGGGCATAGGTGACAGTGCTTTGTTGTTAAAAGATAAGACATGTTCTTTTGAGTGTATCTGAGTTATATGTGCACTTGCAGTCCCTTATGCCCAGTAGTACATACAGTTTGCCACCAATACTACAACTCACATACCTAGAGCATCTCACACACCCACTCATATAAGAACTAAGGTAGCTATACATTCATTCACACATGCAGACAGGATTTATGAATCCAACAGTATTACAGCATACGCTGACACCCAGGTACACACTGATGCACACAATAATACATCCAGTCACACACTTAACCATACAATAAGACACCCTTGCACACCCTGATACATAGAACTACACATCCAGAAAGACACTTATGCATACATTAAGACACCCAGACACTCACTTATTCATTCACTAACACATCCAGATACACACTGACACAGAAATTGATACACCCAGCTACTCACCTAAGAATGCACCCAGTTACACTCTATTGTATATACTGGCAGAGCTACAGACACACTAATTCATACAGTAAAATACTTAGGTACAGATTGATACACACAGTAACACATCCAGTCACACACTGACCTATATACTAACACACTCAGAAAGTGCAACAGTAAGGGTGGCTATGATATAGTAAGGCAATTGTTTATGTTGGAGTGAATTAGAACATGTAATTTACTAGTGTGTGACAAAGAACTCAGGGGCTGACTTAAGAGCCCCTAGCACCTCAGTGTGCCACATTAGCATATTTTGTTTTACGTTAATGGTCCAAGGAGGCAAAATTCACAGCGCCAAATTTACAAAGTGGCACAAATGTAAGCATTGCTACACTTTGTAACCCCTTGTACTACATTATGCCTGTGCTAGGCATAATGTGTGCAAAGGGGGAGTTCCCCGTTAGGGGGGGGTGAAAAAATGGCACAAAGAAATCCATCAGATTTCTTTACGTCATTTTTTTAGCACTTTTAATGCCTCCTCAGACAGCTACAATGGCAAAAAAAACTGACACTATAAAACAACAAAAGCAAGGATATTATCTCCCCACTACTTTGAAACAAAAGAGGCAAAATGTGGATCATATGGTGAAAGAGAAAAGAGCTGCTGGTAAGAAAATAAAGACATTTCTTAAAATAGTTTGTGTAAAACTGTAAAGTGAGCAAAAACAAGTAAATAAAAAGCAAACTTTCAAATCAGCTAGGAAAGGGGAAAAGGGACAACATGAAGAGTAGAAAGTAATACAATGAAGGAGAGAGTTGAACCAGAAGATAGAGACAGTTTAATTAAATCAGAGTTAGGATTTTCCGTAGTAGGGTAATTCAAAATGTCAGAAGAACTATAAAGAAGTATAAAAGGAGAAGAGATGCAGACAAACAAAAAGAACATGTTGGGGCTGTAGTCGATAAGGCATTTGTTCTTAGGAGGAAGTTATTTATTTTACTTCTAAAGAGAATATGAACACTTGACAAAATAGTGTTGTCTATAAGGAAAAGAAGCCAAAAGAAAAGACTTGTAAATAGAAGTAACTTTTTTACGGAATTTTCAGCAGCGATTGGAAATATACTTCCAGTATTGAGCCTTTCTTTAATGAGGAAAGCTATTTCCAAAAGTACACACTAGTGCATGCAGTTGAAAAATCTGAACAATGTTATGAGATGAAGGATGGTAGTCCTTTTTCAAAAGAGGAAATGGTACCTAGAAATATAAAGGAAGTGATACCTGAAGAGGTACAGGGAAGATGCTGACAGGCCCCTGTATATAAATGGAACCTTAGGAGTATTTGTGGTGTTCAGCAGGAATCTATTGATATGTTGAGAGATTTCCTATGTGTATTTCCTGGCAGAACATTAAAACAGAAAATTCGTTTGTTGCAAGGATTAGATCCATGCAAAGTATTAAAGCATGCAAATTTACCGGGACATTCACTAGTGTGTCTATCAAAGAAAGTGTGCCAAACCCCCTTCTATCATTTCAGAATGTTAGCTGTACACCACTCAAAAATGCAAACTTTAGTTAGGATGCTTTACTATGTCAAAGGAGAAATGAACAAAGCTACTTTGCATGATGCACTAGCAGAGGTGGAAAGTGTTTGTGAATATGTTGAATTTATTTTCTTTGGTCCTGAACAGCAGTACAGGGAAAATTAGTTGGTATGTGCAGGTTTAGAGGAATAGGACACAGGTATTAGTGTTGATAACTTTACAGACGAGATGAGGAAGTTCAACACAGTTCATTCAGATAAACCAAACTGTGTTTGTAAATGTTGTAGATGCACTCACTATAAAGTCAAACTCATAATATTGATGTCTAGTCAAAAACTGAAGAAGGAACAGAAATGGGTGGCAAACATTTGCGTCATATTTATTTGTAGAGCGGTTTGATTTGTCCGCATGGCAAACTATATGTAAGTACTGTTATGATAAGTTAGATGATAATAAAATGCCAGCTAAATCAGTACACAAAACATTATACTTAATTTTAATTCTATAAGAACTTCAAGATTTAAATGTTTAAAAATCAATTCCCATACAATGTATACATCATTTCCAAGCTATAGTTTGCATGGAACCAAAAAAGGTAAGTTACCTCCAACAAAGTTAAAGAAAGGTCTGATTGGTAGAGTTGTGTACCTGATGCACTTATTATTTTGGTGAATGGTGTCCCAACAAAGAACAAAATAATATGGCAAGTGTTAGTGGATGTTGACGAAGTTAAAAAAACAACATTATACCTGGTACAAAATAACATTTATTATAAAAATGCTAATGGCCTTCAAGATATAACACATATAGAAGATGAACCTTTTAAATCAAGTGGTCGGATTGAAAAGGTGATTCAAACAAGATCAGAAGATATGTATGAACACTACAGCATCAATCCTCTTCATTCTAAAGAAGCTATTTGTGATGCAATTGACCCTTTTCAAATGAAGCAAGTAAAAGGAACTCCAATGAGTGTGTGGGAGTAACGTTTAGAGGCTTACTGTTTTCCACAACTGTTTTACACTGGAGAAAGTGGACACTATGAAGATTGTCCTGTACAGATACCAGCAGCTAAATAACGGTCAACCAGATTATATTCCGAAGTTCCTAGGTTTAGCCAGTGTATTCTATATATTTTTCATCTTCTCTTCGAGAGTGACTTGCTGGACTTTCATACACTGTAAACCATATTCTGAAGAGAGGAGTAAACCTTTCTGCAAAGGAGTTTGTTGAAAAAGTTCATAGAACGGATGAAAAGTTAAAGAACAGCTTAATTAAATTGATGGCATGCCAACGTGGTACAGAGTAGTGGAACCACTGTAATGGTGATGATGAAATGCATGTTGAGAAATTTAGATGTATCTACTGGATCCGGACACCCAGTTGTGCTGAGTATGCATGGGATGACATACTAGAATGTTTGAGGGACACAAACTCTAATATTAAGGACAGGTAACTGAAAACACCAGAAGATCTTTGGGGCATATTTGCAAGAAAGTGGTGCATCATAGATGATGCGCCACATTTCTTGTGCCCAATTGCGCCCCCCAACAACACCATGTGTGCGCCATATTGTAAATTTGGCACACCATGAGCACATTAGGCCAATAGCACCAAAAATGTTGATGCTATTGTGGCGTCTAGATGGATTAGTGCCATAAATTATTGTGCTAATCCACTAAAGTCAAGGGAGGCTCATTGCAAACAATGGGAGTGTCACTTTAATGTCTGCCTATGGCAGGCATTACAAATTACTCTAAAAATGGCACAGTGAAATCTTGTAGTTTCACTGCACCAATTTTCTGGGCCTTCCTTCGGGGGAACACCCCCCTTGTATATATTATGCCTGGTACAGGAATAATGTGGCACAAAAGTTTACAAAGTGACGCAATGCATGCATTGTGCCACTTTATAAATATGGCGTGGTGAATATGTCTCATTAACGTCACATTAGCGTAACAAATTATGCTAATATGGCATAAGGAGGCGCAAGGGCTTGAAAATATGCCCCTTTATTCCTTAGATCCCACTAATGTTTGCAGATATTATAACCACCGATTTTAAGCTATGATGTCTTTTATCTGTTACAAAACTGATTTCCTTTGCTGTAAAGAGTCCCTAGCAAAAGGTGCACTTGGTGAAGTAACTGATTTCTTTTGCCGTAAAGAGTGCCAAGTAAGAGGTGTTCCACACGTTCACATGCTGTTTTGGATAAAAGACACACCTAAATTTGGAACTGACAGTGATGAGTCTGTCCTGTCTTTCATACAGCAGTATGCACCATGCACCATTCCAAAAGAGACTGGTGAAAAAGGTTTGAAACAACAAGTTCTGCACTTCCAAAATCACAGATGACAAAAATGCTGCCATAGAAAATATAGAATCAAGGGTAAATTTTATACAAAATGTCATTTTGGATTCCCTTGACCCATCATTTCACAAGGAAGAGTAAACAGCTTTCCATCTGCAGTCAGACATACACTGACACATATGTCACTGAAAAATACTTACAACTAGCAAAGAACAGAGGCCTCAAAGTTTATTTATGACTATAATCCAGTCAGATTGAAGATTTGGAATGCAAACATTGACCTACACTTTGTTGCAGGCATACACTTTGTTGCGCAGTACTTCACTTCATATATCACAAAATTTGAGAAGACAGAGATGAAGGCGATGTGGGAGGAGATTTCTGCAGAAAAGAGTCTTACTAAGAAATTGTACTGATTCAGCTTAAAAACGCTTTTTCATAGAGAAATTGGGTCTAATGAGTGTGCAGACAGGTTGAATTTATCTAGATTATTCTCAAAGTCAACAAAGATTGCTTGGTTAAGTCTAGGGCTTGTAAACACACAAAATAGAGTGTTAAAGTCTTTTTCAGAAATTCAGTATCTAGCAGAGTTTGATCCGGAAAGTAGAGACATTATAAAATATAATATATTGGACACATAGTACCCCCAAAAAGTCAACATATAGAAAACATGTGCTTTTATGAAGTACTGCAATACTACAGATAAAACAATGTGATATAAAAAATAGAAGGTAAAATTGCAGTTGTTGGATATGACAGTTGTTTGGTCAGACACATAAAGGAAATTTAATTAACCACAGGAAATGTAGTTCCTAAACTGCAGAGAAAAGATAGCTTTTCTACTTGGCACTTCAACAACTGTTCAAGCCTTGGCGTGCTGAATCAGAACTACTTGGTGACTATTCCTTTATGAAGATTCTCTCAATGCTGTAGAAGAGCATTCAGTGTTCAGTCTTTCCACAATACTTACAAATGTTGAGGGGTGAGATTGAACAGGAAGAAACTATTGCAGCTGAGATAGCTAAGGAGAGTTCACAAAGCAGCCAAAGTTCTAGACTATTAACTCATGATCCTCTTTGAGAACCAGTTATTCAAAATGAAGCAACCATAGTTATGAATGAAGTGGAGACTGCAATGCAGCAGGCAAGAGAGGCGATTGTTGATTTTGAACAGTTAGTACAGTGACTAAACAATAAACAGAAAGAAATATATTATAAAGTAAAAGGAAAAATTGAGCATGATTCTTGCATGAAAATAGGCAATGTGCATGCTCTTCATTTAAACCACTACTACTATACATCTGTAATCAAGCTGGAACTGTGAAAAGCTTCCTAATCGATTAAATCACTGTTTATCTACACAAGACTACAGAATCAAATGTATCATGTGTAGTAACTGCACCAACAGGATTAGCTGCTCACAACATGAAAGGAATTACTTCACATCGGCTACTTATGCTTCCTGTTGAACAAGATAATTATTTGGAATACTAGAAATTATCTGGTGAACCTTGTCATGAAGATTCCAGAGTTTTGAAGAAACTGAAAAGTTTAATTATCGATGAGATGAGCATGGTGCCAAACGCAAGGCTTGCCTTCATACACTTAATAATGCAGCATATTTTAAAAACAGAATATGCTGTGTTCTTTGGAAGAAAACATTTAATAGTGTTTGGTGACCTATTGCAACTTCCGATGTGAAATGGCAACCTGATTTCAAGACCCTGCTCCATAATGAAAGAATAAATGTTTTGGGAAGTATCGGGAATGTAAATATATTTTGGTAAACTTGAATACAAGGAACTAGTGAAGAATATGTGTCAAGCATCTGACATGGAATAAGGAAATATCCTGAAAGACATTAGAGTAGGGGTTTTGACAAAGGATGGAAAACGTGCTTTAGAAAGTCATCTTATCAAGAAATTATTTTCATCAAAAAGTACACCAGCCCAACTAATGTACACCTTTGTTAAAGAAGAAAAATCTGTATTCTGTTTATTGCCTACACTACAATAGTGTTTCAAAATGGAGCAACAGGGAGTCACAATACTACTAATAGAAAAACGACAAGCAATATTGGATTCTTTGAAGATTTCTGTATTGAAGATTGCTGAGTTAGAAAAGTGTTTACGTGCCTGCAAAAACTGACAAGTAATTTTGCGGCATAATTTAAATGTTGAGGAAAGGTTAGTAAATGGTGCAATGGGTAAAGCTATTGGATTAATTAATTTTCCAAATAAAGATGAGGTTGAATATTTTCTTGTAAGATTTGATCAGATTGATGGTGTGAAGCAGATTGGCGATTTTTGTACGTTTCTTGCTTACAAAGGATTTATATGTCCGACGACAACAGTTTCCATTCTCTCTAACATATGCTGTAGCTATCCAAGGTTTAAGTGTAGGCACACCTTTTATTATTTTTGGAAGTGCAATATGCAAAGAAGGTGTGTCAAGTAGTATTATCACATACTAGAACATTGTCTGGTTTGTTCTTGGTAGATTTTGATGCAAGCAAAGTTGGTGCTGATGTAAGCTCTGTGAGAGAGTATAATTGTTTAAGAAGTTTATGCACTCCTCACTAAGGTGGATGTCCTATTTATATGAAACAGATCATATGTTTGAAGTGAAAACTTCAAAAAGATTCAGAGAAGTAGAAAAAGAAGGGCGGTCTAGAAAGTATTAAGAAGAGGAAAGTGGAAAATAACAGAGATTTTGTAGGTTAACAGTTGGAAAAAAATTCAGGAGTTAACTGCTATGCAAATGTTGTTCTCAATGTACTTTTTCATTTACCATATTTCGTAAATGGAACTCTACAGAAAGCAGAAAAGACATTGGATTCTGCATTTGCTCCAACATTTACTGAGTGAAAAGATAGTAATACATTCTGCGTCAGGCATTCAACACCTCGTAGATGCTTATAGTGGATCTGTATCATTTACTCTCCATAGTCAACAAGATGCACTAGAGTTTATGATGGTCATCCTAGGAGTATTAGAAGAATAAGAAGTAAATATTGAAGAGTTATTTGGATTCGGGTATAAAGAGAACCATGACTGTAAAAATTGCTCTTTTACTTCCTCCACTCAAATAAATTCAAATAGATTGATTAAAAATGCAAACCAAAATATGCTGCCAAAAATGTAGGACAGATGTTATATCTACAATGCATCTACAAAAACTGGAAAATACCTTACACTAATGTAACAATGATGCAGAACAGATGGAACTAATTTGGAAACCAAAATAGCAAATTCAAAGCTGGGCAAAGTTCAAATTCTGGAAATGCTTATACCACTGTAGCTATTATTTTTCACAAAGGATTTAATATAACATCTGGACGCTACACTGACTTTTTAAAAACTGAAACTGGATTGATCGAATGCAAAGACAAGAGCCTTATATTTAAACCAAAACTACCTTTCAAACTACAGAATTCACGATTTCTCTCTCTTCAACCACAATTTTAACATGTATTTGTGGAAAACAAATAACATATGATATTTCTTCTACAGAAATTCTCATTGTTTTAGACATCATCCTGCCTACCAAAGGTGATATCGTCGAAATTTTTTGTCAAATTTAACAAACCCTATATCTTCCACAAAGAAGTTAATATAACATCAGGACACTACTTAATCAAACAGAGATTACATTATAAAGTACCAAATTCTTACCTTCTCTTTCTTGAACCAAAATTCTAAGGAGGATTTCTACTAACAAATTGAATAATTCAGTTCTCAGATTTTTAATGCAGTAAGCCAAGACATAATACGGCCTACCAAGGTCGATGTCTTCATAAGGGTTTCCAAATATTGAAATAGACTTGCTCTGTAACAAAACAACAGACATACCACTAAACTGGAAAACGGAACAGAAATTAAAAACCAATATTTTATACAGAAACAAACACTTATTAAGTTATTGAAGCTAACCATATTATTGGATATTCAACTAGTTTTTAGAAAATAAAAATGGATGGAGACAATATCATAAGAAGACAATCACAATCAAACTATTATGAAATATGTCTGGAACAAAAGTAATATATGGCTTTTAATCTACAAGAGTCATCAGTGTTTTAAACACTTTTCAGCCTACCGGGGGTGATGTCTATAAAAATGTGTCAGAAACATCAATCTTCTTTATATGTATTAGTACTATTGTACCAGGTATAATAATAAAAGAATTACTTTTTGGGCACATTTGAAGAGAATAGTTTCCAAAGTGTATGTGAAACAGTTGCTAAAGTGTTTGTATTGAGTGCAAAGCATAGTATCACTTATTTGTAGTGGTATATTGTGTAGTTCTGTTTTTTTTTACAATCTGTGTGACTGTATTTTCCCCGCTGTTTAATGATAGATCTTTATACGAAGCAACAATTTAGTTGTACTAGTATAAAGGCAAAGAACAGAAAAAGATGTAAAATAAAATGTTTTACTACACTGTGATATACTATTATAGTATAATTAATCTTCACTATTTTGTTTCTTTAACTTTAGAAATATAATACTAACTACACATTCCAGAGTGTTTTTGATCCCTGGAGGCGGCCATCTTACCTACCCAGCTGCTCTCACTTGCACCAACGACGAGCACTATCAAGCACTACCAAGATAACCGCTGCATGGGATGTGTGCAGGCTGTGCCCGGGCAAATCCCGGGCCAAGGCAGGCCAATCTACGCCTGTTGGAGCCCAAAGGAGGCTGGGCTGCACCCCTGAGTCTTGTCCTGGGTCATTGACGTTTTGCCTCTTTAATTCTTTCCTACTCATATCTTTCTTGGTCCACTTGATCCAGTCTGTACACTTCTGAAGTGATGGGTAAAAGAAAGGCAACTGAAGGTGGCCAAGGTGTTGGGGGGCGGAAAAAGCATAGGAAAAATATCAGAAAGCTGGTGATAACAATGTGCTTGATAGCATCGACAGCCTCCTGGCAGACTGTAAAGAAATACTAGTACCATTGCCTGTTATTACATTACCTAAGGGTTCCACTCAGTGTTTGGCATCCCAAGTGGTGCCAAGCAAATAGGAAAGCATCTTTAATCTGTTTAAAGCTAGTGATTGGGTGCGGAGCAAAACTAACGTAACATCTCAGAATTCTACAGACTCACCCTCCAGCCCCGGCCCTCAAAACAGTTTGGCGCTGGTGCCACCCCCGCTTCTCCCATACCTTGCACCAATCGTTTCTTACCACTCGTCAGCCCTCTAGATATATCCATATTGCAACATTCCACAGTAGATCCTGCCCAAGTTGGGGTAGGTTGCTCACTTAATCAACAAACACATCCTTCCCCCATATCCAATGATCTACCCAGTTGCATCCATGTACTTAGGTCAGAAGTAGCAGCCCTCAAGTCTATGATTGGTGAGCCTGTGGCCACTGTGGGGCGCCTCATTGAAGAGAGGGTGAGAAAATGCTGGGAGGGCACCGTCAGCCCTGCTGCGACCAATATTCTAGCTCCTGTATCCATCGGCTCTTCTCTGTCCCCTCCTGTAAGTTATCCTGTGGCACATACAGGCTTACCGCATGAAAACACAATCCCCAGAATCTCAGCCAGTGCTTATTCCAAGGATTGTCTTGAATCAGCAGGCGCACCAGTTGGAATTGCCCCTAGATACCAGCAAAGCAAAGGCATTAGCACTTTACAGTGACAGAAGGGGAAGACTCACTGATAAATAAGGTTACTTTCTGGATTCGTCACAGCAGAGGATGTCTCTCTGTAATCAGAAAAGACATTCTGAGGGCCACACTGCACAGCCCCTAGGTCCTCTCTGACTGCATTGAACTCCTCTTACCCAATGGACAGCTAGTCGAAGATTTAGTGGCCTTGGACCAAAGAACTAATCCCCGAGTGGGTCCTTAATTTCATTTAAATGTAATCTGTCTCTCGCCTTCCATGTGTTGCCCCTCCGGCGTGCCCTTGACTATGGTTCTGTCTGTTCCAAGCTAGATGGACCTCAGCCGGCCAAGGCACAGGCCTCCCCAGACAGCTTTACAGGCTCTGCGAGATCTGCTACCTGTCGTAGTGGCACAGACCATCTAGTGGGTCTGGGCCATCCCAGCAGCAGGAAGGTTACTACTATTCCATCCCAGGTAGTCTTAGATACACCCATTGATGCTTGTAGTTCCTCAGAAGCTCTAGCAGACTCCTTAGTCAATTCTTCTTCTACGCCAAATGCCATGAGTACTCGACCAAAAGTAAATATTGCCTCCTGGAACGTGGCAAGACATATGTCCAAATTATTGTTGCCCCACTTGAACGCCTTTATGGACTCTTCTGACATATGCATTTCACAGGAAACCTGGCTTGTCGAACCAGCCTTTAAACCGGGCTATGCACCCTACCATCTTCATGCTATTCCCAGTAAAGCAGGTCATCATTCCGGGGACCTTTTAATATGGGTGAAAATTGTACCACAGTATTCTGTGAATCAGTTGCATACTTACAGCCCTGATATTTTAGGCATTAGCCTCAAGGGGCCGGGGACAACTGTGGACAACTGTCCTCAACATATTTAACATCTATGCCAGGGGGATAAATGGGGCTAATTACTCTGCCACCCTGCAGTCTCTTGAGAACTTGTTGGGTGAGTGATCCCTCCACCATGCCCTTATCGTAGCAGGGGATCTCAATGTCACGTTCGAACCTCTTGATTTGAGCCATATGGGCGATTACCTGGAATAAGACGAGGCTTGAGCTCCCACCCATGAAGAAGTGGTACCAGGCCACACTGCAGCTGAAGGCTTTGTCCCTTTGTTCAGATCTTAGGGCACGGACGGAAGGACAAAATCTATTAAGCATGCTGCCTTTACATTTAGTGGCCCAGAGGGGAAGAGTCGTATTGACTATATCCTGATTGACCTTAGACATTGGTTTCTGGTGGACGATATGGTAGTCCAGAATCAAACCAATAGCGATCACAACCCCCTTTGCCTTAGCCTAGAGTCTCCATGGGAAAGGGTGCAATCTGCGCCCCTTCACGGGCACGTAATAAGGGAAGTGCAATCATCGAACATCAGACGTTGCATAAGATGGTCCAAGGTTGCCCTTCATGATTATATCCAAGATTTAATTAGCCAAGATTTTATGTCTTCTGTGACACTGATGACCAAGCTGGAAGAGGAGGAGGGGAGTTGCTCCTCCCTCCTATACATTCACAATGGGTTTATTAAAAGATTGAAGCAGTCATTTACTATGCCAACCCTGCAATTTCCCCGCAGATTACCATCTACTGGTGGAGCCCAGTCGTTCATTTGAGATTGTAGGCTGGCCCGGGCTAACCTAGTTAGGGAAATTAAGCCGAAAGACGTTCCCCTTGCTAGGATCCTATGGAAAAAGTATAAGTTATTACAGAGCAAGACCAGGCAGAATTGGGATGAGGAGAGATCGAGGTGTATCAAGGATACCTGTAAAAGCAAAGACTCCAGATCCTTTTGGTTCCTGGTAAGCATTGGCAGCCAGGGGGAATTGCCCCCTCTTGTGATAATATCCAGCCTTCAGACTGGTTCTAACATTTTAATTCTCTGTAATGTAGATAGCCAATCTATGGTCAGTCCTGCTCCTTCCTTCTCTACGCAGTTGGGCTCCAGCTACTGCGATGACCTGTTCAATCTAGGTGATATACACTACGCTATTAACAACATAGTTCGTTCCAAAGCTGCTGGTCCTGATGGCATCCCTGGTGATCTTTTCCTATATAAGGAAGACAATTGGGCTGAGTATATCTTACTGCTATCTAACACAATTGCTAGGGAAGCACTATTTCCTGAGTCGTGGAGGGGAGCTGAGGTAATACCTATCTATAAGAAAGGTGATAGGTCTTCACCGGGTAATTATAGGCCCATTAGCCACACATAAAACACAATCCAAGAAGGTTTCTGTTGTGCTCTTTTATTCAAAATCCATGAATGTAACAGGTAATTTGAAATAATAAGATTAAGCATTTTTGACATTGTGCCCAGTAAAATACGGAAATGTTTCCATATATGTTTTTGAACTCCCCACTGGTGGAATCGGACAATGTTTTCATTGTGTATAATTGTAAACAGTTCTCTGGGGGATAGCTTTATGTATGAAATCATGTCTGTAATGATTATAACAGAACATATCACCATGTATAGCAGTTATTTGATAATCATCTTCACTTTCAGGTACAGTTCAATATTTAAGGTCAGAAAGCATAGAATCAACTGTTTTCACCTCCCAATCATCAGCAACTACTCCCGGTGTTATGATATAATTAATTGAAACTAAACGCATGTGGTTTTTGAAGGATCTCCTTCATCCCAAAGACATCAAAGGATACTTTATCCCAAACAATCCCACCAGGCATTGGTACAGCTAAAATGTTCACCAGGGACAAGTCTCTCCGGACCATATGTGAAGACAAATGTGGTTTTACGACCTCATCTACAAGTTCGACAGCAGAGTGTTCAGGAAGATAATGACCATGTATCAGCAGAAATAAAATGATGACAAAACAAATCCAGAGAAGAAAGGCAAGCACAGTTAATAGGACCCACACATAGTTCCATGGACAAATCAAATAGTTAGCTTTAACGTAAGTGAACAGCTTACGTGCTCTTGATATAGGTACTGCAAAAGATGTAGAAGAATCAGTGAAAGAATCACTGATGTCGGTAAAATATCCAGAAGCAGTTTGTGCAAATACAGAGCAGATGTTGGAAAAGTGGAACTGACAGCTGTGTCCCTTGCTGGTTTGTAGTAAACTACTCCATCTGGTTTGAATTTGAATAACACTGTTGAGAAGTAGGGACATTTGTTGTCACTGAAGAAGTTACTGTTACTAACAAAAGATCATTGTCCACCCTCCCCAAGGTGAGGCAAGTATCAGCATTGTTGGCTAAAACCTGTAGATGTACATCCTGGTTGGTAGTGAGCGGGGTTCTGGAACTACGCAGGAGTCCTTTATGTCTACTATGTAGGATTCGCCACATGGGATAACTTGACATTGTCGACAGAGACAAATCAGTTTCCTTTAGAACGAGGCAGCAGTGATACGATGACAGTCCTAGTACTGTGTATTCCCAGGACTGGACCAGTACTCAATAGGATGGGCTGAATTCTTTTTTAACAGCAACTTTTCCTCACACAAGATGCCCATCTTTTGGAATCCAGCCTGTTGGTGTTATTGGTGCATCCCTTATCCCCAAGGTGGCGGCACATACAGATGAATTTTCAGCATGAAACTGCTGTAATTCCTGCAAGAGAGTAACATGTTCATTTATGTCAAAAGGTGTGTTTGCCACCACTGCGCCCAAGACATCAAGATCTGGGACATACATAGTTATGCTGACGGAACCTTGTATGGGGTGTGCACTCCCAGGGACCTTCTAGGCAGACAATTAAGTGCTCTCCGGACTCCATGCAGGTGAATAAGCCAACTATGACAAGTACCTAATACTCTTGCTGTTAAGGACTGTTTTAAGTCTCTATTTTTTCACTTCGCTATAATGTTACCCTCAGGATGATAGGGAGATGAGTAATGCAATTGGACACTCAACATCACCACGGTGTCCCTGAATGCCTTTGAGGGAAAAGTAGGTCCCTGATCTGGATGAAATGTCACAACTGCATATGTCCTTATAAAGATGTGCAAATCTTTAATAATGGTTTGAGTGCCAGCTGATCATTGTGGCCGTACCCATAGGAATCTGGAGCATGAGTCAACAGAATAAAATGTATTTTTAGGGCACTATCTGGTGTCAAAGGACCAGAAATGAAGAGGGGTATCTGCAGTGGGCGCTTCACAGTGTATTCTTTTATTTGTTGACAGAAGTCACAACAAAGGACATACTGTTTGGTCTGTTTACATAGACCTGGCCACCAATAAGGAAATAGTAGCCACCAGAGCTGCATGGGCAGACACAACTCCCTTATGCACTGCATTTATCAACTCTGTTCTCTGATCCTGGTTGGGGATTACAGGATCACCCAACCCTGGTATTGTTACGAAGGCAATGTTCTGTGAACTTATATGGTAGGGATATTTAGCAGGATACATCTTTGGCAAGCACTTGCTGTCTGCTGAGGCTTTCACAGCAGCCAGTGTTTCGTCATCCAACCTTGTTCTGGAATGAGTAATCACAGTGACAGAAGCCGAGGCTAGTGCTGATTTGGCTGCTTCTTCAGGAAAGGTATTGCTTGCAATGTGTATTCCTACACGTTGATGACCCAGTGTATGAACTACTTGGGCATTGGGTAGAATTTCTTTCAGAACTGCTAATTTCCTCCATCTGTGTTTGATGGTGTTCCCTTTTGAGTCTCTGAATCCATTTTGGCGCTAGTAATGCAGATATTCATTAAAGGACTGGGCACAATAGTACAAATCACATGCTATTAGTGTTAGCTGTTCCAGATCTGTATGTTCCAGTGCCAATTAAGAGCCTTGAGCTGTGCCAGTTGTCCAGTGCAGTCCCCTAAGGTTTGCGTGTAAGTGCTCTGAGGAAGGAATTTGCCAGACTTCATGAAACCACTCACATCCACAAAGGCTGTGGAGCACTATTGTTTTGTACCAACCGCTGGTTGTGCTGAACCATCAGTATAAATGCATATTTTAGATTGATCAAGAGGCAAGATCTTTATTGGTAATAGGTATTCAAGCTCAAATTAAAGGAATTCTTGAGACTGTAGTTTTAGGTCAAAAACATAATCTACATCAGTGGCAGTCAGAGACGTTCCTCATTGTATCAAACGTGGTTATATTTCTTTAGCGTTTGGGATGCTGGCTTTTGTAACAGCCCTAAGGGCTGGTATGGGGGTTACAACAATAATGTGCTTCCCCTGGGCCAGAGGTCTCTCTTTTATGACAGACATCTGAACAGCAGTCAGAACCTTTTTAGTGGGAGCAAAGTTTTGTTCAGCTGTGGACTACAGGTGTGATTTGTATGCTATAGGTACAGTATCGCTTGCATTGAATGTTACGTATGTGAATCTGATGGCACCAGCAATTACTCTGATGACCAAATTTTTTTGTTATCACGTGTGTAAATGTTTGCTACAAGCATGTCCTGCTGCAATATTCTCGGAATGCATGTGCGTTTGACTGTCCAATATTTACTTGAAAAGTTGGGTTGTATTAATCATACATTGGTTGTATGCGTTGTGTATAGTCTGGAATGTACGTTCTGCCAAAGTTGAAAAGCCCAGTAACAATTGCAGATTTTTAATGGTATTTGGTGGTTGTAATTGTGTGCATATTCCTAGAAAATGGGGCTCCAGGTTATTTCCTTCATCTGAGAACTCATATCCCAAAAACAGAACCCTGGGAAAGTCAATTTTAGTTTTATTCAAATTCAATTCATAGTCTATTTCATAAAATCCCAAAAGAATGCCCGTCTTAATTGTTCCAAGAGATCCTCACCCGGGGCCTCGGGGTCAATGTAACGTAGAATGGATGTTTTACATGCTGACAACAGTCCAGGACTGTTTTTATATCATTGTGGAAGCCTACAAAATTGTCTTTGCAAGTCTAATGCACTAAATGCAGTTAAATCCCTGCTTTCAGTTGCTATATTCTGTCAGAAGAACCCGTTGGAGATATCCAGAGTCATTTTGTATTTTTTGCGCACTAAGGGCCTGATTCCGACTTTCTCCGCCGCCCGCCAAAGTCCCGCTGACAAATGACCGCACCGCGGTCAAAAGACCGCGGCGGCCATTCTTACATTTCCGCTGGGCCGGCGGGCGCTCTCCAAAAGAGCGCCCGCTGGCCCAGCGGAAATGCCCCTGCAACGAGGATGCCGGCTCCGAATGGAGCCGGCGGAGTTGCAGGGGTGCGACGGGTGCAGTGGCACCCGTCGCGTATTTCAGTGTCTGCATTGCAGACACTGAAATACTTTGTGGGGCCCTCTTACGGGGGCCCCTGCAGTGCCCATGCCATTGGCATGGGCACTGCAGGGGCCCCCAGGGGCCCCGCGGCACCCCCTAACGCCATCCTGTTCCTGGCGGGAGACCCGCCAGGAACAGGATGGCGGTAGGGGGTGTCAGAATTCCCATGGCGGCGGAGCGCGCTCCTCCGCCATGGAGGATTCTGTAGGGCAGTGGTAAACCGGCGGGAGACCGCCGGTTTACCCTTTCTGGCCGCGGCTAAACCGCCGCGGTCAGAATGCCCTTGGGAGCACCGCCAGCCTGTTGGCGGTGCTCCCGTGGTCGGTGACCCTGGCGGTCACCGGCCGCCAGGGTCAGAATGACCCCCTAAATTGTTAACCAGTGCTGTGCTGTGTGCATTTTGGATAGCAAATGTGTGTGTATGACTATTGAAGTGCCTGTGATCTAAGACTAGTCTATAAGAATGGTCCGCTTAGCTACAGGAAACAAGGGGTTGTTCATTGGTGAGACACAGGGCTCAATTATACACTGATACTCAAGTTGTGTAAGTATGTCTCTCACTTGTGTTTTAGCCTCATACTTAATGGGATATTGAGGTTGAGGCTGAGGCTGTGGTCTGATAGGCATTATGTGGTAGGGAGAGTCTTTGTCCCAATCCACATGTTTCCAATACAGCACATAGGCTTGTGCCAATGTCCAATCTATTTCGTAGGCTTCTCCCAATTCCTTAGGAACGAGAGGTAAGAAAGAAGGCATAATAACTTCTTCCCCGAATGGAAGATTGCAGGCAAATTCTGGTGGTCAATCCATTTCTGTCAGTAGGATATCATAGCACAATGTCAATTTTTCTCAGAATATTATTCTATTGAATAATATTATTCAATGTCTCCTTCGAGTTACAATTTCAATTTGTTTACTCTGTTGATGGGGAGACTTGTGTATTTGCAATTTCAACTTCTAAATAGTTGTTAGTTGCTGTCACATCCAGAGGCTCTTGAAGATTCCAGTGAACTATTGTGACCTCTGCCGTGCTGTCTAGCAGAGTCAACAATGCTCACTTCCTGTTCTTCGTTAAGGCTCTCAACACGTGTGGCATTTCGGGGCGAAAAAGCTGCCACCTTTTTCTGTTTAAACTGTTGTTTCTGTTGGGGATGTTTCTCTTCCTTTTTATGGAAGGTTCAGACGAATGTTGTAAATCTTTTCTCAATTTCATGTATTAGTTTCAATGATCGCAATACCTAACCCTCTCACTTTGTTTTTCCGATGAGTCCTGAAATGAACAAGATTGGCGTGTATCAATTTATTGCTATCTATAGGGAGTTCACTAACTATCCCTATTTCTTAAATTTTGTCTTTTCTCAGAGGTCTCTGGACATTATCTTTATTTTGTTTTTGGTTATCCCAGTATTTTAAGAGCCCTCTTTTGCTTGCTTGTTGGAATCCTTATTTGATTTACCTTGTAGTTGTGGTTTACTCAGTCTGGCTCTGATACTATACCGACCTATACTAGAATAGGTCTAGGAGATGAATCTTTGGCAACTCGCACACCTGATTCTGTACAGGAATATTCCACAGCCTCAGACGGACTGCCAAAGCTACTGTTTCCCTTTTAAGCTTACTTAATATTATTGAGGCTACAGTGTCAAAGTTGCCCATTACTTGCATCTCCAATTCTAGGGCTGGGGCAGCTCCTTATTCATCCTGAATTTGTTTTAACACTTCTAGAAGATTCATAAGTGTTGGTTTAACGTGTGCAGTAGTGTAGCATGCAACAAATACTGCACCCCATGTGGCGCAGTTATCCACTGAGGGAACCATCTCAAATGGCAAGCACATTGAGAGAATCCTATGTTTATCTTGGGGTGCCATATAGGCAAAGGCTGCTTCTAAAGTGCTTATTTTTTGTGCTAACTAAAACAGAATTTCTTCACGTTTGTTGGGTACCTTACCCATGATCAAATGTGCTGTCACAGGATTAATGCCTGACCTAACCATATGTGGTTGTATGGAGCAGCCCTTTCTGGGACAATATTTCATGTTTGCATCACAAATTGTATTAAGCATCTATGTACTTGTACAAAATCATTATATAGGCAGTGCACTTCTGCTACAGCCATGGTGTTTGCGTTAGGATGTGGTGTATATGTGGCCAGCTGTGGCCATGTAGGACCTTCATTACTCAAAGACCTAGTCTAACATTTTGTGCAATATGTGGTATGGCGGCATAAGCCAAGTTCTTGATAAGATAGAGGTATTTCTAAGTATGTATAAGCTCTGTAATGTGCAGCTGTGTTAGCAGGAGTGTAATGGGGAAAAGTGTGTGTGTTCCCATTCACTGCAGGAAAAGTGACCTATGAATAAAGAAAAGCAGCTCTATATGCCGGTCTTGACTCAACTATAAATGTAACTGCTCCTCCATGAGACACCCAATCATACAGAAATGGAGCCACTCAATGACTTGTACACATCTATGCCTACTTCTACACCCACTCACTCACCCATACAACAAATAAGACAACCAGTCACTAACCCACACAGTTACTACCACACTCACTCACTTAGCCATATCAATACTAACACACATACTCTCTTATATAGTCACTGATACATGCACACACTCATCCATTTATTTACTTGAGACACTTATCCACTTATACAGATACTGACACAGCATCTAACTCACTGAATGAGCCACTCAAACAACCACTTATATAAGCATTGAAGAACTCAAACAGACATTCACTTAGCACTACAACTACTGACAGAACCACTCACTCACACATATAACTACTCACACATCCACTCATATAGGCACAACTACACAGAAACGCACTCACTCAGTAAAACAGCTACTTACACAGACAAGTCACCCCACTGTACAGCCACTCGCACAACAACTCACATACAAATGCAGACACACACATACCCACTCAGATGGCATATATTACAAACACTTTCACTCATCAGTAACTCTGAAAGAGTACTAATTCAAATTATGCAATATTTTACTATATATGTTTAACTTACGTAAACTATATAAAAACATTTGGGTTTTTCAGAGAACATATATATAGTTATCAGCAAAACAAAACTTGCTTTTTCTATAGAAACTAGGTCCTAACTATAACTCCCTAGTGGTGAGCGCCACTAGGTTAAATATATATATAGTCACTTAACAAAACAATTGTTACAGGGACATTATAGTTAGGTTCTGAATTTACTCGCACAAAACCAGAGAAATTCAGCAGGTATAGTTAGAGTTATTTCAAATAACTATAACTCGCGGCCTAAGGTAACTATAACTCGCGCCCCTGCTATTCACAGTTTTTCTTTAATAATTTGACCATGTTTTATTCATATTTTTATTGACGTTGTAAAAGTTGTCATCAGTGTTATCACATCTGGGGTAATGTGCAGTGCATGGCGAGGTGGGGAGGGCTTGAGTTAGAGTTACCTTAGGTTTTATATATATTTATATCTATCTATCTATCTTCCTATCTATCTATCTATCTATCTATCTATCTATCTATCTATCTATCTATCTATCTATCTATCTATCTATCTGTACATATATGTATATATATATATATATATATATATATATATATATATATATATATATATATATGTACATACATATATATGTACATACATATATATAATTATATATGCAAAAACAAAAAGAGAACTCTGGGAACTACCCAAAGTTCTCTTTTCTTCTTTGCATAATTTATACATCACTCTAACCCTGAAAGGGCTTTGTTTTGACTTATACTGGGTGCTCCCTTCTCCCTGGACAAAGCTAAACCCCTCTGAAGATCTCTAATGAGAGTGAAACGTGTCAGGGGTTGCTTTTACTCATTTCAGGTTGGCTTGGATGGTATTTTACCAGTCCAAAGCTGTAATACTGTGCCTGGAGTGGTAAATGGCTTTTGTCATTTTACAGCTCAACGAGGATGACACTATGGTCCTCATTTGGACTCTGGCAGTCAATTTCACTGATTGGCAAAGCCCAGCCCGCCAGATGACTGCCAGTGCTGGTAGACAGCAGACCGCCATATAACGAATGTTGGCTGCTTTCCGCCATTAATGAGGTGCAAAGCAGCCAGCAGTCGTGCTGCCATGCCAGCAGGACTCCGCCAGCCATATTACAAACTGTAATGCGACTTGGTGGAGTCCTGCTGGCGTGGTGGTGGCAGCGAGGGAAGACCGTCAGGACCCATCCCCTCCCGGACGTCCCCCTCAACTGAGAAGGTAAGTAGGCATCCAAAAGCGGGGAAGGGGGTCTGTGGGTTTGGATGCGTGTGTGCACGTTTGCGGAGGGGGTGCTGAACTCATGCGTGTCTGCAAGTGAATGTGTATGTCCGTGTATGTACACATGTATGCTAGTGTCTGTGTGGATGAATGCGAGTGAGTGGGGGTGTATGAGTGGATTAATGCGTGTGCTGAATGTGTGTGTATATGTCAATGTATGTGAGCGTGAAGGGTTGGGCGGTTTGAGTGTTCGGACAGGTGGGGGGATGTGTGGATGCATGGGGATGTGTGTATTCCTGTCACCAGATGCATGACTGCCAGGGTTTTCGTGGTAGGGTGACTGCCATGGAAAGCCTGGCGGTGTGCAACCTCGTAATCCGGAGGGCAGGCTGAGGACTACTGCCAGGCTGAAGGTGCTGCCCGCCGGCGTCGGTGGTGCGACCGCACTGGCAGGCCAGACTGGGTTGTGGAGGCTTGGTGTCTGCCAAGCCTCAGAACTCTTAATGTGGCAGTCCTTTGTCAATTCTATGCTTATAGATTTTACAATACAAATGGAAAAAGACTTTGGCCCTCATTATGACACCGGCAGTAAATCCTGTTTACCACCACGTTGAAGGCCGCCAACTTACACCTGACACCCATACACACACCACACCCACACCAATATAAAACACACACCCACATTACCCACAACCCCCTTACAAATACAAATCATTGGCACAAGACTGACACCAAGACCACTGCGACAACTAGAGCCACATACCACTCACACCCATACACCCCTCACGCACTCCACATCACACACCCCATTCACATAACCCAACACACCCTCACCAACACACATCACACAACACCAATGGCATCACAAAGACACCCCTGTTTCACTGAGGAGGAGTTAAGGGTCATGGTGGAGGAAATCATAAGGGTAGAGCCACAGCTATTTGGAACACAGGTGCAGCAAATATCAACAGCTAGGAAGATGGAGCTATGACAGAGAATCGTGGACAGGGTCAACGCTGTGGGACAGCACCCCACAACAAGGGATGTCATCAGGAAGAGGTGGAACAACCTACGGGGAAGGTACATTCCATAACAGCAAGACACCAGCTCGCTATACAGAGGACTGGCAGTGGACTCCCACCTCCTCCCCCACAACTCACAGCATGGGAGGAGCAAGTCTTGGCAATACTGCATCCTGAGGGCCTGGCTGGAGTTGGAGAAGGACTGAACTCTGGTAAGTCAACTTTCAACAATTATCACCTCCATACCTGCATGCCATCACATTCCCTCACCTTCACTCCCATCACTCCACTCCATCCCACACACTCCACCATCACATCACACTAATCCCAATGCCAAGCCCTGCATGCTGTACCAATACATTGACATCCCTCACAGCCCTGCATGGGCACTCATCACTAAAGCATGCACAGCATAGGGAAACTAACAATCCCACCATACACCAACATACACAAGTAAAAGCTGGAAGGGCAACACCAACCATAGAGGGATGTACAATATGTCATACACATGAAGCATAATACATCATTTACATCCCCACAGGTACCCCTGCTGATGTCACTGGAGAGGAGGTGCCATCACTTTCTAGTCCCCCAATGAAGAGGCCCACCTGGATGACAGTAACTCTGGTCTTCAGGATCTTGGCGATCTACCTGGCCCATCAGGGACCAGTGGACAGCCGGTCCATCAAGCCCAGTCACAGACCACCACAGAGCCTCCCCCCTTCAGGAACCAACATCACAGCACCCACCCAGCATCCCCAAACTTCTGTCCCCAGGACACATCAATCAGCAGTGTGCCCACTGGTAAAGGGACCCCCGGTTACACCTCACACACAAGACAATCAGGGACCTGGGATCAGTGGCAGTGGGCACATGGTTCAGGGGACAGAGGCAAAGGCCACCAGGGACACTGGGAGGACTGCTGTGCCCCAGGGGGAGGACAGGAGCAGGGAACCGACTCTCCAGGAGGCGCTCTCCGAGATCCTGGGAGCCTATTAACATTCCCAGGACACGATGGGCCAGATCCTAGACAACATGCAGGAGAACAGGTGGCTGCAGGAGGGACAGTATCAGGGGATGAGGGAGGACTTGAAGGCCACCAACAACACCCTGATCTCCATAGCAGGGGTGCTGGCAGACATTGCCAACATTATGAGGGAGGCAGTGTCACACCAGCAGGCCCCTGCCACTAGCCAGTCATCTGAACAGCCCTCCGCTGCTGTTAGTGGCCAAGAGGCCCCGCCACAGGACCAACTGGCTACCAGCACCCCTCCCGCTGCAGAAGGTGAACCACCCCGCAAACATTCCCTGCGAAGCAGACATGAGTACACTGTGGGCACGATGCATGTGGCATGAATGCATGGAGTTGTGTGTGTGAAGGCCTCGTGTAAGGGAGGTGTTGGATGTCCTCTTGGTGGTGTACACATTGTGTGCTGGGCTATGTGTGTGCCAATAGTGATGGAAACGGGTATGGTGGGCCATTTGTGTTACTGGCTGGACTGTTTGTCTAATGGTGTTCTCCTGACTGTATTGCCTCTGCAGGTCAGCACCCATCAAAAGAAGGGTATATGGTGTGCCATCACCAAGGACGTGCGGACCCTGGGGGTCTATGATAGATGGCTCACCCACTGTTGCAAATGGTGGGAGGACCTGAGACGCTGGGCAGAGAAGACAGCGGAGGCTCAGCTGGGGATGACCTCCCAACGAGGAAGGGGTGCCCAACGGACCCTTTCCCCCCTGATGGCCAGCATACTGGCGTGGCCTATCCTGAGCTGGATGGGCGCACTTGAGGGCATCACAGCAGCCACAAGGGGATGAGTACAGTGGCCATCATTGAAGCTCATGGCTGGAGGGGTGGTATCCAGGTGGTGGTTGTGTGTCAGGCCAGACATAGCAGTGAAGGTCCTCTGGTGGCTAAAGGTCTGAAGGGGAAATAATGCTTACCTAGCTTGTTAGTATTCACTAATGGTCAGGGCTGCCTGGGTCCCAGGTGTGCTGCAGTTGGCAGTGTGTACCCCTCCTCATTCCTTGTTGAGTAGCCATTTCACTGGTAGTGCAATGCATAGTGCGTAGGCCTGTTCCCTGTGTGTGATGGTGCTGTGTATGCCAACGGTGGTGTTGGTGCAGTCATGGACCCAGTGCATCCTTTGTCTCTCTCGCCGCCTTTCTTGTTTTGTCATCCTGTCCTTATGTGCATTAGCATCATCTGGCGGAGGAGCAGAGGAACCGGTGACTGAGGGAGCTGCATCCCACAGGACCCTGGAGGCAGAGTCTACCGACACTGAGGGGACCAGTGGGACGGAGGGCGAGGGGAGCACCACGTGGAGACTGGAGGGGACAACACAGACTCTGATACCTCGTCCGATGGGAGCTTCCTGGTTGTTGCGGACATCTCTGTGACCACCCCAGCTGCAAGTACAGCCACCACCCCGTACCAGCACCGCCCTCCCACTAGCCCCTCAGCGAGTTGCCCGCTCACCCAGGAGGGTGGGCATCTCTTTCGCCCCAGGCACCTCAGGCCCTGCCCCAGTAAGCCCTGCTGCCCTGAGTGAGGAGGCTATTGACCTCCTGAGATCCATCTCTGTAGGGCAGTCAACCATTGTGAATGCCATCCAGGGGTTGGCAGCCCAGATGCAGCAATCTAATGCATTCCTGGAGGGCATTCACGGTGGATTGGCTGACCAACAGAGATCGATTCCGGCTCTTGCCTCCTCTCTGATGGCAGCCATTGTCCCTGTTTCAACCGTCCCCCCTCCAACTTCCACTTCCCAGTCCCATTCTCCTTAACCCCAAGCATCCCAAACACACAGCCAGATAAGCATGCACACAAGACAATACCCAAGAGTGTCATCCCACAGGCACTCACACAAACACCATTCATTTGCAGACACAACAACAGCCACTATTTCCACTGTCTTCCCTTCTTCCTCCACCTCCCACCCAGTTACGTCCACACTCACACCTGCATGCACTACATCATCATCCACTACCAGGATCATCACCACACCAAGCAGAACACACACCTCACTGGTAGACACCTCCACAACATCCATGCACATGTCCCCTGTGTCCTCTCCCACTGTGTCTGTCCCCCCTCCTAAAGTACACAAACACAAGCACTCAGACGACCAATAGCCATCCACCTCACAACAGAATACAGCCTATGCACCTGCACCCAAATCGAGAAGACAAACACCTCCAACAACCACTCCCTCTTCCTCCACTCCCATTACTCCTCCCTCTTCCTGCCCCAATGTCCCTGAAAAGCTTTTCCTTTCCCAGATTGACCTCTTCCCTCCCCCTCCCGCTCGTCCTGCACGTATGGGCAGGGTAGCAAGGACCCAGCCAAGTACCTCAGCCAAACAGTCCACAGGCCCAGTGGTAGCAGCACCTACTCATGGTGGAAAGGATTTCAGGCCACAAATACTGAAGGGGACGGAGCCTGCACCAGCCACAAAGAAGGGGAAGGAACCTGCACCAGCCATAAAGAAGGGGAAGGAGCCTGCACCAGCCACAAAGAAGGGGAAGGAACCTCCGCCAGCCACAAAGAAGGGCATGGAGCCTTCACCAACCACAAAGAAGGGGAAGAAGCCTGCAGCAGCAGCTGTCACAGAGCCCCCACCACCAGCCGTGCTTGTGCAGCCATCAGAGAGTGCGGGGCAGAGCAGGAGCCTCCTACAACCACCACCACAGTGCAGCCATCGGAGGGTGCAGGGGCTGAGCAGGTGCCTCCCACAACCACCACCACAGTGCAGCCATCGGAGGGTGCAGGGGCTGAGCAGGAGCCTCCCACAACCACCACCACAGTGCAGCCATTGGAGGGTGCAGGGGCTGAGCAGGAGCCTCCCACAACAACCACACAGTGCAGCCATCACCGCCGGTGGACGCCATATAGTCTAGTTTCCAAGGGCTGCTGTGTGGCCTGCCCCCTCCAGGACCAGTGGGCAAGTCACCCACTTGAGAGACTGTTGCCTTGCACTCACCAGGACCAAGCACAGGGCATGGTCCCCACTCCAGAACCAGTGGGGTATTCACCCACTCGAGAGACTGTGGCCTTGCACTCCCCAGGACCAAGCACAGGGCATGTTGCCCCCTCCAGAACCAGTGGGCAAGTCACCCTCTGGAGAGACTGTGGCCTTGCACTCCCCAGGACCAAGCACAGGGCATGTTGCTCCCTCCAGAACCAGTGGGGTATTCACCCACTCAAGAGATTGTGGCCTTGCACACCCCATGACCAAACACAGGGCATGTTGCCCCCTCCAGAACCAGTGGGCAAGTCACCCGCGCGAGAGACTGTGGCCTTCACTCCCCAGGACCAAGCACAGGGCATGTTGCCCCCTCCAGAACCAGTGGGCTTGTTTCCACATCCACCTGAGGTGTCCCCCCATGGTGCCTGCCTATTTGCCAACTGATGCCCCTACAGTGTTGGGGCAGGATTCGAGTGGGGCCTTGGACTTTGCCCTCTGGCCATGGGGCCCTGTGAACTATGGACTGTGCAGTGTCCCTTTTGTGTAAACGTGTACAGATCTGTTTAATGTGTAAATCGGATTGTTAAATGTATTGTTGGATTGATTACAATCCTTTTTGCAAATTCCTGTTGCCTTCGTATTATTCTGCATATTTTCGTGATCAAATTGTTTTTGTATTGCATATGGTTGTGTGTATGGTGTGTGTGTCTCGGTGTCTGTTGTGCGTGTCACTCTCTTTTTCCTCCCACCCTCCCTTGTGTGCTAGGTGGCTATACTCACTGTTGTCGTCTTCGCCGGCGTTGGTGTTCCAGGTGGGGCATAACGTGGAAGTTCATCAGGAAAACTTGCAGTTCTGGTTCCATGGCGGCATAGTTCTTCCCTGTGTCTCTAATGGTGATTCCTTTGACTTTTGTGCTCTGTTTCCGCCAGGCTTTTGATGGCGTTGGTACCGCCCCAGAAAAGGTGGCAGTTTGCAGGGTCATAATATGATGGGCGGTACTTTGTATTCCCCCTGGCTGTAGGCGGCTACTGCCTTGGTGCCTGTTGTTTCCACCCTGGCGGTCGGTGTGGTACATTGGCTGTCTTTCAGAGATATCACCGCCATGGTCATAATTTGGCAGTAGTTACCGTCAGCCTGCTGGCAGGCTGGCAGTATTACCGCCACTTTATCACCGCGACCACCAGGGTCGTAATAAGGGCCTTTGTCCTTATCTAGCTCAGCGTGGATAGCACTATGGTGATCCAATGCTTAAAAACTTTGCTAGATAAACAGACATTTGAAGTGAACAAATCTAGAGTGTGACTGGTGTTGCAAGGTGCTCCTTACTGGAGCTACTCTCCACCTAAACTTGGGAATTAGCCAGAGTTCTCTTTTCTTTTTTGTATAACTTATGTGTCACTCTAACTCTGAAAGAGCTTTGTTTTGAGATAGATATGATATATATATATATATACATATATATATATATATATATATATATATATATATATATATATATATATATTTATTTTTCATTACAAGTACAAGGTCCTAAAACAGTGATGTGCCTTGCTGCCGGTGCTGTGTCAGGGTAAAGGACCAAACCCTATAAATTACAAAAAGGAAGAGGGACACACACTCCCAGAGACTGCAAATAAACTCATCTTTTATTTATCTCAGTTGATTTCATCTTGTTAGCAATAGAGTTCAAACCAGCACCACAACGTGTTTCTACTTGCCAGCCTTTTTCACAGTGGTTTCTGCTCTCATGAACAGGCGACTTTCTGACATTCCTGATTCATAACGTTCTTAACGAGGCTCCTCTCAAAAATTGATGCCACACATATATTTCAGTCCGTAATAACAGCCTCTGCACTTTCAATCCCAATAAAGTCAGTAAATCACTCTTCTCCTGCTCGCATTTCTGTAAAGATCAGCCAACATGATTAGGTAAGCGGCATTCTGGTATTTATAGTCCCACAGGTTACTCAGCTGTTAACACTCGAGGCCCTTCTCCTGTTAATTGCACTCACTTTTCTCCTTTCTGCTTCTTGATAGTGGTTTAGGATGAAAGCTTGTCCCATGTAATATGCTATTCATAGATGTTTCTTTCCTATATAACGTTGTATGCAATTGATTATTTTCCACATATACTTTAATACCTTGAAAATGTATTTGTGTTGAGCTGATGTCAAAGGTAAATTGAAGACCATAGATGTTGTCATTTAGTAATTGAAAATATTATGAAAAGATCATCAATACACCAAAGCCACAAGACAATCCTATTCACATATTCCAGATATTGATCTGGCCATGCTATTTCTCGTTCCCACCACCATAGTAAGGTTTGCATAACTTGGAGATAATGAGATTCCCATAACTGTACCGTGTTTTTGCTTATATACTTGAGAGTTAATAGGAAGACATTGTTTTCAAGACACATTTTCACCATCTCTCTCAGCATCATTGAGTGATTTGTTTCTTTTATGGTTCTCAGTTTCAAAAAAATATTCTAAGGCATAGAGACCAATTTCATGATAAATTGACATATACAATGACACCACATGTATGGTTACCAAGAAAAAATCAGGTTGACACAATATATCTGCTATTGCTTTTAAAAAGTCTCGTGTGTCTTTTATGTATGAACTCAATGAGGCTACCATAGGAGCCAAATAATAGGAGGGTGGTCTCCTATGTTACCGGCAGCTGAGTGAGCCTTTAAGAAAATGACTCTGAACCTTTGAATAAAATATATATATATATATATATATATATATATATATATATATATATATATATTTATATATATTTATCCCCTTTGCTGCCAGGCCTTTTCCTCCTCCTGTGCCGAGCCTTTTTTTGGCTATTTTGGGCAGTTCGCGCTTAGGCCCTCATAACTTTTTGTTCACATAAGCTACCCATGCCAAATTTGCGTCCTTTTTTTCCAACATCATAGGGATTCTAGAGGTACCCAGACTTTGTGGATTCCCCTGAAGGAGACCAAGAAATTAGCCAAAATACAGTGAACATTTTTGTTTTGTTTTAAATGGGCAAAAAGGGTTGCACAAGGCAGCGCGTGGTTTTTTCCATGAAAATGGCATCAACAAAGGATTTGTGGTGGCAAGATCACCATCTTCCCAGCTTTCAGTATCAGGCAGACTTGATTTGGAAAACCCAATTTTTCAATACAATTTTGACATTTTACTGGGACATACCCCATTTTTACTATTTTTTGTGCTGTCAGCCTCCTTCCAGTTAGTGACCAAAATGGGTGAGAAACCAATGCTGGATCCCAGAAAGCTAAACATTACTGAAACGTAGACAAAATTTTGATTTCAGCAAGGGGTCATTTGTGTACATCCTACAAGTGTGTCCTACAGAAAATAACAGCTGAAATAAAAAAATATTGAAATTGAGGTGAAAAAACAGCAATTTTTCTCCACATTTTTCCTGCGATGTCAGATTTTTTAAAGCAATATACCGTTACGTCAGCTGGACTCTTCTGGTTGCGGGAATATATAGGGCTTGTAGGTTCATCAAGAACTCTAGGTACCCAGAGCCAATAAATGAGCTGCACCTTACAATGGGTTTTTATTCTATACCGGGTATACAGCAATTTATTTGCTGAAATATAAAAAGTGAAAAATAGGTATCAAGAAAACCTTTGTATTTCCAACATGGCCACAAGATAAGGTGTTGAGAAGCAGTGGTTATTTGCACATCTCTGAATTCTGGGGTGCCCATAATAGCATGTGAATTACAGGGCATTCCTCAAACAGACGTCTTTATTACACACTGCCTTACATTTGGAAGGAAAAAATGTAGAGAAAGGCAAGGGGCAATAACACTTGTTTTGCTATTCTGTGTTCCCCCAAGTCTCCCGATGCAAATGGTACCTCACTTGTGTGGGTAGGCCTAGCGCCCATGAAAGGAAATGGCTCAAAACACAACGTGGACACATCACATTTATTCACAGAAAACAGAGGTGTTTTTTGCAAAGTGCCTACCTGTGGATTTTGGCCTCTAGCTCAGCCGGCACCTGGGGAAACCTAGCAAACCAGCGCATTTTTGAAAACTAGACACCTAGGGGAATCCAAGATGAGGTGACTTGTGGGGCTCTGGCCAGGTTCTGTTACCCAGAATCCTTTACATACCTCAAAATGTGGCCCAAAAAACACTTCTTCCTTTCATTTCGGTGACAGAAAGTTCTGGAATCCGAGAGGAGCCACAAATTTCCTTCCACCCAGCGGTCCCCCAAGTCTCCCGATAAAAATGGTACCTCACTTGTGTAGGTTGACATAGCGCCCACCAAAGGAAGTGGCCCAAAACACAGCGTGGACACATCACTTTTTTTCACAGAAAACAGAGGTGTTTTTTACAAAGTGCCTACCTGTGGATTTTGGCCTCTAGCTCAGCCGGTACCTGGGGAATCCTAGAAAACTAGCACATTTCTGAAAACTAGACACCTAGGGGAATCCAGGATGGGGTGACTTGTGGGGCTCTGACCAGGTTCTGTTACCCAGAAGCCTCTGCAAACCTCAAAATTTGACCAAAGAAACACTTTTTCCTCTCATTTCGGTGACAGAAAGTTCTGGAATCTGACAGGAGCCACAAATTTCCTTCCACCCAGCGTTCCCCCAAGTCTCCTGATAAAAATGGTACCTCACTTGTGTGGGTAGGCCTAGCGGCCACGAAAGGATTTGCCCCAAAACACTGTCTGGACACATCAAAATTATGAAATACAAAACTAGATGTTTTTGCAGGGGGGCACCTGCATTTTTGGTCCTGGGCTCAGCAGCCTTCTAGGGAAACCTACCAAACCCAGACATTTCTGAAAACTAGACACCCGAGGGAGTCCAGTGAGGTGTGACTTGTGTGGATCCCCCAATGTTTTCTTACCCAGAATCCTCAGCAAACCTCAAATTTAGGTAAAAAAACAAATGTTTCCCACATTTCTGTGTGGGATCACTGCACTGGGACACATTTCATACCACCCAGTGTTCCCCTTAGTCTCCCAGTAAAAATGATACCTCATTTGTGTAGGTGGGCCAAGTGCTTGTGAAACGGAAGAACCAAAAACATGTTGATATTGAGGGGGAACAAAGGGGGTCCAAAAGGGCAGTTTGCAAAAAAACATTTTTAGGCTGACAAGTGCAGCAGAATTTCTATCGGTATAGATGAGACAATGCTGGGTGGTAGGAATTTTTTGGATTCCTGCAGATTCCGGAAGGTTCCATCACAAAAACGTGGGCAAAATGTGTGATTTCCAGCAAAGTTGGAGGTTTGCAGGGGATTGTGGGTACAAAAATGGTGCGGGTGCATGTGAAACATACCACCCTGGAATCACCCAGATGTTTAGTTTTCAGATGTGTCTATGTCTTGTGGATTTTTCTACATGGCAGCGTCCCAAAGTCCATAGAGTGCAGCCCTCACCATTCCAAGTGAGACGATTTTGAGAGTAAGCCAAGTTCTGATGGCCCAAATGTAAAACTAAAACCCAAAATAATCAAATGTCTTCTTGCTTGCTGTGGGATAAGATGTTTTAGAGTGTGGGTTACAGCTGAAAGACTGTTACCCCCTTCAGTTGAGCTGGGGGCGTAACCAGGCCCATACTGGTTGGTAGCCACCACCCCAATATTTTTTGTTTTTTTTAAATTCCCTGGCATCTAGTAGACTTTCTGCTCCCCCGGGGTGTGGATCAGGGGTAATTGCCCCATCTTCCCACTGGTGAGCAGAACAACTTTGGCCCCATTTATTTGGGGTGGGGGTATGGCCATACCCCCTCCCTCTTATTTTTGAAAAAAAAACTTCCCTGGCCTCTGGTGGGCTTTCTGCCCCCCCCCCCAGGGGCAGATAGGTCTTCCAAAAATATGCCCATCTGCCCCCAATGTGGGGCAGATATGGCCAACAGTAATGTGCCCCATGGGGAGCAACCCTTACCCAAGGGGCTGCCCCCTAAAGAAAACACACGCATACACACACACTAATCCCTGGTGCCTAAGTGGTTTCTGCCCCCAAGGGGGGCAGAAATTGTCTAAATACAATTTGCCCCCCAGGGGAGCGGCCCTTGCCTAATGGGTCGCTCCGCATCTCTAAAAAAACAGACAAACAAAAACAAAAAACACACAAAAAAAATTTGCCTTGGCGCCTAGAGGTTTCGGCCCCCCCAGGGGCAGATCAGCCTAATAACAATAGGCGGATCTGCCCCCGGGGTGGCAGAAATTGCCTAAAATAAATTTGCCCCCCACGACCCCCGGGGGAGCGACCCTTGCCTACGGGGTCGCTCCCTTGTGTGACATTGGCGGGAAAAAAAAATCCCCGGTGCCTAGTTGTTCCTGCCCCCCTTGGGGGCAGATTGACCTAAAATCGGCCGATCTGCCCCCAAAGGTGGCAGAAATGGTCTAAATAAAATTTGCCCCCCAGGGGAGCGACCCTTGCCTAATGGGTCGCTCCCCGTCTCTAAAACACAAAAAAAAAATTGTCTTGGCGCCTAGAGGTTCCTGCCCCCCCTGGGGGCAGATCGGCCTAATAGCAATTGGCCGATCTGCCCCCAGGGGGGCAGAAATGGGCTAAAATAAATTTGCCCCCCGCCCCCCCACACCCACAGGGAGCGACCTTTGCCTACGGGGTCGTTCCCCTTGCGTGACATTGGGGCAAAAAAAAAGATCCCTGGTGCCTAGTGGTTTCTGCCCCCTTGGGGGCAGATTGACCTAAAATCAGCCGATCTGCCCCAATGGCCTAAATACAATTTGCTCCTCCAGGGGAGCGACCCTTGCCTAAGGGGTCGCTCCCTATCTGTAAAACAACAACAAAAAATCCCCGGTGCCTAGTGGTTTCTGCCCCCCTTGGGGTCAGATCGGCCTAATTAAAATAGGCTGATCTGCCCCCCAGGGGGGCAGAAATGGCCTAAAATAAATTTGCCCCCCAGGGGAATGACACTTGCCTAAGGGGTCGCTCCCCTTGCTTGAAATTCACGAAAAAAAAAAAACTCCCTGATGTCTAGTGATTTCTGTCCCCCTTGGGGGCAGATTGGCCTCATAAAAATAGGCCAGTCTGCCCCTCAGGGGGGCAGAAATGGCCTAAATATAATTTGCCCCACAGGGGAGCGACCCTTGCCTAAGGGGTCACTCCCCACCTCTAAAAAAAACAACAAAAAAAAACAAAAAAAAATGATCCCTGGTGCCTAAAGGTTTTCTTCAGAAAAGGCCTTGAAAAATAAATGCCCCCCCTGGGAGCGACCCTTGCCCAAGAGGTCGCGACCTCATGCCAATTTCCTGTACAAAAGTAAATCCCTGGTGTCTAGTGGGCGTTTTAGCAGCTGTATTGCTTGCAATCCGGCTGCTAAAACGCTGAGAGAGACTCTCCTTCCCTTTGAAGCCTCTCCGGCCTCCTCCACATGATCAGAAGAGAAATGCTTTCATTTCTCTTCCGATCGCGCTGGAAGCTGATCTTCCAGCGCAATGGGAGGAGGCCTCTGTGATTGTCAGCGCACGATCGTGCGATCGCGCGCTGACGTCACGGGGGGGGTCGGGGTGGAAGGGGAAGGGCTTCCCCTTCCATCTCTGCCTTGTGGGGTTGGAGGGAACCCCACAGAGAGAGCGCTAGCGCTCCCTCTGGGCTCTGTTCCCAGGACCTAATGGTTACGTCCTGGGCACAGGAGCACTGTGCCTCAGGATGTAACCATTACATCCTGGGCACAGAAGGGGTTATATATCCTACTGGTGGTCGGCAGAAGGTAGTTATAGTTAGGACCATATTTACATTGGAAAAGTGTTTTTTGACTTGCCTTAATCTTTGGTGCAATTTGACGGATCATCATGAAATTTCCCAAAGTGTCCCGATAACTCTTGTTGCACAAGAAAGCTTTCAGGGCTCTCTGTCAAGCGGGCTGAGTAAAAGGGGGGGGGTAAAAAAAAGTGCGTTTTGAACACAACCACATCCCGAACCACTAGAAGAAATTATACCAAATTTGTCAGAAAGCTAGATTTTGTTCTGCAAATTGTGCTTTTTTTAATTTGGTGTAAATCCATTCTGTAGTTGTTGGGAAATTTAAGGAAATCCAAATTTGTGTATCTAGAGCAGCAGTTTCTCTGCAACTACTTCACAAAGAATATCGAGCTTGTGCAGGGAAATGCAGAGCTCTGAAGTGCTTGCTGCCATTTTGAGACCCTAGGGCCCATATTTATACTTTTTTAGTGCCGCATTTGTGTCATATTTTGACGCAAAAGGAGCGCAAACGTACAAAATACAATTGTATTTTGTAAGTTTGCGCCGCTTTGCATAAAAAAGCGGAGAAAATGCAGTGCTAAAAAAGTATAAATATGGGCCTAAATACTTGAAAATAAACATTCAAGAAATGAAGAGGGGGCAGAGTACCTTTACCGTCCCCCTCAAGCTTTGGTGCAGGGGTCCCCCAAGGATCTCCCCAGGGATAAAGAGCATTTTTTTAAACTGCATCAAAATTTGAGATTATTTGTGAATTTCTGTGCAATTTTTGTTTTTAAAAAAGCAAGCGCGGTCTCCCGCTCTTGCCTGTAATATTGCCAGTGAACAAAATATGGGGCTCATGGGTCCCCCCTCCTAGGGTTTTTCAAAGCCCCGGGTACCACCATCTCCCTAGGAGAAAAGTTCTTTAGTGAATGCAGGGTGGTCTGTGCACCCCCGGTAGCCCTAGGGATGACCATCTCCCAGGGCACCCTTTTTTAATGAAGAGGGGGACTGCCACTTCCCTCGGGCTACAAGTATAATATATGGGGGGGCTGTGTGACCCCCTAACACCTGAGGGACCGCCACCTTCCCAGGGCTTAAAGTAAATAGCATTCAGTGGGCCGTGGACCCTCCCTGTACTATTAGGACCACCTCCTCTCTGGGGTGAATACGTTAATTATAATAGGGGGAGTTCTGTGGGCACCCTATGCCCTGGGGACCGCCACATAATAAGGGCTTAAAGATAATAGTGTGCGGGGAACTGTGTGGCCCCCTCGTGCCCCGGGGACCGTCACTTTGCAGAGGTTGAAAGAAAATAGTATGTGTGGGGGCTGTGCACCTCCTCTGCTCCCCGGGGACATGCACCTCCTTGAGGCGAAATAAGTTAATTATAATAGGAGGGGGTTTGGTGAGCCCCCTGTGTCCTACGACCGCCATCTCCCCCGGGCTTAAAGATAATAGTTTGCATGGGGACCGCAAGATGCCTTCACATCCCGGGGACCATCACCTCCCCAGGGCAAAATACTGTAATTATAAAAGGGGGATCCGGCGGAGCCACTAAATAAAATCAGGGAGCCCCGCCCTGGAAACAACCACCTCCCTGGTGCAAATTGTAAATGCTGGAGGGGGGCCGAATGACCCCCCTCGTGGAGTCATCCATGGCTCTGGGGAATGCCAACCCCCAGAGCTGACTCCTGCTATCTCCTGAGGTCTCCACCCTTGGGAGATTGCTATTTGCTTTTGCTTAGTAGGAACTGACAGCTCCCACCAAGCAAAAGTAAAAATAATACCGCTTTCTGCAAGTGGGTGCTGTCAAACAGCTCCCACTTGCATGAAGCAGAGTTTTCATCTGTTTCGCTGCACGCAAATATGCTTCCAGGGAAACAGGTGAAAACATTACTCGCTCAGCAGGGAACTGCTATTTCAAACAGCTTCCTCCTTGTTGGATTAATGCTTGCTCCTGCAGGAGATGGGGAGCCTGCTAGGACCACAGGGTCTTCAGGTTCCCCCCACTGGTACTCTGTTGGCAGCAAGCATCTTGCTTGTGTGTCATTTTGAAGTTGTTCTTTGGAAAGACCATTGCAATACCACTAGTCTCTCCATAGAATAACTTCATAGTGGCACACAAGCAAGATGTTTGCTTTGAATGATATAGTTATATTTTGAAGCACAGCAGAACGAAGTGACATCTGACCTACTGTTACAGTTCTTGGACTGTCACCCGTTAGGTTCAAGGTTAAAATCCTGGTATCTCATGCAGTGTGTCTGTGTATTTACTAGTGTTTTGACTGTTGAACAGTTCTAGTGAGGAATATTTATGTCATTTTGTCAATAAAATTGTTGAGTTGTATGCCATATGTATGTATGAAAACTGCATAGGAAAAAGTCACCTGTGGCCTAGAGGTTAAGGTCTATGGACCTCACCTTGAAGGTTGAAAGTTCCAGTCTAGTTATGTCAGCAGTCAGATTTCTGTTTAATTACTCTTCAAATTCAAATAGTTAAGATATATACGGTACTCTTTTTACTTGACAAATGCATTTTTATTTTCAATTATCCTAAAAATATTTCATTCTAAGTATATCATACATCAAAGTCTAGAAAAACTCTATGGGTGGTTACATCGAATCGACCACAAGGCGTGTCTGGAGGCAAGGCCCTGCGGCCAACCTCGTCACACACAGCCAACGGCCATGTGTGACAAGTTGTTGGGTGGATATAGGGCAATGCGCGGTACAGATTTTGGTGGTTATAGGGGGGTTAGCCGCAGGGGCTGACCTCAGGCCAGGCCCTGCGGCCAATCCCCACTGTGCATGGCCAAAGGCTGGATTACCGAATAGTAATTAAAATTACTTTACTTAAAAAAAATCATGCACATTCACAGAAAAAAACAAAGATTACTGGGACATTAACCCCTTCGCTGCCAGGCCTTTACCCCCTCAGGTGCCAGGACTTTTATTTTTGGCTATTTGGAGCAGTTTGAGCTTAGGCCCTCATAACCTTTTGTCCACATAAGCTACCCACTTCAAATTTGTGTCCTTTTTTCCAACATTCTAGGGATTCTGGAGGTACCCAGAGTTTGTGGATTCCCCTGAATGAGACCAAGAAATTAGCCAAAATACAGCAAACATTTCATTTTAAAAAACAAAAAAATTGGGAGAATTGGCTGCAGAAGAATGCTTGTGGTTTTTTCCCTGAAAATGGCATCAACAAAGGGTTTGCAGTGCTAACATTACCTGCTTTCTGGAACAGGCAGATTTGAATGAGAAAACCACATCATTCATTTTGGCATTTTACTGAGACATACACCGTTTTTACTATTTTTTGTGCTTTCAGCCTCCTTCCAGCTAGTGACAGAAATGGGTGTAAAACCAATGCTGGATCCCAGAAAGCTAAACATTTCTGAAAAGTAGACAAAATTCTAAATTCAGCAAGGGGTAATTTGGGTATATCCTACAAGGTTTTACTACAGTAAATAACAGCTCAAATAAAATATTTAATAAAACAGCCATTTCTCTCAACGTTTTACTATGGAACTTTTTCTTGCGATGTCAGATTTTTTAAAGCAATATACTGTTACGTCTCGTGGACTCTTCTGGTTGCGGGGATATATAGGGCTTGTAGGTTCATCAAGAACCCGAGGTACCCAGAGCCAATAAATGAGCTGCACCTTGCAATGGGTTTTCATTCTATACCGGGTATACAGCAATTCATTTGCTGAAATATAAAGAGTGAAAAATAGGTATCAAGAAAACCTTTGCATTTCCAAAATGGACACAAGATAAGATGGTGAGAAGCTGTGGTTATTTGCACATCTCTGAATTCCGGGGTGCCCATACTAGCATGTCACTTACAGGGCATCCCGATAAAAATGGTACCTCACTTGCGTGGGTAGGCCTAAGGCTCGTGACAGGAAACGCATCATGAACACATCACATTTTTACTTTGAAATCGGACGTGTAATTTGCAAATTGCCTAGCTGTGGATTTTGGCCTCTAGCTCAGACGGCACCTAGGGAAACCTACCAAAACTGTGCATTTTTTAAAACTAAACACCGAGGGGAATCCAAGATGGGGTGACTTGTGGGACTCTCACCAGGTTCTGTTACCCAGAATCCTTTGCAAACCTCAACATTTGGCCAAAAAAACACTTTTTCCTCACATTTTGGTGACAGAAAGTTCTGGAATCTGAGAGGAGCCACAAATTTCCTTCCACCCAGTGTTCCCCCAAGTCTCCCGATAAAAATGGTACCTCACTTGTGTGGGTAGGCTTAGCACCTATGACAGGAGATGCCCCAAAACACAACGTGGACACATCACATTTTCCCAAAGAAAACAGAGCTATTTTTTGGAAAGGGCCTATCTTTGGATTTTGCCCTTTAGCTCAGCCGGCACCTAAGGAAACCTACCAAACCTGTGCATTTTTGAAAACTAAACACCTAGGAGGATCTAAGATGGGATGACTTGTGGGGCTCTCACCAGGTTCTGTTACCCAGAATCCTTTGCAAACCTCCAAATTTGGCCGAAAAACACTTTTTCCTCACATTTCGGTGACAGAAAGTTCTGGCATCTGAGAGGAGCCACAAATTTCCTTCCACCCAGTATTCTCCCAAGTTTCCTGATAAAAATGGTAACTCACTTGTGTGGGTAGGCCTAGTACTCACGACAGGAAAAGCCCCAAATCACAACATGGAAGCATCACATTTTCCAAAAGAAAACAGAGCTGTTTTTTGTAAAGTGCCAAGCTGTGGATTTTGGCCTCTAGCTCAGCCGGCACCTACAGAAACCTACCGGACCTGTGCATTTTTTAAAACTAGACACCTTAGTCTCCTGGTAGAAATTATACCTCACTTGTGTAGGTGGGCCAAGTGCCTGTGACAGGACAGAGCCAAAAACATGTCAAAATTGAGGGGGAACCAAAGCGGATCCAAAAGGGCAGTTTAAAAAAAAGGATTTTTAGGCTGACAAGTGGGGCAGAATTTTCATCGGTATGGATGTGACAATGCTGGGTGGTAGGGATTTTGTGGATTTCTGCAGGTTCCGGAAGGTTCCATCAGAAAAATGTGGGAAAAATTGTGTGATTTCCAGCAAAATTGGAGGTACGCAGCACATTGTGGGTAAGAAAATGGTGCAGGATGCATGTGAAGCACGCCACCCTGGACTCATCCCGATGTTTAGTTTTCAGATGTGTCCAGGTCTTGTGGATTTTTCTACATGGCAGCGTCCCAAAGTCCAAAAAGTGCAGCCCTCACCATTCCCAGTGGACGATTTTGAAAGTTGGCCAAGCTCCTATGGCCCAAATATAAAACCAAAACCCAAAATATTCAAAGTCTTCTTGCTTGCTGTGGGATAAGATGTTTTAGTCTGCAGGGGAGAGCTGAAAGCCCTTCAGTTGGGGTGGGGGCATAACCATGCCCATACTGGTTGGTAGCCACCAGCCCACTATTTTTTTTATTCCCTGGCATCCCATAGGCTTTCTGCCCCCCTGGGGAGTGGAGCAGGGGTAATTGCCCCATCTGTCCACCGGTGGGCAGAAAAAATGTGTCCCCATTTATTTGGGGTGGGGACATGGCCATACACCCACCCTCTTTTTTCGAAAAAATATCTTCCCTGGTGTCTGGTGGAGTTTCTGCCCCCCTGTAGGGCAGATGTGCCTTTCAAAATAGGCAGATCTGCTTCCAAGGGAGGCAGAAATAGCCTAAAATAAATTTGACCCCCAGAGAAGTGTTCCTTGCCTAAGGGGTCACTCCCCATCTGTAAAAAAAAAAAAAAAAAATCCCTGGTGCCTCGTGGCTTCTGCCCCCCTTTGGGGCAGATCTGCCTAATCCAAATAGGCTGATCTGACCCCAAGGAGGGTAGAAGTGGCCTAAAATAAATTCCCCTCCCAGGGAGCCTAAGGGGTCGCTCTCCTTGTGTGAAACTGACCTAAAAAAAAAATCCCTGGTGTCTAGTGGTTTCTGCCCCCCTTGGGGGCAGATTGGCCTAATATAAATAGGCAATCTGATGACCTAAAAACAATTCCCCCCCCCCTAGGGGAGCGACCCTTGCCAAAGGGGTCGCTCCCCTTATCAATGTAAACAAATTAAAAAAAAATCCCTGGTGTCTATTGGTTTCTGCTCCTCCTGGGAGAAAAGGCCTAATAAGAAAACTGCCCCCTGGAGAGCAACCCTTGCCTAAGGGGTCACTCTCCTTATACCAATTTCATAAAAAAAATCCCTGGTGTCTAGTGGCTTCTGCCCACCCTGGGGGCAGTTTGGCCTAATCAATGTACGCCGATCTGCCCAGGGGGCAGAATAGGCCTAATAAAATTATTGCCTCCTAGGGAGCGACCCTTGCTAAGGGGTCTCTCCCTTATGATACAACACAAAAAAAATCCCTGGTGTCTAGTGGATTCTGCCCTCCCTGGGGGCAGATCAGCCTAATCAATAATTTGCCCCCCTGAGGAGCGGCCCATGCCCAAGGGGCCGCTCCCCTTATACAAAAATAACAAAAAAAACGAAATCCCTGGTGGGCATTTCTGCAGCCCGATCGCATTTCGATCGAGCTGCAGAAATGCTCAGAATGACTTGAAAAGAAAGGAAATGCCTTTCCTTTCGTTTGCTGTCTCTGCCTGCCTTCTCCTCCTGAGCGGAAGTGAAATGCCTAGCATGTTTCCAGCACAATGGGATGTGGCCTCTGTTGAGGTCAGCATGCGATTGCGTGCTGATGTCATTAGACATCACTGAGTGGAAGGGGAAGTGATTCCCCTTCCAACCCTGACCTGGTGGGGTGAAGGGGTGGCCCTAGCACTCCTGGTCCCATGACGTAATGGTATCGTCCGTGGCGCCTGAGAGCCGCAGCCATCGGGAAGGGGTTAAAGTTTGAAAATAGAATGCAAACAAACATAGAAATTCAGATAAAAAACAAAGGTTACATGGAAGTTATAATTAAGATCTGAACTTATTCGCACAAAGCCATAGAAATTCAGCTGTTACAGTTAGAGTTATTTCAAGTAAGTATAACTCGCGTCCCAAGGTAACTCTGACTTGCCCTATCTCCATGTACTTATAATTACCCCAGATATTACAGCACTCATGACAACTTCTATAACGTAATTAAAAATATAAATGATACCTTAGCCATCAAATTATTGAAGAGAAACCTGTGCACTGCGGGGCGGGAGTTACAGTTACCTTAGGGCATTAGTTGTAGTTACTTGAAATAATTCACAAACATGATTCACAAACCCCCTCAGTATTCTTTTACATTCTAACTACTTAGTCAGCAATGTCATCTCCCACCATTGCTTTGATTCCATTCACCTTGTTTTTTCCAAATTTCTAACCAATTGTGCTGGTGTTCTTTTTCCTGATTCCAGATTCCCGTCACTGTTTGTGGATTCCACTGTAATCCATTACATCACTGATGTAGATATACATATTACAGTTAAACTATAACTCGTGCCCTAAGTTAACTATTACTTGTACCCTCGTCATGCACTAAGGACCCGAGATATTACAGCACTCATGACATCTTTTAGAGGAGCATTGATAATGTAATTGTAACATTTGCAGTGCAAGTATTGATGAGATAACTGTGTATGGCGGGCTGTGAGTTATAATAACCTTAAGGCACTAGTTATAGTTACTTGAAATAACTCTATCTATGATAGGTGAATTTATATGTTATTGTACATTTAAAATGTGAGCCTATCTATAACGTCCCTGTAAAGTTTGTTTTTGTAGTGAATGTATCCATATATATATATATATATATAAATATATATATATATATATTTATATATTTATATATAGATAGATAGTTAGGAAATAGAATTAAAAAACCTTAAAAATTCACAAAAAAAGCTAAGGTTAAAGGGACATTTTAGGTAGGCTCACAAAACCATAGAAATTCAGCAGCTATAGTTAGAGTTATCTCAAGTAACTATGGGCCAGATATATCAAACGAATTTGCATTTGGAAACGGTGCAAATCACTAAATTTGGTCGTTTGCGAATGCAAAAACATGGTCTGCGATGCATGAAAGGCATTCGCAGACCAAAAATAAGGAATTGCAAAAATAGCGATTTTTTGCATTGCGACCTGATTTTGCGTCTCGCATTTTGTGTCTCGCAATTTGCAACATGAAATGCCAAATCGCAATTGGTGGTATTTCAAGTCGGAAATTGCGAGACGCAAAATGCGACTCGCAAAACCAAGTCGCAATTCGATGCATCAAAAAATCGCAAATTGTGATTTTTCGCAGAATGGCCTTTTGCACATGCAAAATATCACTAAGTGAAACCAGGTGGTAACCAGGTGTAACCTATATAAAGAGGCCCAGAATGCCTTAGACTCTTTTCCACAATGGCTGCACTCTACGTCATGGGGATGAGAATTAGGATCTTCACAGGTTTGAGAAGAGGGAGGAGGAGACAGGAGTGCATTTTCAGAATGTGCATTACCCTTTTTGACCAGACTGAGGAGGAGGTATATGAGAAGTACAGGTTGAGCTCAGCCATGATACTGGACCTGATAGCTGAGCTACAACCCATACTGTGACGCACAACACATAGGACTGATAGCATACCCACCCATGTGCAGGTATTATGCTCCCTCCACCTACTCGCCTCTGGGAGATATCAAGGGGTCATAGCAGAGGCTGGAGGAGTATCACAGAGTGCCCTCTCTAGATTTTTCAATGCATTTATCAACGCCATACTGAGTAGGATACACCAGTACATCAGATTCCCCCACACCCCACAGGAAATACAGCAGACAAAAATAGATTTCTACCAGATAGCAGAGTTCCCCCACGTCCTAGGTGCCATAGATGGGACACATGTTGCAATCTGTCCACCATCGGCCACAGAGTATGTGTACCGCAACCGTAAATACCAACATTCAATGAATATACAGGTGATATGCAATGCCTCCTACATCATAACTGATCTCGTGGGCAGGTAGCCAGGGAGCACACATGATTCATACATCTTTCGCCACAGCGGGATTCACACAAGACTGCTAGCTGGGGAGTTTGGTGAAGGATATCTACTAGGTATTGTCCTTCTGTACACTGGCGCATTGATGTTGTTGTGACGTCAGATGGCTCACTTATTCATTATACTCTCTGTTCCTTCCAGGAAACAGTGCCTACACAGTGCGCACCTACATGATGATGCCCTACCTCAATCCTACAACACCAGCAGAACGGAGATACAATGCAGCACACAGGGCAACCCGCAATGTGGTGGAGTGCACCTTTGGGCTGCTGAAGAGTCGCTTCCGGTGCATCCACAAAAGTGGAGGTGCACTACAGTACAGCCCGGAGACCACATGTAGAATAGTGGCCACATTTGCGATCTTGCACAATATAGCTAACACCAGGGGCATACCTGTGGAAATATCTGATTCAGACTCTGATGAGAATGATGATCCCATACCCCCCCTACAGCCAGCAGACAGGACCAGTGCAGCAGAGGGCAGGCAAAGGCAAGCTGACATCACGCACAACCATTTCAGATGTAAGTAATGACAACACAACTTCACTGGCATGTGTACTGGTAGTTAGAAAATGTATCACCTTAACGTCAGGTAACATAAGTTTCACTAGCAGAAAAAATAAAATAATATGTGTCTTAAAAATAAGCAGATTACAGTATCTCACTAGTGAATCATAGTTTACTGTATCACACAATAAGCACACAGTCCCCTGTGGCCATTACAGTCACTTTCTACGGCCACGCAAGCCACTCGAGTGCGCAGTGGCCTCTCTGGCACCTCTGTTATCGGCCTCAGTGGCAGTGCTGTGCCTGGCACTGCGATGCCTAGCATCAGTGGTGGACACTGCTATGCTGCTGAGGCTAGATGTGTCCTCAGTCTCCCCTAGTCCCAGTTCACTGGGTGTAGCGGAGCGGTTACCCAACATATTGTCCAGCACATTAGTGATCTGAACCAGTCCCTGTGCCACATCCCTACTGCTGTGCGCTACCTCCACCTGTGCGGCCACAGCAAGCCGCGATATGAGGGCTGTTGAAGTAGCGAGGCGATTGACCGAGCGACAGAATCCACCAAACATGCCCATAAAACGCCTCTCCTGCCTGCGGTGGCTGACTCTGTCGTGCCGTAGCTCTGTGCACAGTTCCCTCACTGCAATTGTCAGCTCCCTGGTGTTCTCAGAAGCTTGAATCTGTCCCTCCTGCAGTTTTGTGATGTTGGAATTAAGGCACTCCAACTGCCGATGAAGCCACCCCCATGTTGGCATTGTGTGAGTGCATCTGCCTTTGTATTGCTGATATTTTCCTGTTTTGCCGGCGCTGCTGTTTCAACATAGCGGACTCCAGGCCACCGAAGACTGATGGCCCCTCTCCTGCTTCCATGTGCTGTGCACCTGCATACTGAGGCCTCCTGCTGGGTGTTGAGCTACGCTGGGGCTGGGACTCCTGCATAACAGTGGATCTGCCATCTGGGAAGGTGTGTGTCTGTCATCCCGCATGTCATCAGAGTCCTGGCTCAATTCGGGTAGCGGTACAGCCCTAGCCCTGCGTCTGATAGGCGCAATACTCAGTGACTCACTGGTGTTTGAGTCTGATGCAGGGTGGGTTTCAGTTTCTCCCACAATGGCACTTGCAGATGCTGCTGGGCCTGGGCCACCTGCAACGACAATGTGCAGCATGTCAGTTATGTATGTATCAACAAAGGTTACACAATGGTAATAAATGTCCAGTTACATCATATCACAATGTAGTGGGTGTTGTGTTCTTCTGGGTGTCGCTCTGCCTAATTACATTCTATGTGCTACTTTCAGCTCTGGGTTGTGGACTACCACTCCCATAAGGCATTGTTGTGCCGCTTCTAAGATGTGGAATGGACTACTTCTCACAATACTTTGCACTACTTGCTAATTCCTAAGGGGCATTTGTACATACACATATGGGTTTACATTTCAATATTGCACTTACCTTTGCTGGTGCTTGGTGTGCCGGATGTGTCGATGTCAGTGACCCCCCTGACAGCTTCTGGGAGGAGTGTCGACTCCACCAGGTCTTCCATCGGGGTGGAGGGTGTCTCGGTGGATGGTCTGCCTCCTGTGCTCCTTGCCTCCTGTAGTCGTCTTGCCACCCTCTCCTTGGCACGGGAACGCAGGTTGTACCACCTCTTTTTGATCTCCTCCACTGAGCGCTTCACAACTCACACAGTGCACATTTTTGTTTGAATGTCTGCCCAGAGTCTGCGCTTCTCACTCTCAGGGACCTGGAGTGAGCTCTTTCCAAACAGACGGCTATGGCTCTTCACCACCTCCTCAGTGAGCACCTCCAGTTCCTGCTCACTAAACTTGAGTTTCCTTTTCCTCTCGCCCTTCTCCTTTCCCTGTGCAGAGGTGTCCATGGTGATGTGCAGTTCTACCTTGTTCACAGACTTGCTCCCTGTCGCTGGGCTGTGTCTCTCTCAGTGCTCCTTTGGGTGTGGCACCTGCAAACTGCCTGGGATGACTCACTTCCTACTTGTGATGTCATCAGGCTCTGCCAGGTGTGCGTTCTCGCAATTTGCGATTTTCAATTACCGAATCGCAAATTGCGATTCTGTATTTGGGCCTCACAAACCACAAATAGCGATTTTTAAGAAATCGCTAATTCCGAATCGCAAATATGTTACATAGCATATTTCGACCCAGAAATAGCGATTTCTTAAAAACTGCTATTTGCAATTCGCAGAGGGCTTTCTTGATACATCTGGCCCTATAACTATAACGCATGCCCTAAGGTAGCTAGAGCTCACAACCTCACCATGCACTGCTTCTATCCTCACATATTACAGTAGTCACGACATCCTCTATACCATCATTGATAATAGAACTGCAACATCTGCAGTACATTTTTTTATATATAAATGTTAAATCCTAGTTGTAGTTATATAGGGCCAGATGTATCAAGCTCCCGGTTTGCATTTCTTAAATAGCAAATTTTTAGAAATCGCTATTTTATAAATGCAAAATGGGATATATGAAAACTGCGAGTCGGTAATAGCGATTTCTCAAAATCCGCAATCGCAATTTGCGAGTTGCAAATACTGAATCGCAAAAAATAGCAAATCAGTATTTGCAAATCGCAAATTGTGAAAACGGCACACCGGAACAGCCTGATTTGCCCATGTTGTTTCCAGAACCCCTACGCAAGGGTACTAATGCAGTAGAAATATACCAACGACCCAAGAGGCATATTGCCCAGATTATGTTCCGATGAGGAGCACGTGATCATTGTTTGAGCGTGTGAGTGAGTGTTTCAGGTGGATGCACTACTTCACACGGCAATAGGAATAAGATAGCGAGAATCCATATTGTGTTTTTGTGAAATTTATTTTAACAACTAACTTTACCTGTAAGACTGTTTGGTTGTCTATAGGTAAACATCAGCTAAAAAATGGCCACCATAGAAATACGGCTGGGATTGAGTCCCGTTAATTGATCCGTCCGGCGCAGGCGGCTATCTGAAAGTATACATATCATTATAAAAATGTGTGATCAGTCTCTACGGGTATACCGGTCTGATGATGTTTTGCCAATCAGTGCCTCGAGTGCACAAATTACGAAGTATAAATATGGGTGATAGGGAAACATTTTTTCATTTATATAGCAGATGTACCACCTTGGATGTGAGAATATTTTCTATCTTCTATAAACATTGGTAGCAATATAAATAAGTTAACAACTAAGATATACAGGGTGCTATTATGTAATAGATTAAGCTGTTACCAGCCAGAGAATACATATTTTGCATTAGGATTCTTGCAACTGATTCAATAAAAAAAGCGATTATGTTGATAACACAAAAAAATACAGAAATGTAAATTTTATTTTAAAATGATTTTCACAGGTATGTGGCCCACAGCAATATTATAATATGAGTAATTTGGGAAATGATGGACCATTTTTCTTCTCAATTCATCTATCTCCAATATATGTGAAAATGATAAAACTCAGGATGTTTTGGTTTAAATATAAAAAAGTATAGGAATTGTAATATAAATAGAAAATAACTTAAAAGTACAAGGCTATGGGAGAATTTTGAATTGGAATAATATAATTACACTATGGTGATAGTATTTTGTATTTTTAAAGTCTTTTCACAGCATCTTATTGTATAGCACTTTGGGATTTAGCCATATTATTATATTATTATGTGGTTTTATATGTTTACATTTTATAGCCCTGAAGAAGTTCGTTAGGACGAAACACGTTGGCTATGGATTTTGTAATTTTAATTGGATTAATAAAACAATTTTGATTTCATCAAATTTGATAATGGGACTGTGTAATTACGAACGAAACGTGGAGAGATGAGTCAAAAAGGTTTTCAACACTAGTAAATACTTTGATGTGCCGGATCTTTTTCATAAATGTTCAAAACCTATGGTTATTTGAGGCCTATGGGGTTGGTCCTCAAGACCTGAGCACCAACAGTGTATCTAACCATGGATGTGACTATGGATGAAGGTGCGGCAACAATCACCTCAACCCTGGTGCTATATTGAAATAGTTATACTATGATGTTAATAGTATGACACTGTTACTCACACCTGTTTGTGTACAGTGCATAGCTAAGTCCTAATCACATATATATTACCTGACGTCAAGGCAATAAAGATGGTATCTACAGCAATACATAAAATAGATGTGGTATTGTCATTACTTACATCAGAAATAGTTGTGCGTGATCTCAGCACGTCTTTGTCTGCCCTCTGCTGCACTGCAAGGGATCATCATCCTCATCTGAGTCCGGCTTAGTGAGTTCTACAGGTATGCCCCTCGTTGTAGCAATGTTGTGCAACACAGCACATGTAGCCACGATTTTGCATGTTGTTTCAGGGCTGTATTGTAGTGCATCACCACTCTTGTGTATGCATCTGAAGCAGCTCTTCAGCATGCCAAAGGTCCTCTCAACAACGCTGCAGGTTGTCCTGTGAGAAGCATTATACCTCCTTCGGCTGGCATTGCAGGAGTGAGGTAGGGCATCAGTATGAATGACAGCACGGCGTAGACACTGTCTCTTGGAATGACAGGAGAGTAAAATGAGTAATTGATATCCGAGACATCACATATACATCAATGCAAAATTGTCAACTATTACATTAACCAGTAGGTATCCTTCGCCAAATTCCCCAGAAAGTAGTTTTGCATATATTTCACTGTGCCGAAAGATGTAGGAGTCCAGTGTGCTACCTGGGTATCTGGCTACGAGATCGGTTATAATGTTGGAGGCATTGCTAATTACTTGCATGTTCATGGAATGTGTACTTTTACGGTTCCAATAAACATACTCTATGGCTGATGGTGGACAGATAGCTACATGTGTCCATCAGTGTTGCCTATTACATGTGGGAATTGAGCAATCTGGTAGAAATCAAATTTTGTCTGTAGTAATTCCTGTGGGGTGTTGGGGAAGTTAATGTGCTGTTGAATTTTGCTCAGCATGGCATTGAGAAATGCATTGAGAAATCGTGAGAGAGCCCTCTGTGAGACCCCTCCAACTACTGCTATGACCCCTTGATAGCTCCCTGAAGCTAATAGGTGCAGGGAGCATAATACCTGTACATGGGTGGGTATACTGTTGGTCCTGTGTGTTGCACTGCAGTATGGGTTGTAGATCAGCTATCAGGTCAAGTATCATGGCAGAGTTTAACCTGTACTTATCACATATCTCCTCCTCTGTCTGGTCAAAAAGGGTAATGCGCACTCTAAAAATGCGCTCCTGTCTCCTCCTCCTTCTCCTCAAACCTGCCAGGATCCTCATCCTCCTCGCCATCACGTAGAGTGCAGCCATTGTGGAAAAGAGGCTGAGTCATTCTGGGTCTCTTTATATAGGTTGCACCTGTTTACCAACTGATTTCACTGCATGGTAAATTACATGTACAAAAGACCATTCTGTAAATATTCGCTATTTGTGAATTGTTGGTGCCTTACATTGCAAGAATGAATTTGCAAATCGCATTCTGCGTATCGCAAATAGTGACATGATTTTGCGATTTGCATTCTGCGATTCACAAATTCATGTTGCTATTTTCGATACGCAGAATGAGACCCGCAAATTCATGTTGCAGTTACAAGGAACTGCTATTTTTGCGATTCCTTATATTTGCACTGCGAATGCTTTTCAAACTCCGTGAAAGGCAATTTTGCATTAGCAAACGGCTAAATTTACCAGTTCGCACCGTTTGCGAATGCAAAATCCTTCGATACATCTGGCCCATTGCCCATAGTTAAGAAACGTTAATGCATTACTTCCATACAATGTCAACTTAAACACTTAAACTATAGAAACACTAGAAATTCTACCACTATAGTTATAACTTTAAGTTTTAATTTTAGTCTCGGCTGAAACATATGAAAACATGTGCACCTTGTACACAGTGTTGTGAAGTAGTTGGTCAAACTACAATATCAATAACTTGCCCCTTTACATATACTGCTTATAGCTTTCAATATTATGGGGGTCATTACAACATTGGCGGTAAAAGCTGCTTACCGCTTTGCAGAAGACCGCCAATACACCGCCGTGGAATTCCGCCACAGCTATTATGACACACATCTCGGAATCCGCCGAAATTCAGACACCCACACAACTCCACCACACCAAAGGTCAGTGCTAAACTGGCGAAAACAATTCCTCCACCGTCACGCCAACAGAAACACGCCCATGATATCACGACCCATGAATCCACACAGTATTCCATTGGCGGTACACACCACCGCACTCAAAATACACATACATCTCCAAAACACCGCCACATTGGACAATTCCAAATACACACACCTGATACACATACAAACACCACTCCCACACACCCAATTCAATATAAAACACACACCCACATCACCCACAAACCCCTACGCCCAGAAATTTTGAGGAAGCAGAGAGACAGAGAGCACAGCAATTGAGAACCCCACCACACAGAGGCACACAACACCATCACCCATACAACATTCCACGTACAAAACACCACACCACTACACATCACATCACCACACACATCAACACTTACACCACCCCACACATCACCCACACCACCCCATGTCTCGCAAAAGACACCCCAGGTTTTCTGAGGAGGAGCTCAGGGTCGTGGTGGAGGAAATCCTATGGGTAGAGCCACAGCTGTTTAGCTCACAGGTGCAGCACTCCTCCATAGCCAGGAAGATGGAGCTATGGCGCACAATCGTGGACAGGGTCAATGCTGTGGGTCAGCATTCCAAGAAATCAGGAGGACATCAGGAAGTGGTGGAACGACCTACGGGGGAAGGTGCGTTCCGTGGTCTCCAGGCACAACATCACGGTACAGCGGTCTGGGGGGGGACCCCCACCTCCCCCCACACAACTAACAACATAGGAGGAGCAAGTCTTGACCATCATGCATCCTGAGGGCCTCGGAGGAGTCGGTGGAGGAATGGACACTGGTAAGTCAAATCTTAACTATCATATCCCCCACCCTACCTGCATGCTATCACCCACCGCCACCCTCACCCCCTCCCCTATCACTCCAACTCCTCACTAATGTACTAATAACACAAACCACTCATCCCAACACCAAGCCCTGCATGACACAACTAAGCATGGTCACCCCTCACCAAAGCATGCTCACTGCACATACCCATAACAACCCCCTAACCATCATTACACAAACCCACACACAGGAATGCTTGCACTGGGGTACACGCAAACCCACCCATTGCACACCATTACACACACAGAAGCAATAATCATGCTCTTATATCCCTGCAGGACCACTATGGAACGCCACCACACAGGAGGGTCCAGACATCTCCACTCCACCCACAAAAGAGGCCCACAGTGACAACAGCAGCTCTGCCCTACAGGATCCTGATGACCAGCCCGGACCAACGAGGGCCTCGGGACAGTCGGTTCCCCTTGCACAGGCACAGCCCAACACTGACCTTCCACCCTCTGGTAACACCAGCACAACACCCACCCAGCGGGCTCATACCTCCGTACCCAGGACACGTCAATCAGCGGTGTGTCCACCACTACAGGGAACCCAGGATAACCCACCACCCCAACAACAACAGGGACCTGGGGGCAGTAGTAGTGGGCACGCGGTCCAGGGGACGGAGGCACAGGAACACAGGGGAACTGGGAGGGCTGCTGTGTGACAGGGGGCGGACAGGCCTAGGGAACCCACTCTCCACGAGGCCCTTTCCTTCATCATGGGAGCATACCACCACTCCCAGGAGACGATGGCGACGGTCCTGGCCAAGTTTCCGGAGACCCAGCGCCTGCAGTAGGAGCAGTATTTGGGGTTCAGGGAGGAGCTCAGAACCATCAGCTCCGCCCTGGGCACCATCGTAGGGGTGCTGAAGGACATACAGAACACCATGAGGGACACCGTGGCATTCCAAGGGGCCCCTGACACTAGCATGGACGATGAAATGCCCACCACCCCTGGCCGGCGCTAGTGGACAGGACGCCCCGCCACAGGACCACCACACCAGAACCCCACCCGCTGCAGACGGAGAACCAACCCGCAAGCGGTCCCTGAGATCCAGGAACAGGACAGAGCAAGATGGCAAGACCCCCGCCAGGAAATGAGACCACCCTGTTTGTCCTCCCACTGTCCCACTTTGTTACCCTGTCCATACTTAAACTGCCCCAGCTCCACTTCCTTTGCCCATATGGGCAGTGCACCTGTGTGACCAATAGACTGGACTCTGCCATGGACATTCCTCCACCATCACCCATCAACATTTTACAACCCCCCTCCATTTTTGAGCACTTAAATAAACACCCTTGAAGCACAAAACAACCTGGAGTCAGTCTGTGATTTGGTAAATTTGTATTATCAATGACAGTGTCAAAATGCGTTTTCAACTGTAATGCCAACATACCTATGTCACACATCACAAGGCCATGAAGGATGCAAGCAGATGACACACGTTGTTAACCACACCTGTGAAACCGTAATGGAAAGGTACAACTCAGTTACCAAATACTGCTACTAAATGACAGACAGGAGAGAGGTAGAAGTGTGAAAGTGAATGTAATTGTAAAATAAAATGTTCTCACCTGTGTGTCACTGGAAAGATTGCTGTATGACTGACTCCCTGTTGTCTATGTCTTCTTCCTCAGCTTCCTCCTCATCACTGTCCACAGGCTCCACAGCTGCCACAACACCGCCATCTGGACCATCCTCCTGTAGAAAAGGCACCTGGCGTCGCAAAGCAAGATTGTGAAGCATCGAGCAGGCGATGATGATCTGGCACACCTTCTTCGGTGAGTAGAATAGGGAACCACCAGTCATATGTAGGCACCTGAATATGGCCTTCAGGAGGCCGATGGTGCGTTCGATCACCCTCCTAGTTCGCCCATGGGCCTCACTGTAGCGTTCCTCTGCCCTGGTCCTGGGATACCTCACTGGGGTCAATAGCCAGGACAGGTTAGGGTAACCAGAGTCCCCTAATAGCCACACACGGTGCCTCTGGAGTTGACCCATCACATACAGGATACTGCTATTCTGCAGGATGTAGGCGTCATGCACAGAGCCAGGGAATATAGCATTAACCTGGGAGATGTACTGGTCTGCCAAACATACCATCTGTACATTCATAGAATGATAACTCTTCCGGGTCCTGTACACCTGTTCACTCCTGCGGGGGGGACCAGAGCTACATGGGTTTCATCAATAGCACCTATGATGTTGGGGATATGTCCAAGGGCATAGAAGTCACCTTTAACTGTAGCCAAATCCTCCACCTGAGGGAAAACGATGTATCTCCTTAAGTGTTTCAGCAGGGCAGACAACACTCTGGACAACACGTTGGAAAACATAGGCTGGGACATCCCTGATGCCATGGCCACTGTTGTCTGAAAAGACCCACTTGCAAGGAAATGGAGCACTGACAGCACCTGCACATCAGGGGGGATTCCAGTGGGATGGCGGATTGGTGACATCAGGTCTGTCTCCAACTGGGTACATAGTTCCTGGATAGTGGCACGGTCAAACCTGTAGGTGATGATTAATGTCGCTCCTCCATTGTCAACAGGTCCACCAGCGGTTGGTACACCGGAGGATTCCGCCAACTTTTCAAATGTCCCAGCTGACGGTGCCTTGGAAGGACAACAGCGACCACTGAGTCAACAAAATCGCAGGTATGTACCCACAGATACACAGAACACGACACCAAACATAAAACTCTTCCTGTATGTGTGTTAAGTGTAGGCCTAGGTATGTCTGACGCAGTAGTAAATGAAGCCATGTGGGCCCCTGAAATGGTGGCTGCCTGACCTTTAAACTGGGACAATAGGATGTGAGGTATCTGCGCTGGCTTTGTACACCGTCGCGGTAGGCGGTCGTAGACCGCGGTGCAATGCTGCATTGGTTAACATTGGACCCTATGGGTCCCAGGAGCCAATGATGAAGTGCGCCGGCGGTGATGATACGCACCGCCGCGGACGTCACCGCCGCGGACGTGACCGCCATTTTCTATCTGTTCAATCACTCGAAACCTGATCTTCGACAGGAGAGGACCTGCACTGCAAGTGCTGCTGTGACCTCGGTCTGGAAGAGACAATGGCTGCTGCGTCTGGGGAAAGGGCCCCTGCCTTCACTGCTCAGGAGTTGGAGAAGCTTGTGGACAGGGTCCTCCCCCAGTACACGCTACTCTACGGTCCTCCAGACCAACAGGTAGGTACACAGGGTGCACTTTGTATGGGCTATGCCTGGGTGGAGAGGCCTGGATGTTAGTTGGAAGGGGGCAGAGTTCAGGGAACATGACGGACTGTGAATGCATGTGCCACATGGCAAGGGTAGGGATGGGGGCCACTCACATCGACGGTGCAGTTGGTAATGACTTCTCTTCCTCTGTGCATGTCATGTAGGTCAGCGCCCACCAGAAGAAGGACATTTGGCATGCCATCGCCAAGGACGTCCGGACCCTGGGGGTCCACCAGAGACGGGGCACCCACTGCCGGAAAAGATGGGAGGACATTTGCCGCTGGAGCAAGAAGACGGCGGAGGCTCAGCTGGGGATGGCCTCCCAACGTGGGAGCGGTGCCTGTCGCACCATGACCCACCTGATGTTCTGGATCCTGGCGGTGGCGTACCCGGAGTTGGATGGGCGCTTGAGGGCATCACAGCAGACACAAGGGGGGTGTTTACACTCTCATTTTGGGAGACTTTGCGCGCAGTGGAGGGGTCTGGGTGGGGGAGGAGGGCTGTGGGTTTCCCTAGGCAAGGGCGAGTTCCGTAGGCTAGGCCCCTCCGTAATGCAGGCCATGTGGCACTCCACCCCACCTCAGTAGAGTGCAAAGTACAGGTATAGATGCCCCTGTGGCATCTATGTGTGCAGATGTCCACCATAGCCATGTAGGCCAGATCCCAGGAATTGCATCTGTAGAGGCCAAGAGCACGGCGTAGTGCAGGGGGCTGCTGTGTCTGTATTGTCCGCCAGCGGTAAGCCATGCACTCAACCTGTCTTTCTTCTGTCGTCCCCCCCTTTTTGTGCTCTCCCTGTTTTTTTGTGCATCAGCATCATCAGGCGGAGGTACAGTGGCACCGGAGCACGAGGGAGCTGCATCCCACATGGCCATGGAGGGCCACACCACAGACTCTGAATACACCAGTGGGACGGAGGGCGAGGGGAGCTTCACGTCGGTCACCGGATCACCAAAAAGCGACACCGACTCGTCCGCCGATGGGAGCTCCCTTGTGGAGGCGGCACCATCTGTGCCCCCCACTTCCACAGGTACAGCCGCCACCTCCCCTACCAGCACCGCCCTCGCAGCAGCCCCTCAGCGTTCGCCCCTTGCCCGCTCACCCAGGAGGGTGGGCATCACCTTCGCCCCAGGCACCTCAGCCCCTGCCCCTGTCACCCATGCTGCCCTCAGTGAGGAGGCCATTGACTTCCTCAGGTCACTCACTGTTGGGCAGTCTACCATTGTGAATGCCATCCAGGTTGTAGAAAGGGAGTTGCAATACGGTAATGCATTCCTGGAGGGCATTCATTCTGGTCAGGCTGCCCTTCATCGAACCCTGCAATCTCTGGCCTCAGCACTGATGGCAGCCATTGTCCCTGTGTCTAGCCTCCCCCCTCCAACTTCCTAAACCCAGACCCAATCCCCTGTACCCCAGCCTATCCCAAGCACACCATCAGACAAGCATGCATACACCTCAACACACAAAAGTAGCTCAGGCAAACATAAGCACCACACAACCCACAGGCTCTCACACAAGCATCACCCACATACAGACACAGCAGCATCCACTGCCTCCACTGTGTCCCCCTCCTTGTCGTCTCCCTCCTCCCTCCCAGTGTCGTCTACACTCTCACCTGCATGCACTACATCTACAGGCACTAGGACTCGCACCAGAACACCCAGCACCACACCCCGCTCACCTGCACTCACCAACCCCACTACCATTTACACATCCCCTGTGTCCACTCCCAGTGTGTCTGTGACGCCCCCTCCCAAAGTACACAAACGCGGGCACCCACTCACCCAACATCCATCCACCTCACGACAGCCTCCAGTACCTGCACCCAAATCACCTAAAGTTACACCTCCTACAACCACCTCCTCTTCCTCCACTCCCAGACACCCTCCAGCTACCCATCCCAGTCTTCGTCAGCAACTCTTCCTCAGCAACGTTGACCTCTTTGCCACCACCCCCACTCCTCCAATTGATAGGTCCTGTAGTAGCACCTCAGCCAAAAAAAGTCCAGTACCAGTGGTGCGTGTTAAAGGTGTGTGGAGTGCACCGGCCACCAGGGCAGCCAGTGTGACACGGAGCCAAAGCACTGCCAGTCCACCCCCTGTAAAGCACCTCAAGTTGGAAAGTGGCTGACCGGACAGGGTGAAGACTCCTGGCGGCAAAACTGCTCACAAGGGTCCCAGGGGGAGTGCAGAGTCAGCTGTGACTCCTCCAAAGGTGGTGAAGGGCCAGAAGAAGTCTGCACAGTCTGGGAAGAGCAGCACTGCGGAGAAGGGCGCCATCCTACCCAGCGACCGGGACGCCACCGCCAGCAGTATCGTCACTGGTCCAGAGACCACCGCCAGAGTCAGTGCCCAGGAGGGCAGCACTATCGTCACTGGTCCTGAGACCACCGCCAGAGTCAGTGCCCAGGAGGCCAGCACTATCGTCACTGGTCCGGAGACCACCGCCAGAGTCAGTGCCCAGGAGGCCAGCACTATCGTCACTGGTCCGGAGACCACCGCCAGAGTCAGTGCCCTTGAGGGCAGCACTATCGTCACTGGTCCAGAGACCACTGCCAGAGTTAGTGCCCAGGAGGGCCCCGCTGGGCAATGAGGGACCGTCATGCTACACACCAATGCACAGGTCAGTGACCGCCATGGCAAAGCACCGCTGAACAGGTCATCGACTGCCATGGCAAAGCACCGTTGAACAGGGCAAAGACCGCCATGGCAAAGAAACGCTGAACAGGTCAGAGACCGCCATGGCAAAGCACCGCTGAACAGGACAAAGACCGCCATGGCAAAGCACCGCTGAACAGGGCAAAGCACCGCTGAACAGGGCAAAGACCGCCATGGCAAAGCACCGCTGAACAGGGCAAAGACCGCCATGGCAAAGCACCGCTGAACAGGGCAAAGCACCGATGAACAGATCAGAGACCGCCATGGCAAAGCACCGCTGAGCAGGGCAAAGCACCGCTGAACAGGGCAAAGACCGCCATGGCAAAGCACCGCTGAACAGGGGAAAGCACCGCAGAACAGGTCAGAGACTGCCATGGCAAAGCACCACTGCACAGGAAACAAACCGCCACATCAAGCATTGTTATCCCATGTGCACCTGGGACAGTGACGGAACAGGAACCGTCACGGGGAGCCTGAAGCAGTCTGGGCACCAGTCCCCCTCCAGAACCAGTGGAGACTGTTATCCACTTGAGAGACCGTGGCTTTGCACTCCCCAGGATGTAACAGTGGGCAAGCCACCCACTGGAGAGACTTGAGAGACTGTGGCTTAGCACTCCCCAGGATAAAGCAGTGGGCAAACCACCCACTGGAGAGACTTGAGAGACTGTGGCTTTGCACTCCCCAGGATAAAGCAGCGGGCAAACCACCCACTGGAGAGACTTGAGAGACTGTGGCTTAGCACTCCCCAGGATAAAGCAGTGGGCAAGCCACTCACTGTAGAGACTTGAGAGACTGTGGCTTTGCACTCCCCAGGATACATCAATGGGCATGGAGCCCCGTCGTGGATCTGGCGTGGTGCTGTAATCCGGCTGAGGTGCCCGCCCCTTCCCTTCCCACTGAGGTGCCTGTTGTATTTCTATCTGATGCCCCTGCAGTGTTCTCTCCAATTGTGGACAGGTATCTAGTGTGGGCCTCCCCCATGCATTTTGGGCCCAGTGGTGCACGGACATTGATATGTGCATACCTGCACTACTTCTCATAATGTATGAAATCTGGAATGTGTATATCTATCTGTATATATTTGGTAACTGTATTTTGATACATTAAAATGTTTGAACTAAATTCCTTTTGTCTTTGCATTCTTCCGGGGGGGGGGGTTGTGGGTTGTTACTGTGCTGTTTGGAAATGCATTGGTGTGTGTGTTGTAGTGGGTGAGGGTCGGGTTGGGGGTGGGGGTGTTGCGTGTGTGTGTCCCTGACTTTTGCCTCCCGCCTCCCCTATGTCGTAGGTGCAGTACTCACCGTTGTCTTCGGCGCCTACGTAGATGGTGATCATAGAGGAGCAGAAAGACAAGCTCGGGGAGTATTTGGAGTTCGGGCTCCATGGTGGCCTCCTTCCTCATGGAGTGTGTTAAGGTGAGCGTTTTCCCATTGCAAAGTCTGTTTCCGCTGTGTTTTTATCCACGGTGAATCCCCCCCGGAAAAGGTGGCGGATTGGCGGGTTGTGATACTGTGGGCGGTACATTGTCTTCCGCCTGTCTGTTGGCGGTGACCGCCGCGCTGCTTGTCTGTACCGCCGTGGCGGTCGGAGTGTTAAAGTGGCAGTCTATGTTGGCGGTTTCCGCCACGGTCATAATTCCCTTTTTTTGTCCGCTGGCCTGTTGGCAGTATTACGGCCGCTTTAACACCGACCGCCAGGGTTGTAATGACCACCTATATCACTTATAGCGTATTAAATGATAGCATTCATAACAACACTCATACCATCTGAAACAACATCATGTATGAGAATACTCTGCATGGTAGAGGGCTGAATTATAGCTAATGCAGTACACTGCTGCCGAGTGGAGTGGCATAAAGTTGAGTGGAATGTCATAGAGTAGTGTGTCATACACTGTGTTACAGTGTAGTGAGTATAATGAATTAGTGTAAAGTCTCATAGAGTAATGTGTCATGCAGTTGAGTGGTGTGTTGTACAGTGGAGGGGCATTGTGTGCAGTAGAGTGTTGTGCAGTGGCGTAGACTGGAGTTGTGAATCATATAGTACAGTGGATGAGAGCATTGTAGAGTGTTGAAAAGTGGCATAAATTGAAGTGGCTTATTATACAATGGGAGTGTGTGTCATAAAGAAGAGTGCAAGAGAAGGTAGAGGTGTTGGATGGAGTAGAATGTTGTAGGGTGGAATCTCATATTATGGAGTGGCGTATCCTACAGTTGGGTAGTGTGTCATAGTGTGGCTTGTCATACAGTGTGATAAAGTGGTGGTGCATAGAGTGGAGTAGCATACAATGGAGTGCTGTGTCAGAGAGTAGCGTGTTTTACAGTGTCTTACAATGAAGGAGTATAAAGTGAAGTGTTGTACAGTGGAATGGCATCTCATAGAATGGAGTGGTATTCCATGAACTGGAGTGGTATGTTGGAGAATGGAGTTTTGTGTTATAGAGTGGACTGGTATAAGAATTTGGGTTCTTGGTTCACTTGGGTGTGAGCCCTGGTCAAGCAACAGGAACAATCCCTTGCAGAGTGAACAACAAAAGGTCACTAAATTAACCTGTGCTTAACCCTGGGTAGCATGGCACAAAAAGAAATCAGGCTTAACTTGGAGGTAATGTGTAAAGTATTTATGCAGCACACAAACAGTAAGAAAGTGGAAACATAACACAATAGGAATCGCAAACTAATTTACACATACAGAGTAAATTTCAATAAATCATTTGACCTCAAAACAACAAAAATCCAATCAGTAGAAACGGTATGATGATTTTTTTAATTTTAATGTTCCAAATAGAGCCTAAAAGCAAAAAGCACCAATCTCGGTCATTTGGTTCTGCTCGACCAGGGCAAAGTAAACAATTAAGACAGACCAGGATGGATCATGGTTTGGATACATGAAGTGGATTAAGCCCAGTCAACGCTTTGGACTTAGAACATTTTTGATGAAAAAGTATTTTGGAAGGTAAATGTTCAGGCTGCAAATCTGCAAAAGTGTCCAAGAAGGGAGCATTGTCGCTGGATAGCTGTAGAGAGAAGCTGGGGTGAAGATTTTTACCTTGGGACTTGGTCATCAAAATGGAAGTCAAAAATCTCTAGCAGGACAAAGCAGAAAGATGTAGCTAAAGACAATTTCACGAGTTTGGATACCCCTTTGGTGAAGGGCCTCTGAAAGGGATTTGCTGCTGCAGAGAAGAGCGTAGCAGGGGAAGTCAATCTGACTGGCGATGTACCTCAGGCGGATAGCAAGTAGGTTGGCCTCAGTCTTCTCCTGGTTCTTAGAGCATTCTTTCGCCAAATTCTATCTAAATCCTCAGTTGGCCATCTGGGCACCTTTAGCACCACAACCAAGGGCACAGGAGTGGTTGGGGATCTCTTAGGGGCTCAGGACTCACTCAGGCTTAGTCCAGGTGTAGGTTCAAGATGGTGGGATCCTGTTATCTGATTGTGGCTCTGAACAGGAGGCCAGCTAAGTTAGCCCTCAAAGCCACTTCTAGAAGTCTTGGATGCAGGTGAAGATGCAGGGCTCAACAGTAGGGCTGAGCGCTGAAGATTCAATGCAGGCTCCAGGCAGTAAATCAGTCCTTCCAGGTATGGAAGCACAGCAGGTCATAGCAGCAGGCAGTCCTCTGAGAGACCTTCTGTAGGTTCAGTAGTAAACTGAAAAGTGAGTCTGACAGACCTATTTTAAACCCTGGTGCCCTGCTACTAGAAGGTAGGGTAAGTTTCCTGAGAGGCTCTTTGAAGTTCCAAGAGTTTCCTGCACTGACTCCTATCTGGCTGCACTGACAATACAGCATTGTTATGCCTCTTGTGTGGTGGCAGATCACAGCCTATTCAGATGCATGTGGGGCTGTGCACAGCTCCAGCCCCATCCTGCCAGTGGCAAGGCCAATGGGCCTGCTAATCCCGCTGTTGTGTGACTGTTTCAGGTGAATTCAGAAAGTCTCAACTGTCAGTTACACCCAGTCCTGTGACCTAAGGCAGGCTGCAGGCACAGAGGGCTAAGGGCAGTAAAATGGCAACTTTCTAAAAGTGACATTTTTAAACTTGTAATGATAAATTCAACGTTACCATTAAAGAGGGTTTATCATTACAAGTTCACATGTACCAAATATGCCATATCTACCCCCTTTCATTTAAGAGTTACAGCGTTTTAAATGTAATAAGGAATCTCCAGTGCTATCCTACAGGAGGGGTAGGCCTCACAGTAGTGAAAAACAAATTTGGGGGGGGGTTTCACACCTAGGACATGTAAAACTAAAAAAGTGCATAACCTACGATTTAAGTGCACAGCACCCTGCATATTGGGCTACCTAGGACCTACCTTAGAGGGTGACATATGTAATAAAGTGGAGTTGAAGGCAAAGGGTTTTAAATGCCAAGTCGACATGGTGTACAGGCTGCAATGGTGGGCCTGGGACAAGATTAAGAGGGCTACTTAGGAGGGTGGCACAATAAGTGCTGAAGGCCCACTGGTAGCAATTAATTTACAGGCCCTGGGTATAAGGTGGGGCAAAAGCACAAGAACTTTAGCACTAGTTAGCAGTGGTAAAGTGCACAAAGTCCTAAGGTAAACAAGCACAAATTCAGTAAAACATAGGAGGAGGAAGGCACAAGGTTTGTGAGTCACCTTTTATTGAGGGCCGTTACCAACAAGTGGCATGTCATACAATACAGTGAAGTGATATCATAGAGTACTGCATCTTACAGTGTCTTACAGTGGAGGGTTTTGAGTGGAGTAGCATGGAGTGGAGTGCCATGTCATGGAGTGTCATGACGTAGAGTGTTTTAGAGTGAATAGGTGTAAAGTGGAGTGGCACACAGTGCAGTGGCATCTAGTAGAGTGGAATAGTGTGTTGTAAACTGTAGTGGTGTGTCATAGAGTAGATTGGTGTGTTATACACTGCAGAGGCATGGAGTCTCATAGAGTGAAGTACAGAATCATAGAATGGAGTGGCGTTTCGTACAGTGGAGTGGCATGGAGTGTCAAACAATGGAGTGGAATGTTGTACAGTGAATTATTGTAGAGTTGAGTTTTGAAGACTGGAGTAGAGTGGAGTAGAATGCTAGACAGGGGAGTAGAGTATCATAGAATGGAGAAATGTGGAGTGTTGTACAGGGAAGTAGAGAATTTTTGAGTGGTGTAGAGTATAGTAGATTGTCATTAAGTATAATAAAGAGGAGTAATATGTCATAGAGTGGCATAGAGTAGAGTAAAGTGGAATAGTGTAAAGGAGAGTGGAGGAAAGTATCATAGAGTAGAGCAATATAAAGTAGTGTGGTGTATCATAGAGTATAGTAGAGTGGTGCATACTTTTCTTTGGAAGAAACAAGAATGGTTAGACAATTTTATCCAAAAGGAATTCCATCAGAGTTGGACCTGGCTTTTTGACAGGGACATCCCCAAACTTTTTGCCTCCTTCCTCCTATTTTTTCTGACCTGTTGTTGTTGGCTTTTGACCTCTGGGCACTTTACCACTGCTAACCAGTGCTAAAGTGCATATGCTCTCTGTGTAAATTGTACTACTGATTGGTTTATCCATGATTGACTATTTAATTTACTTGTAAGTCCCTGGTAGAGTGCACTACATGTGCCTAGGGCAGGTAGATTAAATGCTACTAGTGGGCCTGAAGCACTGGTTGTGCCACCCACCTCAGTAGCCCCTTAACCTTGTCTCAGGCCTGCCATTGCAAGGCCTGTGTGTGCAGTTTCACTGCCAATTCGACTTGGCATCTAAAGGTACTTGCCAAGCCTAGAACTCCCCTTTTTCTATACATAAGTCACCCCTAATGTGTGCCCTAGGTAACCCCTAGAGCAGGGTGCTGTGTGGGTAAAAGGCAGGACATGTACTTGTGTGGTTATATGTCCTGGTAGTGTAAAACTCCTAAATTCGTTTTTACACTACTGTGAGGCCTGCTCCCTTCATAGGCTAAAATTGGGGCTGCTCTCATACATTGTTGAAGTGGCAGCTGCTGATCTGAAAGGAGCAGGAAGGTCATATTTAGTATGGCCAGAATGGTAATATAAAATCCTGCTGACTGGTGAAGTCGGATTTAATATCACTATTCTAGAAATGCCACTTTTAGAAAGTGAGCATTTCTTTGCACTAAAATCTTGTTGTGCCCTTCAATCCACGTCTGGCTAGGTTTAGTTGACAGCTCCTTGTGCATTCCCTCAGACACACCCCAAACACAGGGTACTCAGCCTCACTTGCATACATCTGCATTTTGAATGGGTCTTCCTGGGCTGGGAGGGTGGAGGGCTTGCCCTCACACAAAGGACTGCCACACCCCCTACTGGGACTCTGGCAGACAGGATTGAACTGAAAGGGGGCTTGGTGCATTTCTTAGAGACTCTTTGAAGTCACCCCCACTTCAAAGGCACAACTTAGTATAAAACAGGGCCTCTGCCCTACCTCATCAGACACTTGCTGGAGAAGAAACCTGAACCAGAAACTACATCCTGCCAAGAAGAACTGCCTGGCTGCTCAAAGGACTCACCTGTCTGCTTTCTACAAAGGACTGCTGCCTTGCTGTTGCCCTGCTGCCTTGCTGAACTCTTGTCTGGCTGTGAAAGTGCTCTCCAAGGGCTTGGATAGAGCTTGCCTCCTGTTCCTTGAAGTCTCAGGGCCAAAAAGACTTCTCTCTTTTACTTGGACGCTCCGTGCGCCGAAAATTTCAACGCACAGCTTGTTTCGCGGCGAGAAAAACGCCGCACTCCGACGCTGATCAACGTGACGCTCTGGGGACGATCGAAGATCCGACGCACGGCCTCGCAAGGACAACGCCGCCCGACCTCTAGAGGAGAAATCGACGCGACGCCTGCCGTGAGATCGTAATTTCAACGCGCAGCCCAGCAGATCGAAGTCTAGAGGAGAAATCGACGCAACGCCTGCCGTGAGATCGTAATTTCGACGCGCAGCCCCGCAGACCGACGCGCAGCCGAAGAACAAGCAGGAAAATCCACGCACAAACCCGGGACATCTGGTAATCCCTGCGATCCACAGAAAGAGACTGTCCACGCGCCGGAAAACGACGCCGACTTCCCCGCGTGGAAAATAACGACGCAAGTCTGTGTGTGCTGAGGAGAAATCGACGCACACACCAGTTTTCCACGCACCTCTTCTCCTGTGGCCCTCTGAGGAGATTTTCCACCAGAAACCAGGTACTTTGTGTTTGAAAGAGACTTTGTTTACTTTCTAAAGACTTAAGACACTCTCTATCACTTTTCAGTGATATCTTTACAAATTCGTATTATCGATTTGACCTGAAGATACCCAGATAAATATTATATATTTTTCTAAACACTGTGTGGTGTATTTTTGTGGTGTTATGCTATGGTGTTGTATGATTTATTGCACAAATGCTTTACACATTGCCTTCTAAGTTAAGCCTGACTGCTCGTGCCAAGCTACCGGAGGGTGAGCACAGGCTGATTTTGGATTGTGTGTGACTTACCCTGACTAGAGTGAGGGTTCTTGCTTGGACAGAGGGCAACCTGACTGCCAACCAAAAACCCCATTTCTAACAATCAGCTTCTGTATATTTGCAAATTGTTGCATAGTATTGAATAGTGGGTGAGTGTAATAAATGTATTTTTATTTTATCTAAAAGAAAAGCATAGACGGGACAGTCATTTATTGAACCGTTATTCCTGCGTGCTTGTGAATTTTGATTACTAGCCTGTGAATGGTGATGACACCACCTCCCTTGAGTGTGCCTTGCTCTGCTCTGGAACGCTACGCTATGAGAGTCAAGTGCTACAATGGGGTGTTTAGTTTCCAGTGGTGGTCGAGTGCAGACCATTACCTGTGCAGACCACACAACTAATGACCCACCGCCCAACATTTGGTGTCCAGCAGCGAAAAAAATAGTATCCCACTCCGGTATGCACTTATGGCACATAGGCCCTCATTATGACTTCGGCGGTCAAAACAGTTGACCGCCTAATTCACGCCCCCCAGGAGACCACCAGTGATGGCGCTCTTGAGACCGCCATATTATGACTCCTGGCAGCTCTCTGCCATAAATTGGGCAGAGAGCCTCCAGCAGCCATACTGATGGTTGGCGGTGTAGCGGAGGTCACTCTGCCGGCACCACCACGTCATCGCAACATTGCCAACCTGTTAGAAATGGGGTCTTCGGTTGACAGTCAGGTTTCCCCCTGTCCAAGCAAGGACCCTCACTCTAGTCAGGGTAAGTCACACACAATCCAAATTATCCTGTGCCCACCCTCTGGTAGCTTGGCACTGACCAGTCAGGCTTAACTTAGAAGGCAATGTGTAAGGTATTTGTGCAATAAATCATACAATAACACAATATAGCACCACAAAAATACACCACACAGTGTTTAGAAAAATATGTAATATTTATCTGGGTATTTGCAGGTCAAAACGATAAAAGATGCAATAAGAAATTGTAAAGATATCACTGGGAAGTGATATCAAGTGTCTTAAGTCTTTAAAAAGCAAACAAAGTCTCTTTCAAGCACAAAGTACCTGGGTGGAGTGAAAAATCTCCGCAAAGGTCCGCAGAGGAGGAGATGCGTGGAAAATGGTTGGATGCGTCGGTTTTGCCACTTCACACATGGACTTGCGTCGTTATTTTTCACGCGGGGAAGACGTTGTTTTGATTTCCGAAGCGCGGACAGGTCTCCTCTGTGGGTCGTGGGGTTTTCAGATGCCCCGGGGTCTGTGAGTGGAATCCTGGGCTTGTTGACCGGCTGCACGTCGTTCCGGTGGGCTGTGCGTGGAATTTTCTTCCTCACGGCAGGCGCTGCGTCGATTTCCCCTCTAGAAGTCGGGCGGCGTTGTCCAGGCAGGCCGTGCGTCGAAGTTCCGGTCGCACCGCAGGTGCCGCGTCGATCTTTTCCTCGCAAAGTCGAGCGGCGTCTTTCCGGTTCCGCATGCAGTGAATTTTTCAACGCGGAACAAGCTGTGCGTCTAATTTTTTGCCACACAAGGAGTCCAGTTGAAAGAGAGAAGTCTTTTTGGTCCTGAGACTTCAGGGAACAGGAGGCAAGCTCTATCGAAGCCCTTGGAGAGCACTTCTGCAGCAAGGCAAGAGTTCAGTAAGGCAGCAGGGCAACAGCAAGGCACAGTCCTCTGTAGAAAGCAGTCAGGTGAGTCCTTTAGGCAGCCAGGCAGTTCTTCTTGTCAGGTTGCAGGTTCTGGTTCAGGTTTCTTCTCCAGGAAGTGTATGAGGTGGTAGGCCAGAGGCCCTGTTTTATACCCAAATGTGCCTTTGAAGTGGGGGAGACTTCAAAGAGTGGCTTAGAAATGCACCAGGTCCCCTTTCAGTTCAGTCCTGTCTGCCAGGGTTCCAGTAGGGGCTGTGGCAGTCCTTTGTGTGAGAGCAGGCCCTCCACCCTCCCAGCCTAGGAAGACCCATTCAAAATGCAGATGTATTCAAGTGAGGCTGAGTACCCTGTGTTTGGGGTGTGTCTGAGTGATTGCACAAGGAACTGTTAACTAATCCCAGCCAGACGTGGATTGTAAGGCACAGAAAGATTTAAGTGCAGAGAAATGCTCATTTTCTAATAGTGGTATTTCTAGAATAGTAATATTAAATCCAACTTCACCAGTCAGCAGGATTTTGTATTACCATTCTGGCCATACTAAATATTACCTTCCTGCTCCTTTCAGATCAGCAGCTACCACTTCAACAATGTAGGAGGGCAGTTCCAATGCTAGCCTATGAATGGAGCAGGCCTCACAGTAGTGTAAAAACGAATTTAGGAGTTTTACACTACCAGGACATGTAAACTACACAGGTACATGTCCTGCCTTTTACCCACACAACACCCTGCTCTAGGAGTTACCTAGGGCACACATTAGGGTGACATATGTAGAAAAAGGGGAGTTTTAGGCTTGGCAAGTACTTTTAAACGTCAAGTCGAAATGACAGTGAAACTGCACACACGGGCCTTGCAATGGCAGGCCTGAGACAAGGTAAAGGGGCTACTAAAGTGGGTGGCACAACCAGTGCTGCAGGCCCGTTAGTAGAATGTAATCTACAGGCCCTGGGCACATACAGTGCACCTTACTAGGGACTTATAGGTAAATTAAATAGTCCAATTGGGTATGATCCAATGTTACCATGTTTAAAGGGAGAGAGCATATGCACTTCAGAACTGGTTAGCAGTGGTAAAGTGCGCAGAGTCTAAAAACCAGAAAAAATGAGGTCAGAAGAAGAGAAGGAGGAAGGCAAAAAGTCTGGGGATAACCCTGCAGAAGGGCCATTTCCAACACCGCCGCATTACAAATTTGTAATCGCTGTGGCAGTGTTGTGTGTTGTGGTGATGGGGCGGTGCCGGTGAATCAGGCCCCATGGACCCCGTTCCCTCCCGGACGACCACCAGTTAAGGTGATTGGTCGACAGACGAGGGGGGTGCTGAGTGTTGTGTGCTTGAATGGGGGTGTGTGTGAATGACGGGGGTGTTGTGTGTGTTTGTGTGAGTATGTGTGCAAGTGTCTGTGTGCTTGTGTGAATGCATGTATGGGGGGTTGGGGGGAGTGTTGTGGCCATGTGTGCATGTGTGTGTGTATGAGTGAGCGTGGATGTGTGCGTGTATGTATGTATGTGTGGATGTGTGCATTTATGTCTGTATGTGTGGTGTGTGTGTGCATGGATCGGGGGCAGAATGGTGATCGGGGTGGGGTGTCTGTACAGGGATCGGGGGTCAGTATGGGGATCGTGGGGTTTAGTACGGGGATGGGGTGAGGGAAGGCTTTGCTGATTGAGGCATGTGGGGCTCCTGATGGGGTCGGGGGAGCTCCTACAGGGAGGGCAGGATTGGGGAGTCCTGTAGTGGCGAGAGGAATTAATATTCCTGTCACCAGTATCCTTACCGGCAGGGATTTCATGGCGGGGCTGTTGCCACGGAATCCCTGGTGTTAAGGATACTCATTGTGCCATGGGCAGTGTTAGGTAGACTGACAGGCGGTCCTATTCCTCTGATGGTACAGGTAGTAAACTGCCTGCGATACAGCGAGTTCACTGCAATGGTCATAATTTGGCAGTCCTGCACCGCCACGCTGTTGGTGGTCTGGGTCATAATGACCCCCATAATATGTTCAGTTTTGCCACACATTACATATGCAGTAAGGAGCAAATATGAGAGTGTATGGCTCTGTGAAGGGTGAAAAGGTTTCGTCATGCAAACTAAAAGTATGATAAAGGAAAGTCCCCGCACACACATGTATATTTCATGTGAGGAAATGTAGGGTCATTTTTTTAGCTGTGTTGTTAAAACTAGTTTGCCTTCACAAAGGACATGATGCCAGGGGGTGGGGAGCTTTCTATGAAATGTTCACAAAGTGCTATAGGCTATAGTGTATCCTTTTTGAACTCCAACACTACACTAGGCCTGCATGAGGAAGGGTTCTTGTCTAAAGGTTTAGGGACAGCAACTGACACCCACACCACAGATTGGGGTGTAGGGATGGACCTGACTTCGTGGGTTAGGAGGTGATTAGGGGGACCCATGAAATGCTTGCCCTGTTAAGAGCAAGACCGATTTCCAAAGGGTGAGCGCCCCAGCTAGTCATTGGCGCAGGCCAAAAGATTTCATCACCACGGGAGGTCGTACAGTGGGGGATCCAGAAAAATTTTCCTAGGCTGGTGGCAGGGCATGAGCAAGTCGTGATATCTTAGGTTATCGTATCATAGGTTATCTGGTGGGTAGGGTGAGCAACTCTAGGGTGGCCCATGATAGTGGGTGGCCCAAAAGGTGGGCGGGTCACCACGAAAGAAGATGTAGTGATAGCCCCTAGGGTTCCTAGGTGGGCTAAGTGTCTGATCCTGAGGTGTCAGGGTAGGGTAAGGGGTTACCCAAGGGAAGCAAAAGGATGTCATCCTGGATGCAAAATTGGTTTGAACCTGAGGTGGTGGTTGGGGCAGTGCCCAGCTGACTGGCCAATCAGGTAGGTCCTGTGGGGTCAATCCCCTGGCGAAAGAAGGGGGGCAGGAGGCCATGTCTGTTAGGGGGAGTCCTGGGCTGTCAAGGAGTGAGGGGCTGCAGAGGCATTTGCTTAGCAGACCTGTGCCTGGGGCACAATGGGTATCCCAGCCCCGGGTTGAGCCCTGGGGCCCAGTAAGAAGTCAATGGCTGGAGGGGTGTCCCCTCAGCAAGGTGCCACAGATGGGTCAGCCTGCAGTAGCACAGTTGGTGGTCACCTGAAGTCAGGTGGGGCCTATCTTAGGTAGAGGGACCCTGTGCTCCCATTTAGAGTGGCACTAGCTAGTCAGGGATCTGTAGGGTTCCTGGAAGGTCTCCCCCTTTGCTGCAGGGAGATTGAGGAGGGCCCCAGGAAGGGGGCCTGGGTGAAGCTGACCCAGGGCTTGCAGGTCCTCCAATGGTCCTCTAGGGGACAGAGCTCAGCCCCGGGAAAAGATGGAGAAATATGCCCTGTTCTCCCAGTGCAGAACAAGGATAAGGTATAGGTTCCTGGGGTGGGTTCTGTGTGGAGCTACTAAAAATAGGTGGAGGGAGCTGTGGGCTGTCCAACGAGGCACGCCCAACACTGCTGGTGTGGTATTTGGGCCAGACTGGTGTCCTTTCTGGGAGCCAGGCCAGGGGCAAGGGTGCTTCTCTATGAGGGAGAGGTACCAAGAGTTCAGAGTGGGCTGTCCTGCCATGTGGAAAGGCAGTCATCCTAAAAGGGTGGTAATAGTAGAGACCCCCGTGGCATGCTGAGGAGGAGGATCCAATGAGTCTACATCTTCAGAATGTAAGGATCTGGAAGAAAGAGGGTATTGGATGGAATAATCTCCAGAATAGGGGCCAGTCAGTGCCCAATATGGAGGCAGCAGTACAGAGGCACTGTACCCTTGTCCAAACGAGTGGGCGGCGTAGTGTTGCATGAACCAGGGCAAGGAAAGGCTTAATGTTGCTTTGACCATTTAGGAAAGTAGTGACCTAGCTCATTCAACCCAGAACCATGTGGGTTACTAGAGCACTCTGGGGTCCAGGCAGGGAAATGTGATCTTATCAAGAGGCAAAGGAAGTGGTCCTAGTGGCCGATGACCAGCGTAAAATATCGGGGGTCGCGGACAACTGGCAAGTGTGGTTAGAACCTCTTCTCACTTGTTGTTGCTGACCAGGTAAAGGTTGCTTATGCGTGGTGGCTACTTCTTCCCCATAGGAATGAGCTGGGCACAGTGAATGTGAGAGGGTGTTTCTTACTATCTGGTTGGCTCTGATTTTTTGCTTTTGAATCACCTAGTTTTTGACATTTTACTATGAGGGAATTTCATAGTTTGTGACTCACCAACAATAGACTCATGGTAAAATGGACTGCACGTGTTTACCACCAGTGCCATCTTGTTAAGCAAAGGCTGCTGTGATGTAGCAAGGGTAGGAGGCCAAGGGCTGGTTACACGTGATCACATGTGCACACGCGTATGCACCTGTGTGAGGGATGCGTGGGGAGGATTACTGGCATGCCCAGCCCAAGAACTGTGCTTAGGTTGCCTGGCGCAAAAGGGAGCATACAGAGTGGGTGGTGACCTGGAGTAGGCCTTATGAGATGGATGTACACATGTAAGGGATAGTGAGTGAGCTTACTGTCTTGATTGTAGTGACACTCCCATTATATGTCAATGAGAAAGGCTGGCCTAGGGCACAACTTCAGTTCCCTTGGGTCCACAGATGCCAGAGTTGCACCAATGCCCACTGTCAACTGTATGAAAAGAATAATTTAGTAGGTTACAAAAGCATATTTGTACAGCTTATGGGTCATCCAGGAATGTCAACATTCTCTGACTCAGCTCAGGATTAGGGCCAATTACTGTCCAGTTCCAGGAACAGGGACTTGCATCAATCATCCAGCAGTCATTCCAGGAACCAGACCTCCCCCTGGCCCCTCAGCGAGAAGAGGCTCTTTGGAGGAATTGCTGGAAAAGGCCCTGGAATGAATGTCAGGGAAGAGGGGTTGAGACTTTCAGCGCAATTGGCAACTGACTCCTGGATGATGCCACGTTGGAGCTATACCAGAAGACTATGCAGGAAGTTTGGGACAGAGATGGGGAAGTGATGTGGCACATCATAATAGGACAGAGGTGCAGCCTTGCTGAATACTCCTGCCCCCACTTAAAAGTTCTTGCATTGGGAAGGGCTCTCTCTCTCGGCTATGCTTCTCTGCAGAACACTGGGACTGAAGATGGGCATCGTGGACACCTGGAAAGAAGAACCCTCTGACTGCCCACTGGGGCAATGAATCTGCCCCTAAATGATCCCAGACCGAGTGGGGCACACTCCAGCACCAGGAATTCTAGTCCCCTTAAACCCCCTGAGGACCAGTTGGTGGATAGACCAGGCTCTGGCACATGGAGGGTGCACTCTCCAGAAGAAAGGAAGGCACCTAGATGAAAGGCTGGCACAGAGAGTCAGTGGGACTGGCTCCCTACCTCCCTACCTAGTTGGGAAACTTCTAGGCCAGGAGGCCTAAAGAAAGTGCTCCATGTGCCAAGGGCTCGCCACCAGGAGCAAAATGAGCCAAAGACCTTTGAGAATGGCCCCCCCAGGGTCCGAGATATCTGAATTCAAAGTTTGTGACCTCTGACCTCTGCTGGGCGGTGAAGAGTAAGCGGCTTCGCTGCCATGCTGGAATCCTGCCACCGAGGTGGGCAAGGCCCTGTGGCTTGCCTCAAAGAATAAGGGAGTGCTGTTGTGCATCCCCGGCAAACAGGTGGTATTGAGGAGCGCCATCCTGCTTCCTCATGAAGATAATAAGGGGAGGCCCAGACTCCATCCTGGGGCCCCACAAAGAAGCCAAGTCACAGGACACCATTGCACCCCCATGAAGATGGTCAGGGGGGCCTGGACCTCATCCTGGGACCCCACCAGGAAGCAGAGTTGGACAGCACCATTGCACTCCCTGCGAAGATGGCCGCAAGCTGAGGGCAGAGCTGGCAGCCAAAGAGGAAGTCAAGGAGTGCCATTGCGCTCCTCATGAAGAATACTGTATGAGTGGGGGCCCAGAACCCCATCTCTTGGTTCTAATGGTACCAGGAAGGTGGGGGAGTACTGCCACACTCCCTCATGCAGCCCATCTGGACGCAGCACCACACGTCTGCCTAGAGGGCGCAGACTCCTAATGCAGAGCTGGCTCCTGTGGAAGCACATGAAGGTACTGTCTGGGCAGGGAGCCAGCGAGAGCAGCTGGGGTGGGCTACCCAAGCTACTCTCCAATGATGTGAAGGTTGCGGAATATCCCGGTGGCACCGTCCACCACGGAAACCGCCACAAGGGGATCCAATGTATTTCCAAGCTCTGTCCCAGCTGGAACTTTTGTTTCAGGGTGATGGAACTGGGCCTTCTAGGGGGGAAGTTCAGGCCGTAGTCCTTGTGGCCCGAATGGTGAAAACAACAGATTGCTACAATATTGAATACCCTGTAGGGTGAAAGGCTGTAATTACATGTGTTGTTACAGAAATTGAGTCCTTTAGGGACTAGGGGCTAAGGTTAAAATGGTAGCATTTATGCCAAATGTGATTCAAAATGTATGACTGCAGAATTGTGGCCAATGAAATGACTTGTACAGGGTAATTTGAAAAGGTACTCTCTAGGGGTGAAAGATGGTATTACATTATGATTAACAATCAAGTGAGGTCCTTTAGGGACTATGTCAACTGTGCATCATTGTTATGTTGAATGTTGTGGCATATGATGAACCTTGGCCCACACCCTTTAGAGGTGTGGGTAGATTGCATAGATCATGTTGAGGGTAATCCTAACAGCGCAAATTTCTCCAGCCTGCCTAGACATGCTCCTTATTGATGCTTATTTGAGTAAAGAGACTGGCAGCCACTAGCGATCGAAGTAGATGTACTTTATTGCCAATACTAGGTGTTCTCATTTCAAGTTGTAGTCAAATATTGCATTGAAATACAAGTGGATGTTCTGCCATGTGGGTTGTTGGCTTATATCTACCTACGGGAGAGACAAGGTTAATTACGCAATGTCATCCCAAAAGTAATTCCATCAGCTTGTGTATATATGTAATTTTTTGCATAGTATTGAGCAGTGTGTATGTAACAAATATACTTTTACATTATCAAAAGGAAAAGCACAGACTGGACAATCATTTATTAAGTGTTATTCTTGTGTGCTTGCAAATGGTGATTAGCCCACACCACCCCCTTGAGTAAGCCTTAGACTACTCTGCAACGCTACACTATGAGAGTCAAGCACTACAATCATGTTTGGTTCCCAGTGGTAGTCGAGTGTGTACCCATTACTTGTGCAGGCCACACAACTAATGACCCATCATCCAACACGCTGTTGTTGAAATTTTCACCTAACTAAAACGTTACTTTGTGGATTTGTCCAGTGAACATTATCTATCTATCTATATATTATGTGTATACATGTATATGCATGCAAATTTACATACATACAAAAGAAATTCTCACACGGCTCCTCAGCCTTCACAAATGGCGCACTAACGAGTGTAATCCAAAGTAATCAAAAATAAACTACCCACTCCATCGCGAAGACACTTGCACTCCCAAATTCGTGCAATCCAGGTACATTTATTATTTCAAAGCTCCGCGTCAACCATCAATGCACCCCACAATGTTTAAGCGAACAGCATGCTTCATGGCTTACAACTGTAAACTCAGTAGGTTATTTAAACTGAAAAAGTGTGAGAAAAACAAGCAAAGGTTCCAAAGTAATTATCTTTCAACTGAAGCGAAGATGCTGATATTTTTGCAACTACATTTTGAAGCACGATATTTAAAACATGATATTCCAGTACCGTACAAATGCTGCAAAGTTAAATGAATATCATCTTTAGATGTATTTTAAGAAACTAAGAAGTCATCCCCCATGTTATATTTATGCCAAGGACTATGTTTTATATTTTGGGGGTCATTCTGACCCCGGCCGTCAGAGACCGCCGGGGCCAGGGTCGGCGGGAGCACCGCCGACAGGCCGGCGGTGCCCCGCAGGGCATTCTGACCGCGGCGGTTCGGCCGCGGTCAGATGCGGAAAACCGGCGGTCTCCCGCCGGTTTTCCGCTGCCCGTGTGAATCCTCCATGGCGGCGGAGCGCGCTCCGCCGCCATGGGGATTCTGACACCCCCTACCGCCATGGCGGTAGGGGGTGCCGCGGGGCCACTGGAGGCCCCTGCAGTGCCCATGCCAATGGCATGGGCACTGCAGGGGCCCCCGTAAGAGGGCCCCACTATGTATTTCAGTGTCTGCTATGCAGACACTGAAATATGCGACGGGTGCCACTGCACCCATCGCACATACCCACTCCGCCGGCTCCATTCGGAGCCGGCTTCCTCGTGGGGACGGGTTTCCCGCTGGGCTGGCGGGCGGCCTTCTGGCAGTCGCCCGCCAGCCCAGCGGGAAAGCCTGAATGGACTCCGCGGTCTTTCGACCGCGGAGCGGCCATATGGCGGTTCCCCGGACTCCACCCGGTCAGATACGTCAGATAGTGTTTGCAATTTACCCTGTCCTCTGTATAGACACATCAATAAATATTTTCTTCGTCCTTCAGAGTGAATGATAGGTTAACTAGTTTTTTTGACACTCAGATTACATTTTACAAAATCTTTCTTTATATGCACATTCTATCTGGATAGAGCTGTAATTTAGACCTATGGGTAGAGTGTTGCCAAAAATCCTGAACAATGGCAACTGTTGGCATTTCGGGAAATAGTTGTGACTGAAAAATAGAAACCATCTATGGTCTACTACAGTGTTATGTGTATGAACTATGTTTGTTACGGTTTCTTTTTTTACAACACATATTCACAGAATTGGTGAAATGGTCAAATCTCCAGCAATTTCCAACAAGACCTAACTCTCTAAGAGATTCTCACAGAAATTCAGCGTTCCCTGTCAAAACAAATGGAACATCTAGTGCCTTCTCAACTATTCTCTCCTGTTGAACCTAACACTTTCAATACTTTTAACAGTCTGAATCCCGCTGTGCACATTCTGCAGACGCAAGTTCTTCTCTAAATGACTATCTGACCTCACCAAGACATTCAACTATTTCTTCTTAATCATCTAGACATTTCTGCTTCACCTGGCATGGCAGATCACCCAATTTTCCTAAACACTGATTCTCTTTTGGTATCCTTGGATTGTTTCTTTGTTGGTTTTCATCTTCGTACATCCTTTTTCATCGTTGTTACTCTCTTTCCTGGTACTTCCACATTTGCCTTCCCTCTACTTTGTTTTTCGTGTTTCCAATGGTTCCAACCTGAGTTCTCTTCTATTCATTACCTTTTTATCTATACCACTCCGTATGCCTCCGTTACAGCTTCTTTTAGTCCTAAGTTGCATTTTACCTCTAACTATATCTAGCTCTTTATTTTTGTTTCTTCGTTTTTCTAAAATACAGCTGTCTATATAATATCAGTGCATAAATAGCATTTTATGCACTTCATTATAACCCCAATAGGACTGAATTTCAGTTGGTTCAGTTTCCAATGCGCAGGTCTAAATAACCTACTTCCACCATACTTTTTACTATTCTGTGCTACATCTTTTCTTACTAGCTCAAAATCTCAACATTAAATTGATACTTGGCTACCTCTCTGTTTTCGCATGTCTTCTGTTTATCACATCTGTCATTCGTGTTTGATTTGAAATTTTCCAATTTACATTTGAATCCTGTTTCCTTGTCCCTGTTGCACTTTAAGGGTAATATTTATAGGCCCCTAACACCACCTATTATTATTATTCTGATGTTAATGTGGCCCAACGAGGCCCAAATCCAAGCCCCTTATTTACAGGGTGGCACAGTGCATGCAGTGCACCACTCTATAACCCGTTGCACTACATTATGCCTGCACCAGGCATAATGTATGCAAAGGGGGCGTTCCCCCCATTGGGGGAGCCATAAGAATGGCGTAAGGAAATCTATGAGATTTCCTTGTGCCATTTTTTCCAGCACATTTAAGGCCTGCTCAAGAGCAGGCGTTAAAAGGGGGCTGCCATTCTTTAAAATGGGGCCCTAAGTACTCCTCAGGAGTAGTGCCAATATTTTGACGCTACTCCTGCAGAGTACATCAATAGAGTCATACAAAATGACACTATTGCCCCCTACTCTGCACCATGGTGCACCGTATTTTAAATACGGCACACACATAGTGGCGCTAGATGGGTGATAAGGGGTGCAGGGAAAGTGGCGCTGCACTCAGTGCAGCGTCACTTTCCATAAATCTGCCCTCAATGTCATAGATGATCTCATTATATACTACGCGACGCTTTCCTCTCCTTATAATATCCGGTCTGTAAACCATCCACACTCTACAGAGGGGCTCTTTTTGCTAATATTCCTGCAGAAGTTTGTAAATCACTTTTCAGATCGCTGTGGTTTTAATCCTATTTACCATTGCTTCAAATAAAAAAGCCACTTTTTGTCCACAGCTGAGTATGGTTATATCCCATAAAGTTAAGATATTTTGCTTTATGTTATAAAAAAGGTATTAAACACACATCACACTGGAAAGTCTATGTTAATAATATTTAGCTATATTGCTCATTACAAGTTCCAGGATCTTTTGATGCACCACATCTGCTAAATACTAATGCCATAAATTGCGGTATTTATTGAGTGTGGTATCACTGCTTTATTCTAAGCTCTACAGCTTGAAATTCAGGACATGGCAGTAATATAATGAGTTTTCTCACTTTTTGAGGTGCAAAAACTCAAAAGGCTCTATTTTCCCCATTTGATCTCTGCCATGTTTACCTTTAGCACATATGGGGGCCATTAGCTCAAAACTCAGAATCCCAGGTCGGGCTCAAACTACTGTTTGTGACCAAATCGGGATTCTCATGGGGCTTGTAATGTGGCCCTTAAATTATTGCGTTTTATGGACTGCAGGGAGAATAAATACAAATATGTCCCTCTTTTGAGTGTGTTTCCTCCAGTTTACAATTGTCTCTGCAGGGACCACATCCAAATGGCTCATCGTATTGCACAGAATTGATGAGCTGTTTCTTTAAGTATTAGCCCCAAATACTAAAGTTCCACTGAACATTTAGATTTGGCAATCGTTTGCCTTATTACCTAGGTATCCAAAGAAGATTCCAGCATTCGAGTTGGTTTTGGAAATACATTGATCGCCTATGAATACCGCAGTCAGTTCCCCAAGTCCTAAAATGAATTATTAATAGCAGCGATTCATGAAAATGTTAAAATCATTTAGGTGTATACGGTATGCAGTCAGATCAAATTAGATCCACTACTTAAGTTTAAATTGATGTACATTTCTTTGACAGCCAAAGACTGATTTACAAGCAGAAGATTATTGATATTTTTCAATTTTGAGGGCTACTCTGTTTGCCCACTTCTTGCATCACCAGGCTAATTTAGAGTGTGATAGAGAGGGGATTGCATGTTGTGGTCATCCTAACAGCAGATCTGCCACAAGCTCAACTGTCAGGACAACCTTCTCAGTGACTGAACCAGGCGCTGTGAATAGTAGCTTACTGGAAGCTTTATTTAGGGTTGCAACTGCAAGGCCATCTCAACTGTCGCTTTTCCTTTAAATAGCTGTTGTAGAGAGGAAAGTTCACAAAGGATTCCAAGCTCCACGAAAAGAGTCCCAATGCTTGGGGGACATTTGTTTTGTTTTTCTCAAGGAAGACCCTTCCTTTTGGGGTCTGTCTCCAAAGAACACTAGGGGCCCGCATGTCTGCCATTGTGTGGTGGTACAGAAGTGTGTCTTCCAAATAGAAAATGAGGTCCTGAGTGAACTGTAAAAACAGGTGAATTGACAACTCCAATGAAACACACTGCTGCTTTTACAATGTATACTACAAAGACAGGCACACAATGACTTGGGATACAGCAAGGCGATGTGCAGAGATGTGTGTTGTTATGCTGGAGCATGTTTAGGGTGCTTTGCTATTGGTAGCCTACAAGGCACCGTACAGCAAAGCCCTTGTGGTATTGTGAGGTCAGTGGATTCTAAGGTGGAACTCTGGAGCTGACGGAAGTGATTGTTCGTTGGCAGTGGCAGTCTGTGTGGACAGTCTCTTTCTTGCCCATTTACCGAGTCAGGGTATAACCTAATAAAGAATACTACTACAAGGCTTCCTGCTTCAAGAAGCCTCTTCAGAGTGTCTTTATGTTTTCCGATGTGTCAGCTTTATATAGCTCTGGAAGCATAATAACTATCGACCTTGGTTAGCATACAGAAACATGCTTAAAAATTACCATGTTTCTGCTACCGTGAAACTAAGTATGTTCAAGCAGTCTATCAATCTGGCTAACAGAGAAGAAACACATTACAATATATTGTAATTCTTAAAATTTCTCTCAAAATCTTTATCCTAAACAACAGGCTGGTAAGAACAAAAAGTACTGCAGTACACCAAGCCAACGCTGCAGTTCTTCAATGTCTTGGCTGGCCTCTCCCTGTTCCAGGAGGTGCCCCCCTTGGCTGTAACCCAGGCCTCGGGTAGCCTGGAGGTAAGGCCCCTGGTCGGGGACCCGGTGGACTTGTTACTGCTAAACGTGGAGCTTGCTGCGGCGCTGGGCCTCCTTTTGCAGGGTTGGTGGTAGCTGTGCTGTTCTTTGTTTGGTTCTTTTCTTTAGGTCCTTCTTTACTTTTCTTTGAAGGGTCTGGCTTGACCTCTTCTGAAATAAAACACAAAATGGCATTTACATACATATTTTACATACATAATTTACAGACACATTCTACAAAGATACACATGCTTCACAGAAATGTGTTCTAGCCAAACTGGCTAAGCGGCAGGAGTGTACGTAGTATCTCGGTTATGTAAGGCGAAAGCTTGCAACCTGATATTAATAAAAAATGTAATACTAGACAAGGTTAAGACCCTTTTATACCAGCTAGGATTTCTGAGCACTACTTAATCATAATTCTACACGTTTCCTTATTAAGCAATAAAGGCAATTAGTTTCCAACTTCTATTGTTCTCGTTTAAAAAGTTCAGTTAACTGACTATTTCTGCCAAAAGCACTGGGCTGCAAAAAGATAGTTTGGCCAATGATACCAAAGAGAATGAATACATAATGCAGCTGCTCTTCAGACATTTTTTTTGTATAAACACATCACAGACCACTGTGGAGCACAAATACAGCCAACCTCCTTTTAAAAATTAACGGCAAACGATGAGCCAAACACATAGGCTGTTTGATGAACGTGTGTGCAGTCATAAAACCAAGACTGTACGTCTGTTTCTGCGAAGATAGCGCGTTCCACAGCACACATTCTATCCAGGGGCCATCTCATGATGGGATTTGCTGGCATAGCGCAGAGACGAGAGCGTGTTTTCAACGCCTGCAGTGGGTAAATCATTTTTTCCATATGTATCTCCGAGTTAACGATTTATATTCAGACAGCGCAGCTCTTAAAAAGAAAGAGGCTCATCCTGCGCACTGTTTCGAGCTGTACTATCTGAAAACAAAGCAGCAACTCAGGCAGTGCTTAATTTGTTAATAAAAACGTGCTGCTGCCCAAAGTCCTCCTCCTAAAAACGCAGCTGCTGCAATGGAGGGGACCTCGGAGAAGAGAGCCCCGCTCTAGTTTCCCCGCGGGCTTTTCCGCATAGGAAGTGACGGAAAGGAACAGGATTGGGTGCAGGTGAGTGGGGGAGGGCGTTAGGGAAGGGTTTAAAAGGGGGGTGGGGGAAAAGAACAACCTCTTTCCGTGCTGACTGTTGGACGGGGTGGAATTTGGTCGTTCCTGGTGGGAGAGTTAGGGCCTGCGAGGGTGGGCCCCTTTTTGGTCGTGCGGCCAGCATGGGCAAGTGAAGTGTTGTTGCAGGCGTGTGCTTGTCAACACGCGTAGCGGTAAGGCAGCGTTTTTTTGAGTAACATTAAAAGCCCCCGCTGCGGGAGTCTTTAAAAAAAAAAAAAAGACATTTTTAATTGAATAAAGTTTGCGGAGCGCGCTTCAGGGCGCCCAGGGAGCTGCAAGGCTTTGCGGGTTTGTGGTTTACGAAGAGGCATTGGACACGGCTCAAGCCGCTATTACCGTGTTGGCGCCATGACAACCAGCCATGATGCCAAGGCGGTGAAGACCGCGCTTCACATACTTGGCGGAGCCGGACGATCTGACCTGCTAAGGCCTGGGGTCTTAGACCAGGCCTGGGTAGGGATGACGTGGCCGACGTGTGCCGCGTCGAGCCGGATAGCGGGCTGTTATTGCCGCTTTTCATTCTCCTGAATCAGATGCCGGGGAGGAGTGGGGGGCCTTGAACTTGCCAGCACCCCCAGGGAGCGAGCTCGAGGCACGCCAAGCCCCCATTTATAAGCAGAGGAAGGGAGGGACGGGGGCCAAATAGCTGAGGAGACCCCAGGGGCCAGGGCCCTTATTAATGACTCTGAAAGGCCCCAAGTTGATCAGATGGTGAAGGGAGGGCCTGTGGGCCCTGATTTGTATACAGAGGCAGAGGGGCAGCCCCTGCCGGGGCCCAGCAATGCCTGAGTGCCATTGGACTTGTCTTGCCCATAAGGGATACCCGCCCCACCGGGGGCCCAGGGGCCCCTACCAAAAAATGGGGAAAATACGCAGCAAAAGGTAGAGAGGGAGCGTCCAAATCAAAAGCAGTGCCCAGGCTGGGCAAGACCCACAAGGCAAAGGAGGCGGAGGGGACAACGGGTGTCATTCCCACGGTTTCAGGAGGCTGGGACCCCGCAGAGGCCTGGGATCTTGAGGCCAGGATCAGGGAGCACACAGGGTCGTCGCGGAAACGGAAGCCAGGTGGGCCCAATTGTGCAGGGACCGGGAGGAACATGGGGCCAGGGGTGAGATGAATAAAAGGTTTAGGGAGTCTTGTGACACCAGGGGGCCGCTGCCATCCAGCTCAGGAGCTGGGATTTGGGTTTGAGTACCACAGGTAGACACAGGGAGGGGTTAGGAGGCTTTGGCGGCCGGAGGGTCGGCTGGCGCGGGAAGCCCCAGTAGCACACATGGCCACGGGGAAGAAGCAGATCAATGCCAGCAGTTGAGGCGGGCAGGAAGAAACTGATGCCACCGGGCACAACACGGCCTCATCACGTTGGTCGGAAGCTATAGAGGGGTCTTCGGGGGCCTTCTCTACACCAAGGGATCGTGGGCACCACACGGATGGTTGGTGCCATGCGGGTCAGGAAGCTACAGCTGAGATTGCGGCGAAATCCAAGGGCTTTGGCTCGAAGAGATGTGATTGGGAGGGTGATGAGGAGATTGAACTCGATTATGAGGAGGAAGGGGATGAGTGGGAAGAAGGAGAGCTTCGGGAGGAAGAGGTGAGTTGCGTCACGGGGGGCGAGGGCGCAAGAGCGGTGCAACCTCTTCTTCTGTTTTTATTTACAGGATGCCGGAGCAGCTGAGGGGCCATCCGGAGGGCGCCACATGGCGGCGCGCGGTTGTGTATTGAGGAAGGCGGAAAAGTCACTGGGGAACATGGAAAAAGGTAAAGGGGGCTGGTGGTCGGTTTGGGGCGATGGGGCAGTAGGCAGGGGCACATGCACGCATAAATCCATTGGTGTGGGTGACAGGTCAGTCTTGGATTCGGCCGTGGGTGGTGCGAGTCAGGAGGTTGACACAGCTAAGGCAAAAGACGTCCTTCCCACGGCAGGTACAGAGACGGTCACACAGAAGGCAGGGGAAGTAGCAGGGTCAGAAGACACGGAGGGGGAGGCCATCGAAAACGGCTCCCGTACATGGGCCTGGCCATGCCACTGGGGTCACATGTGGCTTATAAGACTAAAACTAAAATTTGGAAACATGAGTATGTAGATGTCTTTAAACTACTACACAGGGACATACAGGCAAAGGAAGGGTCAAAGGAGGAAGAGTGGAGTTAGCACGCAGGCCTAGGGTTCCTATCATGATGGACAATTGGACGTCAGCATTTTTTATTTTTGCTAGTATATATTGCGAAAAGTACCCGGACAGAGCCATAGCGCTTTTCAAGTATATGGACATCATACGGAAGGCACAGAGGCATTTTGGGGGTTTCGCATGGCTGAGTTACGACGAGGAATTTAGGGCCAGAGTGAGCGTTAATCCTGACAAACCTTGGGGGGATATAGACCCTGAGCTATGGATGCAATGGATGGCCTCGTCTCAATCCTCAGCATCCACACACACAGCAAGTGGTTTGCCGGTTGTCTATAAGCCTTTTCAGTCTCGTCCCACCCAGGGAGGGGCGGGTGGGGGAAACAAGACCCCAGTGCCCACCACGGGGGCTTGTTGGAATTCCAACAAAGGTTTCTGTTCACGGCAACAGTGCTGCTTCAAACATGACTGCTCCAAGTGCGGGGGCAGTCATCCAGTCGCGCAATGTTTTTCCCTCTACAGTCCAGCGGAACAATGGAGGGCGGCCAGAGGACGGGGCGCGCAAAACGCTGCTGCGCCAAAGGGGTCCTACGCCAATTAGTCTAGATACTCTGCTGCCGTGGTTCAGTATTTACCCAGACCAGGATAAGGCCAGGAAGTTGGAGTGGGGTTTTTGAGAAGGTTTTCAGGTGGGATATCAAGGTCCTCGGTGTAGGAGATGGGCAGAGAATTTGCGATCCGCAAAAGAGCAGCCACAAGTGGTGCAAGACAAACTGGCAAAAGAGGTCTCGCATGGGAGAACAGTAGGGCCATTTTACGACTGGCCAAGCATGCAAATGATGATATCACCTCTAGGGGTCATGCCCAAAAAAAAACTGAGGGGGAATTCCGGCTAATTCGCCATATGTCATGGCCGGAAGGGGCATCTATTAATGATTTTATCGAACCAGAGGACACTAAGGTGGTTTATGCCTCGGTGGACAATGCCATTAAGTTGGTTAGAAGGTGTGGGCAAGGGGCGGAGATGGCAAAATGTGACATCCAGTCGGCATTCAGGCTCCTACCAATACACCCAGCGGATTTTGACCTCCTGGGGATGCAGCTGGATGGGGCCATGTATGTGGATAGGGTTTTGCCTATGGGATGTGCTATTTCTTGCGCTTTTTCAAAACTTTCAGCACTTTTTACAGTGGGTTTTTGTTAAGCAAAGCGGCCATCGGTCAGTGACTCAGTATCTGGACGATTTTCTTTTTGTAGGGACAGCTGGTTCCGGGGATTGTGGGCGAGCTATGGAGGCTTTTCAAGGTCTAGCTCAACGGACAGGGGTGCCATTGGCACCGGAAAAGACCAAAGGACCTCTGTCGGTATTAACTTTTCTGGGTATAGAGTTGTACGCGAACGCTCTAGTGGCCAGACTGCCGGCAAAAAAGGTGGGGGAGATGCTGTAATTTTTGGCCAGTGTGCAGGTGCTTCGCATGATAGACCTGCGGATGGCACAAAGGCTACTGGGCTACCTTAATTTTGCGTGCAGGGTTGTGAGGGGTTGAAGGACCTTTTGTAGGCGACTGGGTTTAGCCATGTCTGGGGCTGTGCTTCCACATCACAGGATACGAGTCTCGTTGGCCTTGAGAGAGTACATCAAAGTGTGGGAGGCATTTTTTAAAGACTTTAACGGAGTATCCATGTTGTTCAACGACTCTGACACAGTTTGGCAAGTTCAAATTTTTTCTGATGCAGCGGGGCCTTTGGTTTTGGACTGTATTGGGAGGGGAGGGGAGGTGGTGCGTGGAGAGATGGTCCCAACAATGGTGGCAACAAGGGAAGAGTATTGCCTTTCTGGAGTTTTTTCCGCTATTGGTGGCGCTGGAGGTCAGGGGGCAGGAGTTAGCTAACCGGACAGTACTATTCAGGTGGACAATATGACAGTGGTGGATTTGGTGAATAGACAGAGAGCAAGGGATCTCAGGGTACTGCGCTTGTTGCGTCGCTTTATGCTGCATTGTTTATCGTTAAATGTTATTTTCAAAGCAGCACACATACACGGGATATATAACGAGATTGCAGATTCCCTGTCTCGTTCACAGCGGCAGCATTTTCGTGAATTGGCCCCACGAGCGGAATGGAGCAAGACTGCGGTCCCCGCAGGCATTTGGGAGTGGGGGGCATGATGATAACGGGGCTGGTGGAGATGTCCTCAGCGGTATCTACAAGTTGGACTTACGGGCTTGCATGGTTGGAGTTTCAATCTTTTGAGTTGTGTGTAGGTGAATTTTGGTCACAAGGACCGCAGGATCTTGAGGCACTCGCGTTGCGTTTCGTGCTTTTTCTGATTAAGGAGGGCTTATCCCATGCGACAATTGGAGGTAAATTGGCAGGGTTTTCCTTTTACAGAAAACTTTTCTTTGGTATTGATCCAGCGCATAACGATTTGTTGGGTAAAATGTTAAAAGGTTGGGGTAGTGTTAGGGCTGAGTCGAGCAAAGCAGCCAGTCAATCAATCAATCAATCACAATATTTATAGAGCGCACTACGTACCCGTTAGTGTTTCAAGGCGCTGGGGGGGGGGGGGGGGTGCTGCTACTGGTCGAAGAGCCAGGTCTTAAGAAGTCTCCTGAAGGTGAGTAGGTCCAGGGTCTGACGCAGGGTGGTCGGGAGGGTGTTCCAGGTCTTAGCGGCGAGGTAGGAGAAGGACCTGCCGCCAGAGGTCTTACGCTGAATGCGGGGGACGATGGCGAGGGCGAGGTTGGCGGAGCGGAGTTGGCGGGTGGGGGTGTAGAAGTTGAGTCTGTTGTTCAGGTAGGCTGGTCCGGCGTTGTGGAGTGCCTTGTGAGCGTGGGTGAGGAGCTTGAAGGTGATCCTCTTGTCCACGGGAGCCAGTGGAGGTCTCTCAGGTGGTGGGAGATGTGGCGGCAGCGGGGCACGTCGAGGACCAGCCGGGCGGAGACGTTTTGGATGCGTTAGAGGCGTTGTATGTCTTTTGCTGGGATTCCTGTGTAGAGTGCGTTGCCGTAGTCTAGCCTACTGCTGACGAGGGCCTGGGTCATCGTTCTTCTGGTTTCCGTCGGGATCCATTTGTACATTCTACTGAGCATGCGGAGGGTGTTGTAGCAGGAGGAGGAAACTGCGTTGACCTGCTTGGACATGGAGAGGGAGGAGTTGAGGATGAAACCTAGGTTGCGTGCGTGGTCGGCAGGTGTTGGTGGGGCACCCAGTGAGGTGGGCCACCAGGAGTCGTCCCAGGAGGAGGGGGTGCGTCCGAGGATGAGGACCTCCGTCTTGTCAGAGTTCAACTTCAGGCGGCTGCTTCTCATCCACTCGGCGATGGACTTCATTCCCTCGTGGAGGTTGGCTTTGGCGGTGCGCGGGTCTTTTGTGAGGGAGAGGATGAGCTGGGTGTCGTCGGCGTAAGAGAGAATGTTGAGGTTGTGCCGACGGACCAGTTGTGCGAGGGGGGCCATGTAGATGTTGAACAGCGTCGGGCTCAGTGAGGAGCCTTGGGGGACGCCGCAGATGATGTTGGTGGCTTCGGAGCGGAAGGGTGAGAGGCGGACTCTCTGGGTTCTGCCGGAGAGGAAAGAGGAGATCCAGTTAAGTGCTTTTTCTTGTATTCTGGCTTCGTGGAGGCGTGTTTTCAGGGTGCGATGGCAGACTGTGTCGAAGGCAGCGGATAGGTCCAGGAGGATGAGGGCTGATGTTTCGCCGTTGTCCATTTGCTGTCTGATGTCGTCTGTGGCGGCGAGAAGGGCAGTCTCGGTGCTGTGGTAAAACCGGACTGGGAGGGGTCCAGGATGGAGTTGTCCTCGAGGTGGTGGGTAAGCTGAGCGTTTACGATCTGCTCAGTGACTTTCGCCGGGAAGGGGAACAGGGAGATCGGTCGGAAGTTTTTGAGGTCGTTGGTGTCTGCTTTGGGCTTCTTAACCTCTTCTGTGCCCAGGACGTAATGGTTACGTCCTGAGGCACAGTGCTGCTGTGCCCAGGACGTAACCATTACGTCCTATGCACAGAGCCCAGAGGGAGTGCTAGCGCTCCCTCTGTGGGGTTCCCCCCCACCCCCCCAAGTCAGGGATGGAAGGGGAAGCCCTTCCCCTCCCACCCCGACCCCCCTCAACCCCCCCTGTGACGTCAGCGCACGAGCGCGTGCTGATTAGTCACAGGGTCTCCCCCATCGCGCTGGAAGCAGAGCTTCCAGCGCGATTGAAAGAGAAATGCTTTTGCATTTCTCTTTCAGTCCCATGGGGGAGGCCCCGAGAGGCTTCAAAGGGAAGGAAATGTATTTCCTTCCCTTTGAAGTCTCTCACAGGTTTCAAAAGCAGGATTGCTTGCAATCCGGCTTTTGAAACCCCGCTAGACACCAGGGATTTTTTTTTTTTTTTTTCAATGAAATTGGCAAAAGGGAGCGACCCCTTGGGCAAGGGTCGCTCCCAGGGGGGGCATTTTTTTAGGAAGGCCTTTTCTGCCCCCCCTGGGGGCAGATTGGCCTATTATTAGGCCGATATGCCCCCAGGGGGGGCAGGAACCTCTAGGCACCAGGGACCTTTTTTTTTTTTCTTTTTTTTTTTGTGATGTTTTCTTTTTTTTTAGGTGGGGAGCGATCCCTTAGGCAAGGGTCGCTCCCCTACGGGGCAATATATATTTAGGCCATTTCTGCCCCCCTTGGGGGCAGATTGGCCTATTTTGATGAGGCCAATCTGCCCCCAAGGGGGGAAGAAACCATTAGACACCAGGGAGTTTTTTTTTTGCGTGCGAATTTCACGCAACAGGAGTGACCCCTTGGGCAAGGGTCGCTCCCAGGGGGGGCATTTTTTTGGGAAGGCCTTTTCTGCCCCCCCTGGGGGCAGATCGGCCTATTATAAGGCCGATCTGCCCCCAGGGGGGGCAGAAACCTCTAGGCACCAGGGATCATTTCTTTTTTTTTTTCTTTTTGTTATATTTTCTTTTTTTTTTAGGTGGGGAGCGACCCCTTAGGCAAGGGTCGCTCCCCTAGGGGGCAAATTATATTTAGGCCATTTCTGCTCCCCTTGGGGGCAGATTGGCCTATTTTGATGAGGCCAATCTGCACCCAAGGGGGGCAGAAACCATTAGACACCAGGGATTTTTTTTTTTTGCGTGAATTTCACGCAAGGGGAGCGACCCCTTAGGCAAGGGTCGCTCCCTGGGGGGGGGGATTATTTTAGGCCATTACTGCCCCCCTGGGGGGTAGATCAGCCTATCTTGATTCGGATTCAGAAACCACTAGGCACCAGGGATTTTTTTGTTTTTCTGTTTTACAGATGGGGAGCGACCCCCTTGGAGAAGGGTCGCTCCCATGGAGGGGCAAAATGTATTTAGGCCATTTCTGCCCGCTTTGGGGGCAGATCGGCCGATTTTAAGTCAATCTGCCCCCAAGGGGGGCAGAAACCACTAGCACCAGGGATTTTTTTTTGCGCCGTCACGCAAGGGGAGCGACCTTGTAGTCAAGGGTCGCTCCCCGGGGGAGGGGGGTAGGGAGGGGCAAAATTATTTTAGGCCATCTCTGCCCCCCCTGTGGGCAGATCGGCCTATTGGTATTAGGCCGATCTACCCCCAGGGGGTCAGAAACCTCTAGGCGTCAGGGCAAATTTTTTTTTTGTGTTTTTTTGTTGGTTTTTTTTTTTTAGAGATGGGGAGCGACCCATCAGGCAAGGGTCGCTCCCCTGGGGGGCAAATTGTATTTAGACCATTTCTGCCCCCCTTGGGGGCAGATTGGTCGATTTTAGGTCAATCTGCCCCAAGGGGGCAGAAACCACTAGGCATCGGGGATTTGTTTTTTGGCGCCAATGTCACGCAGGGGGAGCGACCCCGTAGGCAAGGTTAGCTCCCGGGGGCGGGGGGGGGTGGAGGTTCAGGGGGCAAATTTATTTTAGGCCATTTCTGCCCCCCTTGGGGGCAGAAACCTCTAGACGCCAGGGCAATTTTTTTTTTTTTTTTTTTGTTTTTTGTTTGTTTGTTTTTTTAGAGATTTGGGGCGTTTCCTGTCACGGGCGCTAGGCCTACCCACACAAGTGAGGTATCATTTTTATCGGGAGACGTGGGGGAACACTGGGAGGAAGGAAATTTGTGGCTCCTCTCAGATTCCAGAACTTTCTGCCACAGAAATGTGAGGAACATGTGTTTTTTTTAGCCAAATTTGGAGGTTTGCAAAGGATTCTGGGTAACAGAACCTGGTCCGAGCCACACAAGTCACCCCATCTTGGATTCCCCTAGGTCTCTAGTTTTCAGAAATGCACAGGTTTGGTAGGTTTCCCTAGGTGGCGGCTGAGCTACAGGCCAAAATCTACAGGTAGGCACTTTGCAAAAAACACCTCTGTTTTCCTTCAAAAATTTGGCTGTGTCCACGTTGCGCTTTTGGGTGTTTCCTGTCGCGGGAGCTAGGCCTACCCACACAAGTGAGGTATCATTTTTATTGGGAGACGTGGGGGAACGCTGGGTGGAAGGAAATTTGTGGCTCCTCTCAGATTCCAGAACTTTCTGCCACAGAAATGTGAGGAACATGTGTTTTTTTAGCCAAATTTTGAGGTTTGCGAAGGATTCTGGGTAACAGAACCTGGTCCGAGCCACACAAGTCACCCCATCTTGGATTCCCCTAGGTCTCTAGTTTTCAGAAATGCACAGGTTTGGTAGGTTTCCCTAGGTGGCGGCTGAGCTACAGGCCAAAATCTACAGGTAGGCACTTTGCAAAAAACACCTCTGTTTTCCTTCAAAAATGTGGATGTGTCCACGTTGCGCTTCGGGGCGTTTCCTGTCGCTGGCGCTAGGCCTACCCACACAAGTGAGGTATCATTTTTATCGGGAGACGTGGGGGAACCCTGGGTGGAAAGAAATTTGTGGCTCCTCTCAGATTCCAGAGCTTTCTGCCACTGAAATGTGAGGAACATGTGTTTTTTTAGCCAAATTTTGAGGTTTGCAAAGGATTCTGGGTAACAGAACCTGGTCCGAGCCACACAAGTCACCCCATCTTGGATTCCTCTAGGTCTCTAGTTTTCAGAAATGCACAGGTTTGGTAGGTTTCCGTAGGTGGCGGCTGAGCTACAGGCCAAAATCTACAGGTAGGCACTTTGCAAAAAACACCTCTGTTTTCCTTCAAAAATTTGGATGTGTCCACGTTGCGCTTTGGGGCGTTTCCTGTCGCGGGCGCTATGCCTACCCACACAAGTGAGGTATCATTTTTATCGGGAGACGTGGGTGAACGCTGGGTGGAAAGAAATTTGTGTCTCCTCTCAGATTCCCCAACTTTCTGCCACAGAAATGTGAGGAACATGTGTTTTTTTAGCCAAATTTGGAGGTTTGCAAAGGATTCTGGGTAACAGAACCTGGTCCGAGCCACACAAGTCACCCCATCTTGGATTCCTCTAGGTCTCTAGTTTTCAGAAATGCACAGGTTTGGTAGGTTTCCCTAGGTGGCGGCTGAGCTACAGGCCAAAATCTACAGGTAGGCACTTTGCAAAAAACACCTCTGTTTTCCTTCAAATATTTGGATGTGTCCACGTTGCGCTTTGGGGCGTTTCCTGTCGCGGGCGCTAGGCCTACCCACACAAGTGAGGTATCATTTTTATCGGGAGACGTGGGGGAACGCTGGGTTGAAGGAAATTTGTGGCTCCTCTCAGATTCCAGAACTTTCTGCCACAGAAATGTGAGGAACATGTGTTTTTTTAGCTAAATGTTGAGGTTTGCAAAGGATTCTTGGTAACAAAACCTGGTCCGAGCCACACAAGTCACCCCATCTTCGATTCCCCTAGGTCTCTAGTTTTCAGAAATGCACAGGTTTGGTAGGTTTCCCTAGGTGGCGGCTGAGCTACAGGCAAAAATCTACAGGTAGGCACTTTGCAAAAAACACCTCTGTTTTCCTTCAAAAATTTGGATGTGTCCACATTGCGCTTTGGGGCGTTTCCTGTCGCGGGCGCTAGGCCTACCCACACAAGTGAAGTATCATTTTTATCGGGAGACGTGGGGGAACGCTGGGTAGAAGGAAATTTGTGGCTCCTCTCAGATTCCAGAACTTTCTGCCACAGAAATGTGAGGAACATGTGTTTTTTTAGCCAAATTTTGAGGTTTGCAAAGGATTCTGTGTAACAGAACCTGGTCCGAGCCACACAAGTCACCCCATCTTGGATTCCTCTAGGTCTCTAGTTTTCAGAAATGCACAGGTTTGGTAGGTTTCCCTAGGTGGCGGCTGAGCTACAGGCCAAAATCTACAGGTAGGCACTTTGCAAAAAACACCTCTGTTTTCCTTCAAAAATTTGGATGTGTCCACGTTGCGCTTTGGGGCGTTTCCTGTCGCGGGCGCTAGGCCTACCCACACAAGTGAGGTATAATTTTTATCGGGAGACGTGGGGGAACGCTGGGTTGAAGGAAATTTGTGGCTCCTCTCAGATTCCAGAACTTTCTGCCACAGAAATGTGAGGAACATGTGTTTTTTTAGCTAAATGTTGAGGTTTGCAAAGGATTCTTGGTAACAAAACCTGGTCCGAGCCACACAAGTCACCCCATCTTCGATTCCCCTTGGTCTCTAGTTTTCAGAAATGCACAGGTTTGGTAGGTTCCCCTAGGTGGCGGCTGAGCTACAGGCAAAAATCTACAGGTAGGCACTTTGCAAAAAACACCTCTGTTTTCCTTCAAAAATTTGGCTGTGTCCACGTTGCGCTTTGGGGCGTTTCCTGTCGCGGGAGCTAGGCCTACCCACACAAGTGAGGTATCATTTTTATTGGGAGACGTGGGGGAACGCTGGGTGGAAGGAAATTTGTGGCTCCTCTCAGATTCCAGAACTTTCTGCCACAGAAATGTGAGGAACATGTGTTTTTTTAGCCAAATTTTGAGGTTTGCGAAGGATTCTGGGTAACAGAACCTGGTCCGAGCCACACAAGTCACCCCATCTTGGATTCCCCTGGGTCTCTAGTTTTCAGAAATGCACAGGTTTGGTAGGTTTCCCTAGGTGGCGGCTGAGCTAGAGGCCAAAATCTACAGGTAGGCACTTTGCTAAAAACAGCTCTGTTTGCTTTGATGTGTCCACGTTGTGTTTTGGGGCATATCCTGTCGCGGGCGCTAGGCCTACCCACACAAGTGAGGTATCATTTTTATCGGGAGACTTGGGGGAACATAGAATAGCAAAACAAGTGTTATTGCCCCTTGTTTTTCTTTACATTTTTCCCTTCCAAATGTAAGACAGTGTGTAAAAAAGACGTCTATTTGAGAAATGCCCTGTAATTCACATGCTAGTATGGGCACCCCGGAATTCAGAGATGTGCAAATAAGCACTGCTTCTCAACACCTTATCTTGTGCCCATTTTGGAAATACATAGGTTTTCTTGATAGCTATTTTTTACTCTTTATATTTCAGCAAATGAATTGCTGTTTACCCGGCATAGAATGAAAACCCACTGCAGGGTGCAGGTCATTTATTGGCTCTGGGTACCTAGATTTCTTGATGAACCTACAAGCCCTATATATCCCCGCAACCAGAGGAGTCCAGCAGACGTAACAGTATATTGCTTTCCAAAATCTGACATTGCAGGTAAAAGTTACAGAGTAAAACGTAGAGAAAAATTGATGTTTTTTTCACCTCAATTTCAATATTTTTCTTTTTCAGTTGTTATTTTCTGTAGGAAAACCTTGTAGGATCTACACAAATTACCCCTTGCTGAATTCAGAATTTTGTCTACTTTTCAGAAATGTTGCGGTTTCTGGGATCCAGCGTTGGTTGCATGCCCATTTCTGTCACTGACTGGAAGGAGGCTGAAAGCACAAAAAATCGTAAAAATGGGGTATGTCCCAGTAAAATGCCACAATTGTGTTGAAAAATTGGGTTTTATGATTCAAGTCTGCCTGTTCCTGAAAGCTGGGAAGCTGGTGATTTTAGCACCGCAAACCCTTTGTTGATGCCCTTTTCAGGGGAAAAACCACAAGCCTTCTTCTGCATCCCATTTTTCCCATTTTTTTAAAAAAAACGAAATTTTCACTTTTTTTGGCTAATTTCTTGGCCTCCTTCTGGGGAACCCACAAAGTCTGGGTACCTCTAGAATTCCTAGGATGTTGGAAAAAAAGGACGCAAATTTGGCGTGGGTAGCTTATGTGAACAAAAAGTTATGAGGGCCTAAGCGCGAACTGCTCCAAATAGCCAAAAAAAGGCTCGGCACAGGAGGGGTAAAAACCTTGGCAGCGAAGGGGTTAAGGAGGGCGTGGATTTCGGCGTGCTTCCAGCTTTCCGGGAATGTCGCGGTTTCGAAGGATAAGTTTATGACCTTTGTAGGTTGGGGGGCGATGGTAGAGTCGGCTTTGTTGTAGACGTGGTGGAGGTAAGGGTCTGATGGAGATCCTTAGTGGATGGAATTCATGATCTTGCATGTTTCTTCATCGTCTACGTGGGTCCAGGCGGTCAGGTGGTTGGTGCAGGTGGAGTTTTCGGGGGTGGGGTCCGACGTGGGAGTGGTGTTGAGGCTGTTGTGGATGTCGGCGATCTTCTGATAGAAAAAGGTGGACAAGGCGTCGCAGAGTTCTTGGGATGGTGGGATGTCGTTGACGTTGGCGCTGGGGTTGGAGAGCTCTTTCACGATGCAGAATAGCTCTTTGCTGTCGTGTGTGTTGTTGTTCAGGCATTCTGTGAAGCCAGGGATCCCATCACTTTTGAATTACTTCTGCAGCTCTTGCATGTGTTGCTAGTGTGCTGTAAGGACGAGTGTGAGTTGGCATTATTTCGCCTCTGTATGGTGTGGATGTTTTTTGGGGCATTCCGAGTGTCCGAATTGTAGGGGGTAAGTAAGATGGTAGGGGTCAAGGTCAGGGAGGTTTGCATGCATGGGGATAGGCTGGGAATTTGGCTTAGGCGATCAAAGACTGATCAGTTGGGGAAAGGAAATTGGGTATGGCTGGACAAGGGGGGGAATGTATTAGCATGCCCAGTGAGAGACTGGATGGCGTTCAAAAAAAGGTTAAACGGGACAGGGGAGAATGGAGTGTTTGTACACAAGGAGGGTGCAAAGCTGACAAGTGATCAGCTCTTGCAGGTGTTGAGGATGGCGCTGAGAAGAACAGGTCGCAGACCGATGGATTTTGGTACGCATTCATTTAGGATTGGGGCAGCTACAGCAGCGGCGCATTTGGGGTGGGACTGGGCCGGAATAAAGGCTATAGGTAGATAGAAATCTAGATGCTGCGTGCGCTATGTGAGGCCGTGAGGTGGTGCAGGGATAAGGGGCGGTGCTGGAAGTTGAGGGACATTAAGGGAGGGTATGGTTGTTTTGGAACAGCATTTACAGTGTTTTTTCTTTACAGGATGTGTGACTGGGCCACAGAAGGGCAAGACGGTGACATGGCTGGTCGGCCATTCCTTCATGCACTGGGCGGCGAAGTTGGCGGAGAAGCAAATTTACGGTAGAGCATTGGGACTCCCTGGCAGTCGCCATGAAGTCGTATGGTGGGGAAAAAGCACCATGAGGTGGGGCAGTTTGCTTCCATTTATCACTGCTAACTTGCCAGTATGGGGGTGCCCGGATTTGCTGCTGATTCACCTAGGTGAAAATTACATGGCTGACGCTAATACAACATATGCAGTTGGATCTGGAGCTGCTAAAACAAAATCTACAGGGTACCTGTTTGGTATGGACGGAATTTGTGCCCAGAAGAGTCTGGAGAGGGGCAGTCAAACATGCAGCAGTGGAAGGGGCTCGGAAAGAATTGAACAGGGCAATTTGGGCATTTTGCTGGGCACAGGGGATTAAGGTCCTGAAGCACGCGGACATAAAAGAGCAAGAGGGGGCACTGTTCATAGCTGACGGAGTGCACCTGTCGCAGTGTGGGTAATGCGTATTATTTAAGAAAGTTGAGATTGCTGTTAGAAGAGTTATGGGGGAAAAATTGTGGGTTAGAGAACAGGCATAAATGTAAAAAAAAAAAAAAAAAGGGAACAAACAAAGGTTTGTGCCCGGGGTGGGCATCAAAACGTCTAGCGGGTTTTGCTGGTTGGCAGTAGGTGGGGGAGGGTGGAGAGCCAGATGCAGGCTTGACCACCCTTCCAAGGGGAAAAACAAGGAGGAGAAGGAGCAGGGTGGTGGGGGATGCACAAAGGAAGTAGGGCATGAAAGGAATAAGGGAGTGTCCAGGGGAGGGGAAATGAAGAGCGGATTTGAAGAGACAAGATGAACAAGGAAATATTGAAAAGCTGGGGTTCTTTAAGGTTTGGGTAGATGTTGAAAAGTTATATGTTGTATTTTGGTAAAATCCTGTCCTAAATAAATGACCCTTAACACTAAATTGACTGGTGTCACTGTAAGTGTGTCCCGATGGAGGGGCCCGCGGAGAAGAGAGCCCCGCTCTAGTGTCCCCGCAGGCTCTTTCGGGATAGGAAGTGACGGATAGGAACAGGATTGGGTGCAGGTAAGTGGGAGAGGGGGTTAGGGAAGGGTTTAAAAGGGGGTTGGGGGAAAGGAATGAATCTTTCCATGCCGACTGTTGGATGGGGCGGAATTTGGCCACCCACCCACCCGGCAATATTAGAAGATAGGGGGGATAATGATGACACGGAGAGTCACAAAAGCAGGTAGGAGGGGTTGTGAGGCGTCAGTTAGGGCAGGTGGAGGAGAAGGGATAAGGCATTAGATGGGGGAGGGTGGAGAGCCAGATGAGGGCTTTACCACTCTTCCAAGGGGAAAAACAAGGAGGAGAAGGAGCAGAGTGGGGGGGGGGGGGGATGCACGAAGGAAGTAGGGCATGAAAGGAATAGGGGACTGTCTAGGGGAGGGGAAACAAAGAGCGGATTTGAAGATACAAGATGAACAAGGAAATATTGAAAAGTTGGGGTTCTTTAAGGTTTGGGTAGATGTTGAAAAGGTATATGTTGTATTTTGGTAAAATACTGTCCTAAATAAATGACCTTTTATACTAAATTGACTGGTGTCACTGTAAGTGTGTCCCGATTAAATGTGCGAACACGGAACACTGAGGCAGCGTAATCCTGAAGCCATCTTGGGCTTCTCCAATTCATTTAAAGCCACTACCTGACCCTGCAGCTCACTCTTGCAGCTTTCTACGTTCTCCCTTCATGGTACTTTTTCGTTTCTCTCTTCATTCGTCTTTCCCATATGTGGTGTTGGCTCGCAGTAAATGATTGAGGCAGAAAAATAAGCGCCAGCCCTAAAAAAATAAGTGCCAGTGCTCAGCACCGGAAACAACAAGCACAAATTAAGCACTGAACTCAGGTGCATAACCCAGGTGTTTGGCTCTGCGCTGTGCCAGAAAAGTCCACCATGATGTGTTTCCTAGGGCACATCATAAAGAGCTGCGCTGGCTGGGTACAGAGATGTTATTTATTTGAAGTATCTGAAGCTCATTCACAATATTCAGAACATCTCTAAGTTAATGCTTGAAATACAGAGAGCTTAAGTCGGAAACTGTGAGCAAAGACTGCCTCTCTCTCTGTTTCCAGCTTGTGCTGTAAAGTTCATGCATTAACTGGCTGAACATTTATTTTTATGAACTTACTAGTACTGCTTCAAATTCCGAATGAGTTCACGTTTTTTCTGAGAACTTTGTGGAAGTCCCAGATAAAGCCATAGATAAAGGGAGCTGCCATAGCCAGTAGGTGACATAATGACTGCCTGAACGACTGAGCTCCAGAGGAAGTAGAAGAAGTCCTTTCCAGAGCCTTTGCAAATAGTGTAAACAAGTAAAAGTAACTACGTTGATTTGTTTTGTAAAAAAGCAACATCTTGGTAGACTCCTAAGTCTTTTTCTTACTAATTCTTTGGAAATAGGAACTTTAACCAGTTCCTGGTGTAACCAAAAGGAGGACCAAGTAATAGAAGCTCCACCAAAGAAAATCAGTTCTCTTTTCACTGTTCAACATTAATGAGTTTAAACTTATACAGCAGGCAGCAATAGACAACTTTCCACAAACTTTTCCAGGTCATGAGCACAGGACATCAGGTAAAAGACGCACCCCAATAAGTGCTTTAGCAGAAGGGAAATACAAATATTAAGTAAGGAAGGGCTGAAAATGGATCACTGAGGAAATTGGCATTTCAGAGGTCGGGCTGAGATTCGTAAGATGACAAAATTATTCATTGCATATGGTTGTACTAATAGGAAATTAGTCAACTCACTGCTTTATCCCCAATGCCTATAGTGTGAAGCCTTTGATCGGCAATGCAATAAGAAACAGTGTAAGAAAGGAACTTCATTCTAGAAGAATCAATGACAGGCAACCTCCTTTATCCAGCAGTATTCAGAAGTCATTCAGTTTCAATGCTATGTGGAGAATGAGAGCCTGCCTACAAATCACCCATAACAAATTACACTCAACAAAAGCTGGAAGCTGAGGATTTACTGCATTGTCCAGAGGTACAAATGGAAGAGGAAGGAGGGAAACAGGACGATAATCAGCAAAGGCTCTGGGATCAGCTGTAGTCAGAAAAGGAATGACCAGTGCCTTTATGCAGATCCGGGGAAAGGAAGCATGAGAGACAAAAACTTAGCACACAAAGAGAGTAGTTGTGGGGCTACAGAACCAAAAACCAGATCACAAACACACAGGAAACTGGAGTCACCTGGAGATCTGGGTTTAGTGGTGTATGTATATGACAATTATGAATCCACTGGCCTCGCAAAACCTCTAGGATGCACACTTGCCCCATGATGCTTTTAAGTTGGCTATAAACAAACATACAAAGTTACTATCTTGGGTGCAAGTTAAGGACATTTTCCCAAAGCGTAAAAATGCAGGGTCATTCATTAATACGTACAAATCACCATCTCCACAAAGTTCCTTCTTTGAAACAACGGAGGGCTGCTTTAAATCCAGATTCTTAGCATTAAGGTTTGGCCTGATACCAACAAAGAATGCATTACCACCTTCAGCAGTGGAGCCGGGCACATTGACTTCCAGGCTGTGTCTGGGTTCAGACAAATGTTTTTTGCGTATACTGTGCATATGCTACACTTCGCAATACTTACACAAGAAGCTTCTACACAATCTCTTTAAAGCCAATGGAATATGAACATGTTGCCAAGCCTTGCTTTTCTGTCTACAAGAGTGGAGCGTACAGACAATAATCTCCCTGGTAAAAAGTATCACCTTTGTGGAGAAGTTACTTAAAGATGGTACTCAACTCACCTGAGCATTTCTGAATGCCCTTTTACCCCTAGATTGCATTCCCCATGCTCCGGCACCCTGACCTTCTTATGTTAGATCCAAACACAGGCAACTACGGAAGAGGACTTGACGCTTGTTTGCCTTGCATGACTTTCATTTTACGTCAAGACCGGAGGCTCTATTATGCATTCTTTTCTTACTTTATTTTAAACAGCAGCAGTCAAGAACTACAACTCCCAAAAGGACTAGCAACAGGCTAGCCAATGGGAGTAAAAAAGTGTCAAACGTTGGACCAAAAAGGGGACACCACAAACCATAGAGTATACCCATGATTGCAAGCAGCCCTCTTTTCTTGCTGCTCGCAGTCAAGATAAGCACTCTTTCATGGTTCTCAATAATTGGGTTTATAATATTTTTGTATTACACTCTTTTACCATTGTTTGCATATTGGCTTTCAATACTATTTATCGCTGCTTGGCACCCTCGCCCCCCCTCCTTGGTCGTGCTCGTTCACGCGCTCCGTTTCCCTCTTCCAACCGCCGCGCGTTCCATTACCCTCTCCTGCCAGCGTTTAGTCAGCGTTCACGCACTTCTGACTACACCAGGGTTTTTTTCTCCCATTTCGCTGCCGGCGACGCACCTTCTTCTTCACCGGCTTTCCCGCAGGTGCTCGGCTGACCACGCTGCTTCCTCTGTGGTCCGAGCTGAAGTGTTTGGGGGCGCGGCCTCACACATCATCCGGCTTCCCGGCACCGCCCCACCCCCGGGGAGTGGTTATTGTCAGAGAGTCTGTTTTCCTCACCATTAACCCTTATTTAACCAGGAGCTTCTTTTTGCTACCATTTTAAAACTCTTTTACTGTATTTTTTCCTCATTTTATTACCACAAAACATTACTTATTTATTTTTCTATGGATTCTGATAGTTCTCCTGTCGTGCCTGAAATAAATGAGGATGAGGAAGTTTTTAAACAGGATTTGAATATGTTTATTCAGTCGTCAGTGAAACATGCTTTACAAGTAACCATGGAAAAAATGTCTAAGAACATTGAGAATACGGTAAAGTCCATGGTGTCCAATTCTCTGGCCCATTCTGCAGGGGAAGTCATAAAACGCAAGCAGGCTACGGTTAGACCTGCTAAAGGCTCTCAATTGGACAGTGAGGTTGCCTCACAACAGACTGAGGACTTGATTCCTCCCAGGCCTCCTGTGAAGGAGGGGAACACTACTAAGAAACTTACTTCTTCTCTTTCAAAATGTAAATTTATATCAAAACATATTGATGTGCCAAAAAAGATAATTGGTTCAAAAATTGTGGACACCGATGAGGAGGACATGGACGATTTGTCTCATTCTAACAATCCTGACGACAACTTTCCTCCATCCTCTCCTCCTTCCAAGTGCCTAAAACTCTCACTCAGTGATTCTTCACCCAACATTGTTGACTCAGAGGGTGTTCCTATGTTCGACCCCTCCCTGATCCACCATCCTAACTCTACCGAGTGGCTTCCTTCTGAGCACGTAGGAGATTACATTTCATCCCATCTGCGTCTCCCTTTGGACAAGCAAACACGTGCAAAGCTAAGATCAGAGTGCCCTAGACCTTCTCTAGCCTCTAATATAACCGCCACTCCTTCTATTGATCAGTCTCTTATAACCTTTTTTAATGAAATTTGGCAAGGATCCCCACAAAGGGGTTGATAAGGCCTGGACGACTTGTCAGGACAAACTTCTGGATGTGGTGGGGCCTCTGGCTCAGATTTTTGATTTACCGGAATCAGCCAGACTGGATGATTCTCCCATTGAGCCGTCAGATCTTTCACTTTGGACTCAAAGAGCTTTCTGCCTCTTAGGGAACGCCAACTCAGCAATCATCCATGAGAGAAGGAAGGGTCTCTTATTAAAATTTGACCCTAAGCTGGCTAACCTAGCCTCCCTGGATCCCGGCATCCAAGCCGACAGAAAACTATTTGGCGACTCTATTAAGGACCTCAGTCGTTATGTGTCCACTTTTTTGTCTTTAGATAAGGCCCAACAATCTTTAAAAAAGGTTTTTAACCAACAGGTTTTTGCATGGGCCGGTAGAGGCAAGAGCTGCTTTACCGGCCGCTCGTACTGAAACCAGGGTGCAAGAGGCTCCTCCAACTCCTTCAATTCCTACGGCCAGGAGTTCAAACCTCAGTTTTATCCACAAAGGTCCAGAGACTTCCGAAACCGTGGACACTGTTACGCCAGAGTCAGCAATTCACAAGGTAAGCTGATTTTCTGGCCTTCCCGTGGGAGGCTGTTTACGTTATTTCCTTCCAAAATGGCGGTCAATCTCATCAGACCCTTGGGTTCTAAACACTGTTCAGGGTTATTACATCAAACTCTTCTCCAATCCTTTCCAGTCCCATCCCCCCTCCAAGATTCTCCCTTTTAATGTCCTCTCTCATTACTTCAGAAATTCAATCGCTCTTAGACAAAAACGCAATCCAACCTTGTCTCCCCGATCCTTCTGGTTTCATCAGTTCCCTTTGTCTTGTTCACAAAAAGAACAAAAAACTCAGGCCAGTAATCAATCTCAAATCATTCAATCAATTTGTGGTGTACCAACATTTCAAGATGGAAACTATACTCCATCTCAGGGATGTTCTTCTTCAAAACGACTGGCTGGTCAGATTGGATCTTCAGGACGCTTATCTCACCATTCCTATCCATTCTACTCACAGGAAATTCTTGCAGTTCCAATGGAGGTTAAAAATGTATCAGTTTTCCTCCCTTCCTTTTGGCCTTTCTTCGGCACCCTGGTGTTTCACAAAACTGTTGAAACCTGTTGTAGCTCATCTCAGATCTCTGGGTATCAGACTCATAATTTACCTCGACGACATCCTTATCATGCACCAGAACGTGTCTTCCCTTCTTTCGCATCTCCATACAACAACTTTGCTCTTCACCGACCTAGGTTTCCTTATAAATCACAAAAAATCTGTGGTCGTCCCTTCCCAACAAATAGAGTTTCTAGGGTTTCAAATAGCCTCTGTCTCGGCCACACTCCTCCTCCCTCCTTCGAAGGTTTCCGCAATCAAAAGAGAACTTTCTCTCACGCTTCAAAAAGACCTACTTTCTTTCAGGTCCCTCGCAAGAGTGGTAGGCCTTCTCTCTTCTTCTATTCAGGCCATTTTTCCAGGCCCACTCCATTATCGCACTCTGCAACGACTGAAAATTCTTCATCTTCGCAGAGGTTTGGCCTTTTCTGACCTCGTGTCTCTAGACGAGGAATCACGGATGGAAATTCAGTGGTGGATATCCCATTTAGATACCTGGAAAGGCAGATCCATCTTCCCCTCTGTGCCCAATCTTGTATTAGAATCAGATGCAAGTCTCACGGGCTGGGGTGCCCGCTGTGGTTCAATATCGACTGGCGGTATATGGTCCACAGAGGAGTCAAAATTGCACATAAACTGTTTAGAGCTTCTTGCAGGCTCCTTTGCAATCAAAAGATTTACAAAAAACAGGGCCCAGTGCTCCATCCTTCTCCGTATGGACAACATATCCGCAGTATGGTACATCAACCATCTTGGAGGCACCAGATCCAGACCCCTTGCCCTTCTGGCCAAGAGCCTTTGGGAGTTTTGTCTATCCCACAAATTCTCCCTTCTAGCCGAATACCTCCCAGGCTCCTTGAATTCCACAGCAGATTGGCATTCCCGTTATCTCAAGGATACCAGCGATTGGAAGCTGCATCCTTCAGTTTTCCAACAACTCACGAACAAATGGGGCCCCTTTCGCATAGACATCTTTGCGTTTCGGCTCAATTCTCAACTTTTCTTCAGCTGGCGCCCCAATCCTCTGGCCATCTCCACGGATGCTTTCCTCCAAGACTGGTCCCGTTCGCTCAATTACGCATTTCCTCCTTTCATTTTAATCAACAGACTGTTTGCCCAGGTCAGGCGTCAAAAACCCTCCCTGTTGCTTGTAGTCTCTTCTTGCAGTCCCAGGTCTGGTTTCCTCCCCTTCTCGAGCTATCAACAGACTTTCCCATTCTCCTTCCAGTGTTCCCGTCTCTCCTTCTGGACCCATTCGGATTCCCCCACAATCTATTCCTCAGCGATTCATTAACCCTTTCAGCTTGGAAGATCTCCGGTTTCCCCAACAGGCCTTCCCAATTTCGGCAGATGCTTCAGAATTCATTGGTAACGCCTGGGCACCTGGCACAAGGCGAGCCTACAGATCAGCATGGTCTCTTTGGTCAGGCTGGTGTGTGGGAAAATGTGACAATCCCTTTTCAGAGGATCTAAATTTAATTATTAATTTCTTAGCTGCCCATGCTAGCGCAGGTAAGTCATATAGAACCATAAACCTTTATAGATCTGCTATTTCTATGCACCACTGTTATTTCGATGGAAGGCCGATTGGGGAACATCCTTTAATCTGTCGACTCTTGAAGGGAGTCAAATTGTCGAAACCTCCATCCTCCAAATATTCCCATATTTGGGATGTTTCTCTAGTTTTGAACTTGTTTCTCGATTGGCCGGACAATTCAGGTCTTTCTTTAAAAATGCTTTCTGCCAAACTAACAATGTTGTTGTGTCTGATTTCTATTAAACGCGTCTCGGATGTTAAATCTTTAGACGTTTCCGCCCGTCAGTTCATGCCTACGGGTGTCCTATTTCATATTTCCAAACGTACCAAAACTAATCTACATTCTGTTTTCTATCCTTTTTTTCCTGACAAACCAAAACTCTGTGTGGGTCTTTCTTTAAAGGAATATGAAAAAAGAGCCTGTAACCTGAGAATGTCCTCTTCTCACCAACTTTTAATTTATTTTCGTAAACCTCACAAGCCAGTTTCTTCAGCCACTTTAGCCCGTTGGGTTACATGGGTGATGTCCTTAGTGGGTATAGATATTTCCACTTTTGGTGGCCATTCTTCAGGGGGAGCAATGGCTTCTAAAGCTTTTTCACTGGGTTCCAGTTTGGAGGACATTCTCAGGTCGGCCGATTGGTCTAATGATAATGTTTTTAGAACCTTTTACTGCAAAACTGTTAGAACCGCAACCTCTTTAGTTATTGACAAGCTTTAAACTTGCATAATAGAGCATCTGGTCTTGACATAAACTGTAGATTTTCCTAGTAATTTATGACGGAAAGTCTTAATTTTATTAAAGACACAGAGGCGAATATTATCCTGCCGCTGTTTCTTTTACTAACACGTATTTTTTCCTTCCCTCCCAGCAACTTCAACATTACCACCGTCATTGGGATAATTACAGTTCCACCATTTCCGCTCTTGTCGACGCGGGACTTCAAGACTCAGCTTTCCAGGCTCTTCAGGATTTTCATCCTTCACCAACTTTCACCTGGCTGGTTGCCCGTGTTCAGGACTTCTTCTCCGTCTCACTCGCTTTGGCAATTATAGGACTTATTTACCCTTTGTTCTATGACTCTGTTTGATCTGCTCGCTCAAGAAATGAGGGCTGCTTGCAGTCATGGGTATACTCTATGGTTTGTGGTGTCCCCTTATTGGTCCAACGTTTGACTCTTTTTTACTCCCATTGGCTAGCCTGTTGCTAGTCCTTTTGGGAGTTGCAGTTCTTGACTGCTGCTGTTTAAAATAAAGTACTTTGACTCTGGCACGCTGCACTTGACGAAAGGCAACTACGGAAGAGATCCTGATTTCTGAACACTTTGCATTTTCTTTACTTGCTTCTAATTCTTACTTTGACACCTGACTCAATGAAAGGTAACTACGAAAAAGAGCCTGGCTCTTGCGGGCCCTGCATTCACTTCACTGATTAAGGGCTTGCCTGATTAGCAATAGGTAATCATGGAGTGCTCTCATCTTCCACATGTTCTGCATTGTTTTTAACTGTTTTGTTTGCACTTTCTCTGTGCTGGCACTTTGACTTACGTATGCTTGACTCAATGTAAGATTATTGTGGTAGACACTTGCACACAATTTGCATTATTTTAACCTCTTTTATGCTTCTTTTCCCATTTGCACGTTTTTGAAATTGGTAATTTAATTTTAGCAGGTCTTTTCTTATGAAAGGCAACAATGGAAGAGATCCCTGATTTGTCCATGTTTTGGGCTTTTATTCAATTTGCTTGTTACATTTGTTAACCATTTTTATCATGCTCCCCTTACTCATTGTGCCCAACTGCTCCCCTTCTCTAGTACTGCACGCTTCGAATCAGTAATCATAATTATTGATGTGTTCATCTAACTCAAATGTGTCTGACTCTTTTTACTAGCTATATTATTTTCACATTTTTGAATGTATATTTTTCTCGTGTAAAGTATAGCACAGTTGAAGTATTATCTGGTATGACGGGGGTCTTACCATGTAATTCTAACACAATACCCAAAAGTGGACCTCAGATTCACACCAGCAAACCTCAGCTCAGTCCTGTTAGAGTGGCAAGGAGCAGTCAAGCTATTTAGAGGAGCATGTGTTAAGCATTTCACAACACTTCACAATACCAACATGGTCGATAAGTGATTGACATGACTAAAAAGAAATGCAACACAAATTTATTTAAAAAAAAACACATTTCTATATTAACCAAAAACACAGCCTATACATTGAGGATAACAGAGTTATCAATTTTAGAGCATTAAATAAAGCAATACTTTGCAGAGCTGTCAAATTCTATCATTGTGGTCAATGGGAGAAAACACAGTGTGCATTCGGTCACTTCCGGGATGTGTTCCATGGCACCCACCTGGAGTTAAGGTCTTTCAGGCCCACAGACCAAGGAATAACAGTCAGTACAATTTTATCTGGCTTGAGAGGCTGGGACGCAGAGTGGTGCTGACTGTCCTTGGTGCTGAGTGGGACCCGCGGTCTTGGGTTGGGCACCTTAGCAAAAGGTACCTTGCAGGTCGAGTTCAGCAAATCCCTTTGGTCCTTAAGTTGGGAGTTGGCCTCCAATCGGGAATCACCATACAGAACAGCTTAGCAACACTAGGGTGGCTTGGATGGGAGATGCAAACACTGGACAATGGAGCCACGAAGGTTGGTTGTTGCATGGTGATGATAGTTCCTTGGGCCTGGAGCATCAAGTAAGGCAAAGCAGGTAGTAGTGGGCTGACCACCAACAAGACTTGTTGCCTGCAAGCACAGTGGTTTTAAGACGTATTCTTCTAGAGGACCAGGTGAACGATGCAGAAAGCTGGGCCTCACTGAGGGCCTGGTCTGCAGTTCTCTGAAGGCACCTGGCTGGTTACTTTTGGGTGGCCATGCTTCAGGGCCGGTGGTCAATTCTTCAGTGGTTATGAAAGTGCAGTCTGTTCCTGTTGTTGTCCTCTAGTCCTCTGGGAGTCCTGTTGAAAGGGTTTGGTTGCAGAGGGATTTACCTTCTTTTTGGAACCGGTCTCTGGTCCTGGGCGAGTCAAAGTCCAGAGGTGTGTGGAGTGGCGACCACAGGTGCAGAAAATGTGTCTCTTCTTTGTGGAGTCCGCCTTGTTGTGAAATCAGGTCTCTTCTTGTTTCACAGCAGATCCGAGGTTCTGGTGCTAAGGGTGCCCCTTAAAATCTAGATTTAGGGGTGTGAAGGGCTGAAATGGGTGTGAGGACCAGTGGCCAATCGACACCTAGTCCTACGGTTTATCCACCACTGGGGTGACCACATCTGGTAGAAGAGTGCCATTAACTACCCAGAATCCAATATTGCTAAGCCTTTTCAAAATCGCATGGGCCATCTTCCAAGGTGCACTCAAGCTGGTCCACCCCAGAGGTGTAGTCAGCCTTAGGGGAGCATCCACCTCCTGACTGGCTAATTTGCCCACCTTAGAAGGTGCATGAGGCAGAGGGAGGCTTTGTCCTCGAGTGGAGGACATATTCCTTTGTCTAGCAGTGGTGGTGCAGCCTTAGAAACTTACCACCATGATGGGTCTAATCTCTAGGAATCCTGGAAGGATGGAGGTGCAACCTCCTTCCTGCACAGGTCTTTGTTCTGATCCCTGGGAGTGCCCCCCCCCCAACATCTGGTCAGAACTCTGTCTTGGTGGCAACCACTCAGGAAAGTCTGCCAAGGCAGGAGAAAGCTGTTACCTGGTTGGACATCTCCTGAGGAGGCTACCTAGGTACATGCTAGGTGAACTTGGGCACAAGAATCATGTCCGGGGTTAAAAAGCAACCATATTTGATACAAAACATTAGGGAATTCGGCTGGGCCATCATGGAGCTGGACATCTGGGTTTTTTCCTGGTGCCAGCCTATGTTATCCTATAGACCGCCGGTCACTTGGGGTAGTATTAAGTTTCAAAAGCTACCACAGGGCCACATATGCTTGCTTGCACATATATCATATATATTCATACTCATAACACAATGCGCCCTGCCTCCTGGTACATAGGAGGCCTACCTTAGGCGTGACTGACTCATAATATGGGCAGTGAGGCATTTTGTCTGCACCTGGTGTGGGTAGAGTTAAACTCAAGCAGGCTAGCTGCTCATGCAGACTGATATGGCAGCCCTGAAGGCTTTGTTTTTACTCGGGTCCTTCAGTGTGGTACCATCAGCGCTGCAGTCCTGGTGACCCTTTTACCATCCCTGCCCTTGGTACCACTGGTACCATTTACTATTTCATTACAGGGTAGGTAAAGTCTTTGCCAATGAGTTTACCAATCACAGTTATAATTTAAGAGAATGAGCACTGGCACTGGGGTCTGACTAGCAAGCCTCAGTGCACTTTCTGATAGAAAATGACAGCATCAAGCAGCAAAAAGTGGGAGATGACCATTCACAAGGGGCACTTTACATCATAAAGGTTTTTACTAACTTTTTCATGTTTAATAATAAATACATGATACAACCTCAGTGAAGAGACATGCCCTCCTTCATACATGTCCCGCTGATAGGCTGTCTTTTCGCACATTCTTCACTCTTGGTGTGTCTGACTCCACATCAATAGAAAATGTTTTTATGTGTATTATTTATTTGAAAACTACATACTTACTACAAAATGTGCTTTTCTGGTGGTTTAGGTAGAACAGTTAGTGGTTCTGTTTCTTGACTGGAGCACAGCAGGAAGACTGTGCTACACATGCTATAGCTAGGTGTGTTATAATGTCATTTTTCTTTTTTGAAAGACGTCTTCTTTGAAAACCAACACTGATTGTCCTGCATTGTAGTTCATTTAATACCTCATTATGCTTTTATTTTCTTAAATGTTACTTCATTTTACACTGAAATTGTTTTACACATATGATTATGCTGGGATTAGGCCCCTTGTTGTTTAATAATTGTTTACTGGAAAACTTACTATGTACTGAGAAAGAGTGCTGGTGGGTAAATGGGGTTCACATTTTTTTACTCTTATCATTTTGTTAGGCTCAGGAAAAATTAGAGCTAGGAAAGTTTATCAAGGATTTTTGCTCATTAGGAGCTACTGCACAGATGTGATTTCCAGACACCCTTAGAGTGTTGTGGATGAATATGATGTATAGCTTTCGAGGTCCAATTGAGGTAGCCACCCTAGTGGAGTAAATTAAGACTAGCAAAGGCTTAAATTGAGGCCATCCAAGGATAAAGAGCTCATTAAGGTAAAATTTGCAGATTTCACTTAACGGTTAGGGGGAGGGTTCCGCAGGGTTTTGGGAGGGGGACTAGGCGACACTGCAAATTGTATATTTTCCTTTATAAAACACAGGGTGTGGGAACAGCGGAAAAAAGCAGGTCCTCATTTGGTGTTTTAAACATGAAAAATGTATTTGGGAGCCCAGATAAGCGTGGCTTTTACATAGGAAATGATGGCTATGTTTACATTAATGTAAGGGTTCTCTCAATGAATGTGAATGGCCTGAGGGTGCAAAGCAGGAGGCAGAAAATCTTTGCATATTTGAATATTTGAAGCTAGTCAATGAGGAAGTGATTCTTCTACAGGAGACTCACTCATTGAAGGCAGAGTGGGAGGATATTCTGAAAAAAACTAAACTGGCTTGATCAGCACACTCGCACAGATCAATCATGTTGCCAGAAGGGGATTATGGCTTTCTTTAAGAAAACTGTGAGGGCCACGTTGTGTGACTTGATAATTGACCACAAGGGAAGGTATCTAATTTTAAAAGCAAGACTCAATGGTATTTGGCTGGCTTTTATGGGATTATATGGCCACAAGTTAGATAACCCATCCCCATTACAAGATTTATATAGCCATTTGCTGGAGGTTAATCTTCCAATCATCTTAGGGAGGGATTTCAATGTATTTATCGATCCAGTTTTAGATAAGTAATCTAGGAGACCTAGCGTAAACTCTCCCAAAGTGACAGCTTGTAGTGGATCCTATTTAGCTTTTTTGGGAACCAGGAGATAGCTTGGACTTCTGGCTTGCAGACTTGTGCCCCTGTCCCCTATTGAGTTCTAACCTACTTAACCTGCTCTGTTTTAGCACATGTATTTAATTATTTCTTCTAAGATGGTTACTATGTTTATAGTTAAGAAGATGTTTTGATTTCACGTTATCAGTGCCACACCTTGATGGCGTCACTATCAGCGTCAAAGACAAGTGATAGACGTAGGTATTCACATCATATCCCTTTCCCACTTACATATGACAGGAACATAATGTACTTTTGAAGGGAATTGTTTATAAACTTGCTGCCCCAAGCATGCCTTCTTATCTATTGTTTGAGAACATACCTGAGCTAGGGGTCCTTCAAGATTTGTATAAATACCTCTCACGCAGACAAGATTATCAGAGGGATTCCTATCAGATGGCATCAATGCTATCTATGCTACACTTCGCCTTGATGCAGACCCAGACTTCGTGTCCCCGTGTCTTCTCATGGACATGGTACTGGAAGATTAGGTTTAACACACCTATATCTATTTAGGTTACAGATTAGGTTCTTCATGCTAGGGTTTTAGGGATATTTCACATTTTATGTTGTTGCAAGATGGTGGGGGTCTTTATATTCATGACCCTCATTTTTTCAATTCGGCTTCTTGCGTTGTTCATTATCCTAATAATTGCAGCCCATGCATTTCACAGTAGATTGCAGTCTTGTTAATAAAACCTATTGAAAACTTTACTGTCTCTTCTTCATTGTCTGTGTGTGAATGGAACTTGTTTCTCATGTGAGAAAAGGGTAATCTCTGTTTAATCATCACGCCCCTGTGATGTCGCACCCTTGAGTCCATGCTTAAAGACTGCCACAAATCACCTTTCACAATTCAGGTTTTTGGTGAGGTCCTGCTCGTGAGCTGGGAGGGTTGGGCAGACAGTCGTAACTTGTTGTAGGATTGGCCTCGTTGCCTACAAACAGAAGTGCTGTCATCCCTGAACCAGTAGTCTTGCCTAGAGCAAGAGTCCAACTATGGCAATCTTCGGTGAGTCAATCGATGACAGATATTGGCTTGATTGACATCTGGAGATCAAAGGTAGGGGTGGGCCTGAGGATTTCTTTTCAAAATAAAAGGTAGGGATACTCCTTACGGATTGACTTCTTCCCCATGCTAAGGCACTTAAACGGAATGTGGTTTTAGTGGAACATAACCCTGAACACCTCTCTGACCACTCCATCATTAGGTTACATCTTAATTTAAATAAACCTCAGGTTCCCATTAGGACAACAGTCAACTGTGTACTCCTGCAGGAACACCAAGTAATAGATAGTTTGATACAGGATACCAGGTAATACTTCCAATTAAATCAAGGTACGGCCCCTGTACATTTGATATGGGCTCTTATAAGGTCTTCATTAGAAGTAGACTAATTAGTCTTGCAGCTCATCTCAGAAAGTCAGAGAAGGGAAAAATAAGAAATATTGAACATACTATCTCTCATTTGCAAAGCCAACTCAACCTAACTATAGATAATAAAAGACATGCTCAGTTAGAAGAATAGATTAAGGAGATCAGGATCGATTTAGTCCATCATTTGGAGATCAAACTGAAGAAAAAATGGGACGCAAGCAAAATTGCTCATTACAAATACCGGGATGGATGCGGCAAGTTACTAGCTTCAAAGCTGAAAGTGAAGCAGTCCAGAAACACTACTGGGGCCATTTACAATGAAAGAGCTGGTAAAAAGGTCACTGACTTAAGTGAGATGGCTTTTACTTTTTTTCAGACCCTATTCACAGAAGATTGTCAGGTATCGAAGGATCAAATAGAGAAGTATTTGGATAAAGCTGCGGTTCCCTTCTTACAAGGTGAGGCAAGGCAGTCCTTGGCAGTAAAGATAACAGAGGAAGAGATATTGGATGCAATTAAGAAATTCAAACAGGGGAAGGCAGCGGGTCCTGACACTCTACCAAATGATTTTAATGTCATATTAGAATCAGAATTTTCTTGGGATGAGGCAACTATAACTTTAATATTAAAGCCAGCTAAAGATCCAAAACGTTGTGAGTCATTTAGACCAATTTCTCTCCTGAACATAGACTATAAGATGTCTACTCAGATTCTGGCTAAGCGTCTGGAAAAGATACTGGGCTCATTAATCCATAAAGATCAGAAGGGTTTCATCAAGGGGAGGCAGCTATATGAGCGGACTCATGACCTCTTTGGGGCTATTGACTTAGCTATCAGAAACACCCTACCGCTAGAGGTATTCACTTTTGACGCATCAAAGACTTTCAAAAGAGTTAATTGATCCTTTTTGCATACCGTACTTCAGCAATGCAATCTGTGGGACGTCTTCTCCAGGGCAATTAGGGGTATTTATAAGAAACCAGTAGTTAGGGTCCTAATTAACAGGAACCTGTCGGAACAGTTTAAGATTACAAGGGGGATCCATCAGGGATGCCTACTTTCCCCTCTGCTTTTCAATCTTTACATAGAGCCCCTGGTCAATAAAATCAGGACTAATCAGGATGGGAGAAGAAGGTGGCCTTGTATGCCAACGATTTGATGATTTACAATAAAGATCTAGAAACTTCATTACTAATGATTCTTAGCACATTAGGTGGTTTTGGGAGACTGTCAGGCTATAGTGTTAACTAACAAAAGACAGAAATCATGCTATTGAATTTTAGGTACAGTAGTCCCCTGGTAAAGCAAGTGGACGGGGATAAAACAGCACTGATGAATTTTAATAAAGCGGCAACTGTGTCTAGAAAATTGCTTAAGGTGTGGGGGGTTAACCTAGTCTTTCTTGGGCGGATTTAACATCTTGAAAATGTCAATCCTTCCAAAATTCACCTTCTTGTAAAATGCAATACCACTGGAATTTAAAGCAGTCTAAATGAAGAGGGCACAGTGGGAACTAGGTAGTTTTATCTGGGCTAAAAGAGGGGTAAGAATTGCACAGCAGAAACTCTGCAGTTCAATGAACGCAGGGAGGAATCGCAAGCACCGACCTGTATAGATATCGTCTGGCTTTTCAACTAAAAACCATGAGTCCTTCTTCAGAACAGGTCCACCTTCGCCTTCCTTTTCAGGGCTTTAACAAGCTATGTGTCTAAGGAGGCGAGCCATTTTCTACACAAAATTCAGCCACGCGGAGTACTTTAAAAAGGTTAAACTCAAGATTTTAGAAGTGGCGTGTAGAACCTGGTACTGTGTCAGGCAAACATTGGGAACATCCTATTACAGTAATTTCGCCCTTGTTAGGGATTCTCCAGGAACCCTGGAATGTCTTGAAGATAAACAAGCTATTCCATTGAGGGAGAACGGATTCAATAACTGGGGACAAATCAGGTAGGGCAGCATATTAAATCTGTGGTCATTTTTCCTAGATAGAACTATGGGAACTTTATCCAAATTCAAATACCATCAGTTGGCGAGTTGGGCAAAGGTTTCTTTTAATAACGCGAAGGATTTCAGTATCTGGGAAGAGAAGCTGCAAGAGGGCAACCCTAGACATAAAGAGGTTTCACAGTGGTATTCCATGCTGGTAGACCCAGGGGAGGAGGGGTTCAGCTTGCAGAGGGAGTCTGGGGAAGGGACCTGCCATTGAGGGATGTCACAACTTTATGGCAAGTATCAATGTCTATGCTTTGAAAAGAATGTAAATCTGCATCCTTAAGAAGAAACATGTTTCCATGATACACAGAGCATATTGGACACCAAAAGGTTTGACAAAAATGAGTGGCTGAGGAGTAAATGTTCAGAAAGGGCCAATGACCAGTCAAAACTACAAAAGGCTCACATGGCCACAGGGCACAGTCCAAGCCCCAACTTGTTCCTTGACAATATCCGCACTACACTGTGCAGGGGCATCATGTTGGAAAAGGGCAGGCACCTCAGAGGGAATGGGGGTGGGAACACCTCAGCTGAAGTGGGGAACTTGCCCACTGGTTCTGGAGGGGGCTCCATGCCCATGTTCCTTTGCTGGGAAGTGCAAGGTCACAGTTCCTAAGGTGGGGAACTTGCCCACTGGTTCTGGAGGAGGCTCCATGTCCATTTTCCTTTGCTGGGGAGTGCAAGGTCACAGTCTCTGAGGTGGGGAACTTGCCCACTGGTGCTGGAGGGGGCTCCATGCCCATTTTCCTTTGCTGGGGAGTGCAAGCTCACAGTCCCTGAGATGGGGAACTTGCCCACTGGTTCTGGAGGCGGCTCCTTGTATAACAGTCACTGGAGGGTGGGCTGCATGCCCTCTGCCAGAGGAGAGGGCTGATGTGACCCTGCTGGAGGTGAGGGCTGCTGTGTTTCAGCTGGAGGTGAGGGCTGCTGTGTTCCAGCTGGAGGTGAGGGCTGCTGTGTCCCAGCTGGAGGTGAGGGCTGCTGTGTCGCAGCTGGAGGTGAGGGCTCCTTGGCCAATGCTGTTGGAGGGGGCCTCTTGCCTCTCCCTTTCCTGGGTGGTGGAGTGGGATACTTCCCTTTTGTGGGAGGTGGAGTGGGATCCTTCCCTTTCTTGGGAGGTGGAGTGGGATCCTTCCCTTTCTTGGGTGGTGGAGTAGATCCTTCCCTTTCTTGGGTGGTGGAGTGGGATCCTTCCCTTTCTTGGGTGGTGGAGTGGGATTCTTACCTTTCTTGCCTCCACGACTAGGAGGTGCCTCCACTGTCACCTGGGACTGTTTGGCTGTGGTGCTGGGCTGGGTCGTACGGACTTGCTCTTACGGGCAGGTCGGGGGAGGGGGAGGGAAGAGGTCAAGTTGGGCAAGGAAAAGCTTCTTATGGACGCTGGGGCGGGATGAGGGAGGAGGGATGGGAGTGGAGATTGAGGAAGTGGTTGTCAGAGGTGTATGTCTTGTGGCCTTGGGTGCAGGTGCATGGGCAATATGCTGATGTGAGGTTGATGGCTGTTGTTGGTCTGAGTGTGTGCATTTGTGTTTCTTAGGAGGGGGCAGACAGGGTGGGAGTGGACACAGGGGACGTGCGGATGGATGTTGAGGAGGTGTCTGCAAGTGAGGTGTCTGTGCTGCTGGGTGTGGTGATGGTGCTGATGGCTGTTGATGCAGAGCATGCCGGTGTGAGTGCGGATGTGACAGTGAGGGAGGAGGAGGAAGAGAGAAGGCACTGGAGGCAGTGGATGTTGGGTGTGAAACTGTCTGTTGTTTGTGTGAGTGCTTGTGGCCTGAAGTGTGCTGCCTGTGTTTGTCTGTGCCACTCTTGTGTGATGTTTTGTGTGCATGCTAGTCTGTATGTATGCATGGGAAATGGGATGGGTTTGGGTTGAGGAGAGTGGGACTGGAAAGTGGTAGTTGGAGGGTGGACGGTAGGAACAGGGATGATGGCTGCCATCAAAGAGGAGGCCAGAGCCTGAAACGATCTCTGTTGGGCCACCAATCCACAGTGAATGCCCTCCAGGAATGCATTGCATTGCTGCATCTGGGATGCCAGCCCCTGGATGGTATTCACAAAGGTTGACTGCCCTACAGAGATGGATCTCAGAAGGTCAATAGCCTCCTCACTGAGGGCAGCAGGGCTCACTGGGGCAGGGCGTGAGGTACCTGGGGAGAAGGAGATGCCCACCCCCTGGGTGCGTCCTTGTTGAATCACACCAAGATCATCTTTTCTCTCTGGGCATTTAGGGACCACAGATTTGTAGGCTTTGAGAAAATCACCTCCCCTTAAGAACAAGGACCACTACACCACATAAATTAAAGACCATCTCCAGGCTCACTCACATTCCTGGGCATTTAACCACCTTAAAACTTCAGATGCCCTTTTTGAGACACCACTTTTTACTGATGCAGGTATTTTCAATGAGCTGTATGGAAATGTTTATCTTACTGAGGACACAGAATAAAGCATGCCTAGTGCAAATCTAAGTGATTAGGAGGCTTAGTTAGAGTATGGAAGACACAGTACATCCGCCAAAAAATTGAGATGATAATTTGCTCAAAAGCATAGTCAGACAATATGTTCTATGCAATACAGCTGCAGTCATAAAATATGTACATTATGAGTTGATCTCCCCAGAGTGGTGTACACAAAGTTAAGTATGGGTTTTCATATGTTTGCATTACATACACCAACTATTGTGTATTGCTCATTCTGCCTATTATCACTGTCAGCCTTTAGAAGGGAACCAAGCCACATATTCCTTAAAACAAAGAAACAAAGAAAACATTTGGAACTCAAAATCACTATTTATAAATTGCATCAGGTGATAAATGGAATAAATGGAAAGTAGCCAGAAGTACAGTTTGAAATACCGACATTTATTTTGTAATGTTTGTAATGTAATCTCTTAAAATATATATTTAATATTCAATGGATTGAAAAATATAAACAATGAGGGAACAATAACTAACCTAATAATATTTTATATCATAATTAGTGAGATAAAACCTTCATATACTATTCAATGAGCAATAAAAAAAACTGTCATGGGAAATATTTATCTTCTTCAGTTTTATAAATCACTTTGGGGGTCATTACAACATTGGCGGTAAAAGCCGCTTACCGCCGTGCAGAAGACCGCCAAGACACCGCCGCGGCCGCGGAATTCCGCCACAGCTATTATGACGCACATCTCGGAATCCACCGAAATTCAGACACCCACACAAGTCCGCCACTCCAAAGGTCAGTGATAAACTGGCGAAAACAAATCCTCCACCGTCACGCCAACAGAAACACGCCCATGCTATTACGACCTACGAATCCACGCAGCGGTCTTTCAACCGCGGTATTCCATTGGCGGTACACACCGCCGCGCTCAAAATACACACACATCTCCAAAACACTGCCACATTGGACTATTCAAAATACACACACCTGATACACATACAAACACCACTCCCACACACCCAACACAATATCAAACACACACCCACATCACCCACAAACCCCTACGACCAAAAATTATAGACGAAGGCGAGAGAGAGAGCACAACAATAGACAACCCCACCACACAGAGGCACACAACACCCTCACCCACACAACATCCACACACAAAACACCCCAAACCACTACACATCACCACACTCATCACCACGTACACCACTGCACACATCACCTACACCACCCCATGGCACGCCAAAGACACCCCAGGTTTTCGGAGAAGGAGCTCAGGGTCACGGTGGAGGAAATCATACGGGTAGAGCCACAGCTATTTGGATCACAGGTGTAGCACACCTCCATAGCTAGGAAGATGGAGCTATGGCGAAGAATAGTCAACAGGGTCAACGCAGTGGGACAGCACCCAAGAAATCGGGAGGACATCAGGAAGAGGTGGAATGACTTACGGGGGAAGGTGCATTCTGTGGTCTCCAGGCACAACATCACGGTTCAGCGGACTGGCGGCGGACCCCCACCTCCTCCCCCACAACTAACAACATGGGAGGAGCAGGTCTTGACCATTATGCATCCTGAGGGCCTCGGAGGAGTTGGTGGAGGAATGGACACTGGTAAGTCAAATCTTAACTATCATATCCCCCACCCTACCTGCATGCTATCACACCCCCCCACCCTCACCCCCTCCCCTATCACTCCAACTCCTCACTAATGTACTACTAACACAAACCACCCATCCCAACACCAAGCCCTGCATGACACAACAAAGCATGGACACCCATCACTAAAGCATGCCCACTGCACATACCCATAACACCCCCTAACCATCATCACACAAGCCCCCACACAGGAATGCTAGCACTGGGGTACACGCTCACCCACCCATTGCACACCATGACACACACAGATGCAATAATCATGCTTTTACACCCCTTCAGGACCACTACCTAACGTCACCAGACAGGAGGGTCCAGACATCTCTACCCCACCCACAGAAGAGGACTGCAGTGATGACAGCAGCTCTGGCCAACTGGATCCAGATGACCAGCCCGGTCCATCGTGGGCCTCGGAACAGTCGGTTCCCCTCGCACAGGCACAGCCCAACACTGACCTTCCACCCTCTGGAAACACCAGTACAGCACCCACCCAGCGGGCCCATACCTCCGTCCCCAGGACACGTCAATCAGCTGTGTGTCCACCACTACAGGGAACCCAGGATAACCCACCACTCCAACAACAACAGGGACCTGGGGGCAGTGGTAGTGGGCACACGGTTCAGGGGACGGAGGCCAAGGAACACAGGGGAACTGGGAGGGCTGCTGTGTGACATGGGGCGGACAGGCCAAGGGAATCCACTCTCCACGAGGCCCTCTCCTCCATCATGGGAGCATACCACCACTCCCAGGAGACAATGGCGACAGTCTTGGCCAAGTTTCAGGAGACCCAGCGCCTGCAGGAGGAACAGTATTTGGGCTTCAGGGAGGTAGTCAGAACCATCAGCTCCGCCCTGGGCACCAGCGTAGGGGTGCTGAAGGACATACAGAACACCATGAGGGACACCGTGGCACTCCAAGGGGCCCCTAACACTAGCCTGGACGATGAACTGCCCACCACCTCCGCCGGCGCTTGTGGACAGGACGCCCCGCCACACGACCACCACACCAGCACCCCACCCCCTGCAGACGGAGAACCACCCCGCAAGCGGTCCCTGAGATCCAGGAACAGGACAGAGCACGATGACAAGACCCCCGCCAAGAAATGAGACCACCCTGATTGTCATCCCACTGTCCCACTTTGTAACCCTGTCCATATTGGAACTGCCCCAGCTCCACTTCCTATGCCCATATGGGCAGTGCACCTGTGAGACTAATAGACTGGACTCTGCCATGGACATTCCTCAACAATCACCCATCACCATTTTACCACCCCCTCCAATAATTAGCACTTCAATAAACACCCTTGAAGCACAAAACAATCTTGAGTCAGTCTGTGATTTTGAAAATGTGTATTAGCTATGACAATGACAAAATACGTTAAAAAATGTAATGTCAACATACATATGTCACACATCACAAGTCCATGAAGGATGCAAGCAGATGACACACGTTGGTAACCACACCTGTGAAACCGTGATGGAAATGTACAACTCAGTTACCAAATACTGCTTGAAATTGACAGACAGGATAGAGGTAGAAGTGTGAAAGTAAATGTATTAGTAAAGAAAGTGTTCTCACCTGTGTGTATGACTGAGTCCCTGTTGTCAATGTCTCCTTCCTCTGCTTCCTCCTCATCACTGTCCACAGGCTCCACAGCTGCCACAACACCGTCATCTGGACCATCCTCCTGCAGAAAAGGCACCTGGGGTCGCAAAGCAAGATTGTGAAGCATAGAGCAGGCGATGATGATCTGGCACACCTTCCTTGGTGAGTAGAATAGGGAAGCACCTGTCATATGGAGGCACCTGAACCTGGCCTTCAGGAGGCCGAAGGTGCGTTCGATCACCCTCCTAGTCCGCCCATGGGCCTCAATGTAGCGTTCCACTGCCCTGGTCCTGGGATTCCTCACTGCGGTCAATAGCCATGACAGGTTGGGGTAACCAGAGTCCCCTAATAGCCACACCCAGTGCCTCTGGAGTTGACCCATCACATAAGGGATGCTGCTATTCCGCAGGATGTAGGCGTCATGCACTGAGCCAGGGAACATAGCATTTACCTGCGAGATCTACTGGTCTGCCAAACATACCATCTGTACATTCATCGAATGATAACTCTTCCGGTTCCTGTTCACTCCTGTGGGGGGGGACCAGAGCTACATGGGTCCCATTAATGGCACCTAGGAAGTTAGGGATATGTCCCAGGGCATAGAAGTCACCTTTAACAGTAGCCAAATCCTCCACCTGAGGGAAAACGGTGTAGCTACTCATGTGTTTCAGCAGGGCAGACAACACTCTGGACAACACGTTGGAAAACATAGGCTGGGACATCCCTGATGCCATGGCCACTGTTGTTTGAAATGTCCCACTTGCAAGGAAATGGAGCACTGATAGCACCTGCACTTGAGGGGGGATTCCTGTGGGATGGCGGATTGGTGACAAAAGGTCTGGCTCCAACTGGGTACACAGTTCCTTGATTGTGGCACGGTCAAACCTGTAGGTGATGATTAAATGTCGCTCTTCCATTGTCAACAGGTCCACCAGCGGTCAGTACACCGGAGGATTCCGCCATCTCCTCACATGTCCCAGCTGACGGTGCCTAGGAAGGACAACAGTGACCACAGAGTCAAGCAACTCAGAGGTATGTACCCACAGCTACACAGAACACAAAACAAAATCCAAAAAGTTGTCTGTATGTGTGTTGAGTCCAGGCCTAGGTATGTGTGACGCAGTTGAAAATGAAGCCATGTGGGCCCCTGAAATGGCAGCTGCCTGACCTCTAAACTGGGACACTGGGATGTGAGGTAACTGCGCTGGCATTGTACACCGTCGCGGTAGGCGGTCGAAGACCGCGGCGCAATGCTACATTGGTTAACATTGGACCTTATGGGTCCCAGGAGCCAATGACGAAGTGCGCCGGCGGTGATGATACGCACCGCCGCGGACGTCACCGCCGCGGACGTGACCGCCATTTACTATCTGTTCAATCACTCGATACCTGATCTTCGACAGGAGAGGACCTACACTGCAAGTGCTGCTGTGACCTCGGTCTGGAAGAGACAATGGCACGTGCGTCTGGGGAAAGGGCCCCTGCCTTCACTGCACAGGAGTTGGAGAAGCTCGTGGACGGGGTCCTTCCCCAGTACACGCTACTCTACGGTCCTCCAGACCAACAGGTGAGTACATAGGGTGCAAGTTGTGTGGGCTCTGCCTGGGTGGAGAGGGCTTGATGTAAGAAGGACGGGGGCATAATTTTGCGAGCATGAAGGACTGTGAATGCATGTGCCACATGGCAAGGGTAGGGATGTGGGCCACTCACTTCGACGGTGCAGTTGGTAATGACTTCTCTTCTTCCCCTGTACATGTTATGTAGGTCAGCGCCCACCAGAAAAATGATATTTGGCATGCCATCGCCAAGGACGTCCGGACCCTGGGGGTCCACCAGAGACGGAGCACCCACTGCCGTAAAAGATGGGAGGACATTCGCCGCTGGAGCAAGAAGCCGGCGGAGGCTCAGCTGGGGATGGCCTCCCAACGTGGGAGGGGTGCCCGTCGCACCATGACCCCCCTGATGTTCCAGATCCTGGCGGTGGCGTACCCTGAGTTGGATGGGCACATGAGGGCATCACAGAAGACACAAGGGGGTGAGTACACTCTTATTCTGCTGACTTTGCACGCAGTGGAGGGGTTTGGGTGGGGGCGGAGGGCTGTGGGTTCCCCTAGGCCAGGGCGAGTTCCGTAGGCTAGGCCCCACCGTAATGCAGGCCATGTGGCACTCCACCCCACCTCTGTAGAGTGCCAAGTACAGGTATGCATGCCCCTGTGTCATCTATGTGTGCAGATGTCCACCATAGCCATGTAGGCCATATCCCAGGAACTGCATCTGCAGAGCGCAAGAGCGCGGCGTAGTGCAGGGGGCTGCTGTGTCTGTATTGTCTGCCAACGGTAGCGGTAAGCCATGCACTCAACCTGTCTTTCTTCTGTTTTCCCACCCCTTTTTGTGCTCTCCCTCTTCTTGTGTGCATCAGCTTCATCAGGCGGAGGTACAGTGGCACCGGAGCACAAGGGGGCTGCATCCCACATGGCCATGGAGGGCCACACCACGGACTCAGAATACACCAGTGGGACGGAGGGCGAGGGGAGCTTCACGGCGGTCACCGGATCAGCAACCAGCGACACGGACTCGTCCTCCGATGGGAGCTCCCTCGTGGTGGCGGCAACATCTGTGCCCCCCACTTCTACAGGTACAGACGCCACCCCCCCCTACCAGCACCGCCCTCCCATCAGCCCTTCAGCCTTCGCCCCGTGCCCGCTCACCCAGGAGGGTGGGCATCACCTTCGCCCCAGGCACCTCAGCCCCTGCCCCAGTCACCCCTGCTGCCCTCAGTGAGGAGGCCATTGACCTCCTCAGGTCACTCACTGTTGGGCAGTCTACCATTGTGAATGCCATCCAGGGTGTAGAAAGGGAGTTGCAATGCACTAATGCATTCCTGGAGGGCATTCATTCTGGTCAGGCTGCCCATCATCGAACCCTGCAATCTCTGGCCTCAGCACTGATGGCAGCCATTGTCCCTGTGTCTAGCCTCCCCCCTCCAACTTCCTCCACCCAGACCCAATCCCTTGTACCTCTGCCTATCCCAAGCACACCATCAGACCAGCCTGCACACACCTCATCACACAAGGGCAGCTCAGGCAAACATAGGCACCACACATCCCACAGGCACTCACACAAGCATCACCCACATACAGACACAGCAACATCCACTGCCACCACTGTGTCCCCCCTCCTCGTCGTCTCCCTCCCAGTGTCGTCTACACTCTCACCTGCATGCACTACCACTACAGACACTAGGACTCGCACCAGAACACCCACCACCACACCCGCTCACCTGCACTCACCACCCCGACTACCATTTACACGTCCCCTGTGTCCTCTCCCAGTGTGTCTGTGACGCCCCCTCCCAAAGTACACAAACGCGAGCACACACACACCCAACATCCATCCACCTCACGACAGCCTCCAGAACATGCACCTGCACCCAAATCATCAAAAGTTACACCTCCTACAACCACCTCCTCTTCCTCCATTCCCAGACCCCCTCCAGCTACCTGTCCCAGTGTTCGTCAGAAACCTTTCCTGAGCAACGTTGACCTCTTTCCCACAACCCCCCCTCCAATTCATAGGTCCCGTAGTAGTACCTCAGCCAAAAAAACTCCGGTACCAGTGGTGCCTGTTAGAGGTATGTGGAGTGCACCGGGCACAAGGGCAGCCAGTGTGACACAGAGCCACATCAGAGCCAGTCCCCCCCCTGTGAAGCACCAGAAGTTGGACAGTGCCTGACGGGAGAGGGGGAAGACTCCTGCCGGCAAAGCCGCTCACAAGGGTCTGGGGGGGACTCCTCCCAAGGTGGGGAAGGGGCAGAAGAAAGCGCCAAAGTCTGGGAAGAGCAGCACGGCAGAGAAGGCCGCCATCATCCCCGCTGCCCAGGATGCCACCGCCAGCCCCATCGTCACTGGTCAGGAGACCACCGCCAGAGTCAGTGCCCAGGAGGGCAGGCCAATCGTCACTGGTCAGGAGACCACCGCCAGAGTCAGTACCCAGGACGGCAGCCCAATCGTCACTGGTCAGGAGACCACCGCCAGAGTCAGTGCCCAGGAGGCCAGCCCAATCGTCACTGGTCAGGAGACCACCGCCAGAGTCAGTGCCCAGGAGGGCAGGCCAATCGTCACCGGTCAGGAGACCACCGCCAGAGTCAGTGCTCAGGAGGGCAGCCCAATCGTCACCGGTCAGGAGATCACCGCCAGAGTCAGTGCCCAGGAGGGCAGCCCAATCGTCACCGGTCAGGAGACCAAAGCCAGAGTCACTGCTCAGGAGGCCCCCGGCAGCCACAGCCCCACTGGGCAATGAGGGACCGCCATGGCAAACACAGCTGCATAGGTCAGAGACAGCAAAGTCAAGCACTGCTGAACAGGGCAAAGACCGCCATGGCAAGCACCACTGAACAGGGCAAGCACCGCCAACTCAAGCACCGCTAGCCCATGTGCGGCAGGGGCAGTGACAGAACTGGGATCGTCACAGGGAGAGTGATGCACTCTGGGCACCAGTACCCCTCCAGAACCAGTGGAGAACAGCATCCACTACCTCAGTCCTTAACAGGATGAAGCACTCTGGGCAAACAGTCCCCCTCCAGAACCAGTGGAGACATGCATCCACTACCTCAGTCCTTAACAGGATGAAGCACTCTGGGCACCAGTCTCCCTCCAGAACCAGTGGAGAACAGCATCCACTACCTCAGTCCTTCACAGCATGAAGCACTCTGGGCACCAGTCCCCTCCACAACCAGTGGAGACTGTTATCCACTTGAGAGACTGTGGCTTTGCACTCCCCAGGATGGTACAGTGGGCAAACCAGCCACTGCAAAGACTTGTGAGACTGTGGCTTTGCACTCCCCAGGATACATCAATGGGCATGGAGCCCCATCGTGGATCTGGCGTGGTGCTGTCATCCGCCTGAGGTGCCCCCCCTTCCCTTCCCCCTGAGGTGCCTGTTGTATTTCTATGTGATGCCCCAGCAGTGTTCTCTCCGTTTCTGGACAGGTATTGTGTGTGGGCCTCGCCCATGCATTTTGGGCCCAGTGGTCCACGGACATTGAATGGTGCATACCTGCACTACTAATCGTGATGTATAAATTTTTGAATGTGTATATATATCTGTATATATTAGCTTACTGTATTTTGATACATTACAATGGTTGAACTCATTTCCTTTTGTCTTTGCATTCTTCCGGGGGATTGGGGGTTGTTACTGTGATGTTTGGAAATGCATTGGTGTGTGTGTTGTAGTGTGCGAAGGTCGGGGTGGGGTGGTGTTGCGTGTGTGTGTGTCCCTGACTTTTGCCTCCCCCCTCCCCTATGTCGTAGGTGCAGTACTCACCGTTGTCTTCGGTGCCGGCGTTGCTGATGATCGTAGAGGAGCAGGAAGACTATTGCAGGGAGTATTTGAAGTTCCGCCTCCATGGTGCCCTCCTTCCTCGTGGAGTGTGTTAAGGTGAGCGTTTTCCCATTCAAATGGCTGTTTCCGCTGTGTTTTTATCCACGGTGAATCTGCTCCGGAAAAGGTGGCGGATTGGCCTGCTTTAATACTGTGGGTGGTACTTTGTCCTCTGCCTGTCTGTTGGCGGTGACCGCCGCGCTGCTTGTCTGTACCGCCGTGGCGGTCGGAGTGTTAAAGTGTCTGTCTTTGTTGGCGGTTTCCGCCACGGTCATAATTCCCTTTTTTTTTCAGCCGGCCTGTTTGCGGTATTACTGCTGCTTTAACACCGTATGCCAGGGTTGTAATGACCCCCTTTGTGACACCTTTTGATTACTTCACAGCACTTGACAGAATATATACTTTGTTGGTGAGTGAGGAGGATGAAGTTCAATCGGGAAGGATGATGAACCATGTCCCAAATGTGTCTCTCTCAATCCCTCCACAAAGTGCAGTTCAGCTAGGACAAATTTGAATACTTCACTTTTCAAAGCTTCCTGAACAGAAGATTGTTGGGTTTCTAGTGTTGCTTCCATCCCCATATCTCTAGGATGGTTTTTACATATTATGCCATAATAATGTATTTTTATTGTGAGGGATGTTATAGTCCCTCAGTAACAATCTTCCCTAAGTCCCTCACTAACAACCTTTGCTTATGGCCTTTCAAATATGACCCTAAACGCCCTGACACTATTTGTTGTTTTGTATGTTGCCATAACAATATAATGATACTACCCAGTGAATGCCCATAAAGGAATCATATATAAATCAAGTATAACCCTAAAAATAATTAGGCAATACATGAAGCAGTTTTATGTTGTTCTTCTGCACTGCAGCAGGACATTCCTGCCAGGCAACGCTGCTTAGTAATAGGATTCCAGCACACAACAGCGGTTAGCCATGTAATTGATGCCTGGCAATAACGGTACCCAGACACAAAACTACAAAACCTCATCTCTCCCATGAGGGGATTAGGCAAGCTACTGCACATCTGGGAGCTATGCTCTTCCAGGGGCATTTTTCCACTGATAAGTCAAAGGTCCAGTCACATGGTCAATACTAGAGTGTGCACTACAGCTGCACGTGATTCGTATGATCTAGTGAGAATTAACATAGGATAGTATTTGTCTCCAAGCCATATTTGTTGTTATTTCTTTTTTTATGATACTTTATTTGTCTTTGCTAGTGTAGGAAATTGGGTTACGGGTTAAGGGGAGTAAAAACCTATTCAGGCTGTAACCACGATTCACACACGCACAACCCAAATTAACCTGTGCATAACCCTTTGGCAGCTTGGCACAAAAGTAGTCAGGCTTAACTTAGGGGCAATGTGTAAAGTATTTAAGCAGCACTCAAACAGTAATAAAGTGAACACCCAACACAAGAAAAATCCCATGACAATTTAGAAATATACAGTAAAATGTAATAAATAATTTCACAAAAATCGAATAGATCTGGAGATATGCAGTTTCAAAGATTTAAGGTAAGTATAGTGCCTAAAAGCACAAACTGCCACTCACAGTTATCTTGTCATGCAAGAACAGGTGAAAGTGAAAAGTTCAGGCCGACTATGATGGAACATGGGCCGAATACAGGGATCAGGCTAGTCCCGCTCAAAAAGTTACCTTCTGAATTCCAGCGCGAAGAGTTACATGCGCGGGATAGGAGACTGCAAGGTGCAGGGGGAGAGTCGTGGATGGCCATTGCAATAGAGCAAAAAGCAGGGCAGTGTTGCGGATAGTTGTTGTTGTAGGGCGAAGAGCTGGTAGTTGCTAGAGATTCGTGTTGGTGGACACCTTGGGCTGTCAATGCTGTAACACAAAGCGCAGATCTTGTGCTGCCAGTCATCACTGGAAGCAGCTGTAGCGTCAAGTGTCAGGTTCAGCATAGCTTAGCATTGGAGGTCACCACAAGCAGAGCAATGCACAGTCACAAAGAACCCAAAACTTCAAGATTTCTCTCTTTCTTGGAGGCAGAGCTCAATTGATGCAAAAACAAATGTCCAGGACCTAGGGGACACCTGTTGGAGATCAGGAACTCACTCCAGCAGGGGACAGCAGGGCTTATCAATTTCCAGTTGCAGGCTTATTTGCAGGTACAGTTGCAGATCCAGGCAAAATGTCAGCTGGGCAGATGTAGGAAGGCCGCTGGGCCTTGTTATGTCCCTACAGCTCAGAACAAGAGGTCAGTCATCTGACCCTTTGACAAAGGAGGAACAATATTAGTCATGTCAACAGAAGACTACAGAAAATAATGCTCGTGACTCTTCTCTTGAGAAAGAAATTACAAGAGAGTTTCACAAGATCCCTCCACTCTTCTAAGCAAGAGAATACGATCAATGGTGTATGAGGCTAGAACAATGGGTTGGGGTACTGAAAAATAAACCAAGGACTACCTACTTTTACATCCTCCCCAAAATCTATAAAGGTACAAAACCACCGTCTGGGAGACCAATGGTTTCGGGCATTGATTCTATTCTAGAGTAATTATCTCTTTTCTGTTATTCATTTTTGCCAACTCTGGTAATAGCTATGGCATCCTTATTAAAAGACAAAGGCCCTCATTATGACCCTGGCGGTAAATCCTGCTTACTGCCACGCTGATGGCCACCAACTTACCACCGTGGCAGTGGACATCCGTTCCATTATGACACACACACATCAATCTGACAGAATTTAGCCACAGACACAGATCCGCCAGACAAAAGGTCAGTGATAAAGTGGTGGTATCAAAACCCACACCGTTACACCAACAGAACAACGCCCACCACATTATGACCCACGAATCACCACGGCGGACATTCAATGGCGGTAAACCATTGGCTGTACATACCACTGTGCTCACAATGGACACCCACAGACAAAACAACACCACAGTGGACAATTCAAACAATACACACCTGACACCCATACACACACCACACCCACACACCAACATCGATATAAAACACCCACCCACATTACCCACAACACTTTACAAATACCAATAGGCGCCACCATACTAACACCAAGACCACTGCCACAACTACATACACACACCAATTACACCCATACATCCCTCACGCACGCCACTTCACACACCCCAACACAATAACCAACACACCCTCACCAACACACATCACATAACACCCATGGCACCACAAAGGCACCCCCGTTTCACTGAGGAGGAGTTAATGGTCATGGTGGAGGAAATCGTCAAGGTAGAGCCACAGCTATTTGGAGCACAGGTGCAGCAGATATCAATAGCCAGGAGGATGGAGCTATGGTGGAGAATCGTGGACAGGGTCAACGCCGTGGGACAGCACCCCACAACAAGCGACGGCATCAGGAAGAGGTGGAAAGACCTATGGGGGAAGGTACGTTCCATAGCAGCAAGACACCAGCTCGCTATCCAGAGGACTGGCGGTGGACCCCCATCTCCTCCCCCACATCTCACAGCATGGGAGGAGCAAGTCTTGGTAATACTGCATCTTGAGGGCCTGGCCCGAGTTGGAGGAGGACTGGACTTGGTAAGTCAACTTTCTACTATTATCACGCCCTACCTGCATGCCATCACATACCCTCACTCTCACTCTCATCACTCCACTACATCTCAAACACTCCACCATCTCATTTCTCTAATCCCAATGCCAAGCCCTGCATTCCATACCAATGCATGGACACCCCTCACAGCCCTGCATGGACACTCATCACTAAAGCATGCACAGCATAGAGAACTAACAATCCCACAATACACCAACATACACAAGTAAAAGCTGGCAGGGCAATAACAACCATATAGGGGAAGACAGGGATGGATAAATCTAACAGACATGAAGCATTATACATCACTTACATTCCGACAGGTACCCCAGCAAGTGTCACCGGAGTGGAGGTGCCAGCACTATCCAGTCCCCCAAAAGAAGAGGCCCACAGTGATGACAGTAACTGTGGACTTCAGGGTCTGTGCGATCTACCTGGCTCAGCAGGGACCACTGGACAGCTGGTTACCCAGGCCCAGTCACAGACCACCACAGAGCCTCCACCATCAGGAAACACCACCACAGCACCAACCCATCGTACCCAAACCTCTGTCCCCAGGACACATCTATCAGCAGTGTGCCCACCTCTACAGGGACCCCAGGCTACTCCTCGCACCCAAGACAATCAGGAACCTCGGGTCAGTGGCAGTGAGCACAAGGTTCAAAGGACAGAGGCACAGGCCAACAGGGACACTGGGAGGACTGCTGTGTGCCAGGGGGAGGACATGACCAGGGAACTGACTCTCCAGGAGGCACTCTCTGAGATCCTACCAACATTCCCAGGACATGATGGGCCAGATCCTGGACAACATGCAGGAGCACAGGTGGCTGCAGGAGGGGCAGTACCAGGGAATCAGGGAGGACTTGCAGCCCTTCTTGGGTGAGTAGCACAGGGGTCCACCTGTTAGATGGAGGCACCGGAACCTGGCCTTCAGGAGGCCAAAGTTTCTCTTAATTATCCTTCTGGTTCGCCCATGTGCCTCATTATAACATTCTTCTGCCCTTGTACTGGCATTCCTCACAGGGGTCAGCAGCCATGAAAGGTTTGGGTAACCAGAGTCACCTGCAAATATTGAGGGACAACATTTAGCCACAAACTATCCTATATGGGCAACACCATTGCCATACACCAACATATACTGGGTGGGACCCAGGGCTCACCTATTAGCCACACCCTGTGCCTCTGTAGTTGGGCCATCACATTTGGGATGTTGCTATTCCTCAGGACATAGGCATCATGCACCGACCCAGGATGCTTAGCATTGACGTGGGAGATATACTGGTCTGCCAAGCACACTATCTGCACATTCATAGAGTGGAAACTCTTACGATTCCTAAGCACCTGTTCATTATGGCTGGGGGGACAAATGCTATCTGTGTTCTGTCAATTGCCCCAATTATATTGAGGATATGTCCCATTGCATAAAACTCGGCCTTCACAGTGGCCAAATCCTCCACCTGGGGGAAAGCAATGTAGCTGCACATGTGTTTTAACAGGGCAGACAACACTCCTGTCAGCACTATTGAGAACATTGGCTGTGACATTCTTGCTGCAAAGCCCACTGTCACTTGGAAAGAACCAGTTACCAGGAAATGAACTATTGATAGCACTTGCACAAGGGGGGTGATCCCAGTGGGCAGACGGATAGCAGATATCAGGTCAGGCTCCAGTAGGGCACACAGCTCTGTGATTGTAGCCCTGTCCAGTCTATAGGTGAGTATTATGTGCCTGTCCACCAGTGTAGCCTAGTCCACCAGGGGACTGTACAAGGGGTATGTCTCCATCTCCTATTCATCTGAAGCAGTAGGAATATAGGGGTCACTAGAGTGAGGAGGCTGTCACAAACTGAACAATGGAGCCACAACAGTAGTCTGCAATCTGGAAACATGTAATGAGTCAGTGTGATTTGTCCAGTATGTGCCTATTTCTCCTGTGATGCAGTATTAATCCATAGGCCTGCACCACCCTAAAATGGCGTCTGCCTGTCCGGTGTGGAGGGACAGGTGGAAGTGAGGTAATGCCGCTGATGTTGTGCGCCATGGCAGGAGGCAGGAGGGAACCGCCGTGCAACTCATCATTGGTTGTAATTGGGCCCTATGGGGTACAGTGACCAATGGTGATCTATGCTGCCAGTGACGGTATGCACCGCCACGGACGTGACCACCATTTTCTTTCTGATTCCTCACATGTTTCCTGACCTTCCATAGGAGAGGACCTACACTGCATGTGCTGCTGTGACCTGTGTCTGGAACCTACCATGGCCCGTGTGACCGGGGAAAGGGCCCCAGCCTTCACTTCGGAGGAGTTGGCGAGACTGGTGGATGGGGTCCTACCCTAGTATAGACTGCTGTATGGGCATCCAGACCAACAGGTTAATATACTGTGGGCACAATGCATGTGGCATGAATGTATGGAGGTGTGTGTGAAGGCATTGTGTAAGGGGGTGGGATGTTCTCCTGGCTGGGTACACATTGAGTGCTGGGCTATGTGTGGCCAATTGTGCTGGAAACGGGTATGGTGGGCCATTTGTATTACTGGTTGGACAGTGTGTCTATTGGTGTTCTCCTGTGTTTATTACCTCTGCAGGTCAGCGCCCATCAAAAGAAGGGTATATGACGTGCCATCGCCAAGGAGGTGCAGACCCTGGGAGTCTATGGCAGGTGGAGCACAAACTGTTGCAAATAGTAGGAGGACCTAGGACGCTGGGCATGGAAGACCGCGGAGGCCCAACTTGGGATGGCCTCCCAACAAGGAAGGGGTGCTTGTCGAGCCCTGACCCCCCCGATGGTCCGCATACTGGTGGTGGCCTATCCAGAGCTGGATGGGCACTTGAAGGCATCACAGCAGCCACAAGGGGGTGAGTACAGTGACCATCATTGAAGCTCACGGCTGGAGAGGTGGTATCCGGGTAGTGGTTGTGTGACAGTGGGTGCCCCGAGGCCAGGCCAGACATTGCAGCGTAGGTCCTCTGGTGGATAAGCGTCTGAAGGGGAAATACTGCCTACCTAGCTTGTTAGCATCCACCACTGGTCAGGGCTGAGTGGGTCCCAGGTGTGCTGCAGTTGGCGGTGTGTGCTCCTCCTCATGCCTTGGTGACTAGCAATATCACTGGTAGTGCCATGCATAGTGCGTAGGCCTGTCCCCTGTGTGTGAGGGTGCTGTGTACACCAACAGTGATGTTGGTGCAGTTTTTGACACAGTGTATCCTTTGTCTCTCTCCCCCCTTTCTTGTTTTGTCATCCTGTCCTTATGTGCATTAGCATCATCTGGTGGAGGATCAGAGGCACCGGCTACGGAGGGAGCTGCATCCCACAGGACCTAGGAGGCAGAGTCCACCGACCCTGGGGGCACCAGTGGGGAGGAGGGTGAGGGCAGCACCACGGTGGAGACTGGAGGTGACAATACAGACTCTGATACCTCCTCCGATGGGAGCTCCCTGGTGGTGGCGGACACCTCTGTGACTACCCCAGCTACAGGTACAGCCGCCACCCCCCATACCAGCACCGCCTTCCCAGCAGCCCCTCAGCGAGTTGTCTGTGCCCGCTCACCCAGGAGTGTGGGCATCTCTTTCGCCCCTGTCACCTCAGGCCCTGCCCCAGTCAGCCCTGCTGCCCTGAGTGTGGAGGCTACTGACCTCCTGAGATCCCTCTGTGTAGGGCAATCAAACATTGTGAATGCCATCCAGGGGCTGGGAGCCCAGATACAATAATCAAATGCATTCCTTGAGGGCATTCACACTGCATTGGCATCCCAACAGGGATCGATTCAGGCTCTGGCCTCCTCTCTGATGGCAGTCATTGTCTCTGTTCCTACCGTCCTCCCTCCAACCTCCACTTCCCAGTCCCATTCTTCTCAACCCCAACCCATCCCAGCCACACATACAAATGAGCATGCACCCAAGACAACTCCCATGAGTGTCACAGGCAAACACAAGCACCACACTTCATCCCACAGGCACTCACACAAACACCATCCAGTTGCAGACACAACAACATCCACTGTCTCCACTGTCACCCTCTCCTCCTCCACCTTTCACCCAGTTATGTCCATACTCACACCAACATGCACTACATCATCATCCATTACCTGCATCATCACCACACCAAGGAGAACACACACCTTACTGGCAGACACCTCCACAATACCTATGCACATGTCCCCTGTGCCCTCTCCCACCTTGTATGTCTCCCCCTCCTAAAGTACACAAACACAAGCACTCAGACACCCAACAGCCATCCACCTCACAACAGCATACAACCCATGCACCTGTACCCAAATCCAGCAGACAAACACCTCCTACAACCACTCCCTCATCCTTCACTCCCATTTTTCCTCCCTCTTCCAGCCCCAATGTCCCTAAAAAGCTTTTCCTTTCTACCACTGACCTCTTCCCCACCCCTCCCCTGTCCTGTATGTATGGCCAGGGTACCAAGAACCCAGCCAAGCACCTCAGCCAAACAGTCCACGGGCCCAGTTTCATCAGCACCTACTTGTGGTGGAAAGGATTCCAGGCCACAAATACTGAAGGGGGAGGAGCCTGCACCAGCCAGCAGAAAGAGGAAGGAGCCTGCACCAGCCATCAAAAGGGGAAGGAGCCTGCACCAGCCATCACAAAGGGGAAGCAGCCTGCACCAGCCATAAAAAAATGGAAGGAGCCTGCACCAGCCATCAGAAAGGAGAAGGAGACTGCACCAGCCAGCAGAAATGGGAGGGAGCCTGCAGCAACCAGAAGAAAGGGGAAGGAGTGTGCACTGCAAGCAAAAGAGGGAAGGAGCCTGCAACAGCAAGCAAAGAGGGGAAGGAACCTGCACCAGCAGCTGTCACAGAGCCCCCTCCACCAGTTGTGGTTGTGCAGCCAACAGTGAGTGCAGTGGCTGAGCAGGAGTCTTCCACTACCACCATCACCACAGTGCAGCCATTGGAGGGTGGAGAGGCTGAGCAGGAGCCTCCCACTACCACCATCACCACAGTGCAGCCATCGGAGGGTGCAGGGGCTGAGCAGGAGCCTTCCACTACAACCGTCACCACAGTGCAGCCATCGGAGGGTGCAGGGGCTGAGCAGGAGCCTCCCACTACCACAATCACCACAGTGCAGCCATTGGAGAGTGCAGGGGCTGAGCAGGAGCCTCCCACCCACTACCACCACCACCACAGTGCAGCCATCATCACTGGTCTTCCTATATAGTCCAACCGCCAGGGTCTACTGTGTGGGCTGCCCCCCCCCAGGACCAGTGGGCAAGTCAACCGCTTGAAAGACTGTGGCATTGCACTTCCCAGGACCAAGCACAGGGCATGTTGCCCCCTCCAGAACCAGTGGGGTATTCACCCACTTGAGAGACTGTGGCCTTGAACTTCCCAGGACCAAGCACAGGGCATGTTGCCCCCTCCAGAACCAGTGGGGTTGACACCCACTTGAGAGGCTGTGGTCTTGCACTTCCCAGGACAGAGCACAGGGCATGTTGCCCCCTCCAGAGCCAGTGGTCTTGTTTCAACATCCGGATTAGGTGCCCCCTCCCCTGAAGTGCCTGCCTATTTGCCAACTGATGCGCCTGTAGTGTTCTCTCCGTATTGGTGCAGGGAACGAGTGGGGATTTGGACTTTGCCCTGTGGTCATGTGGCCCTTGTGAATTAAGGACTGGACAGTGTCCCTTTTTTGTACATTTGTACATATCTGTTGCATTGCCCAATCGATTTTTTGCCTATGATGTTGATCTTATTACAATCACTTTCGGCAATTCCTGTTGTCATTGCATTATTCAGCCAATTATCGGGGACAAATTGTTTTCTTGTGCAGATGGTTGTGTGTATGGCGTTTGTGTGTGGGGTGTGTGTTGTGCATGTGTGTGTCACTGTCGTTTCCCTCCCCCCTCCCTTGTGGGCTAGGTGGCTGCATTCACCGTCATCGTCTTCGCCAGTGTTGGTGTTCGTGGTGGAGCATAACGTAGAAGATCATAGGGAAGACTTGCAGTTCGGGTTCCATGGTGGCGTGGTTCTTCCCTGTGTCTCCAATGGTGAGTCCTTTGACTTCTGTGTTCTGTTTCCGCCAGCCTTTTGATGGTGTTGGTACCGCCCCGGAAAAGGTGGCGGTTTGTGTCATCAAAATATGGTGGGCGGAACTTTGTCTTCCACCCGGCTGAAGGCGGCTACTGCCGTGGTGGCTGTTGTTTCCGCCCTGGCGGTCGGTGTGATACATTGGATCTCTTTCGGAGATATAACCACCATGATCATAATTTGGCAGTAGTTATCGCCAGCCTGTCGGTGGTATTACCGCCACTTTATCACCGACCACCAGTGTCATAATGAGGGCCAAAGTGTTTTTAATGTCCTAAATACAATTACCATAAAGAATGAAGGCAACTTACTTATCACGATGGATGTGAAAGAACTCTACACGAGTATACCTCTAAATGCCAATGTACAGGTTATAGAGATATTACTTAGCTCTTCAGAAACAACATCCATTGCTCCAATCAACTTCATTATTGAATGCAACACAATCACACTAAAAGAAACCTTTTTTTCAATTTGAAAACCATTTATATTTACAGACCCAGGGGACTTCCGTGGAAAGCCCTTTTGCTTTAAGTCTTGGGGTCTGTAAATCCACAATTTTGAGAAGACCTTTAACCTCACAGAAAAAATCCAAATAAAGAAGAAATCCTGATCTGGCACAGGTTGATGACATGTTTGTCATTTGTAAAGGTACCAAGTCCAAAGCAGAAGGATTCTCTGGCTGGATTTACATGTTGGACACTTATCTGAAGTTAACTCATGCTCTTTCAGACCAAGAACCCTCCTTTTTAAACCTCAAAGTCAGTATACGAAACAATAATATTAGTACATGTAAACAATACAAGAAAACATACTGTAACATATAACAGTCATCACCCTTGGACTCTGTGAATAACTCTTCCATATGGACAATTCTTGCTGATATGCAGAAACTGCAACAGAAACATGTGACAGGCTCATCAATGAAATTTAAAAAAAAGCAATATCCTTTGAAGACAATATACAGTGCAAAAAAGCACAAAAAATGATAACAGAGATACACTATTGGAAACGGTTACAAAATTTCCCAATGCGCAACTGACCTTCGTAGCGACTGAAACTCCCATGTCCAATGATATAAAAAGATTCATAAATAATAAAGGGCACATGCTGAATACTGGGGAACGTACATTGAAAAAAAACACTATTTCCCTTTAAACATTCCCGCAACCTATGAAACACATTAATCAATGCAAAGTAACAAGGTCACAGCAACAGTCTTCACCCTGTGGGGACTTCCGAAAATTTAAGGACATTATCCGTATCGTGATTGCAACATCTGTTACCTGACTGAACCTACTAAAGAAATTGACCTTGGTCTCTCACAGAAGTGGTAACTATGGAATCATGCAAACTGCAACAAAAATATCTGTGTATACCGAACACAATGTATGTGCACGTTTATATATATAGGTGTGACCACCAGACAAGTAAATAAACATCGAACTATGATTAGAACAGCTACAAGACTAACCAATCATTATATAGAAAAAGGCATACCCCTAATAACATGAATTGGGTCGTCCTAGAGAAAATACATGATGGGCCAAATATACAAACAAGACTATTGAGGATGGAACAACACTGGGTCTTTGAACTGCACACAGATGTCATGCATTAAACGACGAAATACCCTGGACCCTGCTGTCTTCATGACATCCTCCTATTTTTTGACACCTTCATATTACCACCTTTCAAATTATATTTTTCCCACAATAAGACATGCTAGGGTGATACAAAAAGATCTTTTACAATGACACATAGATATTTTATTTTCCAACACATGGTATACACAATACTTGTGGAACACTTTTGTGCTGTTCTAAAACTATTACACTGGTTCTGGCACCCAATATGTTTTACTATTACCAGAATAGTTATGATCCTTTTTTAAATTAGGTTTTTGACTTTTCTTTGTTTAAAGAAAATGTGCCCCGCCATTTGTTTTTCTCATGGAAATGTTTAATCCAATCTCTTAGCTCCTTAGCAACATTGTGTAAGATACAGAGCTACAAGGATGAATACTATACACTCCAAGGTGCCAATGAAGCATTTTAAAGTGCAGTTACAATGCAAACATGATCCTCTTTCTATTGTCCATGATGACACAATGGTAAACCTTTTCTGGACCTGTCATCTAAACATCTGCAACGTATCAAAAACACCTGGGGCTAGATGTATCAAAGGGTTTTTCCCATTCTGTGTCAATGGGAAAATGTGTTCGTACATATGGCCCCTAGCCTCTATGCTGAGTATTTTACACTCCAAGATGGTGTTGCATTTTCCCAATGTGCTGATATTATGAGCGGAGTTACGTGATCCCAGCATGTTATTCCTACACCCCGCAAAACGAATATGGAGAATGGGTTATAAACCATTCCTTCCAGCTGGTATACCGCTTCCAGAGACCTTGGAAGCGGGTAGGCTACCGGCGGCGCATCTCCAGGAATTGTGTAAGTGCCATGCTTACTTGTGTAAGTGCCATGCCCCTTATCGTAAAGAACAGGGCAACACGCTTTACTGAGTATCATTACCTAAACTGTTGTCATGCTTACACTACTTGACTATCTATGATTTTTCGATTTGTCAATATTCATAGGAAGTAGTACCAAGGGGCTCTAAGGGGCACGTGTATAATATCATAGAGGTAGGCGCAATTTTACCATTTATTTAAACTGATTGTACACAGCATCCACCATTGAGTTTGCTTTGATCACGTCAGTTGCATAAGGGGGCATTTTGAATGCACAAAAGTAAAATCTACAGTTTTGATTGGTTCTTTTGTCATGTTTGTCCCTTTAAGTGTTTATCAGGTACCATTTTCCTTTATACAGGTCTCAGAAAGGCATTATGCATCTTCATTGTGAGCAATTTCTCTCTTACAAAGTTGTGGGACACTATTTTATGTGTCACGTTATTTCTTAGTTTATCTCGAACATAAAGTCTAAGCACATTAGGGAAATACTTGGTCCTGAAGAATTGCCACTGGTCCTGTTAAGGTCAAACAGGCAAGAAACATGCAGACCTTCCTTTGAACCAGGGCTTAATTGTTGTCCCGATCGGTACACATCATTATTGTTAATCTTGACATGGGTTTTTCTTACATAGTAAAATACCTCATTTTTTTGCCGAAAAGCAATTTTAAATTCAGCACCCATTTTACCACTTTTCCAGCATCTCCAGGACAACAGCCCTACTCTATTATTTGGAAAATCCAAACATTGAGAAGAAAAGATCTCCAGCAAAGAGCGTCCTTTGAGGAGCCTGCTCAGTATTGCAGCACCCACCCAGCAAGGAGTATGGCCACATGATGAAGCGTGCTACTTCGGTTGCTGAGTTGCTGAATTTATTTTTGTTGACTTTAGGACTCTGGGCACTCTACCACTGCTAACCAATGCTAAAGTGCATGTGGCCTCAGCATAAAACATGGTAAAATTAGCATATCCAAAATTTGCATATTTGATATACTTGCAGGTCCCTTGTAAGGTACACTAGCTGTGTCCAGGGTCTGTGGGCCTGCAGCACTGATTGGGCCACCAATTCAGTAGCCTTTCAAACATGTGTCAGGCCTGCCATTGCAAAGCCTGTGTGTAAAGTTTTAAACTGACATGTCGACCTGGCAAGTTAAGCCTCTTCCCTGGCCCAAACCTTCACTTTTAGTATATATCTTTCACCCCTAAGTAAGGCCCTAGAAAGCCCCAGGGAAGGGTGCAGTGTATTTAAAAAGTAGGGGATGTACTTTTAAGTTTTACATGTCCTAGTACTGAAAAACTCGTTTTCGCTTATGGTGAAGTCAGATTTTAAATTGCATTTCTGAAAATGCCACTTTCATAAAGTTTTTCAGCACAAAGAGTACCAATACTGATGTGGAAAAGACTGAGGCCCTCATTACGAGTTTGGCTGTCCGAGGACCGCCACGGTGGAGGTGGCGGTTGCAGCGCCGCCAGTCCGGCGGAGAAGATTGCCATATTATGACCATGGCAGTGTTCCCAATGGAACACAGCCAATACACCACCAGTATCGCCAATGCACCATGGACATCAGCAGGCAACTCCAGTCCGAGGTGAGCATGTTATTGCAGAGCATATTATGAAGTTGCACACCCCCAGGATTTCAGGGGCAGTCTGACCGCCACCAAAACCCTGGCAGAAACAAACAGTATAGAAGGAGACATTCACCTTCAGGAACACAGCCATGTCTGGAGCCGCCATGGAACCCAACTTGATGTCTTCCACTGCTCCTGATGGAACTACGACTCCAGAACCAGTGACCACAACATAGACAACAACCGTAAGTACACCCACCTACCACACACTGCAGGGAAGGCCTTTAGTACACACACAGACACAACACACACAGCCGGAATGGCTAGTGACAGCCACACACACATGCAAACACCTGTACCAACACACACACAACATACATAAACAAACTACACACAGCACGGCCAACATACATGTGCCATACATACACCAACCCATACACACACATCACCGCCACTGTCTAACACAATCATACACAACACCACTAAGTCACACAACAATGTTATTACCTCAACCACACAAACCTTTTGGCAAGGAAAAACACTGCACACCGCCACATTACAACACATAATGACATCAACATGTAACAACCGCACACAACCAATCAATACCAAAACACTGCATTACAATTTCACACCACGTCCACGCAATACACAACGCACATGACACATCCATTACCACACACACAGACGCATACACAACAACCACACAATTCCACATAACCCCATCACAACACATCACACCAAGTATAATGCATAAGTTAGACACACAACTCATGCTGCAACACAATCACATCACATACACACATACACACATAACACACACAAAACAAATTGCACAAATATAACACATTCATGTTGAAGGAAAGGCAGGACAAGTATGTCACCATCGAAACCAACAGGTGGTTGGCCCATATATATTAGGCAGTATGAAAACTCAGCAAAACAATATACAAAATAGGTCAACTGGCCAGTCCAAAATGTCCAAGTGCCCCTGGCATACATGGCACCTGTCATTGCCCCAACTTGACTCCTGACTGTATAGTGGCCTCCACATGATAGAGGCATCAAGGGGACAGGCAGGCACCACAGGGGTGGGGGAGGATGGCAGAGGTGGGGGGATATGGCTGCGGAAGGGGTTCGTTGGGCTTAGGTTTTGGTTTAGGCGGGGGGGCTTTAGTTTCGGTTTAGTTTTTGGGGGCGGCTCCTTCACTTTTAGCTTGGGCGGAATGATCTTGGATTTGGGGGGGGTTGATTTTTTTGCAGGGGGAGGGGTATGGGCAACACCAGAAGGTGGCAGGGGAGGGCTAGGAGGTGGAAGGGCTGGGCTCCGGGAGGGACACAGGGCACTTCAGGGAACCACGGGGTGGGAGAGTGGTAGGGAAGAGGGAAAACTCGTACAGGAATCTTTTCTTAGGGACACAAAGACGGTCATGGGAAAAGCATTTGAGAGTGGAGGGAGAGGGAGTGGTTGTGAGGTGTATTCTTGTAGGTGTTCTGGGTGCAGGTGCGTGGGTTGAAGGCATGTGTGTGCTGAGTGTCTGTTGGGTGGATGAGTGCTGGCATACAGGTGTTTTGGGAGGAGGGGGACGAGGTGCAGGGAGATGCCATGGTAGATGGATGACTGTCTGTTGGAGTGGTGCCTGCAGGTAAGGTGGATGTGCTGCATGTAGGGGTGTTGGTAGTTGTGGTGGGATCGCATGTGATGAATGGGGTAGATGTATGTGGGTCTGGAACTGTGGTGACTGTGGGTATGATGGGACTTGTGGCTGAATCAGGGAGTGTTGGTGTCATGCCAGCATGTGTGAGTGGCATAGTGTCCGTGAAGGAAGGGGTGGTGTTGGGGTCAGTGTAGGGAGTGGATGTTGTTGTGTGTGCAGGTGGGTGTTGTCTGTGTGCATGCCGGTGGTGGGTCTTGTGGTGCTTGTGTTTGTCACTGCGAACCGTGTCTGTTGAGGTGGATAAATGGATGTCTCACTGTGTGCTCTGGATGGGTGTAGGGAGAGGGGTATGGACTGAGCTGAGGTAGCTGGAGGGACGGAAGACAAAGGGACACTGACTGCCGTCAGTGAGGAGGCCAGAGCCTGGAAGAATCTCTGCAGGCCAGACACAGCTTCGTGAATGCCTTCCAGTTAGGCATTGCTCTGCTGTACCTGAGCCTCCAGGCCCTGGATGGCATTCACAATGGTTGTCTGACACATAGAGATGGACCCCAGGAGGTCAATAGCCTCACTGAGGGCAGCAGGGCTGACTGGGGCAGCGGCAGAGGTGCCTGCAGTGAAGGAGACACTCACCCTCCTGGGTGAGCGGACACGGGCAGCTTGGTGGGGAGCAACAGGGAGGGTGGTGCTGGTAAGGGGGTTGCAGACAAGAATGGTGCTGGGCTGGTCCCAGTTGGGTCCGCCACTACCAGGGAGCAGCCACGGGAGGAGGAATCCAAAGATGATGTAGATGATCAGGTCTCCCCGTGGCACCTCCGTCTCACTGGTCCCCTCAGCTCTGTTCTGCTGGTATCAGCCTCCTGGGTCCTGTGGGCTGCTCCTTCCCCACTCGCCAGTGCCCCTTCTCCTTCGCCTGATGATGCTGATGCACACAAAGACAGAGGAGGAGAGAGAGGGAGAGAGAGAAAGATAGGGATCCATTTACACAGATCAACATATACATCTCTTCAAATATATTATGGCAGACCATGCCATTACAATGACACTCCATTTCTGCAAATAGACCTTGGATAAATCAAGATGCAAAGGTCAAAAACCTGATATTATCGCAACATTCGGACTAAGTGAATTGATCAAAGCTGAAACTCTGCATAGCAGCTTTGTTATTGCCAAGGCGATGTAATGCATGACATGTAAGCATTATGATTAGACTCCAGGGACCTCACAAGGGACTTACCACATCTAGGGCCAGATGTAGAAACGAAACATTTTGCGACTTGCAAATAGCGAGTCATAGCGACTCGCTATTTGCAACTCGCAAAATGTTATGCAGTACGGTGTCTCAGACACCGACTGCGACTCGCTATGGGGTCGCAATGACCCACCTCATGAATATTCATGAGGTGGGTCGCAAATTGCGCCCCATAGCGAGTCAAGGCACTCGCAAACATGGAGGCCGCTGTAGTCAGCAGACCTCCGTGTTCGTGACTGCTTTAAATAAAGCAGTTTTTTTTTTGTTTTAAGTGTAGCCCGTTTTCCTTAAAGGAAAACGAGCTGCACTTAAAAAAAAAACGAAACCTTTAGTTTCGTTTTTTTTTCAGGGCAGGCAGTGGTCCCTTGGACCACTACCTGCCCTGAAAAAAATTTTTGGGGTCCATTCACAAACTGGAAGGGGTCCCATGGGGACCCCTTCCAATTTGCGAGTGGGTTACCATCCACTTCAAGTGGATGGTAACTGCGATACGATTTGCGACCGCGTACGTGGTCGCAAATGGTATTGCATCCCACTCAGACTCGCAAATAGGAAGGGAACACCCCTTCCTATTTGCGAGTCGGAAATGCATTTTGCGAGTCGGTCCCGACTCGCAAAATGCATTTCTGCATAGGAAACTCACATTTGCGACTCGCAAACAGCAATTTTTGCCGTTTGCGAGTCGCAAATCGTTTCCTACATCTGGCCCCTAGTACCATACCATTTTTGGAAAGGCAAGTCCACAGAATAATAGCTTCAATAATAGATTTTTCTGTGCTATTTGCCCACAGAGTCACATGTAGCAGAATGCCATGGTTGTTTCCCTACACATTTCCTACACTCTTAAGTCAACATAAGCCAGCATGGTAAGCTACCATGCCAAAAATCCTGTCTCATTGAGGCCATAAATGTAGTGGACCCCTGATGCCACCCCCACAATAAGTCCATGCCAGCTACTGTACAAAATAGAGATTGCCTCAGTCATTGTGGGAGACAAATACTGATGTGATAGCACTTACACCTCAGGTACACTGATGCAGATGGAAGAAGCTGATCTGACACATTCACTTACCCATTGAATATGTCAATTGGATATACACTGACAGCATTGTATTGTCACACATGATCGATTCAGAGCCTGCTGGGGTGACTGATACCCATTGTCGATGTGCATCTACCACTGATCACCTGCACATCTGCCCACAAGTAAGTGACCCAATCCCAAACAAGGACTGTCATGTGCGAGGTGAGAGCCTGTATTTACCCCCTTGTGGCTGTTGTAATACCCTCAAGCGCCCATCAACCTCAGGGTAGGCCACCACCAATATGCGGGCCATTAGGCGGGTCAGGATCTGACAGGTACCCCTCCCTCATTGGGAGGACATCCTCAGCTGGGCCTCAGCAGTCTTCTGGGCCCAACTTCTCAGGTTCTCCGACCGCTTTCTGCAGTAGGTGCTCTGCCAGCTGTGGACCCCGAGGGTCCGCACTTGCTTGGCAATGACACACCATATCCCTTTCTTCTGATGGGCACTGACCTGCATGGGTGACACAGACAGAAGGAAAAAGTCATTTAGAGTGGCACCACATCAGCAGCAGTGCACTACACACATCATATACATCACATGCCTACGCTAACGTGTCTTCACAGCACAAATGCATTTATTCCATGGTCCCTGCATGCATCCACTCCCTGTGCAGTGTGGCAACACCTTACAGCCTCACACACACCCTTATCACAGAGGACAATGGAATTGGGCTCACCTGCTCCTCTGGTGCCCCATACAGCTGTCCACACTGGGGTAGAACGCCGTCCACAAGTTTCTCCAACTCCTCCTGAGGGACATAGCATGATGGTTCCCAGAGTACATAGCAGCTCACGTAGTGGAGGTCTTGCTTTCACGAGTGTCAGGAGTCAAGTGAGCTGGGCAGCAGAAAATGGCAGTCACGGCGGCCGCATACATGACCCTCACTGCCGGCGGTGATGATCATTGGCCCCAGTCTCCCATTGACAACAATTTTAGCCAACGAGGAGCTGCACAGCAGTTGCGACCGCCTACCGCCATGACGACATACGTCGGCGGAATTAGGACATTCCCATCTGTCCTGTGCATGCAGGACAGGTGGCTGCCATTTTAAACACATTTCATGGCCAGTAGAGCAAACATAAGTGCGTCATGCCAGCCTTTTGTTTATCATGCAGAGTTGGCCTATGTTTTGGTCTCATGGCTGAGTCCATACATGTGCCATAAATGGCACAGTGGAGTTGGATGTGTGACTGTGAATTCCAGTACATGTGCAGCTCCTTGCTGCCTCATTGGTGGGGTAACCATATGTGGCACCTAAACTGGTACATACACATTCCGTTCTGGGAAAATAGGCTGCTGTTACATGGAACATTACACATGGTTTGCGTGTGAGATGCTGTTGGTCCGGGCTGCAATGGGCAGCTAGGATGGCATATACGGTCCGTCAACATGCCCTGTATGGTATGTGTAAACTTTAGCGCCATGTCTACAGTGTTTGTTGTGTGCTACAAGTTTAGTGTTAGCTGGCATGTGTATAGTGAACATCAATTTGTACTTTTTCCTCTCTATGTCCTAGATACCGTGCAATGGTGAGAATGAGAAATGCACCAGTGTACCATCCTCTAGTCAACCTTGCTACCCTGGATGACAGGCACATCATACACACCTACCGTCTGAATCATCAGACCATCATGGAACTGTGTAATCAGTTGGAGCCGGAACTATTGGCTGCCATACATAACCCTATGCCATCCCTCCCATAGCACAGGTTTTGTCAGAACTACACTTCCTTGCCTCAGGCTCCGTCCAGATTACAGTAGGCTTGGCACCAGGGATGTCACAGCCCATGTTCAGTCATGTGCTGAAGGATGTACTGTGTGATTTTCTAAAACAAATGGACAGCGACATCAGGTTCCTCCAACGTGCGGATTTGCCCACTGTGAAGGCTGACTTCTATGATATGCAACACATCCCTCATGTGATAGGGGCCATAGATGGCACCCACATTGCTTTGGTTCCTCCCAGGGCCAATGAACAAATGTACAGGAACAGGAAAAACATCTACTCCATCAATGTCCAGGTGGTGTGTCTCGCGGACCAGTATATCTCCCAAGTTACAACCAAGTTTCCTGGATCTGTGCATGACTCCTACATTCTGAGGAACAGAAATGTCCCACACATGATGGCACAACTACAGAGAGAGAGGGCCTGGTTAATTGGTATGTATGCAATTGTCATGTCACGTCTTCCCATTCTGCTCTGTGTCTCTCCCAGTATAGTGACAGGTCCTACCTCTGTGCACACAGGTGACTCTGGCTATCCTAACCTTCCCTGGCTGTTGACACCAGTGAGATAGCCTACAACAGATGGGTAACACTGTTTCAATGAGGCCCGCGGTGGGAAAAGGCGTCTAATAGAAATAACTTTTGGGCTACTGGAGGCCAGATTCAGGTGCCTTCAAGTATATGGAGGTGCCCTGCTCTACACTCCGCAAAAGGTCTGCCAGATCACTGTTGTCTGCTGCATGCTACTCAATTTGGCCCTGACACATCACATACCATTACTGGATGAAGAAGAGGTGGCAGCTGGATCAGTGCTGATGATGGTGGCATACCAAGTGATGATGAGGATGATGATGAAGGTGCAGCAGACTGGAGGACTGTGCTGATCAGCCAATACTTCCAGCGACATTCAGGTATGTGTAATGTGTATTGTCAGGTCTCTGATTTCATATCAGTATTCTGATATTGTGCCTCCTGTTCAGTTAGATCAGTGAAGGTGTTCAGTGTACCTATCCCCCTGAGTGGCCTGTGGTTGGAGACAGATTGACCATCAGGGGCTGTCTTACTCATTTCAAGTTTGACATGTGTTGATAATGCAGGTTGATAGGTTGATATCTCCTATATACAGGCATGTGGTTTGTTCTCAGTCCTGCAAACTTCAAAGAAGATGTTTTGACAACTATAGATTGGGTAGTGTGTATCACTCCTGATCCTGACTGTTCCCATTGCCATTCATGGACACTGGCCTTTCCTAACAGTTGTACGTGTCTTTTGTTGGCTCATATCAGTTGTGACCTAGAGATTGTGAATGTGACATGGTATACTGTTTTCCCATGCCACTTGATAATTCATACTGGGGCAGACTACTATGGCCTGCATATTTGTTGTCTGTGCCTCCATGACTCCTATCCTGGTTGTTCCTGTCTTGGTCTATTTGCAGGTCGGTTTAGTGGAGCTACCCTAGTGTCTGCCTGAACTAGTGACTCCCTTGACAAATGGATTTTGAAACATGTATGACATACTGTGTAACCCGCTGGTTGTAGGAGACTGGCCTGGTTTGTAGTGGGTACCCTAGGTACTTACACCTTATACCAGGTCCAGTTATCCCTTATTAATGAAATGTAGTCAGTGTTCTAGCAGCCTAGGCTTTCTAGAGGTAGCTGTAGCAGAGCAGCTTAGGCTGAATTAGGAAACATGCAAAGCTCCTGCAATACCACTATAGCACAGTACTTATATACAATAAAATACAATACTCAGTGTTACCAAAAATAAAGGTACTTTATTTTAGTGACATAAGGCCAAAAATATCTTAGAGGCAACACTCCTTCTGGAGGTAAGTATTACACACAATATATACACTAGAGACCAAAATCAGGTAAGTAAATAGTCACAGAATAGTGCAAACAGTAGAAAATACCATAGAATGCAATAGGATGCAAAAGGCCTACGGGCAACACAAACCATATACTAAGAAAGTGGAATACAAATCACAAATTGCCCCCAAGCCAAGTGTAGTGTGTAGAGGGGCGCTGGGAGTGTAAGAAAACCACAAAGGTGAGTACAATACCCCACCCCAGAGCCCAGGAAAGTAGGAGTAAAGTACTGCAAGTATCCTCAGGACACACTACAAGTCATGATAAGAGTTACTGCACGAACCAAGAAAGACTGCAAGCAACAAATGGTGGATTCCTGGACCTGAAGATCTGTGAAGAGAGGAGACCAAGTCCAGAAGTCGCAGAAGATTCCAGGAAGGACAGGAGCCCCTGCTAACCTAGAAGAGGATTCTCCGGATAGAGGAAGTCTGCAGAAGAGCACCAAAGAAGATGGCTGTGTGTTCCTGCATGATGCAAGAGATGTCCCACGGCGAGATTTTGGATGCAGGCAAGTTGCAGAGCTGTATTTGTCCAACAAGCCTTGGTTCAAGCAATGTCACGGTTTGCGTCAAATTGGCGCTGCCTGGACCCAGGAGGGGCCTCAGGGTTTCAACTCAGACTGAGGAGGCAAAGGGTGCTCCCAACACTGGAGGGAACCCACAGATAACCAGGCAGCACCCATGGAAGTCCCAGGACACAGGGACAAAAAAGGTGCAAATTGTAGTTGCTGCAGGACTACAAAAGAAGGTCCCACCCCGCTTGTGAACAACACAGAGAGTTGTGCGTTGCAGGATGGAGTGCTGGGGACCTGGGCCACACTGCGCACAAAGGATTCTTGCAAATAGTGCACAGAGGCCTCAGGAGCTAGAGATGACGCTGTGCACAGGGGTACTGTTGCAAACCGGGAAGGCAAGCTCTTACCTCTGCCAAATGTGGACAGCTGGACCTTAGGACAGTCTGGGTCAAAGGGGTCCACCACCTGTGTTCCAGGGAGCAGGCTCGTCGCCAGGAGAGGAATCCAAGAGAATCAGTCGTTGTCTTAGAAGGTGCCTGCTGGAGCAGGTAAGTGACTCCGTCACTCCATGGGAGATTCCTTCAGTTCTACTGGTGCTGGGTGAAGGCAGGGAGGCCTCAGAGCATGCAACCCTTGGAAACTGTTGCAGTTGCTGGCTGGAGCTGAAGTTGCAGAGTCACAGCAACCTTTCTGGATACTTTGTTGCAGTTACATCGGTTCCTGGAGCAGCTTGCGGTTGATCCGATTGTCAGAAGCTGAAGCAGAAGTTGCAGAGGATTCCTGGAGGAAACTTGCAAGCTGATTCTGGAGAGGAGCCCACAGGAGAGATCCTAAATAGCCCTGAGAGGGGGATTGGCTACCTAACCAGGTATGCACCTGTCAGGAGGGGTCTCTGATGTCACCTGATGGCGCTGGCCACTCAGAGATCTCCAGAGTGTCCCCACTCCTTGGAAAACAAGATGGCTAATGCCAGGGACACACTGGAGGAGCTCTGGGCGCCACCCCCGGGGTGGTGAGTGACAGGGGAGTGGTCACTCCCCTTCCCTTTGTCCAGTTTTGTGCCAGAGCAGGGACTTGGGGGTCCCTGAACCAGTATAGACTGGTTTATGCAAGGAGGGCACCATCTGTGTCCTTCAAAGCATTTCCAGAGGCTCTGGGAGGCTACCCGTCCCAAGCCTGTAACACCTATTTCCAAAGGGAGAGGGTGTAACACCCTCCTCCCAAAGGAAATGCTTTGTTTTGCCTTCCTGGGACTGAGCTGCTCAGATCCCAGGAGGGCAGAACCCTGCCTGTGAGGTGGCAGCAGCTGTAGCTGCAGTGCAAGCCTCAGAGAGTCGGTTTGGCAGTACCAGGGGGCATCCATGGTGGAGCCCCCAGAATGCATGGGATTGCCCCCCCCAATACCAGATTTGGAATGGGGGGACAATTCCATGATCTTAGACACCTTACATGGCCATATTCGGAGTTACCATTGTGAAGCTACATATACGTATTGCCCTTTATGTAGTGCACGCGTGTAATGGTATCCCCGCACTCACAAAGTCTGGGGATTTGGCCCTGGACAGCATGGGGGCACCTTTGTTAGTACAAGGGCACTTTCAGACTTAGTAACTTTGCACCTAGCCTTCAGTAGATGAAGGTTAGACATATAGGTGACTTATATGTTACTTAAGTGCAGTGAAAAATGGCTGTGAAATAGTGTGTGCACTATTTCACGCAGGCTGCAGTGGCAGTCCTGTGAAAGTGTTTGTCTGAGCTCCTTATGGATGGCAAAAGGAATGCTGCAGCCGATAAGGATCTCGTGGAACCCTAATGCCCTGGATACCTAGGTACCAAATACTAGGGACTTATAAGGGGGGGTCCAATGTGCCAATTGGAATTGGTAAATGAAGTCACTAAACTATAGTGGCTAATTTGGAAGCAGAGAGAGCATAAGCACTGAAGTTCTGGTTAGCAGAACTTCAGTGATACAGTTAAACACTATTGACAACACACCCATTAGGACACAAACTATGAGCACTGGGGTCCTGACCAGCAGGATCCCAGTGAGACAGGCAAAACATACTGACAAACAGGTAGAAATTGGGGGTAACATGCCAAGAAAGATAGTACTTTCCTACACTGGTGAATCCTCCCTCTCCATGCAACAGATTTATGGTGACTGTGAATTTACACATATCACTTTCTGGTGAACACACATTGGAATGTTAAAATGAAGACACAAATGCACTATCTGTGTTCTAGGGGGTTTATTATGCATCTATAGTCCAATAGGTGAGGAGTGGGGGCATGGTAGATTAAATCATCAGAGTAGGTGGCCCAGCTGTAGGTAGTACAGGTCCAGTGTTTAATGGTCAATGTAATAAGGGAGACATGACATTGGCCAGTCAACAGGGTGTCTCAGTGCACACAAGGTAGAATGTTCAGGTGAGGGTCACTTCCTGGCAGTACGTTTGGTCTTGGCAGCAGCTCTTGCAGGATATCTGGGTAGATGACCATGTTTGTGAGGGGTTCCTCAGCTACAGAGGGAGGGGTGCCAGTGGCCTGTGGTTCCTCAGGCAGGGGCTCCATTCCACTAGCTGCAGCAGATGTTGAAGGCTCCATTGGAAGGGGCCTGCTGGTGGGTGGAGGTAGCATGCAGGATGATAGTGAGTGCCTTTAGCACTCCTGAAATGGAGGCCATGCTGGAACTGTGAGCCTGCCACTGCTACATGGCCTCCTGGTGGTTTTCCCTCAGCAGCCTCTGGTTTTCCTGCAAGATGGTGTCTGGCCCATCGTGTTCTGGGATTGCTGGTATGCTCCCAGGACTTGGGGAATGGTTTCCTGGTCAGTTGAGTGCCTTGGGGCCCCAATCTTCTGGCCCACAGCATCCCTCCCAGGCCCGTGCCCCCCATGCCTGTGCCCCTGGCATGGTGTGCCCACTCCCAGTTACTTAAGGACCTTCATCGTCTTGGGTGTGAGGGGTCGACCCTGGTCCCTGTACTGTGGGGCACACTGCTGATTGAATAGTCTTTGGCACACAGGTCTGGGGACGAGGGGTTGTCTCGGCTGTTGATGCCACAGGGTGGGGAGATCTGATGTGGGCAGGGTGAGGCTGGAAGTGGTGGACTGACCAGTAGTCCCAGATGGGCCAGGTAAGTTGTCACTGTCCAGGCATCCAGAGGCGTAGTCCTCACTGGGGCTTTCATCCAGGGGAGCGCTGGCTGTGGCAGGGGTACCTGTGAATGGAGTGTGAGAGAGTTACATAGTGGAGGTGTGGTTGGTATTGACATTGTGTGATGCATACTGTGGCTTGACATGTATCCCAGTTAGGGCAATAACAGATGCACTGTTGATATAGTTTATGGGTCATGGCTACAGAAATGGGTACCATGTTCCGTTCTGATTTGCATTGCTGCCATTGCCATGTAGTGGTCCTCAGTTGTAACATGCAGTAGGTGTGGCGGATGCAATGGTTAGCCATTCAGGTGTTGCACTGTGATGTGGACATTTTAGGTTGTCATGTGGCTGGTCAGGTGCATTGCGGGAGTTGTAGTGATTGTTCTTGGTTGTGGTGTCTGTGCACTGGGCAGGGACTGTGTGGGGATAGCGGCTGGGTGGTGGAGTGGCATGCAGGGGAGGGCCATTTGGTGGATTGAGTGGGAGATAGGGTGAATTGGGGAGTGATGGGTGGTGGGGATGCATGCTGGACAGGTCCACAGAGAATGTTAGCGACTTATCAGAGTCCAGTCCTCTAGTTATTCCAATCAGGCCCGCGGGATGCAGGATGGTCAGGAACTTCCCCTCCCACAATGTGAACTCTGGGGGTGGAGGTGGAGGCACAACTCAATTTTTCTGGCAATCGATGTTTGCTGTACTTGTGCTCCAAACAGTTGTGGCTCTACCCTGACTATTTCATCGATCATGACCCTCAACTCTTCGTCAGTGAAGCGTGGGTGCTTTTTTATGGAACATGGTGGTTGTGTTGTGAGTGGGTGGAGTGTTGTTTGCAAGGGTGAATTGTAAGGTACTTGATGGGGCGGGGGTGCTTGGTTGTGTGTGCTGGCTATTTTGTGTTGTTTGTGTGCTGTGTCAATGTGTGTATGATGTTGTTCGTGCAGTTGTGTGGTATGTGCTGAGTGAGATGTCTAAATGTGCCTTTGGTGTACCAGTGCAAAATCGTATGTTGTTGACTCCTCGCTGTCTGTGATTGTCGTTTGAGTTTGCAAGGGATTGTGGATTGTGTGGTAGTGTGTTTTATAGTGGTGTGTGTAGGTGTGTCTGGTGTGTGAATGTGTGTCAGGTGTGAGGTATTTGAACTGTCCAACGTGGTGTGGTGTTCTGGCTGAGGTGTGTTTTTGACCACGGCGGTTCGCACCGCCAATGGTTTTCCTCCGTGAAATCACTGCTGTGCTGATTTGTGGGTTGTAATTTGGAGAGTGGAATGTGGTCAGTGTGGCGGTACTGGTGGTGGGTCCACCTATCTCCTGCCCTTAGTCGTCCTGGCGGTCTCAGATTTGTGGCAGTTTTTTGGCTGTTTGCTGTGTGTGACTCGTAATACATTGGCGGGATACAGTCAACACTGGCGGTCTTTTGGTGCCCGCAACACAGCGGTTTTGCTACAAGACCACCAAACTTGAAATGAGGGCCTGAATGTTTGCTTTACTGTCTGATACCACATGACTAAATCAGAGTGATGTGCATGCATTATGTACTATACTTTAAATTGCATTTGTAAAGAACATCGTTATAGACAGATAAGACCCAAAACAGCTTCATATACACATCAACAATTTTTTTGGTGGCCCACAACAAATAACACGACCAAAACATATGGTTCGACAGTACAGGGAACATTGGACCAAAGATATAAATAGACAATATCACTGGCCTTTGGCCATGCCTGAACTTTATTTGGTGCTGCACCCACTGGTGAGCACCAATTTGGCAGAGGCTCTCAAGTTAAATTGAAGAATGCTCTTATTGAGATTGTAATCTCAGAACTGAGACACATCTGCCTTTTGGTTCTTGTGTTATATGATTACCAATTTCTGTATTGTCAAAATATTTGTTTTGGTCATGTGATTTGTTGTAGGCACCAAAAATTATTGATATTTATAAGACGCAATTTGAAGTATAGTACATAATGCATTCAGTTCAGTCTGATTTAGTTGTGTGGTTTCATACAGAAAAGCAAACGTTCAGTCTTTTCAATATCAGTAGTGACACTTTTTGTGTTGTATTACTATCTTTGCGCTTAGCCTTGCTGACATTAAATGAGCCCAACACCCCTTGCATTTATCTACTTTTAGAAAGTTGATATTTTTACTTTAGCCATTTGGTGTCTCCTACCTGTCTCCAATTCAAGTCTGGGGTGGTGTGACAGCTAGGCTTGTGCATTCCCTCTAGACAGCCAGTGGAGGGAGGGCAGGGACTCAGTTCACTTCAAAGGCATCTCTTTGAAGTCTCCCCCTCTTAAAAGGCACAACAGGGTATAAGTAATAGACCTCAGACATCACCAACTCTGTACACTTCTGGTCCTGTGAATAATCTGCCAGGAAGAAGCACTGCTGTGCTGCTGAAAGGACTGTCACTCACCTGGAATCTGCTGGGCTCCTGCTCTGTTGTGCTAATCTGCTGCCTGCTGCCCTCCTTGCCTGATAGGGAGAAGGGCTGACCTGAATCTCCATAACCCAGAACCAAAGTGACTACTAGGACTTGCTGTCTTGCCTCTTGTTCTTCTGAAGCCTCAGGCACACAAAAGACTTCCAGCTCACCACCTCCAGCACCTCGACTCTGCCATCTGTGAGTCTTGCTCTGCCAAGTGGTGCCAATCTAGTGCTGGGTCCTTGGAAGTGGGTGAAAAGTGCTGCTCCAGTAAGAATATATGCATCACCACTGTTGCGGGGGACTGAACCAGGGCATCACCCCTGTTACGTAGATCAGATCCAGCATTTCGCCTCTACTGCGAAGGTAAACTCTGAAGAATCACCGGATCTGCAAGGACAGAACCAGTGCATCACTTTCAGAACTGCTGCATCTCGGAGTCAAATCATCGCCGCTGCTCCATGGGGAAAACCTACGCATCTCCTCTGCTGTGGAGATCGACACCAGCACATCTCCTCCTCTGCACCTGCATCTCCACCAACGCAACCAGGATCAAGCTACTTATGTTCAGCAGAACACATTGGTTCACCTTAGCCGGCCTGTGCTCCATTGTGGTAGGCCTGAACTCTTGACTTTGTTGCATTGAACTGCAAGCAGATATGCCAAGTAAGCGCTAACTGCTTCAAAGCTCTATTCCACTGTTTATTCTTTAAAAATTCATATGTCAAGTTCTACTTATTGGATTTTTGTTGTTTTGGTCTTTTTTTATATTACTTAAAGCTCTATTTTCCTAACCAAGTGTGGGATCCTTTTTTGTGGTGTTTTCACTGTTTTGCTGTTTGACGTGTCGCACCAGTACTTGTCACATTGCTTCTTAAGTTAGGCGGCCTGACTGCTCTGTGCCAAGCTACCAGGGGGTCTATCAAAGACTTATTTAGGGTGTGTTTGTGACTTAACCTACTAGGCTAGGGCACATCCCACTGCCAACCAGATGCATAATGTCCTGACAATAGCTACATCCACAACACTGTGAGCTAGAGAAAATATAGTCAAAATAATTCCAAGAAGGGAGGTATGCAAAATTTGCACCCAACAGGGAGCCAGTCTCCTGAAGGCTCCTACATGCTTGGTTTCCAATTTTCACTAACACTGAGTGTTGTAAAAGTAACATCTGTATGGGGGCTAATAAAATCCTCATTAAGAGGAACAAAGGTGTGTTTGAGTGTACTAGATACAAAGAAAGCCCAAAATCCAAAAGTGTTTCCTTTAATGTGGGAGAGACAACCACCAGAGTAGTGGCAATACAATTGATTATTCTGAAATATACTATTCGTATTGATCACACGGGTGGCAATAAAGGGATATTCACTAGGCACACACCCATTGGCCCACCAACCCAATATAATCCATACCACCATATAGAAGTACTGTTGAAATATTCACTAGACATGAAATGATTTCACAGTGAGCTGCACATGTAAAAAAAGTACAAATGAGAAAATGAATGCTGCCAGGACACATGTGCTCCATATTTGTAGGACATTGTGGTGATTGGAGACAAATTTCAGGAGGTCACTTTGTATATAGACAAATAAGACAGTGGATACTACATGCAAGAGAAACCAAGAGAGAAGGTAGTCACTTCTCTTCTACAACTTTACTATGGCAATAATCCCACAAAAGATAAAAACCACTGTAGACCCTGTTCCAGCAAATGAGATGGGATTCCCTTTTGAGCAGCTCATGCAGCATACCCTCACTCCACACCACACAAAATGCATTAAATAATAATCAACTGCCTATCAACTGAAATGTCCTGCATGCCACAAAAAACTGTGCTACTTGGAAAGCATACTTGCAATGTTTTACATCACTCCCAATGATACTGCCTGGTGTAATTAGACAAATGCAAGCCAAACACAAGGTATCTCCAGTGGTGGCTGTTGGTGTGTAATTGATAAGTTATACTGATATTTTTGCAAAGATTGTTTCAGGTTATATTAAGAGAGATAACACTAATTTGACCACATCTTTGAGGTACACAGCTACCCCACAGGAACTGAAAAAGGTGGTATTACTTAAATGATATGTTAGATTTATACTTTAATAAGAAGCAACACCCTACCAATGAAATCTCCTAAACTTCAACTAAATAAAAAAAGCGAGGGTAACAGGATGAATAAAACTAAAAGGAGAAATAAAAGGTATGAAAAACATCTAGAAACATACTCAAATACACAGGGTGACACTCAAGACATGTAACTGAAGTTGTATGGCAAATGGGGGTGCCAGAATGTTAGGGTGCCAAGAGCACTGGAGCCAAGCAAAACAAAGTGGCCAGAAGGCACAGGGAACAGATCACAGAGGAGGTAAAGCATATCTAGACAGGAGCAGAGTGTCACCCTTTTCCCTACTGCTTTATCATTCAATTACAAAGCAAATCAGCTACAGCCAGCAGTGGAGCGGGAAGTCCAAGCGGGTAAGACAAATCTTTAAAGGCTCACCTGTGCCACTCATATGATTAAGAAAGGAGACTCTGAGCACTGAGGTCAGCTGGGAGACACCAACAATGTCACACTCTGTAGTGGCTCCTCTTCCCATATGATTCCAGGTATCTCAGTGTTTTTGTGGCATTCAAGACAAACTAATACATACTCGCTCTGCACTACTTCCTCCCCAGCTGATATTAAGTGTTATGGTGATTTAGCACATTCTTCTTCATTCAAGTTGAAAGACACTTTCGGTCAAAGCAGTGCTTACCCCCACTTGAGTGAATTTATAAAATTTAGCACAAGTTGGTACTTAATGAGTGGAAATGCTACTTCAGAAAGCAGATGCTCTTTAGACCCGCTTACTTCTCAATTACACTGATTCAGGTGGGATCAACTAAAGTATCATAATGAATCTAAACATAATTGACACATCTATTTCAGGCACCTAAAGCCAATCCAGACTTTTATGGTGTTACAGAGACCACCAAAGACCACAGATTTTCCATAGCCTGAGTCCAATTCATACGCACATCAATCATGTGCATTTTTTCTTTCATTTTCTGTACTTCTCACACTACATTTACAAACCACCAAATACAGTCTCATTATTTTATAGTCAGCTTCATGGTTCTTCCAGTTGAACGAATTACTTCCCATCAGCATTGCAATTTTTAGAGGATACTCAGTCTAACTACAGATTCCTCACCTTTAGATATTCCCCCAAAGCTAGACTTGATCCAGAAGATTTCACATTAGTGCTCCCTCATGTCGCTAAGTGGTGCAGTGCAACTCTGAGTAGGCCTCTGTCCACCCTGGAAGTTATGCAACAAAGAGACATATCAAGCCACCCTGACATGTCGATGACAATTCTTTGATTTACTCTTTTTGGGATTTTTTTAGGTGGTAAAAAGAGACCATTCCACAGCTGGAGGCCCAGATTGCTGACATCCCTCCATGTGCTCCTGCTCCCTGGTACAGAGTCCATCCCCATCCTTGCTGCTGGTGAGCTTCTGGACACCCAGAATGACAGGGCGCATGGTGCCCCTTGCGCTGCACTACAAAGCCCAGATTGCTGCCTCAGGACTGTCAAATTGGTCGATTTGGGCCTGGCTGAGATTGGGCAGCAACGGATGCCACAGCACTGCCTGTGTCACACTGGTGCCTAGGCCTCACCTCATGAACCCCAGCCTAGGGACGGAAGAGCAGGTTAGCCAGGATGCCATGATCCTCCCTCGGACGTCACTGTGGACCCCATGGTGGCTATGTGCTCAAGACCATGGCTTGCCTTGGAGTCCTAGAGACCTGACGAAGAGCCTGCTGTGGTACCATCGACTCCTGGCCCTGGAAGATTACACAGGCCCTGAGGTGACTGTGAGGGCTCTGGGCAAACCAATGGGCTAGGCAGAGATTTGTCCCACCAAACTTGGGAGTTCATTCTATTACAGGGGTATAGGAGACACTTGGAGCCCCAAAGATGCACATCCACTGGCATCTGCTGCCTCTTTCCCATTGGGCCAGGGCAGGAACTGGATTGGAGGAAACGGACCTCGCAGATGGGATTATGTGGAGGACCAGACTGTACATGCTGCCAAGAACACTAGCAGGTCTCTGCACAAGTGGGTTGGTGGCCCTAGCCTTATCTGAAGTGCACCAGACTCACCTGGCAGACCATAGCCCAGTTTCCCTGTCTGGAGGACCTGTGGGGACGCACTGAATGCATGGTCATGGAGGGCAGGAGAGACGTTGATCGACTGCCAATGGAGCTAGTTCCCCGATCCTGCCCAGCCCCACTGTGGATGACTGTATTTTTGTGCATCGTGAAGTCTGCCTGCACAGTTGGGTTTGGGGATGCCAAACTGAGGGCTCCCTGCATCACGTTATTCTTATAGTAGCTGCTGAACTGCACCCAACTGCTCATACTGCCAGGACCAACAAGGGGCATTTAAAGACCCTGCAACCCGAAGAGGATCCATGACCGAGCATCGGAAATTGATGCACAGCCGTCCCTGCGTGGAAACTAAATGATGCATTGCCGTGTGCGGCCCGAGAAATCGACGCACACCCTTTTGTTTCCACGCTTTTCCTCCTCTGCAGCCCTTTGCAGAGATTTTTTACGCAAACCAGGTACTTTGTGCTTGAAATAGACTTTGTTTGCTTTTAAAAGACTCAAGACACTTTATATCACTTTTCAGTGATATCTCCACATTTACTTATTGCATCTTTGATCGTTTTGACCTGCATTTATCCAGATAAATATTATATTATATATTTTTCTAAACACTGTGTGGTGTATTTTTGTGGTGCTATATCATGTATTGTATGATTTATTGCACAAATACTTTGCACATTGCCTTCTAAGTTAAGCCTGACTGCTCAGTGCCAAGCTACCAGAGGGTGGGCACAGGATAATATGGATTGTGTGTGACTTACCCTGACTAGAGTGAGGGTCTTTGCTTTGACGGGGGTAACCTGTCTGCCAACCAAAGACCCCATTTCTAACTTCGGGTCATTAAGATTCACACTTCTTCACCTCAGCCAAAGAGCAGCAAGGCAGCAGGGCAACAGCAAAGCAGCAGTCCTTCACAGAAAGCAGTCAGATGAGTCCTTTGGGCAGCCAGGCAGGTCTTCTTGGCAGGATGCAGGTTCTGGTTACAAATTTCTTCTCCAGGAAGTGTCTGAGTCGGAAGGGGCAGAGGCCCAGTTTATATACCCAAATGTGCCTTTGAAGTGGGGGAGACTTCAAAGAGTGGCTTTCAGTTCAATCCTGTCTGACAGGGTCCCAGTAGGGGGTGTGGCACTCTTTTGTGTGAGAGCAGGCCCTCCACCCTCCCAGCCCCGGAAGACCCATTCAAAATGTAGATGTATGCAAGTGTTTGGGGTGTGTCTGAGTGAATGCACAAGGAGCTGTCAACTAAACGCAGCCAGACATAGAATGTAAGGCACAGAAAGATTTAAGTGCAGAGAAATGCTCACTTTCTAAAAGTGGCATTTCTAAAATAGTAATATTAAATCCAGCTTCACCAGTCAGCAGGATTTAATGTCACCATTCTGGCCATACTAAATATGACCTTCCTAATCCTTTCAGATCAGCAGCTACCACTCAAACAATGTATGAGGGCACCCCAATGTTAGCCTATGAAGGGAGCAGGCCTCACAGCAGTATAAAAACAAATTTAGGAGTTTTACACTACCAGGGCATGTAAACTACATAGGTACATGTCCTGCCTTTTGCCTACACAGCACCCTGCCCTATGGGTTACCTAGGGCATACCTTAGGGGTGTCTTATATGTAGAAAAAGGGGCGCTTTAGGCTTGGCAAGTACTTTTAAATCCGTAGTCGAATTGGCAGTGAAACTGCACACACACGCCTTGCAATGGCAGGTCTGAGACAAGATTTAGGGGCTACTTAAGTGAGTGGCAGAATCAGTGCTGCAGGCTCACAATTAGCATTTAATCTACAGGCCCTGGGCACACCTATTGCACTCTACGAGGGACTTATAAGTAAATTAAATAGTCTAATGATCCAATATTACCATGTTTAAAGGGAGAGAGAAATGCACTTTAGCACTGGTTGGCAGTGGTAACGTGTGCAGACTCTTAAAACCAGCAAAAACAGTGTCCGCAAAGTGGAGGGAGGCACGCAAAAAGTTAAGGGTGACCACCCTAAGGCTGTCATACGAAAGATGCCAAAAACCGGGCCAGGTGGAACAACTTCAGATTGGTTGGGTTTCCTGAGGGTGGCCTTCTCATCTGCTGGTCACCAAAATCCTAAACTAAAGGGAGAGCGAGAGACACAATTTTTCATGCTGCCAGGGAGAAAGGTGTGGCACACTTCCAATCCACCATGATCCTTATCTTCCCAGACTACACCTGACTTGATCAACGGCAACAGAAATCATTTGAGGCTGGCAGACAATTCTAAGAACATTGAACATTACATATATGCTCTTTTACCCAGCCCATCTTACTGCCATTTATGCCTTCAAATCCCTCTTCTTTGATACTCTTGAAGCAGCATGGGAATAGGTTACAGAACAACGGCCCCTGTGTGGCAACCCTCCACCACCTTGAGGCCTGCCACCTCTGGAGGTTTGTGAAAAGGGTGGGGCCTGTCTCACATAAGAAGCAAGCTCACATGGATGGTTTCTTGGCAGTCTCTGCCAGAGAAACAAGTAGCCCCGAACATAGGCATTGGTGTGGGCCACTTGTGCCAAGAGCCTCTAGCAGGATGGGGGGGTACCTCCACCCAATGGGCCATCTACTCCGGGGACCATTACTGAGAGTTTAATTGATTGAACCATGGGAGAATCCCGTGCAATGATGTGATTTGCCTTGTCAGCAGCCCATTATCCTAAGGAGCCAGTTTTCCGAGGAATGATGTGGATGCATTGCCTTGGTAGTGCTACTTGCTTGTATGTTCTGTTCTTGTTGGGGCGACGGATGCTTCTTGGGTGCAAGTGTGGGGGAGATGAGAGGACTAATTTGGAAGCATTTTGGCCCTGTTACCCACAATTCATCCAACAGTGCAAGCCGGGGTTCCAAAACATTGCTATTCTACACTGATGTGCAATTGCAGAAGACTGCTCACCAGTTGAGTTCTGCCCTGGGGAAGTCCGGGGTGATCCTGGTGCCTGGGATTCACTTTCCATATGTCCAACACCCCCACACCATTGCAGTACTTAAAATTACGACTGGGAATGTAAATGGACCTTAATGATCTCATTAAGCATAGTGCAGTGTTGGGATTTGCAACATGCCAGTCACCGGCCATCCTACTACTCCAGGAGTCATAGCTCTTGGGCACTCGAGACCCATTTCTGGCCCATTACAGTAACGAAAGGTGCACCATGCAAGATATTCTAAGACCTCGTAGGGTGTGGCCATCCTCACCCACAGACGTGTGCCTATGGTGGTCTCTCATAGTACGTCCGACCCACAGAGGCAGTATGTAGTGGTGGTGGGTGGAATTGCAGACCATGAGTATAACCTCACTTGTGTGTATGTTCCTCCCCATCCCCTGGGCCCACCCTCAACATAGTTAAAGCTACATTACTGGAGCTTCTTAGCGGCATTACAGTGGTGGGAGAAGACTTTAATATGTTGATGTCAGTGCATATAGACTGCTCAAAGAAAACCGAAAATAGCCATTCCTACTTCAGCGATTAGCTGAATGGGCATCAAGCACCACACTCTGTGAAGTCTGGCGGGTCTGGATTCCAAACACATTAGCATACACCCACACATCAGCCGCACACAAGACAAGGTCCTGTATTGACCTATTTTTCATGGTTTCCCCTAACATATTCCATACCATAGGTGCATACATTACATTAGTTGCTATTGTCGTATATAGCCCACACTTTTTTGTGTGTCCATGCACTATAATTTAGGAGTGAGCAAGGTTTGGCCTTTACACTGAGACCCCAGCATGGAGGTCTCCCTGCATATTTCATAAATTTGAGACACTAATCATTTCTTCTTACTTCCTTCCTATTTTTTCTCATTTTTTTTCTCACTCATCTCTTTATTGATTATCATTTATTCTTGATTCCCCCCGCCCTCTTCTTTTCTCTCTTTTTTTCTTCTTTTGTCATTTCATACGTTTTGGTTGAATCATGTACCTTCATCACAGGCAGGGAATTGGTTGTCCTGATGATCATCATTTTATGTACATAGGATTGAAACATCTTGGCTATAAGCACTATGATACCAGATTTTGATTGTAATTTGACAAAGGGTGCAGCAGTGTTTGTAAAGCTGTGACTTTGAATTCTTCATTACGTCACACAATTTTCTGCCTTTGCTTGTTTTGATACACATTTTGTTAGCCCTACAGGGGGTTTCCCCTGCACATTTATTCTGAATTTGATATTGTATAATAAATGTGAATTTAACTGTGAATTTAAGATCAGCTGGGCATTATTTTTTCATTCCCAGTGTATTTTTTATTTTATGGTCAGTTAGGATCAATGTACTAAATGTCACTGCATCCTCAGGGCACAGGCGGCCGTGGCGTAATGACAGTAGCTCAAGGGGCCCAATGTCTTTCGGCTTCTTGATTTTGGCGGTGGGTTTACTCTGTCACAATGGTGACAGTCATCCTGTCCACCAAAATATAAATCTCATTGGATACAATGGGATTTTTATTTTGGCGGACAGGATATCCATCACTGTTTTGATGGGGTAATCCCTCCTCCAAACTCTAAATCAGGACCTTTGTGTCTTATGGGTCAAAATTATATGCCAGCCCAATTGGACAAGTCTGTGTTATGGTGTACTGTCACAGACATTCAAATCCAGCATTGCACCAGACAAGGGTGCCCCTATCACCACTCCTCTTCACCGTGGCCATGGAACCACTGTTGTCATGGGTGCAGTGCAATGCATAAGTCCAGTGATTCTAGTTAGGAGATGGGATAGCAAATTGGATAGTATTATAAACAGACCATGTCTTGCTCTGTTGCTGACCCAGAGACCATGGACTGAAACTACTTCATATGTTAGAACTATATAGGCAGGCCTTGAGCCTGCTTGTCAATTGCTCCAAATCGCTCTTGGTCCTCTTGACTGGATCTCAGACAGGAACAGCATGGCAGACCCAAGTGCCAATCTGTATTCTGAGCTTCCTATCTTTTGGCCTATAAACATCACTGCTCCCAACACTTGCTTGATCACTTAACTTGTCCCTACTAGTCCGCAGATGTGGGAAGGCATAGATAAGTGGTAGCTCTTTTTAAGATGATGAACTTACTGTGCTTTTTATAGGTCATGCAAAATGTTCCACCCCCACTCTCCAAACAATGGTTTATAGAGACACAATGTAGAGTGTGCTCCTTTCATTGGGCCGGCCAGGTGCCACGCAATGCCTTTGGGAAATGTGTGCAGTCTACCTTTTACTGTGGCCTAGTGGCAGAAGATTTATATTTGTAATACAGGGCTTCTCAGCTGGTGGTCCTCAATGAGTGGCTTCATGGAGGTGGAGACGACGGAGCCTACAAAGTTACATTCAGATTGATGGACTGGGACTCCATAGTAGATAGGCTTTATGGTACTCTATTGCTCCATGCCCTCCCTGACCTCACTAAAATCGCTTTCCCTGTATGGAGATGAGCACTGCACTAGATCAGACGGATGGGCAGGATTATGCAGCAGATCCCTCTTTGGAGTGGTAGCTGTTATCCCAAGTACCTCACTTGGTTGGGTTTCGCCTATGGGACCTTATAGGCATCTCCAGACTAGGGGACGTTTGGCAAGGAGCACATATGCGGTCCTTTCAGGACTTACTGGCAGACTTCCACCTACATCGGCTCCAATTTTATAAGTTCCTGCAACTTCGTCATGCTGTGGCTTCCAACTGGGAGTCTATCGGGGAAGCTCCTGAGTTCAGCCTGCTGGAGGCCAAATTGATTAAGGGTCCACTGGGACAGGGTAGCATCTCTTGTGTTTACTGCTCCCTTGTCAATAACTCCCCAGACTTATTCACCCTTTATGGGTGTGTTGGGAGTGTCATGGTTTGCCACCTTGGAAAATGGTGAATGGAGATGGGTATCCTCATGGCACCTAGAGACTTGGTGCTCTCATCGGTTTTCCTTCTGATTCTGTTGAATTTCTTCCAAACTACATACCTGACACTGCTGAAGCTCTGGAAGGCAGGCTGATGCCTCTTTCCCACATGTTCCAGGTGTACTGCAGAGGCAGTCAACTTCTTCCATGTGGTCTGGGCCTGCTTGGTAATTTAGCAATACTGGACCACCACACTGGCCCAAGTGCTGAGTCGGCCTATTGACTTATCTCCTCGTATTTATCTCTTTTGCTTGATGGAAGATCTGGGGGGCAGGAGTAGTAACTGCATGCTTATGGGCCTGGGATCAGAGTGACATAGTCTGACTGTGGATCTCAGCAACCCTGACTGTTGTGGCAGCTTGGCGCACATTTCTGCATTGGTGCACTAAACTGGAAGAATCACCTATACTACATGAAGATGTCCATAGAAACACAAAAGGATTTTGGAGAAATGGTGGGAATGTTGTGGGTTACAAAGTACTAAATGTTAACTGCATATATGGTTGTCAATCTACATTTGTCATGGCTTATTTGCAGTGTAAGGATTTTGATTTGCTTTGTTTATTTCGTAAAATCAATAGAAATTGGTTTATTAAATGAAAAAGATGCCACTCCACAGAATGTGAAGGTGGGATAGCACTGAGGAATCTGAGGTTAGTCGGAGTATCCACAAAAAAAGCATACTGATGGAAAATAAATTGTTCTGCGGATGAATTGTTCTAACTAGGAATTCCACACCTTTACCATGGATACAAAAGCAGTACATTTGTCAGACCTGGCTGTCAAGACAATAGTTTTTTGTGAATGTATGCACCGACACTCAGGCCATGGACTGGCAGATGTCAGGAATAGGCATTCTGTATGCCAGTGCAGTGATAGCAGCAGTGGCCCTGGTAGAATGAGCCCTCGGCCATCCGGAGACTGCTTCATGGGAATATGCAGCCAATCTTGATGCAGAGGACTACCCACCACAACTGTGTTCTTCTCATTACTGCCTTAACCTTCTTAGCCTCAGAGAACTCTACAAAAAAGCTGAGCATCAACCCAATGGTCTCTGGTGAAATCAAAATAAAAGCTCAACAATCTTTTGGGGTCCAGTCAATGAAGTCTCTCTTCCTCTTTTGGGAAGTGAGGTGGGACATTGAATGTTGGACGAGTAATGGATTGCCAATGAGAAAAGGTGTGACAACTTTAGGCCAAAGGCAACCCCTTTCCTTAACACCAGTTCATCTGGGATAAGGTGTTGTATGGCAGCTGCACCAAGAGAGTCTGGAGCTTGATCATGTGATGAGCTAAAGTGATCACAATGAGGAAAATGGTTTTGAGAGTCAGAAGACACAACAAGCAATTGTGCATTGGCTTGAAGGGGCTACACAGGAGGAATGTTCAGACCAAATTTAAGGCCTGATTTAGAGTTGAGTAACAACATGACGGATATCTTGCCCACCTTATTACAAGTGCCAAAGAACATAATACACTTATAATAGTGTAGATAGGACATCTGCCATATTTGAGACACAGTAACCCATCCGAACAAACTCTAAATCTGTTCTAAGATCCCACAATGGCATCACAAATGGTTTGGGAGCAAGCATGTGTGTAAAACCTGTATTAAACCACATCACAACAGGTGATGTAGATAAGGATGGCTGGTACGTCAAACACAAAAAGGCCAAAAGGCCAAAAGGCCAACAAATAACCTCATGTGTGTGGACTAAGGGAAATTGAAAACTGAGGAATCACATAGCAGGAAACCAAATCATGACAAACCAATTTTAAGGGAAGACAATTTTAAGGAAAAACAAAAACAAAATGAAAGGAAACTTTTTAAAGGGAAGATAATTTTAAAGAAAATCAAAATCATATCAAACCTGGGTGGAGTTTAGGACTAATATGGGTTTAGTGGGTTCAGGATGGGTTATGTTTAGGATGATGGGTTTTTTTTGCGGGTCAGGAATATTTGAAGGTTGGGCATAGAAAAGGGTTTTTAGGATTCTGAGATGGGTGAATGGTTGGAGTGTAGAGATGGTGAGGATTTTTAGGGTTAATGGATGAGTGGTGATTAGGTGTGTGGGGGTGTTTAGGGTTTAGGGTTGGTAGAAGTGTAGGGGTGTAGAGGTGTTTTAGGGTTCATTGATGGGCAACGTTTAGGCCTGGTGCAGGTTTTTAAGGTTCAAATATGGGGAGCAGCTGGGGTGGTGAAAAGTTGTTGGGGTTCAGGGTGGAGTGGAGTTTAGTGTAATGAGGGGTTTTACAGACTCAGGGATAGGTGGAGTTTGGACATTCAGGTTTTTGGGGGTTCAGGGATGAGTAGGTTAGGGTGATAAAGACTTCATATATGTCATGGATGGCTGGTGTTTAAAAGTGATGAGGGTTTTTAGGGTTCAGTGATGGGTGAAGTTTGAGTGTGCTGAGGTGCTTTAAGAAGCATGGAATCAGTGGGGTTTAGGCATTGAAAGGGGTTTTAGGGTTCAGGAATGGTTGGAGTAATATAGTTCAGGGATGGTGGAGGTTTGGGGTAGAGAGTACTTTTAGGCTTCAGAGATGATTTTAGTTTCGGTGCTGTGGAAGGTTTTAGGGGCAGGGACTGATGGTGTTTAGGGGTTGTGAGGGGTCAGCGATAGATGGGGTGCACGGGTGCTAGGCCTGACAGCCTTAGGCTGGTCACCCCTAACTTTTCGCCTGCCTCCCTCCACTTTTGAGATACTGTTTTTGCTGGTTTTTAGACTCTGAGCAGTTTACCACTGCTACCAGTGCTAAAGTGCATATGCTCTCTCTCTTTAAACATGGTAATATTGGATCATACCCAATTGGGCTATTTAATGTACTTATAAGTCCTTAGTAGAGTGTACTATATGTGCCTGTAGATTAAATGTGACTAGTGGGCCTGCAGCACTGATTGTGCCACCCACTTCAGTAGCGCCTTAACCTTATTTCACGCCTGCCATTGCAAGGACTGTATGTGCAGTTTCACTGCCAATTCGACTTGGCATTTAAAAGTACTTGCCAAGCCGAAAACTCCCCTTTTTCTACATATAAGACACCCCTAGGCAACCCATAGGGCAGGGTGCCCTGTAGGCAAAAGGCAGGACATATGCCTATGTAGTTTACATGTCCTGGTAGTGTAAAACTCCTAAATTTGTTTTACACTGCTGTGAGGCCTGCTCCCTTCATAGGCTAACATTGGGGCTGCCCTCATACATTGTTTGAGTGGTAGCTGCTGTTCTGAAAGGAATAGGAAGGTCATATTTAGTATGGCCAGAATGGTAATACAAAATCCTGCTGACTGGTGAAGTTGGATTTAATATTGCTATTTTAGAATGCCACTTTTAGAAAGTGAGCATTTCTCTGCACTTAAATCTTTCTGTGCCTTGCAATCCACGTCTGGCTGGGTTTAGTTGAGAGCTCCCTCGTGCATTCACTCAGACACACCCCAAACACAGGATACTCAGCCTCACTTGCATACATCTGCAATTTGAATGGGTCTTCCTGGGCTGGGAGGGTGGAGGGCCTGCCCTCACACAAAGGACTGCCACAGCCCCTACTGGGACCCTGGCAGACAGGATTGAACTGAAAGGGGACCTTGTGCACTTCTAAGCCACTCTTTGAAGTCTCCCCCACCTCAAAGGCACATTTAGGTATTTAAGCAGGGCCTCTGCCCCTACCAACTCAGACACTACCTGGGAAGGAAACTCTGGACCAGAACCTGCAACGTGCCAAGAAGACTGCCTTGCTGCCCAAAGGACTCACCTGACTGCTTTCTGTGAAGGACTGCTGCCCTGCTGTTGCCCTGCTGCCTTGCTGCTCTCTTGCTGTGCTGAAGGAGAGCTCTCCAAGGGATGGATAGAGCTTGCCTCCTGTTCCCTGAAGTCTCAGTACCAACAAAGACTTATCTCCTGCAACTGGAATCCCCGTGTGGCGAAAATTCAATGCACCGCCTGCCAAAAATTACGCACAGCCTGCTCGCAGTGAAAAATTCCCTGCACGCTGAGACCGGAACGATGAAACCCGACTTTGTGACGGAAGATCGATGCAGCGCCAGCGACGCGACCGGAACTTCGACGCACGGCCCTACTGGATCGACGCAAGCTGACCCAGAACGACACGGCCTGACTTCCTGAGAGGAATCGACGCAGCGCCTGCTGTGCGGGAGAAATTTCCACGCATCGCCCACCGTCACTGCGCTAGCCCAGGATTCCACGCATCGTCCCCGGGGCATCCAAAAACCCCAAACATGAAGAGGATCCAAGTCTGCGTGCCGGAAATCGACGCAACATCTTCCCCACGTGGAAAATAACAGCACAAGTCTGAGTGTGAAGGGACAAACTGATGCATATCTACCGTTTTCCACACATCTCCTCCTCTACGGTCCCCTTCGAAGATTTTTCAACGCAAACCAGGTACTTTGTCCAGAAAGAGACACTTGTTGTTTCTAGGAGAACTTCAGACACTTTTTATTGCTTTCACAGTAATACTTCAAGTCTCAGACACTTTATATTACTTTTACTGTAATATTTCAATGTATACTTATTGCATTTTAATCGTTTTGACCTGCAACTTATCAGGTATATATTATCTATGTTTCTAAACAGTGTGTGGTGTATTTTTGTGGTGCTATATTGTGGTATTGTATGATATATTGCACAAATACCTTACACATTGCCTTCTAAGTTAAGCCTGACTGCTCAGTGCCAAGCTACCAGAGGGTGGGTACAGGATATTTTGGATTGTGTGTGGCTTACCCTGACTAGAGTGAGGGTCCTTGCTTGGACAGGGGGTAACCTGTCTGCCAACCAAAGACCCCATTTCTAACAACGGGTCACTAAGATTCAATGAATTAAAAGCATCCAAAGTAATTAACAATGTAAAAAACATAAATATGAAATAATGTCCCTTGAAGTAAATCACTGAAATAAATATCTCCGATCAAACCATTTCTGAAAGTAACACCTGCAACCATTGCATTTACACTTACAAAATAAGCATTGAAAAGCCAATTTTGACCAAAAAGTCATTTTATGAATTTGTTTCTATTAAAAAATAGGTGCCATTCATTCTGAACATTTCCTTTAAACAGATCAGATGACTTGTTCTATCAGTAATGGTATTGCTCGAAAGGATTTTTCAATGAAATGATCAAATAACCTTTAATAGTGTCCACTGCAAGATTCGTTTGGACTAAAGATAAAACAAACAACCAAATATCAAATAGTTTGGCTTGTAGGGAGTCTGTGTTATGAACACCACAACAGGCCACAAATTAGTCTAGAGCCTTGCATAATTAGATTTTGTAGTGGGACCCCTGACTGCGAGGTTTACATCCACAAGCTCAGGCTGTAGATCAAATGTAGTCAACTGCTGCCACAGTCTCTATGCATGGAGGTGCAGATTGAGCAGGCTTGGGTGCAGAACCCTGTCCTTCTGCTGCAACAGAAAGTCTTTCTGAAGTGGTATCCTGATCGGAGGACAGATGTTCATTCCCTAGGTTCTGGATACTATACTCTTCTGACCCAATCGTGTGTCACTAGGATGATTTGGGCCCTATCGTTCCTGATTTGCTTCAGAACTCTGGGCAGGAGGGATAGTGGCAGAAAGCCATACATGTGTCCCACACTCCACTCTAGTCTAAATGCATCTCAGTGTAAAGACGTTTTTGGGAACGCAGAAGTGCAGATATTTTAATACTCTGCATTGTTACCAGTGGCAAAAAATGTCTAGCCATTCATTTATAAGATTTTTCATGAACGGAAATGGATGGGAAGCATATTTGTAATTTTGTCATTGGTTTCACTGGAAATTCTGAAATGTGTATCTGTTTGTTGTTCCTCTGGCATGGCAGGATACATTTTACTTTAACACAGCATTATAAGGCCTCCTGTAAATTTTGTCTTATTGTAAATGGGAAAAGAGGAATCTGCACAGTTAAGTCTTTCCAACTCCACTTTGCTTCATCCCACCAAAAATACATTTTCTCATCATTTGTCCCAAGGAATCACATTTGCAATAACCTTTTTATGAACTCGGCCCCAGACATTAATAGTCTAGACAATTAGAAATCTTTCTATGTTCGAAGTTCTCTGCTCTGCACCCCGCAGTCGTAAACTTACTATTGAATTATTTGTTTGTGAATGGCCGAAAAAGAGTAGACATGTATAAGTTTAGACAAATCATGTTTTAAAGAATAAAATATTTGGTGTCATGCTTAGTGTGTTTATGGGAACTTTGATTTCTACTAAATATAGGTCAGAAAACAAAATTCAATTTGAAACATGATCAGAATTTTCAAGAAACTGGCACATCAGCATTACTGCGCTAGTTTTCTTGCTTCACTCCTGCCCCACCTAACACCACCATGGGTGAGCCATATTTACAATACGATGCACTATGGCAGTCGTTAGGCCAACATCGCAACATTTTTTAAACGCTATTGTGACGCTTTGCTGCACTAGCTTCAAAAATGTGGACTCTAATGCAGCAAAGTGCAGTGCTTTGAGCAGGCTTTAAAAATGACGGAAAAAAATGGCAGAGTGAAATCTTGCAGATTTCACTGTGTCATTTTTTCCGGCCTCCCAGCGCTGGACAGCCCCCCTTGCCTACATTATGCCTGGCACAGACATAATGTGGTGCAAGGGGTTGCAAAGTGGCGCAATACATGCATTGCGACACTTTGTAAATAGAGCGTGGTGAAAATGCCTCCTAAACGCCACATTAAAAAATGATACTAATGTGGTGCAAGGAGGCGCAAGGGGCTTGTAAATAGGCTCCTTAATTTCCAAAACAAAAGTAAATAGATTTCCCCCATACAGTTAAAATTACACTGCATATACTGCTGTGTCAGTTCATAGGCCTCATAGGCCGTCACTTTATGGCACTCTTTGCTGAGAGTCCTCAGCCCGCCAGGTAGTCAGGGCGAAGCCTTTGCGTGATAGCTGCTGACCCACCTGCGATCCCGTCTAAGCTTTCTACTTAGGGCATGCTCTAATTTGGATCCCTTTATCTTCCAGTCAGGGAAAATAAACAGAGGATTTGAGGTATTTCAAGTGCAGTTTAAGCACTGACATGCCTCACAGTAGTTTAGGCAGATTTGGCAGAAGTTTTGTGTGCTTAGCATGTATGTTTACTGAAAGTCAGTTTTGTTTTTCAAACTAGGATTACTTTCTCAACAGAAAAAGAAAAACAGGAATTCGTTAAACATAAAAATACAATGTAAACTATTTCTTTGAAGACATGAAATGTATACATGTTGCTACTTGTCGACTTGTAGTTTCTTTAAAAAAAACAATGAAACTACGACGCATCCCCCCTTAGAAGTATCCATACTGCGCATTGGCTTAGCACACTTTGAGAAATCAGCACCCAGAAGATGCACCAAAGCCTCACATATTAAGTACTAAATATATGCTCAAAGATTTGAACAAAAATGAAAAGTAAAGGCAGGAGCAGATGTGGGTCTAAAATAAGGACAGTGGAAGCAGGAAATCTTAGTTAAAATGTCAGTTTCCCCAAATATGCGATCCTGACTAGGACGACAAAAGAGATCCTTAAGGGTTAAAAGCGGTCGGCTTGGCGAATATAGCAGTCGATCTGATGTGCCGATCACATGGTTTTACATCCTCAATTGTTTGATGTCAGGTTCTTTATGCTCACTAAATGGAACAAGATCATCACTCTCATCTAAATTTCCACAATACTGTTATGCAAGGTTCATAAAAAGTCAGTTTGTGGTATTTCACTGTTGTATGTTACCTCCTCCACATCAACGTTTAGGCACATTTGTCACTATGTATTTAACCACTATCAAGACACCACGATGTCGCTCACTCTAAGTAATGCGAAATTCCATGTGAAGATTCTTGGTGAAAAGAATTTATGAATTTCCACATGGCACTCCTGTAGTTGTGATTCAAACCCGGCAGAATGAATAATAGTTTTACCCAGGATTCTGCACGGAATTCCCAATTTTGCTGGGGTTTATTTTAGACATTTACTACCTGCTCTGAGCACATGGTAAATATCTTGATGGTTACTGCTCAGGCTGCAAAGGTAGAGAGGGTATAGGAAGGAAAGAGAAAGGAATTACATCATCTGGTGGGACATTACATGACTCCCTGTGACATGGTTCAGAGAAACTTTGGGACCAGTAAAGATTCCAGACTGCAATGCAGCCCCTTCACAAATCATTTTTGGGCCAGATTTTCCAGCCGCTAAAATCAAATCCAGTGTTCATGCACCTGGAAAATTCTTGTGTAGGAAAAAAGGGATCACCGATCGGGAGCTGCTTCCTGGGCTTTGTTGGTGCGGGGCTGCATGGGGGTGCAGTGAGGGGACGCACGGTGGAGGACGAATTAATTTTAAAATATGTACAAAAATAAACACTTACCTGCTTTCCTGCTGCCGCTCCTCTCCTGTTGCTACAGTCAGAACACAGGTTCCCAGTCTGCCCTGTGGCCAATCCTGAACGCTGCTCAAAGCAGCATTAGGATTAGCTGGGAGCGCCCAGCAAGGGTGCTACCAGGAAGACTGGGAGCCTGTGCATTCTCTCTCCAGCCTGGCAACTGTGTTGCTGGGCTGGAGAGAGCCTAGGGCGCATGTATGTTTGGCTGGCCCGAGATGGCGAGCCACACAAACATGCGCAGTGAGGGGAGTGCACAGTACACTCCCCTCATCTCATCATCCCCAATGCCCCTCCCCTTTAACAAACTAAATGATAATGAACATCATTTATTATTGTTTTGTTTGTTGAAGGTTTTGCAGCGGCTGCTGCTGGTGAGGAGGCAACACTCCTCCGCCCTCTTGGAGGAGCAGTGACTGCCACTGATAGTTGTGCATAGTGGATTTCCACATAGGGATTTCTCTCTTCACAATCTGTAATCAAGCCCTATATCAACCGTATTTACGTTGCTTTACATAAAGAAAATACAAATATGAAAAGGCTAAAAAACAATAACAGTGTGAACATTACGCTAATACCAAATCCAACCTTATTTCTTGCAGGAAACTAAAATTTAAAAAGCTTCCATTTAAAAAACGAAACCGAACAAGAAAAACAGACAAGTATGGCAATCTTGAATCTGTGAAAGAAATTTCAAATGCCTACCAAACAGCTTATGGTAAAAGTCTGAAAAATACAGAAAGTAGACTAAAGAAATCACACAAACCCCAAAAATTCTAAACTTATTTAAAAAATTTTTTTACAATCCGTACAATGATTTTATTTACATGTTTTATCACCCAATGTAAAAAAAGTCAGCTAATTATATACAAACCAGGAAGGGAAAACATTTTCTGTACAAAAGGGATTACTTCTATTCCAAAGAGAGAAGTATAGAAAGAAAAACCCATTGGAAATATATGAAGTATTTAACCTCGGAATGCAAGGGGCTGGTATCACAGAAAGGGAAATTGTAATTCACACAATAGACCACATTCACACAGTCACAACAACTGAATAAAAAAACTGAAGTATAATAAATACATTAAAAAATGGGAAAGCCAATAGGTCTGGCATTTATAGACAGGCTTTATCATTTATCTGTGTTAGTTTTGGTTTGACGTGTGTTTTGTAAAACCTTATTGTTGGGTGAGCTGAAGAGCTCTCATCAGTAGTAAACAATTATGGCTAAAAGCAAAGATTTGTTTTGGTCTCAAAAAGTCCACATTAGTGGAGAATATCTGGCACTGAATGGAACTAGTTTCTGTGCAGATGGGATCTTTGTCAAGAAGCACAATGACATAGCTCAAAGTAAAGTAAGCGAGAGGCTAAATGCTGTTTCTGTAGTGGGCAGAACAAACATGTCAGTGACACCAAAAACAGTCCAATAAGTGAAGAGGGCTGACTGAAAGGCCCTATAAGTATTTTAGATATCATTTTAGTAAAATAAAGGTATTGTTTAATACCAGACCAAATAAAAGCCACCTAGTCTTTAGAAACAACAGATGAAACATTGAAACACTGTATAAATATACTCTACCTACTAGCTGATTTGTTTCAAGGGATCTAAAATTTTAATATAAAAAACAAAAACCTCCAAAAGGATTATGCAAAACACCACTCTACCTTTTCTCATATTGCAACACCAGAATAACTAATACAAACAATGAAATATTTTTATAGTATGGCAACACAAATTCTGAAAAAAAGAATAAACTGATGTTTGGATGACAAGTCAAAGGCTCATATTACCCCCCTTCACCTTTCAGCTAAATCTGCAGATTAAATGGCAACATTCAAGAATTTCACTAGTGTTAGTATTATTAACATGAAAAATGTCACAACTTACAATACATTTCCTAGATTTGAGTTAGTGAAAACAATTTAAATATTATATTATTCATCTTAAATGCAAACTAACCTTTTTTACAAGCTACTTGGATAAATAAAAATTAATAAATTGGAACAACATACGACAGCCAATAACATTAGTTTGTGATATAAAAACTCACACAGTTATTAAATAAATTACTTTTTTGACATTTGGATATGAATAGTTAACACAGTTAGATGCTGAAGGTCATCAAAGTTGTTATATGAATTGCATGGGAAAAAAAGGAATAACAAACATTACAGTTGAAGAGTGACACAATCCCTTGAACACAAAAGTAGGGAAAGGTCAGCCATTGTGTACAAAATAATTGAAATCCTGAAAAGGAACACGGGTTCCAAGAAATGAGGCAACCTTCACTCAATTTTTGGACATTTACATCAGAAAACATAAAAGAAAAGGAAAAAAGCAAATTAAAATGCATCATTAAAATATTACAAAATTCAGTCATATTTTGTAGTGTATGTAATCTTGTGAAGCTGGCATTTTCAGTTCAATAAAATATTAAATATTCTTAAACATGCAGGAAGGGAGCTGAATGATTGTTTGCCATGACAAGATGTTCTCACTCACATAAAGAATCACAGGAGTAGAGTGCAACTGAGTGGAATTTTAGTGATCTATCTGGTAATTGTAAATTCAACAGAAGACAGTCTGTAGTATGAAAGTGAAAGGGTTGCAGGTCTATCAGTCAGTATGACGAGTCCAATGTTAGTTTCTGGGATTAGAAAAGCAATGCTGAATGTATGTCAATGCCATCAAGCATGTGGTTTTGTGAGCAGGTTACACATTTGCAGTGCTATAGCCTGTTTCCGCTATTTTCTAAATCAAACTGTAAACCTGGTATTGCAGAAAATTTATGCTTTTTCATTAACATTTTGTACTCCTCTCATCCTTTCATCTATGGCTGAAACTCTCTTCTATAACACTCTCCGTCATGAGAAGTCAATATTTATCATAACTCTTCCACAAATGAATGCATCGCACATTAAGAAGGCTTAGAGAAATCCCCCTTAAAACATTTGCATTGAATATACTTTGACTTTCATTTAATTTTGCCCTCTATGCATGCTAAAGCAAAAGTCATCCCAGTATTTCTATCTCTGTTCAGTTCTTGATTCCCAATACATTTTGTAGCAGCAAAACTATCCTTCTGATAGCCCGGTGTGCAGCTGAATTTTTTTATTTATATAACAAATGAATTCAAATTAAAATATCCTAAAAACTCAATTCATACATACTTTTTTCAGCATACCAATTTCTTTTAAAATATCCAAGTAAATAGCTACTTTTTAACAACTATTGGCAGGCTTTACATTCATAAAATTATTTGAGGTATGGCCCCAGATTTTCATATAGGGACTTTATACACATTGTCCCTCATTATGACCCTGGTGGTCCGACAGCCACATAACGGCTGTTACATTTGCGCCATGGTCGGACCCCCAGCACCGTCACTTCTGCTCCACTGGAGGGGCTGGTGGTGCTGGCGGTCCTAATCTGCTAGGGCAACATTGCAAGCAACCCTGCCCTGGGGATTACAAGTCCCTTCTCCGTTGAGGATTACATGGCGCATAGGCTGGCAGAGACTGGGTGCAGGGGCCCCATGTGGGCCTCTGCACTGCCCTTGCACTTGGCATTGGCAGTGCATTCGCCCCATGGCCAGCCCTGTTGTGCTTTTCGCTGTCTGCTTTGCTCTATCATGAGCCAGCGTCAATGTTGTGGCCTGTTTCTTGCTGGACTTTGTTTCCGCCAGAGGACCCAGAGATAAACTAAGTGGGAAGGGGACTGCACTGGCAGTAACCCAAACGCAGGACTTTGGCGGACAGCCTTTTCCTTCTGCCAACGTCTTAATGAGGGCCATTGTGTTACGTAACGCTAGTAGTGCAAATAATCACACTGAATAAGAACCTTTGAAATGGTCTCCATTTTTCCATAATCTACAATTATGGATTTCTATCTTTTGCCCTGCACATGGGGGTCTAATACCTATATTCCACTTACACATTTTAGAATCATGTGTGGCCATTCAATACTTTGCCCAAGTTCATTTTATTTCTAATAAAAATCATGAGGGTAGCACAGTATTTCTAATTTCAGTTCGCAGGGACTCTCCATTGTACTGCTTGTGGTGTGCATGGTATCCACCATTTTTTTCCCACACCAGTCTCTTGCCTGATATATACCCGGTCACTACATTCTGCGCCAATATAACACTGACCCTCCCAATGAGAAATATTTAAATTTTTTAAAATCTGTTTTAGTAATTTTAAAAGGACAAAATGTGTTTCAATAATTATCTTCTTAATGCAAAAATTGAAGTATGCCACAGAAAACATCAACCAGACATATTAAATTATACAATAGAAGCAATGTGGTACTTATTAGAACACAAACATTAAAACTCAGCAATATGGGTCCACTTGTCCATTCTCCACGTAGATTGTTCCCAGTGAAAGCATAGTAGTTATAGAATCCTAGTGATATTCTGTGTACTTTTGTCTTAAAGCAAGAGCATGTCAATTGCTTCTGTTCTCCTTGCTGTTGTGCATGTCGGACTTGACCCTGTCTGCAGGGTCACCCCCAAACTTTTTCCCTTCTCTCCTCCTGTTTTCTGGAATTTGTTCTGTTGCATTAGGACTCTGTGCACTTTCGCACTGCTAACCAGTGCTGACATGCTTGTGCTCTCTCTTTTAAACTTGGTAAAACATAATTTTTCACTAATTTGAGGCCTCCCTTTGAATAATATTGGAGTACATTATTACATTTAGGGCCAGATGTGTTAAAGGTTTTTACCCATTCTGTGTCTATGGGAAAAAGTGTTCGTACATATGGCCCTTAATGTGTTAACGTTTGATTGAGAGGGGGTAGAAAGTCATGTTCGAACTCAAATTAAATTGTAACTTAAAATCCTTTTTAACTGTAAAGTTGGATTTTAGATTACAATTTTGAAAATGTCACTTTCAGAAAGTTAGCATTTTCCTGCCCTAAACCTTCCAAAGTCTTCTAGGAGTTTCCACCTGCCGTGTCCTGTTAACTGCTTTTCCATCGGAAATGTGTATTGGGCCCAGACAGTGGATAATAGGACCTGGGTGGAGCTAGAAGAGGGCTATCCTGCCAAGATGGAAGGGGTGGAGCTGTTCCCTGCCCCACTTACATTTTAAAGGTCTGTCTCCTGAAAACTCATAAATGAACTTGACACCAGCCTTTTGTCACTTTAGACTTCTTGGAGTCTGGGAAGAGGAAGAAAGGAGAAGGAAGGAAGTCACTTTCCAGAACCATATGTGGAGGTAGACAAGAGGTTTCTAACACTTCAAAGAGTGGCAACACATATAAATATTATACCTCATGAGCCACTCTTAGACCTGTGGAAATTACAGAAGAATGAATGCCTTGTTCCACAGAGGACTGCCCTGCTGCTTGAGGCCTGCCTTGTTCCACAGAGGACTGCCCCGCTGCTTGATGACTGCTTTGATCCTCAGAGGACTGGTTTCCTGCTTCCAGAGGACAGCCCTGCTGCTTGAGGCCTGTCTTGTTCCCCAGAAGACTGGCCTGCTAATTGAGGCCTGCCTTTTTCTTCAAAGGACTGCACTGCTGCTTGAGGCCTACTCTGTTCTCTGAGACAAAGACTGGACCTGCTCCCTTCATCCTAATGAAGCTCTTAGCATAGAACATATTCATTAACTAGTAGTTCTGCTGCTTGCTGTTTTATCTTGCACCTGCCAGAGCTCCACAAAAGCGTGAGTAATATTGTGTTCTTTCAATAACAACAGTGAAAGAGCAACAAAACAGTATAGCCAATCTCAATAATGCCACCACTTTTTCCAGTTTTGTTCTTCCTATTCCAACAACGTGAGTTTCCTACAAATTGAAACACTTCATTTCAGGGCTGCTAGAAATGCTCTTATGTTACATGTGTCAATGCTTTCTTCTGTGTGATAAATTGGAGCACCAGGTATCTAAATATGTGAAGATGAGGTCTGTCCTGTCATGGTGATATGTGTGTTTTGTGTGTTTACTGTTGGTCTGATTGGGAACATGTATGATCTTCCCCAGTTAACTTTAAACCTAGATACTGTGCCAAATAATTGCAATCCATCAATTGTCACACCCACGTCTCTGTCTACAACATCTACAACATCAGCATATTGTGATATTGCATGTTTTGTGCTAATTTACTGTATGAGCATCCTCCAATCCTTACAGGATAGCACTTCCCTTGTCAGTGTTAAAAATGTGATGGATAGTGGGAATCCCTGATGTTCGACTTGGATCTTTCTGCAGGATCCCCTCAATACATTTTGCCTTTCTCCGCCAATTTTTTTACTTAATTAATTTTTGTTGGCTTTAGGCCTCTGTGTCATTTACCACTGCTAACCAGTGTGAAGGTGCTTGTGCTCTCTCCATTAAACATGGTACAATTGGTTTATACCCAATGGTATATTTCATTTACTTATTTGTCTCTATTAAGGTGGCATTACATATGCCCAGGGCCTTTGAATTAAATACTACCAGTGGACCTTCAGCACTGATTGTGCCACCAACTTAAGTAGACCTTTAAACAGTAGTGAAAAACTGTTAAATTTGTTGTTCACTATTTCAAGACCTATCTCTTCCGTAGGATAACATTGGAGTTGCCTTATTACATTTTACAAGTGTAATTTACAAATAAGGATAAATAACCAGTTAATGTTTGGTGCCCCTGAAGTCAAAATTTAAAAGCCTAACTTACGATGAAGTCGAATTTTCAATTGCAGTCCTGAAAATGCCACTTTTAGAAAGTTTGCATTCTCATACCTCACCATAAAGGAGTGGTAACAAGGAGTTAGATCCTTGGTCCTAGCGAAAAGCAACTGGGTTAGCATGAAACATGTAGACCTGAGCAAAAGAAAGGCAGGTACATTCTCACTTATCTACCTCATTTTAATCATACCACCGGGAGGCCAGAACAAAACAGTGTTTACCTACTAGGCAGGTATTTTTAACTTTTACTATCCACATAAGAATCCCACATTCCTATTGTTTATCATTTAGAATACTTCTATAAGTGCTCCCACATAAATAGTAGGTCACAGCCTGCTATTCTGCAGCAGAATGGGATGAACCCAATAATGAAGCATGCCACCAAGGGGCAACCCTGGTGGGTGAGGGTTATATAAGAAGACCAAGGGGGTTATTACAACTTTGGAGGAGGTGTTAATCCGTCCCAAAAGTGATGGTAAAGTGACAGATATACCACCAGCTGTATTACGAGTCCATTATATCCTATGGAACTCGTAATACAGCTAGTGGTATATCTGTCACATTTGGGACAGATTAACACGTCCTCCAAAGTTGTGATAAACCCCCAAGTGTTTTATTTATCATGTGGAGGGTTAGTCCACGTGAAAGCAGACAGGCTTTTTTGTTTCTCCGTGCAATAGGAGTACAAGCCTCTCTGAGTTTTTTCCTCTTATCTCTCTCTTTTTTGTTTAAATGATTTTCCTGCCTTGGCCATTTGGTGTCTGCAGCCTGCCTCTGAGCACGTCTAGGTGTAGCTGACAGTTGGGCTTTGTGTATTCTTCCTAGAGAGCCACACACAATAGGGAGCTTAGGTGTGTCTGGATGGGTTATCACTGGCAGGATGGGTGGTAGAAGCTAGGCCCAGACCCACTTACACTTGAATAAGCTGTGTCCTGTCTCCACACAAATCCAGGCCTTGATAGGATCTCACATTGACTATGGCAATGCTTTGTTTATAGGCTCACCGAGCTATGTTATAGAAAGACTGCAGAGAGTGCAAAATGCAGCTGCACGACTGCTCCTAAAAGTTCCAAAACGACAATCTATCCGTAATGGAATCTCCTCTCTGCATTGGCTCCCAGTAGCCAAAAGGATCAAATTCAAGGCATTATACCACGTACATAGAGCACTACATAATCAAGGTCCTGATATGCTGAGAACATTAGCTTAGTTCTATATACCGAGCAGATCACTTAGATCCTCCTCAGCTATGTTAGTTATAGTCCTAAAGGTGAAAAAGACAAGATGGGGAGGAAGGTCGTTGACCTTTCTAGAAGTTAAACTCTGGAACAGTCTGCCACATAATCTCAGATCAAGATCTCAACAAACCTCATTTCGGAAAGCCCTAAAAACATGGCTCTTCAGAGCCTGAAATTCCTATGATGTTGTGTACTGTGCGATTCTGCTTTGCAGCATGATAGTACGAGGCCTTTGGGTAGTTTAAGCGCTATACAAGCAATTATAACATAACATAACATAACAAAGGGCTACAAATCTCCTGTAGTTTGTCAGAAGTGAGGGCCAGGAAGTAAGGAAATTTATGCACTTCCAAGGCCTGCCTCTAGAAGCTTCTCCCCACTTCAAAGGAACAACTGTATTTTAATAATGGACCTGAGACAACAACTCTTTAGTACCCTTCTGGGCCTATGGATACTCTGCCAGGAAGAAGGACTACTATGCTGCTACAAGGACTGCTTCTCTAAAGGAACTGCTGCCCTGCTGTGTTGACCTGCTGCTTCTTGCCAGGGGATGAAGAACTGGAACTGCAACTTCATCTTGAACACAGGACCCCAGAGTGACTCCAAGGGCTAGTCTTTTGGCCTCCTGATCTGAGCCTCAGGGACATAAAAGGCTCCTCTAATAGCTCCTGGGTCATGCTGCAGCAGGCGTCTGTCCCCCCCCGACCCCCCCTCCCCCCAGTGGTGTCTATCAGGTCCTGGGCCCTTTGGTGTGGCTCACAGTCTCTTAAATCAAGCTTTTGGGCTCTTAGCAACTGTGAAGTGGTCCATTTGCACTAAGACCATGTCGCTCGCAACACAAATAATTGCGAGGCACCACTAGTCAGTCTCTTCTCACTGCAGAACTAACTGCTCGTGTGGAATTGCCAAGATGAAGCACCAGCCCGTTCATCTGCAATGTCCTGTCTGCCATTCATGCCATGCCGACAGACTCCTGCAACTACCTCCTTCTTCCTCACAACCCTCTCCAACATAAACAAGACTCTTGCCACAAAACCTGAAAAGGTAAAATTCAGTAGGCCGAATCTGAGACTGCATCTGACCCACACTCCGTTGTAGTCAGCCTGAACTTTTGAATTTTACTTGGTCCAGTATGACTAGATAGCCGCTGTTGGTGCTTCATGCTTTGAGGCACTGTTTTCCACGTTATTCTGTAAAAATAAATCATAACTCTAGTTCTACTGATTGGATTTTTATCTTCTTGGTCTTGTTTTATTTATTCAATTTTGCTCTATTTTTCTATCCTGGCCTGAGATCTTTTTCGGTGACGTGTTCACTATTTTACTGTTTGAAGTGCTTCACAAACTCTTTACATATCGCCTCTAATTTAAGCCTGACTGCTCTTTGCCAGTCTAGCAGGTGGTTGAGCACAGGTTAATTTGGGGTTTGCTTGTGCCTTACACTGACATGAATTGTGGATGGTGCTTGACTAGGACTAACACTGCTGTCAACCCAATGTCTTACAGCTGGCAGCAGGTCTTGAATTTGGCCCAGTGTATAATAAAGGAATACATGCTATCATTTCAGTTTCCATTGCTATGTTTTGAAAATACTACAAAGGATACTGTCACCGCAAAGTGTTGAATGATTTTTTCATATCAGTTAATAAAATGAAACAATTGGTAAGGGAAGGATCATTGGGGCGCATCAAGTACTTTAAACATTAACAGCTGTGCTGTCTCAGGTTGTCTTCTCCATGGGTTTTGATCAAGAAATCAATTGACTATGCAAAAAGGGCTGTCTGCTGTTCTTCAAAGTACCTCCTAATGTTTGTGGCAGAGCCACATTGGGGTCCGGGGTGTAGATCTTCTCCTCAGTGCTCAGGGTTTCAACAGCTTGCATCCCACCTATTGGGGTGCAGTAACTACCCTCCTGACAACTCTGGACTGGTTGTATGCCTTTTATAAATGCACGCCTTTGCAACTCATGTTTCGTTAAAATTTCAGTGAAATTAATTCTTTAAGCTAAAAAAACATGGGGAAGCACCCCAAACCCTCCCACTTAAAAAAAAAAAATTATAACTTCTTACCACCCTACCCACTCCTAAACCCTACAAACACTCTTATCACCCTGTATTCCTAACCACCCATAAAAACTAAAAATATCTTTACTACCCTATACTCATACCCACCACTAAACTCTAAAATCACCCTTATCACCCTATATTCTTACCCACCGTTAAACCCTTACCTCCCTATGCCCCTAACCACCTACAAACCACCCTATATCCATACCTACCCCTAAAAAAAAACCTTACCACCAGAGACTGTACTCACCTGAAAACCCTAAAAACACTTTTATTATTTTATGAACGACCCACCTCTAAACCCTTAAAACACCCTTGTCACCCAATATCCCTGTCCCCCCTTAACCCTAAAACACCCTCCCTAACCTATGCCCCTACCACAAAAATACCTTTGCCATACAAAACCCCTACCCACCCCTAAACTCAAAATTAAATATATATACCAACCACTCACAGACCCATTCAGAAACTGATGTACCCACTCACAGACCCATTCAGTGAATTATGCACCTACTCACAGACTCAGACACTGATGTACCAACTTGTAGACCAGTTCAGAGCATCAAAAACCCACTTAGACACTGATACACCCCTTCACAGACCCACTCAGACATTGAAGCATCCACTCACAGATGTGCTCAGAGACACATGCATTCACTCACAGACCCATTCAGATGCTGATGCATTCACTCAGAGACCTACTAACGGACAAAGAGTCCCAGTCACAGACCCATTCAAACACTCATGGAATCTCAAAAACCCACTCAAGCACTCACTCACAGACCCACTGATACACTCACAAACTCACTCACATATCCAATGAGAGCCTCATGCACTCAGTCATAGATTCTCTCAGACAATTATCCACCCTCTCACAGACCCACTCAGACCATCACGCACCCGTTCACAGACACAGACCCAATCAGACACCATAGCACCCATTCACAGACCCTCTCAGACACTGACACACCAACTCACAAACCCACTCAGAGACACATACACCCACTCACAAACCCATTAAGACCCTGATGCATCCACTCCCAGACCTATTGATGCACTCAAACACAAAGTCACAGATGCATTCAGACTCTGGCACCGTCACAGACCCTCACACACCTACTGTCAGACCCACTAAGACAATGAAGCACCCATTCACAGACCCACTGAGACACTCACACACTCACTCACAGACCCACTGAGACACTCATCCACCCATTGATCGACCCACTCAGACACTGATGTACTCACTCACAGACCCAATCAGACACTCATGTACACACTCACAGACCGACTCAGTGACTCGTGCACCAACTCACAGACTCACTCAGACACTGACACACCCATTCGCAGACCGACTCACAGCATCACGCAACCAGTCAAAAACCCACTCATACACTGATGCACCCATTCATGGACCCACTCAGACACTGATGTTCTACTCACAGACGCACTCAAAGACACATGCATCCACTCACAGATGCACTGAAGGTGTACGCAGCAGTGGTTGGATTAACGTATAGCAATGAAAATTACTGTACATTAAAAAACCCATAGAAATTCACTGAAAAAAACAAATGTTACAGGGATGTTATAGTTAGGCTCACATTTTTCGATGTACAAAACCATAGAAATTCACCAGTTATAGTTCAAATTATCGCAAGTAACTATAAATCGTGCCCTAAGGGAACTATAACTCGGGCCCCCACCATTCACAGTTTTTTTGCCAAAATGTTACTGCAAATATTATATTGATATTATCAATGATGTTACCAAAGATGTCAGGAGTGCCATAATTTGTGGGGTAATTAGCAGTGCATGGCGAGAGTCATAGTTACCTTAGGTACCTCAGGGCACAAGTTATAGTTACTTGAGATAACTCTATACAACAGCTGAATTTCTATGTTTTTTCAAAAATGTGAGCCTAACTATACTAACTATAACATTCTTGTTTATAACAGCTGAATTTCTATGGTTTTTCAAAAATGTGAGCCTAACTATAATATCCCTGTAACCTTTATTTTATACATATATATACATATAACACACATATTCATGTAACGTTTGTTTTATATATATATGTGTGTATGTGTGTGTGTGTGTACGTGTGTGTGTATATATATATATATAAATATATATATATATATATATATATATATATATATATATATAATATTTAAAATATAGAAATCTAAATCAGGCCCTTTATTGATTTAGAGTTCAGCTGATGGGTTACTCTGCCACAACGATGATGGCTATCCCATCCACCAAAGCATAAATTCTATTAATTCCCATGGGATTTATATTTCGGCGGGCAGGGTATCCGTCATCGTTGTGACGGAGTAACCATCCACCGAAATGTTAATCAGGCTCAAACACCTAAAAAATACTTACCTTTGGGGTAAAGGCATATGTGTAATAAAGGTTTATGCATGTGAAAGGCATTGTGTGATAAAGGTTTAGTACTGTGTTGTAAAAACATTTCTGTACATCCTGGTTTTGGGCTCTTCAGATTCTGTGAATCCTTCAGGGCCTTTTAAGTGGACTCGCAATCTATCTTTGCATTCTGCACTCATACAGTGGTCATAGCATCTTGTGAGATTCCCTGCTCTATTGAGACCCTGGGGATGGCCTTACTCACTCCACCAGACCTTCCAGGTAAGATCCAAACACTCCTGCACTTAGTAGACTGGAGGGCAGCTGTCCTGCTGTTGCCCTTTGTATCATAACTCCACAACTTACAGTATAGTGGGACCTTTAGTGTGCAGTCGGTTAGCTGGTTTTAGTGTTCCTCCTTTCAGCATCAGCATCAATGTTTTCTGTCTCAGACTGCATCCTAGGCTTCTGGCAGCTTTGTAGCTCCTCCTCTTCACCCTCTCTGGAAATGTGCACACTTACTTCCAATGGGTTTTCTAAGAAGTGAACAGCTTGTCATAGGCCTTTGAGGTTTCCTCTCAGTAAACCCTGGTTCTTTAGCATGCTTGGTCCGTGATCCTCTTTATGTCTGGTGTGCTGCTTACCTATGTAACCTAAATGGCCAGCCACCATTTGTTCAGCTTTGGAGCCCGGTGACTTCTGAGAAGACAATAATGGCCCTCATTAGGACATTGGCGGTATATGCCGCCTACCGCCATGGTGACGGATGCCAACATACCGTCGCTGTGGCTACCAGCCACATTATGACCATAGACGGAAGTCCGCCAGAAGGCTGGCGGAATCCCATTGACGGTCATGGCGGCAGACAGCAGTGCCATGCCAGCAAAACACCGCCTACCGTATCATGTTCCATGATACGGCCTGGCGGTGTTTTGCTGGCAGACACAGCTGCTGGCAGCAGCGCTGCGTCCCGTTTCCTGCCGGAGGACCCCCTGCAAGCAGGTAAGTCGGGTTCTCCGACAGGAGAGGGGTTGGGGGTTGTTGTGTGCGTGTTTGGGGGTGTTGTGTGTATGGGGGGGTGTGTCTGTTTCTGTATGTGTGCATGCGAGTGTGAGTCATGTGGAATGCGTGCGTGAATTACTGAATGTGAGTGTACGTGTATGTTGTGTGTTTTAAATGCGTGTGTGAGACAATGTATGTTAGTGTGTGTTGCGGTGTGTGGGTATGTATGTGTGCATGCATGTGTGGATGTGGGTATGCATGTGTGTATGAGTGTTTATGTGTGAGTATGGGTGTGTAAATGTGTGCGGGTCGGGAGAGGGAGGGGAGGGATAGGGTGGACTCTGGGGAGGGGACAGGTGAAACCCCTATCAGTCCCAGGGAAGGAATTCCCTGGCTCTGATAGTGCCTACCACCATGGTTTTCGTGGCAGTAAGATTGCCACGAAAACCATGGCGGTAGGTGGGGTCATGATCACGAGGGTGGGATTGTGACGGCCACCTGGCTGGAGACCGAAGTCCCCAGCCCAGCAGCATTACCACCCTGCGGACGGAGTGATACATTGGCGGTTTGGCTTGAGCCAAACCGCCAATGTTATAATTTGGGAAAGGGTACCACCAGCCCGTTGGCAGTACCTTTCCCCAAATTACCGCCATCCACCAGGGTCGTAATGAGCCCCAATATGTTTCTCCCACAGTAGTGACCATGTCAGAGGAAGCCATCGACTCTCTCAGTGCCATGATATTGGGTTGAAAGTAGCAGGAGGTACTGTAGGATTTGTATACTACTCTTTGAGTCACGCTCAACAGCCTGGAGCCAGGGTTACATTAGGTTGTAAAATACATCACAGTCTTCCTCACAGGCGAGGGGAAAGCACTAGTCTACTTTTGAAGGTCCTTATGTCTGTGTACTCTGCTATTAAGTGAGTGTAGTGCGTAGATGTTCAATGAAGGACACAGCTGAAACAAGGGGTTATTGCTGTCTGCGTAGGATGAACGTGTGACATCGCTTTCTCTGATCTCCGACTTCATATCAGAGTAACACATATTTATGCTTTACTTGATAACTTAGAGTGATGGAATTCACTTTCACAAAAATTAAATCTGTGCAAGTTGGCATACAACTTGGTTCACTGATGAGCTCCAAGCCTCCAAACGTGACTGCCGGAAATTAAAAAAGAAATGGCTCTACGCACAAACAGCCCGCCAATACGACCTCAACATCATCTCCTACCCCGATGACACACAGCTCATCCTCTCCCTCACCAAAGACCTGCACACCGCCAAAACCATCCTCCACGAGGGCATGAAGGCCATCGCCAAATGGATGAGGAACAGCCGGCTGAAGCTGAACTCGGACAAGACGGAGATCCTCATCCTCGGAACCACCCCTTCAGCCTGGGACAACTCATGGTGGCCGACCACACTGGGAACCCCTCCAACTCCCACCAACCATGCACGAAATCTAGGATTCGTCCTCGACTCCTCCCTCTCCATGGCCAAACAGGTCAACGCAGTCTCCTCCTCCTGCTACAACACCCTCCGCATGCTCCGCAGGATCTACAAGTGGATCCCGACTGAAACAAGAAGAACTGTGACACAAGCCGTCGTCAGCAGCAAGCTAGACTACGGCAACGCACTCTACACAGGCATCCCTGCCAAACACCTGCGTCGCCTCCAGCGCATCCAAAATGCCTCTGTGCGACTGATCCTCAACGTACCCCACCACAACCACATCTCCCACCATCTGAGAGACCTCCACTGGCTCACTGTGGACAAGAGGATCACTTTTAAGTTACTCATCCATGCACACAAGGCCCTCCACAACACCGGACCTGCCCACCTTAACAGCAGACTCAACTTCTACACCCCCGCCCGCCAGCTCCGCTCCACGAACCTCGACCTGGCCTCTGTCCCCCGCATCCAAGGAAAGACCTCCGGCGGCAGATCCTTCTCCTACCTCACCGCCAAGACCTGGAACTCCCTCCCAACTAGCCTACGCCAGACCCAAGACCTACTCGCATTCAGAAGACTCATCAAAACCTGGCTCTTCAATCAGTAAACAGCCCCCCCCCCCTTCCCCCCACCCCCAGCGCCTTGAAACCCTCACGGGTACGTAGTGCGCTTTATAAATGTTATGATTGATTGATACAACTGAAAGCACAGCAGGTTTCTATGTGTGACCCCTCCAAAATTCACTGTGGCTTTAAACGTTAAAATCACTTTCATAATTATTGTTTGAAATCCACATTTGAAATATTAGGACATTGAACAGTCATTGCAATCTAAAGATAAATATTTAACAATTTCCCCTTTCATATAGTTCAAATTATTTTGGGAATTTATTGTTAAAGCTATTTTCAACAAGTAAATATGACAAATTTAATTACCTGCTTGGATTTGCCCATTTTTTAGAGCTAGTTTTGCACTGGGAGGGAGCAAATCCTCCAAATCTTTTGTAGTTTCATTTGTTGTGGCTGTGTTATTTCTCTTATTTTTTTCATCATCGCGTTGCTACACATAAACAAAAGGGAAAAATACTTTCAGAAGCGACATTGCTGATAAAAACAACAATACTTTTTTTCTTTTTAAGTATTCAGATATGTGTACAGAATATCGACTTTCCTGTTATACCGAAAATTACAGCCTTGGAAAAATGCATATTTTTTGGCCAAATACATTAATGTCAGATCACATACTAGTTTAATATTTATTTGTCTGCACAAAAAATTAAAACGTTTCAAGCTGTAAAATTCAGATGACACAGAGAACTCTCAAACCAAAATGAGCATCTTACTCACATCGCTGAGTCAAGTAGCTATCCCTATGTTCCTGTGCCATGTGGACGTCATTTAACAACACAGACTTACAGCAAGGGGATATATTGAGCCCCCAACATACGTATAAAAACCTGTTTCTAATTTATTCTTATTACAGTCTCGATGCAACATTATTAGTCATCTGTAATAAGAAAATGGCACACTGTTCAATTGTAGTAACGTATTGAACTTGAGTTGTGACGTCACAATGCCTCAGCCAGATGAAGCAGGCAGTGGGATTGGCAGGTCGTGAAGCAGAATTAAAACTACTATTTATGTAACGAAAACATCTCCATGTCCTAGACAACATACTTCTATAACCCCTATTTTTGCACCTTCTTTTACCTGGAACGCCCCTATGACAAATATAGAAATTACGCCAAATAAGTTAAATATGCTGTCATCTACATTTTTGCATCTGAATCGAACTGCTAAATTTATATGCATGTCAATGACTGTGTATATGCCAGAAATTACTCAACAGCAAAAATTGGTGAACACAATTACATTAAACTAGTGATGATGGTTAAATTCTACTCAGAGTAGTGCCATTGTGTGGTCTGGTATGAACCTGATCCCTAGAGTTGAAGAAATGTGCGTTAGAAAACGGTGGTGGCTGATGCTGAAATGTTTCCTGACATAGGAACTTTTACATTCTTTGGCCATTAATTCAAAGATATTCCGACAACCTGAATTTGTGGATGTTCAGCAAAGGTGAAGATCTGAAAAATAAATATATTGCATTGAATGAAGAAGCATCTTCTTCCATCATTGAACAGGTTTCACAGATCTAAACTTATTCTTCAGTCCTGAGTGCTCAGGACTTGAGAACCTTGCAGGACAGAAACATTTCTGTGTAGGTGGGCTAAACACCGGAAAAGGCATGACGTATGCAGCATGCCTTTCACAAATGAAAGCAAGCAGATTTTAAAAGGCAAGCCCACAAAACAATGAAAGTGACTGACCTGACATGGGCGTGGTTGGAAGCCCAAAGAGAGATTACTACAGGGGACGAAGCGATTTGCGCTCGCCCCTAAAAAACAGTTGCTGGGTTCTGCGCTGAGCCAGGCAGCTCTCCATGATAATGCCCTGGTGGTGATTATGAGCAAGTTGCACATTTTCCAGTGAAAATAGAGTAATACTTCAAGCCTAAACAAAGCCAAGGATGATAAGGTCATAAAACGTGTGTAAGAAAAGGAAGCGAACGTCACGAGGCGTTGGCACACTCAAGAGGTCTAGTCATAATGGAAAAAAGCATACGAACACAGGCATAAAATGTGACTTCAAACCATTCTACGTTGGGCACTTTATGAAGCTTGCTTTTACTCATGCTGTCAATATGGATTATAGAAGATACGTGTTGGTGTAATCTAGGTCAATAAGTATGTTGCTGTTAGGATAAGTAAATCCAAGCTGCAATTACTGAAGGCTTCCAAACTTTGATCAGAGTGGACCCTAAGTGACACCAGTAATGTTAAAGTCTAGATTATATTCGGATAGAAATATTTAATTTACACAGTTTTATCTGAAGAGTTGTTCGCAAAGTATGCCAAAGGCGAGTCATAAAAGTAGGTAATTATCCATGCATTTCCCACACTCAAAAAGGTTTTAGATTACATAATATGTCTGCTGCCAAGATAGGGTATATGGCCAGAACTGTATTTTAATGTAGTGACTTGTAGACAATCTTTACATAACCATCTAGGTCAGAAAGTAAACAGGCTCTGTCATGTCGGGCGTCCTAGTCAGACTGCTCAAACAAGCCTCACACATCATCGTGTCAGTGAGCATAACTAGCAAGTCGGACCGTTTCCAGCTGACCTAGTTGGATTCTTGTCTGGGAAATGTCTGAAAACAAAAGTCTAAACTTTTTAAAATATATTTGCTAAAATGCCATAGGATTTACAGGTAGTTCTGAAGAAAATCATAGGAAACATTGCAGTATTTCATGGTCTGCCGTAGTAATCAGGATCAATCTTTATTCAAAGCTGAAATCCATACATGTGCCTGTGAAGAAATTGGGTGACAGATCAGGAAATGCAGGAAAGGCACGCATTAGTGACATGGAAATTCTGTGATTATGTTATACATTGTGCCCCACTGAATAGATGTCAAAACAAAACAAGCGAGATCGCGCTGCGAAAATAGAGAAAAAGTAGTCCACAAACCTGACGGGAAACAGTGAGCCATGCATGTTTTCTGTACTTGGTCGCTGCGCTCGAGGAGGGCTAACCACCGAAAAAAGGCATGACGGATGCATGCCTTCCACTAATGAAAGCAAGCAGATTTTAACAGGCAATCCCACGAACCAATGAAAGACACTGATGTGACATGGACGGGGCTCCGAGCCCTTTTCTAATTCCTAGAGCGTCTCGCTAGTGATACGCATGCACAAGCGCATGCGACGCAGGCTCGACCCTAAAAATTACTATAATAACAGGGGGATTTTGGACATAGCTCTTGGATACAGGAAGATATGGAGGTGAGTTCAAGATCAGGCCACAGGTCAATTCATCCAACTACCCCACATGCCCATGTCCCAAGGTGTTGTGCTGTGGGGCTTGGACTCATGGTCTCGTCAAAGGCCAGTCCCTGGACATCAAAGACTGCGTGTACTAGGCGTTGGGCACCCTGGAACATTGAGTGAATGGCAATCTCTACGGTGGATAGGTATAACTGAAGATAGGTGCAGGGCCTGACCTTAAACCATGATTTCCTGTAAATCCCTGCTGCACAAACCACAACACAAACTTACATGCACCCACTTAGAGCCAGGTGCACAGAAAATTGACATAACTATACACAGAGGTGCACCCACATAAGAATCTATAAGAAACTTGGACACTGTCATCACCTGCTTATACCTTCACATATCATAAAATAGATGAGATCTGAAATCCAAGACAATGCAAGTTATCCTTATATCAGTTACGTAAAACTGGTGAATTTCTCTGTTGTTTTTTTTAAATGGTAGTGCTTTAGCCATGAATTTCTAAAGATTTTTTTTATAAGTGAGTGTAGGAAAGTGCACTATTATGGGCTTAGTCCTCACCATTGAATACTCTCAGAATATCCCAAAGATAGTCCTTGGATTCACACTAGTAAATCCATAGCTCAGTTCTGGTAGTGTGGAAAAGAGCAGTCAGGCTTTACTTATAGGAACATGTGTTAAGCAGTTCAGAGCACTAACATGGAGGATAAGTTATTGAAACAACAAAACAAACAGAATTGCACAGGTATAACAGAGTTACAAATTTTAGAAGCAAAATTAAATCACAGCAAAAATGGCATTTAAACTTTGCTTTAAAATCTTTGGACAAAATACCACTGCTTGTTAAACAATACTCAAAGAATGAGTTTACATGGAACCTTTGCAGGTTTAAGGTTGTGAAGTCCCTAGGACCAGATCACAACTGTCAGTTCACTTTTACCCAGCCCAAGGCATCCAGGTGCAGAGTTGTCCTGGCTCTCCACGGTGCTAACTGGGACTCGCTGTGGTGCTGATTTTACCGCTTACACGATAGTGCTGACAAAGGGATGCACAATGTCAGCTGGGTTGTAGATATCTTGCAGTGTTAAGCATGGGGGTCAGTTACTGGACTTGCAACCAACAAGCCTCGGCAGTGGTAAAGGTCCAGAAATTCTTTAGGCACTTCACAATGTCTGAGGGAGTGGCATAGCAGCCTGAACATTTGGGACAGGCAATATTACAACTCTCAGAAGACACTGGACACCCAGCTTTCATCAATCCCATTGTGGCCTGATGGCCAGTGAATCTTCAGATCCTGTGAGCATTTATATCTGCAGTTTGCAAGGGACTAGTGTAACTAGTCCAAGAGAGACTGAGGGTGCTTCTAGCTTCCACAAGGATCCCTCTAGTCGGGAGTGTCTAATTTCAGCCAAGAATGAGGGTCGCTCACACCAGTCTCAGGGACGAGCACCCCTCTTTTGCTTTGTTGCAGTGGGTAAAGTCTGGTTGTCAGTGATGCAGGGGTCCACTTGGTCATTTTTCAAAGACAATACTCAAACTGAGGTTCTGGTGTCAGGGGTGTCCCTTAAGTCCTGGATTTAGGGAATTATGGGTGTGCAGACTAGTTGCCAATAGGCAGATAGTTCCTACAGCTAATCGCCTCTGAGGTGACCACATCTTGTGGGGTTGGTCACCTTTGGCTACCCACAACTCTCTATTCTGCAACTCCTAAGATGGGAGATATCAAAATTTAGAGCATAGATGGGGATGCTCATCCTAGAGGTGTGGTTGGCCTGCTGGGGACACACACTGCCCTGCATAATTTCCTGCCTTACCATGAGCAAATGCTGGGGGCAAAGGGAAGGCTGTTTCCACCACTGAGGGACAGCATAGATGGCTATCAGTGGCAGTGAAGCCTTTGAGGCTCACTGCACTGTTGTTTCTCTTCACTAGCTTGGCTGTGAGGTGGGAGGTGTGACCTCCTTCCTGCCTTTGCCCCTGACTTCTGGGAATGCCACATTACCTAACAGGAGGTCAGAAACATGTGTTGGTGGCAGCAGGTGCAGAAAAAAGCATGGCTTCACGGAGTCCGGGAGAGCTATGTAGCAGCCTGAAACCTGGGGACAGGCAAGACTGCAACTCTCAGAAGACACTTGACCACCTGATTTTCATTGATCCAACACCGGGCCGAAACATCTATGAATCTTCGGATTCTGCAAGCGTTTTAATCTGCAGTTTGCAGGGGACTAGTGCCACTCGTCCAAGGGAGAGTGGGGGTGCTTCTGGCTTCCAGAAGGGTCTCTCTGGTCGGGAGTGTAGAGTGCCAGCCGACGAGGGTTGTTCACACATTTCCCAGTCTGTTGCCTAAGAGACAGAGGTGGTCATTACAACCCTGGCGGTCGGTGTTAAAGCGGAGGTAAGACCGCCAACAGGCCGGCAGAACATTTTTTGCAATTACGACCGTGCCGGTAACCGCCAACACAGACAGCCACTTTAACACTCCAACCGCCACGCGGGACAATCAATCAGCGCAGTGGTCACCGCCAACAGACAGGCGGAGGACAAAGTAACGCCCACAGTATCACAACCTACCAATCTGGGGCGGATTCACTGTGGATAAAAACACGGCGGAAACAGGATTTTGAAGGGAAAGCGCTCACCTCTACACACCCCACGAGGAACGAGGACACCATGGACCCGGAACTTCAAATTCTCCCTGCGATTGTCTTCCTGCTCCTCTACCAGGAGCACGAACGCCGGCGGTGAAGACCACGGGGAGAACTGCACCTACGACACAGGGAAGGGGGGAGGGAAAAAACAGGGACACACACATGCAACATCCCCACCCTCACCCCCACCGACTACAACACACACACTAATACAGCATGATACATCACAGTTACACCCCGCAACCCCCCTGGAAGAATACAAAGACAATAGAAATGAGTGTAACCATTGATTGTAATATATTAAAATCAAGTAGGCAAAAATATATATATACACCATGTACAAAATATATACCAAGCATAGTAGTCCAGGTAGTGCTCCAATTAAGTCTGTGGAACACTGGACCCGCACGGTATGGGGGAGGCCCAAACAAGATCCCCGAAGATGATGGAGAAAACACTGCAGGGGCATCAGAGAGCAAGAAAACAGGCACCTCAGGGGGAGGGAAAGGGGGGGGCACCTCAGCCGGTTGAGTGCACAACGCCAAATCCACGAGAGGGCCACATGCCCAACGTTCAATCCTGGGGAGTGCAAAACCACAGTCTCTCAAGTCTCTACAGTGGGTAGTTTGCCCACTGTTCCATCCTGGGGAGTGCAAAGCCACAGTCTCTCAAGTCTCTACAGTGGGTGGGTTGCCCACTGTTCAATCCTGGGGAGTGCAAAGCCACAGTCTCTCAAGTCTCTACAGTGGGTGTGTTGCCCACTGTTCAATCCTGGGGAGTGCAAAGCCACAGCCTCTCAAGTCTCTACAGTGGGTGGTTTGCCCACTGTTCAATCCTGGGGAGTGCAAAGCCACAGTCTCTCAAGTCTATACAATGGGTGGTTTGCCCACTGTTCCATCCTGTGGATTGCAAAGCCACAGTCTCTCACGTCTCTCCAGTGAGTGGTTTGCCCACTGTTCAATCCTGGGGAGTGCAAAGCCACAGCCTCTCAAGTGGATAACAGTCTCCACTGGTTCTGGAGGGGGCTTTGTGCCCCAAGTGCTTCATCGTGCCAAGGACAGAGGAAGTGGATGCCTTTCTCCACTGGTTCTGGAGGGGGCATGGTGCCCAGAGCACGTCATCCTGCTCAGGACAGAGGTAGTGGATGGATCTCTCCACTGGTTCTGGAGGGGGCATGGTGCCCAGAGTGCTTCATCCTGCCTGTGACGGACTCAGTAGCGTCAGTGCCCTTGGCGCTCATGGGCCAGCGGTGCTTGAGGCAGCGGTGCCTTGTTCAGCGGTGCTTGAGACTGCGGTGCCCTGTTCAGCGGTGCTTGAGACGGCGGTGCCCTCTTCAGCGGTGCTTGAGACGGCGGTGCCCTGTTCAGCGGTGCTTGAGACGGTGGTGCCCTGTTCAGCGGTGCTTGAGATGGTGGTCTCCTTTGCAGTGACTCAGCTGCTGGTGGTTCTTCATGGCCCAGCGGGGATTGTGCTGGTGGTCCTTCATGGCCCAGTGGGGCTTGTGCTGGCGGTCCTTCATGGCCCAGCAGGGCTTGTGCTGGCGGTCCTCTCTGTCCCAGCGGGGCTTTTGCTGGCGGTCCTTCATGGCCCGGCGGGGCTTTTGCTGACGGTCCTTCATGGCCCAGCAGGGCTTGTGCTGTTGGTCCTCTCTGTCCCATCGGGGCTTGTGCTGGCGGTCCTCTCTGTCCCAGCTGGGCTGGTTCTGGCAGTGGCCTCCTGGGCAGCTGGGCTGGTGCTGGCGGTGGCCTCCTGGGCAGCTGGGCTTGTGCTGGCTGTGGCCTCCTGGGCAGCTGGGCTGGTGCTGGCCTCCTGGGCAGCTGGGCTGGTGCTGGCGTTGGCCTTCTGGGCAGCGGGGATGATGGCGGTGGCCTCCTAGGCAGCGGGGATGATGGCGGTCTTCTCCGCTGTGCTGCTCTTCCCAGACTTGCTGACTTTCTTGTGCCTCTTCCCCACCTTGGAAGGTGTCGCAGCTGACTTCACACTCCCACCTGCACCCCTGTGAGCGGCTTTGGTGGCTGGAGTCTTCCCCCTCTCCCGCCGGGCACTGGCCAACTTCTGATGCTTCACAGGTGGGGGACTGTCTGTGTCGTAGCTCCGTGCCACACTGGCTGCCCTGGTGGCTGGTGCACTCCTGATTCCGGTCACTACAGGCACCACTGGTCCCGAAGATGTTGTGACTGAGATGCTAGTTTGGGCCCTAGGAGATGGACGGGGTGGGGGAGGAGTGGGAAAGAGGTCAAGGTTGGACAGGAAAAGTTTTTGGGAGACACTGGGATGGGTAGCTGGAGGGGGTTTGGGAGTGGAGGAAGAGTTTGTGGTTGTAGGAGGTGTCCGTTTGCTGACTTTGGGTGAAGGTGCATGCGCTGGAGGCTGTCGTGAGGTGGATGGCTGTTGGGTGGGTGTGTGCCTGCGTTTGTGTATCTTGGGAGGGGGCATCACAGACACACTGGGAGAGGACACAGGGGACGTGTGAATGGTAGTGGGGGTGGTGAGTGCACGTGAGCGGGTTGTGGTGGTGGGTGTGCTGGTGATGGTAGTAGTGGCTGTAGAGATAGTGCATGCAGGTGTGAGTGTAGACGAGACTGGGAGGGAGGAGGGAGATGAGGAGGAGGGGGACACAGTGGAGGCAGTGGAGGTTGGTGTGTCAGCATGTGTGTGATGCTTGCGTGAGTGCCTGTGGGATGTGTGGTGCTTATGTTTGCCTGAGCTTCCCTTGTGTGTTGACGTGTGTGCATGCTGGTTTGTAGGTGTGCTTGGGATAGGCTGGGGTAAAGCGGATTGGGTCTGGGTGGAGAAAGGTGGAGGGGGGAGGCTAGCCACAGGGACAATGGCTGCCATTAGTGCTGGGGCCAGAGTCTGAAAAGCTCGCTGAAGGGCCGTCTGACCAGAATGAATGCCCTCCAGGAATGCATTTGTTTGTTGCAACTGCCTTTCTAGACCCTGGATGGCATTCAAAATGGTAGACTGCCCAACAGTGAGGGACCTGAGGAGGTCAATGGCTTCCTCACTGAGGGCAGCAGGGGTGACTGGGGCAGGGCCTGAGGTTCCTGGGGCGAAGGTGATGCCCACCCTCCCGGGTGAGCGGGCACGGGGCGAAGGCTGAGGGGCTGCTGGGAGGGCAGTTCTGGAAGTGGGGGTGGCGGCTGTACCTGTAGTTGGGGGGGGCACAGATGTTGGCGCCACCACAAGGGAGCTCCCATCAGAGGACGAGTCCATGTCACTGGTCTTAGCTCCTGTCCCCGCCGTGGAGCTCCCCTCGCCCTCCATCCCACTGGTGTTGTCCGATTCCGTATTGTGGCCCTCCATGGCCATGTGGGATGCAGCCCCCACGTGCTCCGGTGCCACTGCTCCTCCGCCTGATGATGCTAATGCACACAAGAACAGGGAGACCACAAAACGGGGGGGGACGACAGAAGAAAGACATGTTGAGTGCATGCATCACCGCTACTGTTGGTGGACACAACAGACACTAGGTGTACTTGGCACTCTACAGAGGTGCGGTGGGGTACCACATGGCCTGCCTTACGGAGGGACCTTTCCTACGGAACTTGCCCTGGCCTAGTGAAATTCACAGCCCATCTCCCCCACCCAGACACCTCCACTGCTCGCAAAATTCAGCGGAATGTGAGTGTACTCACCCACTTGTGGCTGCTGTGATGCCCTCAAGCGCCCATCCAACTCCGGGTACACCACCGCCAGGATACTGAACATCAGGGGGGTCATGGTGCGACAGGACCTCTCCCACGTTGGGAGGCAATCCCCAGCTGAGCCTCCGCCGTCTTCTTGCTCCAGCGGCGAATGTCCTCCCATCTTTTCCGGCAGTGGGTGCTCCGTCTGTGGTAGACCCCCAGGAGCCGGACGTCCTTGGCGATGGTACGCCAAATATATTTTTTCTGGTGGGCGCGGACCTACATGATTTGTACAGGGGGAAGAGAAAGTTATTACCAACTGCACCGTCAAAGTGATTGGCCCCCATCCCTACCCTTGCCATGTGGCACATGCACTCACCGTTGTTTCATGCACGCCGCACTCTCCCCCCTTCCTTCCTACATCCACCCCTCTCCACACAGGCATAGCCCATACAGCATGCTCCCAGTGTACTTACCTGTTTGTCTGGAGGACCATAGAGTAGTGTGTACTGGGGGAGGACACCAACCACAAGTTTCTCCAGCTCCTCCGATGTGAAGGCAGGGTCCCTTTCCCCAGACACTCGAGCCATTGTCTCTTCCAGACCGAGGTCACAGCAGCACTTGCAGTGTAGGTCCTCTCCTGTCGAAGATCAGGTATCGAGTGATTGAACAGATAGAAAATGGCGGTCACATTCGTGGCAGTGCGTACCGTCACCGCCGGCGTACATCGTCATTGGCTCCTGGGACCCATAGGGTCCAATGTTAACCAATGCAGCATTGTGGCGCGGTCTTCGACCGCCTACCGCAACGGTGTACAACGCCAGTGCAGTTACCTCACATCCCATTGTCCCACTTTACAGGTCAGGCAGCCGCCATTTCAGGGGCCCACATGGCTACATTTTCAACTGTGTCACACATACCTAGGCCTAGACTCAACACACATACAGGCCACTTTTTAGATTATGAATAATGTTCTGTGTACGCTGTGGGTACGTACCTCTGAGTTATTTGACTCTGTGCTCGCTGTTGTTCTTCATACACACCGTCCGCTGGGACATGTGAGGAGATGGCGGCATCCTCCAGTGTACCGTCTGTTGGTGGACTTGTCGACAATGGAGGAAAGACATGTGATAATCACATACAGGCTTAACCGTGCCACAATCCAGGAACTGTGTACCCAGTTGGAGCCAGACCTGATGTCAGCTATCCGCCATCCCACAGGAATCCCCCCTCAAGTGCAGATGCTGTCAGTGCTCCATTTCCTTGCAAGTGGGTAATGTCAAACAACAGTGGCCATAGCATCAGGGATGTCCCAGCCTATGTTTTCCAACGTGTTGTCCAGAGTGTTGTCTGCCCTGCTGAAACACATGCGGAGCTACATCGTTTTCCCTCAGGTGGAGCATTTGCCTACAGTGAAAGGTGACTTCTATGCCCTGGGACATATCCCCAACATCATAGGTGCCATTGATGGGACACATGTGGCTTTGGTACCCCCCCCACAGGAGTGAACAGGTGTACAGAAACCGGAAGAGTTATCATTCCATGAATGTACAGATGGTATGTTTGGCAGACCAGTACATCTCCCATGTGAATGCCATGTTCCCTGTCTCTGTGCATGACGCCTACATCCTGCGGAATAGCAGCATCCCTTATGTGATGGGTCAACTCCAGAGGCACCGTGTGTGTCTATTAGGTGAGCACCTGGAAGCAAGACAGTGGGAATGGTTGTCTGGGGATATCCCTACAGATTAGTGTGTGTCTAACAGTTGTCCCTCGCCATTTGCAGGTGACTCTCGTTACCCTAACCTGTCATGGCTACTGACCCCAGTGAGGAATCCCAGGACAAGGGTAGAGGAACGCTACAATGAGGCCCATGGGCGAACTAGGAGGGTGATCGAGCGGACCTTCGGCCTCCTGAAGACCAGGTTCAGGTGCCTCCATATGACAGGTGGATCCCTATTCTACTCACCAAAGTGTGCCAGATCATCGTGGCCTGATGTATGCTTCACAACTTGGCTTTGCAACAACAGGTGCCTTTTCTGCAAGAGGATGGTCGAGATGGCGGTGTTGTTGCAGCTGTGGAACCTGTGGACAGTGAAGACGAGGAAGCAGAGGAAGAAAGCAGAGGAGGGACTCAGTGATCCAGCAATATTTCCAGTGAAACACAGGTAAGAATACAGAGCTGCCTACTACATGTACTTAAACACTACTGCATCTCTACTGTCTGTCGTTTTCACCCAGTGTATGGTCACTGAGTTGTCACTTTCCCTTACGATTTCACAGATCTGGGTCGCACAGTGTAATCTGCTTTGATTCCTCATGGACTAGAGCTATGTGACATAGGTATGTTGACATTACAAATGAAAGAGCTTTTCACAACAGTTATTGCTAATACAGTATTCCAAAATCCCAGACTGACTCTATATTGTTTTGTGCTTTAATGGTGTTTATTTAAGTGCTCAACATTGGAGGGGGTTGTAAAATGGTGAGGGGTGATGGTGGAAGAATGTCCATGGCAGAGTCCAGTCTATTTGTCTCACAGGTGCATTGCCCAAATGGGCATAGGAAGTGGAGCTGGGGCAGTTTAAGTATGGACAGGGTGACAAAGTGGGACAGTAGGATGACAATCAGGGTGGTCTCATTTCTTGGCGGGGGTCTAGACATCGTTATCTGTCTTGTTCCTGGATCTCAGGGACCATTTGCGAGGTGGTTCTCCCTCTGCAGGGGGTGGGGTGCTGGTGTGGTGGTCCTGTGGCGGTGCCTCCTGTCCACTAGCACCGGCGGAGGTGGTGGGCAGTTCATCGTCCATGCTAGTGTCAGGGACCCCTTGTTGTGCCACAGTGTCCCTCCTGGTGTTGAGTACTTCCTTCAGCACCCCTACGATGGTGCCCAGGGTGGAATTGATGATTCTGAGTTCCTCCCTGAAGCCCATATACTGTTCCTCCTGCAGGCGCTGGGTCTCCTGAAACTTGGCCAGTACCATTGCCATCATCTCCTGGGAGTGGTGGTAGGCTCCCATGTTGGAGAGGGCCTCGTGGAGAGTGGGTTCCCTGGGCCTGTCCACCCCCTGTCGCACAGCAGCCCTCCCAGTTCCCCTGTGTTCCTGGGCCTCCGTCCCTTGGACCGTGTGCCCACTACCACTGCCCCCAGGTCCCTGTTGTTATTGGGATGGTGGGTTAGCCTCGGTTCCCTGTAGTGGTGGACACACTGCTGATTGACGTGTCCTGGGGACGGAGGTATGGGCCCGCTGGGTGGGTGTTGTGCTGGTGTTTCCAGAGGGGGGGTAGCTCTATGGTGGCCTGTGACTGGGTGTGGGGAACCGACTGTCCAGAGGTCCCCGATGGACTGGGCTGGTCATCTAGATCCAGTTGGACAGAAGTGATGTCATCACTGTGGACCTCTTCTGTTGGTGGTGTGGACATGTGTGGACCCTCCTGTCCGGTGACGTTGGGTAGGGGTCCTGCAGGGGTATAAAAGGATGTTTATTACATCTGTGTGTGCCATGGTGTGCAATGGGTGGGTGACCGTGTACCCCAGTGCATGCATTCCTGTGTGGGACCTTGTGTGATGATGGTTTAGGGGGGTGTATGGGTATGTGCAGTGGCCATGCTTTAGGGATGTGTGCCCATGCATTGTTGTTGCATGCAGGGCTTGGTGTTGAGATGGGTGGGTTGTGATATTGGGAGATTTGTGAGGAGTTAGAGTGATGGGGGTGAGGGTGGGGGTATGTGCTGGCATGCAGGTAGGGTGGGGGATGTAATAGTTAAGATTTGACTTACCAGAGTCCATTCCTCCACCTACTCCTGCGAGGCCCTCAGGATGCAGAATCCCCAAGACCTGATCCTCCCATGTTGTTAGTTGTGGGGGAGGAGGTGGGGGTCTGCTGCCAGTCCGCTGAACTGCAATCTGGTGTCTTGAGACCACGGAACGCACCTTCCCCCGTAGGTCGTTCCACCTCTTCCTGATGTCCTCCCGATTTCTTGGGCGCTGTCCCACGGCATTGACCCTGTCCACTATTCTTCGCCATAGCTCCAACTTCCTTGCAATTGAGGTGTGCTGCATCTGTGATCCGAATAGCTGTGGTTCTACCTGGACGATTTCCTCCACCGTGACCCTGAGCTCCTCCTCCGAGAACCTGGGGTGTCTTTGCCGTGCCGTGGGGTGGTGTAGGTGATGTGTGGGGTGGTGTGTGGGGCTATAAGTGTACTGATATGTAGTGGTGTGTAGTGTGAGGTACATGGAAGTTCTGTGGGTGATGGTGTTGTGTGCCTGTGGATGCTAGTATTGTTGATGGTGGTGTCTCTCTGGCCTTTGTTCGTGAAATTTGGTCGTAGGGGTTTGTGGGTGATGTGGGTGTGTTTTATATTGTATTGGATGTGTGGGAGTGGTGTGTGTATGTGTATCAAGTGTGTGTATTTGGAATTGTCCAATGTGGCTGTGTTTTGTAGATGTGTGTGTATTTTGAGCGCTGCGGTGTGTCCCGCCAATGGAATACCGCTGTTGAAAGACTGGCGCGTGCATTCGTGTGTCGTGATAGTGTGGGAGTATTTCTGTTGGCGTGAGGGTGTAGGTTTTGTTTTCGCCAGTTTATCACTGACCTTTGGTGTGGCGGACTTGTGTGGGTGTCTGAATTTTGGCAGATTCTGTGCTGTGGGTCATAATAGCTGTGGTGGTTTTGCGCGGCCGCGGCGGTGTGTTGGTGGTCTTCTGCACGGCGGTAAGCGGCTTTTACCGCCAATGTTGTAATGACCGCCAGAGTATTTGTCTTTTGCTTTGTTGCAGTGGGCAAAGTCCAGTTGTTGGTGATGCAGAGCTTCTTCTGGTCCTGCTATGAAGACAGTACTCAAATCTCAGTTTTTGTTGTCAGGGGTGCTCCTTAAACCCTGGATTTAGGGGATTTAGGGGTGAGGAGACTAGTGGCCAATGGGCATCTAGCTCCTACAGCTAATCAGCCCCTGACATGACCACATCCGGTGGGGTTGGTCAAATTTGCTACCCAGAAACCTCTATTCTGGCACTCCTCAGAGGGCAAATTTAAAAATGAGTGCACAGACTGGGCTGCTCACCCTAGAGGTGTGTTCAGCCTCCTGGGGGTGTGCACTGCCCTGCATAACTAATTTCCTGTCTGACCACGAGCACATACTGTATACCTGGGATGCGGGAGAGTTGTCTTTCTTCACTGGGGGACAGGACAGATGACTATCAGGGTATCGGGGTGGTAAAGCCTTCGAATCTCACTGCCCTGGTGGCTCTATTCACTAGCCCTGCTGGGAGGCGGAAGGTGTGACATCCTTCCTGCCTCAGCCTTTGTCCCTGACTCCTGGATGTGTCTACACTACCTGTCAGGAGGTCAAAAACCTGCCTAGTTGGCAGCAAGCATGGGAAAAGTGGGGACTGACCGGCCAAAGCACAAAAAATGTGGGAAGTTTGCCACTGGGTGCATACCAGCCATCCCTTGGCACCAAATTCATGTTGGAGGAGAGAAAGCATGTTCTTTGACACCAAACTCAACATATCTAGGCGGTACTATAATGGAGTTAGCAACCCGGGACTGGCCCACTCTTAAGTCCCATATTATACTATTAACTGGCCTGCACTTATAATGTATTTGAATGAAGAGGACACTATAGAGACATATAAGCTTGTGCTTACATGTCTGCTCCGTAAGTATAATGCACCTTACCTCCTGGGCTGCAGAAGCCTTCGGTAGGGGTGTCATATATGTACGTTAGTGCAGGGGACTGTGCCACTCACCGAGTACAGTCAAAATCAAGTAGTACCTGGGTGCCATTTACTAGGAGCTTATGAGGGGATAATGTCCTTGCCAATCAGGGATTTACTAAGTCAACAAATCAATTTAGGAAGAGAACCCAGGCACTGTGACCTGGTTAGCAGATTCCAGTGCCCTGTCAGAGTAAAAAAACCCTGCATCTTGAAATCCAAATGAGTGCAAAAAGTGTGGAGGGTGTTAGAAATGGGTTCTTTGGTTGGCAGTCAGGTAACCCCCTGTCCAAGCACGGTCCCTCACTCAAGTCAGAGTAAAGGAGAATCACCCTTAGTTAACCCCCGCTCACCCCTTTGGTAGCTTGGCACGAGCAGGCAGACTTAACTTCAGAGCCCAGGTGTAAAGTATTTGTACCAACACACACACTAATATAGTAAAAACACTGCAAAATGAATCAACACAGGTTTAGAAACATAGCCAATATTTATCTAAACAAAACAAAAACAAGACCAAAACGTGAAAAATCCAGCATACACAAGTCAAGTTATAAATTTTTAAAGATTAAACTCAAAAATAGTGCTTAGAAACACAAAATGCTTTGATTAGGTGAAAACATAGCATAGTTCCCAACAATCCGACCCCAATGTTGCCAGGTACGGAGTCACGCAGACCCCTATGTACAGTACCTTCTTAAACTGTGAGAACAAGTCGGTGCGTGAAGTTGGGGATCGTGGCATTGCTGGGTCCGAGACGGCGTTGCTTCCGGTGCTGCGGGGCGAAGGAGCGGAGGCGTCACGAAGAAGCGTCGGGTCCTTGCTGCGTGGTGGTGAAAGTGAGACGACGTTGGTGCGAAGCATTGAATCCGTGCACTTAGGGCGGTGTCAGTCACGTCGTGGTGCGGCAACTTCCACGGAGTCACGGACTTCGGCGGGGCTGCAGTGGTGTCAAGCCCGCAAGGGTCGTCACACTCCAGCGAGGACCGCAGAGTCGGTTGCAGGTGGCATCACGGGGTTCGGCAGCGGTGTTGCTCCGGAGTTGTCCAAAGTCGGTTTTCTTGGATTTTCACCAGCTTCTCCTTTCAAGGGCCCAGGGACTGGAAAAGGCTCCACTTGTCAGGGCAGGAATATCAGCAGAGAGTCCAGGTGCTGGTAGGGGAAGTCTTTGATGGCCCTGAGACTTCAGAACATGGAGCAAGCTCAGTCCAAGCCCTTGGAGATTATAAGTCCAGTCTTTGCCCCCTTTCACAGGCAGAAGCAGAAACTGCAGGATAGCTCCACAAAGCACAGTCACAAGCAGGGCAGCACTTCTCCTCAGCTCTTCAGCTCTTATCCTTGGCAGAGGTTCTTCTTGAGTCCAGAAGTTATTTGATTTTCAGGGTTTTTGAGTGCTCTTCTTATACCCTTTTCTGCCTTTGAAGTAAGCCTACTTCAAAGAAAAGTCTCTCTTGTTTGTAAGATCCTGCTTTGCCCAGGTCAGGCCCCAGACACACACCAGGGAGTCAGAGACTGATGTGTGTGAGGGACGGCACAGCCCTTTCAGGTGTAAGTGACCACTCCTCTCCTCCCTCCTAGCACAGATGGCTCATCAGGATATGCAAGCTACACCCCAACTCCCTTTGTGTCACTGTCTAGATAGAGGTGCAAACAGCTCAACTGTCAAACTGACCCAGACAGGGAATCCACTAACAAGTAGAGTCACAGAATGGTTTAAGCAAGAAAATGCCTACTTTCTAAAAGTGGCATTTTCAAACACACAATCTAATAACCAACTTCACTAAAAGATGTATTTTCAAATTGTGAGCTCAGAGACCCCAAACTCCACATGTCTATCTGCTCCCAAAGGGAATCTATGCTTTAATCACATTTAAAGGCAGCCCCCATGTTAACCTGTGAGGGAGATAGGCCTTGCATTAGTGAAAACCGAATTTGGCAGTAGTTTACTGTTAGGACATGTAAAACACATAAGTACATGTCCCACCTTTAACATACACTGAACCGTGCCTACGGGGCTACTTAGGGCCTACCTTAGGGGTGCCTTGCATGTAAAAAAAAGGGAGGGTTTAGGCCTGGCAAGTGGGTACACTTGCCAAGTCAAATTGGCAGTTTAAACAGCAAACACAGGCCCTGCAGCGGCAGGACTGAGCCATGTTTACAGGGCTACTAATGTGGGTGCACAACCAGTGGTGCAGGCCCACTAGTAGCATTTGATTTACAGGCCCTGGACACCTCTAGTGCAGTGTTACTAGGGACTTACTGGTAAATCAAATTTGCCAATCATGGATAAGTCAGTCAACAATACAATTTACATAGAGGGCACATGCACTTTAGCACTGGTTAACAGTGGTAAAGTGCTCAGAGTCCTAAAGCCAACAAAAAGAGGTATGAAAAATTACGAGGAAGGAGACAAAAAGATTGGGGATGACCCTGCAAAAGGGAACAAGTCCAACTGGGGAGGCATCTTCAAAATGCCCCTCTTTCTTACAGTAAGATATAATCTTACTACCTTCCTCATGTATTACTCCATTGTAACCTTTGTTTTTCGAGTGAAAAAATATATATACATAAATATATAGACGGAAAAAAACTAAAGGCTAAGGACACATTACAGTTAGGTGTACATTAGATTATTTCTTAAAAGAAAATCAATAAAAGGCCCTAAAATTGAAACGGACGTCATAGTTAGGTAATTTATATGAGTCAAAGCCTTATGTTTTAAACACAAAAAAACTGAAAATGTTCACTAATAGTCACAGAGCTAACTATAACTTGTGCCGCCACCATTCATTGCTTATAACTTCATATATTACACCACCCATTATATGTTTAATTACATCACTTGATGACATCACTGATCACATTACGGATTACGTCATCCGATACACTGCTACCAAAATAGGAATTCTACAGACTACCTCATTTTTGGAAAATAATAGAAGACACAGCTGTCTCTTACTACAAACTAGAGCATACAACTCTGTTCCTGTACAAAGATATCTAAAGGGTCCAAGTTTTCTAACACACTCTACCACATGGGTTTTTTAACCAACTAAGCTGTAAAAAGTTTTAGTTATTCCCTAAAAAGCCTATAACCCATACCTAGTGCATTGGTAAATTAATGCAGCTCAGAGTCTAATCCTTTAAATTATGTAAACACAAAGTCATCACATTAAAATTAAATCTAAGTACATGGAAAAAAAAGAGTCACAACTTACATAGCTCACTCATTGAACTGTGTAGAGGTCTGCATGATTTCAGAAGTCCCTCCACACAACAACTAGAAACAGCTTTCATCTTCTACAGATATGAGCAGAGAGGCCTGCGGTGCACCACATCCAACTATGCCCAACTAATAATTTTTACACATCCCTAACATCACTGTCTCTGCACACTCTAGTATGCATAGTGTTCACCCTCTGCAGAGCACATAAGGAATATCCACTGCATTCACAATAGGTATATCACTGAAAACAGCTTTTGTCCAGTACACAGCTCACTACATACAGGGCACTTCCACTGCAAGCCCATGTACATTCATGTAGCTACCAAACTTTCTACTATGGATAGCCTTCACCTTGACCACAGCTCTGTTTAAAGGATCAGCTTCCCAGAAAATCTACGCATCTTTAAGTTACAAACATTTCTAGCACATAGAGGCATGGAAATAGACACTACTAGGGTGACCACCCGTCTGTAAATTTCACGGACTGTCCGTAATTTCGCCCTGACGTCCGTTGTCCGTGATGAAAGCCTTAACGGAGGGCATTTGTCCGTAATTTTAGCCTTTCACCTAAAGGGCAACGGAGGCCGGGCGAAATTAGGGGCAGCTCAGTTTCCCCAGCTGGGCTGGAAGGCAGGGAGTCTCCTGTGCTCTGAGGGAGGGGCAGACAGATAAGAATCAGATCTTCTTGACAGGGGATCTCCTTCCCTAAAGACATGCAAATGTGCCCAACTGGTAGATCTGTAAATACAAAGGGGCTTGAAAACCTGCATTGACTTTACTAAAAGGAGTCACTTGAAGTTTTATGGTGGCAAAGAAATTTCTTTTAGAGAGGTATTGTAATGGTGTACCAAGGTGAGCTGAGGAGAGTGTGATTTTAATGGAGTGTTATAAAAAAAATTAGTACTAGGTATAAACTGTATATTATTCAGATCTGTATTTGAGAAGCACTTTTTTTTTATTTAACCGAAATGTATTTGCGCATTTTGTAGCAGCATTTATTATGATGTAATTGTATTTTTCACAGTTCTATCGGGGTACCTCATAGTACTAACAAACATTGGCAAAGCTAATAGGTCTCATCTATGAAAGAGTTAATGGCTAATGTGTTTTAGCCATTAGCCATGTTATACACCAGAGTAGCTGCTGTTCAGCATGGCTTAAAGTTAGTGGCATAGTTGTGTGGAGTGGAGTAGAGTGGCATAGGAGCAGTGGCGTAGAGCCCAGTGGTGCAAAGTACAGTGCAGTGGGATACAGTGCAGTTGTTTAGAGTGCGTTAGCATAGAGTGCAGTGGTTTAGAGTGCAGTGGCATGGAGTGGCGTGGGACAGAGTAGAGTGGCATAGAGTGCAGTGGAGTAGAGTGCATACAATGGAGTAGCAGAGAGCAGTAGTGTAGAGTGGTGCAGTGGCATAGATTGCAGAGTAGACTCACATTGCAGGGAGTGCAGTGGCATCGTGTAGAGTGGTGCAGAGTAGAGCAAAGTGCTGTAGACTGGTGTGATGCAGAGTAGAGTGGCATAGAGTGTAGTGGCATAGAATCCAGTAGTACATAGTTCATTAGTGTATAGTACAGTGGTGGAGAGTGCAACGCTGCAGAGTAGAGTGTCAGTGCAGTGATGTAGAGGGGAGTAGAGTGGCACAGAGAGCAGTCGCGTCTAGTACAGTGGTACAGAGTAGAGGGCACTGGCGTACAGTGCTATTGTTTAGAGTGCATTGGTGCAGAGTGCAGTGGCATAGAGTGGCATAGGGTAGAGTTACATAGAGTGCAGTGGAGTAGTGTGGCATACAATAGAGTAGCAGAGAGTGCAGTAATGCAGAGTGGTGCAGTGTCAGAGTGCAGAGTAGACTCATGTGGCATAGAGTGCAGTGATGTAGAGTGGTTCAGAGTGGATAATTGTAGAGTGGTGTAGAGTAGAGTATAGTGCCTAGAGTGCAGTGGCATAGAGTAGAGTGGTGTAGAGTGCAGAGTTGCAGAGTAGAGTGTCAGTGCAGTGGTGTACAGTGGTACAGAGAACCGTAGCATAGAGTACAGTGGTGCAGAGTAAAAGGCAGTGGCATACAGTGCAGTTGCTTAGAGTGCACTGGTGTAGAGTGCAGTTGCATAGAGTGGCACTGGGCAGAGTAGAGTGGCATAGAATGCAGTGGAATAGAGTATATTGGTGCAGAGTGCAGTAGTACAGAGCAGAGTGGTGTAGGGTCAGTGGCGGCCAGTGCAGTGTTGCAGAGTGTCAGCTTGCAGTGGTGTAGAGTTCATTGAACTAGAGTGCAGTGGTCAGAGTGGTATAGAGTACAGTGGCATAGAATGCAGTAGCACAGAATGCAGTGTCATAAAGTAGATTATTTCACAGTAGAGTGAGGTGGCTTAGAGTGGAGAGGTGCAGGGTAGAGTGGAGTTGCATAAAGTGGCATAGATTGTGATGGCATTGAGTAAAGTAGTGTAGAGTGCTGTGGCATAGAGTGCAGAGGTGCAGAGTAGATTATAGTGATGTACAGTGTATTGATGTAGGGTGCAGGGGCATAGAGTTGAGTGTTACAGAGTAAAGTGCATTAGCATAGAGTGTATTAGCTTAGAGTGCAGTGGCGTACAGTACAGTGTTGCAGAGTGGCAGAGAGTGGAGTTGTGCAGATTAGATTGGTGTTGCCTAGACTGGAGTGGTATGGCGTGCAGACGAGCAGAGCACAGTGGTATAAAGAGGCGTAAAGTGCAGTGGCATAGAATAGAGTGGTACAGAGTAGAGTAGAGAGGCATAGTGTGAAGTAGCATAAAGTGCAGTGGCATAATGTGGAGTGGTTCCGAATGGAGAAGAGTGCAGTGGCATGGAGTGGAGTAAAGTAGAGTGATACAGAGTAGGGTGCAGTGGCGTGCAGTGGTGCAGAGAGAGTGGAGTGCAGTATGGATGGTATGCTAGCACACTGCCATTACAGACAACACATTTTTGATTGAAATGACCATTACATTTGCACAGATATACAGTTTTTCAAATCAAACTATACTGTGCACAGACGATGATGTGTGGATATTGCATCACCTAATGCAATGATTTGTTTTAATCATGTAAAGGTATTTGTTTCCAGCACAGTTCAGAATTAACAAAAATGTGCTTGATTTGTACTTCTAATTCTGATATATTCTGAAGTTTATTTAAATGTTGTCATGTGATAGAAAAAACTCTCTCCCAACCTCAGTATCCAGCAAGATTGTCTCATAAATCCTCTCACTTTGAAGTCAGAGAAAGAAAAGTAAACACTAAGTTCCCACTGAAGACAGAGCCAGACATTTGACTTTGTTCTTTGAATGCGCAGCAAATATGATAAGATAAGAACAAGATTTACAGACCTGTTCACAGAAAGGGAGCACTCGGCAGGATACTGTAAATAAGGTTTTGGCAAGGAAAGGAACGAATTCAAGCTGCATAGCCTAAAACAAAGAAAGCCAGCAAATTGAAAGCAACAAATTGTGAGTTACAAACCACAATGCCAATGGCAAGCAACGGGCAGAGTGCATTCACAAGGAAGCACTATGAATTTACTTAAAGTGACAGCTGTGGGATACTTTGTGGGGAAAGTCCAGTATTTTAGTCCATATCTTGCAGACGTTTGGCCACATCAATCACCCAGGTAGTATGACGAGAAGACCTGGAGTGGTTTCCATATTGCAGGATAGGTCTGTACACCCATTCTATCAGTTTGCCACCATTTCTTATGGTACAGAGATTCTGGCACACCTCTTGTAGGGTTAGTAATAGGTGGCAGACATGAAATAGGGCATTTAATGATTATTTAAGGTGGTTGTAAGTAAGGAATTGACCGGGGTGAAGATGGTAGTCTGCCACAAGGGTTTGGAAATTTAGTAGCTCACTGTTCAGAAACAAAGTCCCCAATTTTAAGACACCTGCAACATGCCACTGATGGAGTTGCTCTGAGCATAGCCATCCTGTGCGAGTGGGAATGCTTAGCAAAGGTAGTGCAGGAGCATAGGGTTTCTTCATGTCAGTGAGTTTACAGGCTCTGGCAAGGCAAGAGAAAGCCGTGCATGATAACCTCGAATGGTGATCCGTAGAATGGTCAGAAGGAAACAATGAGCAGTGCATTAAGCCTTTCTTAAAAGTCTTTACTGGTAAACCCCATCTCATGCAGGGAGGTGGGCAGAAAGCCAGCGAGCCACCCATTGGACCTGTGCAGCTGAATAATTGCATTCTAAGTCCAGAAGACCTAATCCACCCCCAGTCACAATTAGCTTTAGAGTGGAAAGAGCTCCCGATGGTGCTGCAGTGACCAAATCAGCTGTGTGGCCTGTCTGAAGAAGGAATGAAGGACTAGCAGGGGAAGGTTTGCAAAATAATACTATAATTGAGGTAGCACACCATCTTCACTAGTGCCACATGGCCTCTACAGAAAGCAGAAGAGAAGACCAAAAAGCAAACTGGGCTTGGAGGGACCGTTCGCTCTGCCGAGATTTTCATCCTGGGAATCAGTGTAAGAATGGTAGATATTAATCATTAGGTATAAAAAGGTAACTGGTTCCCAGTTCAATCTGAGATCTAATTGTATATAAAGGCAAAAACAGTGCTATATGTTAAAGAAACACTAATTACATTTTAAAATTTGTAAATTTTGTTTGTGCAATTTACATCCCAAATATTTTGAAGATTCTATGTGTACTTGACACTTAGGGATAACCCAGATCTCTAGTTTGGCTTTTGCTCAATTGCAAAACCATATAAAGACATGGACAAAGCGGGCAATTGCCTTGCACAACCCTGCAAGGGGTCTGCCCCCTGCTCACCCTTCAAAAGCACTAACAGCGGACCATTGCACCAGAAGAGTTTGCCAAGGTGGATGGGTGTTGCTTGTTCAACCACTTGACAGTGCCCCTTCTGTTTTGCTCTTGTGTGCAGCGACAACTCCCCAGGTGCCCAATACCTTTGAATGGTCTTGGTGGACCCATCTTGTCTGACTTTAGAAATTGTCCCACCTTGTTCTTCTCTTCTTTATTTATCCAGTTTTTAGCAACAACCCTTTGAATTACTTGCCGCGGATCTCCCATTTGCTCTCGATTTCATCCTCCTCTTTTATTATCTTTGATTGGTAGTCCGGGCTCCCATTTCTGAGATAAATGTAGAGTCCCAGACATACACTCTAGTGCAGTGAGACTACAGACAAGTTTTGGGTACATCACATCCTGACATTAGGTGTGAGACTGTCGCCCACACCATCTGCCCTGCCTCTTTAAAAAAACATATCAGTTGAAAGTCCATGGGCGGTTGGGGTAAGCCAGATGTTTTTGTTCAATTTGTTTAAACTAGCATAAGGTTAATTATCTTAATGTTTCCCAAACTGTTTGCCAGGGGTTTTAAAATGTTCAGAAACATAATCAAAATGTTGCTGTTACTTTCTCTTCAGGAAAGAGCGGGTAGATTTGGGTAGGGGTGATGGCCTTGCCGCAGTACTGAGGGGCATTAATTTACTACTGAACAAGGAAGTAATGTGACACCTGAATGTAGCATACCAGGAGGCAATCACAAAAAGACCACATTGAATAAATAGTGCTGTTAAAAAAGAGTAAATAAATGCACTGAAAACATAGTGAGGCATGGCCTCTCTTGCGTGTGTCTGTAAAACTGACGTTTGTTCTTGAATTTTTGTCCTGAATTTTGACCCTTTGTCCTGAATTTTTTACAGCCCTGTCCAGAATTTGCCTCAATGCCAGGTGGTCACCCTAGACACTACTGATCATGAAGAGCTTACAGATTGACATACTTTGTACCGTTGCAAAGCTGTTACCACGGACAGCCTTTGACATGACTGCAGGTGTTCAGATAGAGTCTATAATCCACTCAAAACATGCAACGCTCAGTACTCAGGTAATGTGCTTCCAATGTATTAGATAAATGAGCAGTAAAATAAAGCTACAGCAAATTCAGTGTACATGCAGCTCCCTACCTATTCTTCATTATCAGAAGCGTAAAGTGAACTCAGTGGATATAATCAGTGATGTGATCAACGATGTAATTTGACTTTTAGGAGATCTTTCCCGTGCCTGAAGTTTGTGACTGTGAGACTGGGCAATCAGTGCAACTGGGCAGTTTATTGCACAGGTCCTGTGGCCAGGCATATTTTTGTTAATGCTTCATGTCGGTTAATGTATGCATTAGGCCCAAATGCTCCCAGGCCTCAACATCACCTCCCCTCCCCCCCAAAACAAGTGAATTAAGAAAACATAGGCTTCAGCTTATTTAACCCTGCAGCTTGTTGCTGGTTCAGTGTCGGGTTCCTTCCTCCATCCTTTCGCACGTTCTTCTTTGTTCATGCCACCAAACCTGTTCCTGAGCCTTCCTTCTGGTCCTGCTCTATTGCTGTGTTCACCGCCCATACTCTCGCTCAGTTTACGCGGGATCATCAATCTCTATTTCCAATCCCACCCTCTCCCAGCTTGCCATAGAGGGGGTGGGTTGACCTCACAGACACCATTCCACCTGCTACGAGTTGGGAAAAGATGGAGTGTGATGAGGCAGCTTTTACCTGGTGGACGTGCGGCACCGGGAACTCCAGGGTTTTAACATGAAGCGCCGAGAGCTACATTTATGCTGTAGCACTACAAATGGGGGAAGGGAAGTGTGAGCACGAAAACCGAGGGCTTGACGAGGATGATTATTCCTTAGGCATAGACCCCCTCCCGACCTTCGGCACCTAAGTAATGGTGAAAATGTAAATGAGGTCTGCAGAGTAAATGGCATTTCTGCTTTTATGAAGAGTATTTTGCTGCTTTTAGGGTGCTTTAGTGCCCCAAGTAGGAATCAGTTTGCCTTCTGCAGCATTAACCTACCTTGCTGTCCACCATCTATTCAAATGCTTTGACTGATACTTCAGCAAGCAACTGAACTTTAACTCCACATGGGAAGTGATATTGTAGCTGACCAATCAGAGAGAACGATGTATCTATATAAATTACATTCATCAGTAAACACAAACAAAGCGCAACATTCGCCCCAGTGTAGGTATAGATCAAAGGCATTTTGCAGACCTGGACTATCGAATTTATTCTCAATATTTAGAAAGTCTGCTATGAGTAAGTAGTGCATGTAATTACCATCTGCATTTTCTTCTTCAGCTCTGCGTTGGAATTCTGGTATGCCTTTGAAACTGCATTCAGGTAATAAATTGCAAGACTGCAAAATAAAAAAGTTAAACACACGTTGAACAAACTTTGAACGATTTGTAAAGGATATGCTGTTAAACAAAAGCCAAATGAATATTACTGAATTTTGTCTTTATTGGTGCATCTTACTCGCAGCCCATTCAAATTAAAAAATGAACCAGGTGAAAAAGAAATAGATGTTTTCACAAATTGTATACTTCTTTTGATCTAAATACAATCCCTGTATTACTACCTGTCAATGAAGGAATCTCCTACACAGTTCTTGTTTTGAGATACTTGGTTTTCGGTATGCATGAAGAGCAAAGAATGTATTTTACCTCTGTCAAGGGTTAATCCCTACTCACAATCTCAATTTATTAAAATAAAGTGTAGAACTTCCCAGGCAAAGGGCCCATCGCACCTCGACCACAGATACTCGAGTTAGGTGAAAGTGAACTTTTTGACAGATTTTCTCTAAACTATTGCTCTGAGAATCATGCCAGCCTTATACTAGTCACTCATACACTGACTTGGAAGATTCACTGGCCGGGGAAATTCTGCTTTAGTGTGTTAGAATGGCTTGAATGGAATGGTACATTTTGAACTGTAGCAAAACCCAAAGCAGTTGTGCAGAAGTCGCACTTCCCATAACAGGATCTGATTGTGAGTGTATTTTGGTGAGAGAAAGGGTGGTGCTGATTGATCAGCATTTGTTTCATTTCACTCCAGAAAATAAGAACGAGGTGGGGAATGGCAATGAGTTCTAGATGCTGGGTGTGCAGCAAAAGAATGATTCAGGAGACATTTCTGTTCATAACTAGGATGCAGGGCAGGACGAGGAACCCAAAGCAGCCCTGGCAAATTTTTTCAGACCAGCCCCCTTATGGTGCATATCAAGCGAGAGCTGTGAGCGAGCCTGACCTCTAAGGGGGGTTGGAAGTAGATTCTCTAACTCAAGAAAATTTGAGAAATATGTGCATTCTACAACACATGCTTCATTATATATTCAATTGTATTAGTTTTTAAAGCACAGTAAATGATGACTTTACCGTGCACCAGGATACAGCAATCTTTATTGGGGCTCTTCAGTGATTCCCTCACTATCACCCTCCAACAGTGCCTCTCATCTCGCCATAGCCCTTCTCTTGCTTGTATTTCATTTGTTTTATAGTGCCTCTCTTACCAGTGTTGGGTGTTGGAGCACTTTACATCACAACATGCAGAGACAATGAGTCATACCTGTTTAAATCAGTATGTACAAAATGTTGCATATGACAAGGAGGTCTACAAGGTGTAGGATTCATATGTCATCCATAATGGTAGGCATTTTCTAAGACTGCTTGGTCTGAGGAAGCACCGACTCAGGATTCAGAACTTAACACAGTGGTTAATTTTGACTTTCCTAATAAGAATGTATTTCTACCCAAACAAACCCTTTCTACCAAAATTAGGACAATGAAAGACTGAGAAAAAAACATAACTTTCGAACTAGATTACGACTAATTTATGAACTGTGCAGTAACAAAAGGATCTCCATGACTGCTCTGTGATCTGCATAGTACACACTTTTTGCAACAGGTATATTAGACCTCTGCGCTCAAAAAATCCACTTAACAAAACTCCAGTCTCTCTACAGCAGGTACATTAATCACAAGAGTTATCTCTGCACTTTTATTGTTGCCTGAAAACTGTTGGATACACAAGGAACTCTGCAGTGCTTTTAAAACTGCTGCACTGCTGCAAAAGTGGCCTCCCAATATCAAAAGCGGCCCCTGACCCTTCCAGCCTCCCGGGGAAACGCACAATAGGAACAGTCCGGCCTTGCTAGGATGTATATCTTCCAAGCTACCTAGTGTGAGTGGCCACCTGAATTTTTCATTTCTGAGCCAGATGACATGAAGATTTGGGAAGTAAGGATTTCTGTTTTAATCAAGCCATTAAAAAGGCATCAGCTCTTGTGGAATGGTGCTACAGAGGAATGAGCACTGGGGCGAAATGGTAGGATAGTTTCCCCTTAAGGTCTAGGAAGGATGCAGCACATAGAGTGTTTTTAGAGATTGTAGAAGAATTTAGGAATCCCTGCGAGAATGGAGTTTCTGTAGTTAAGTCTGGCTAGAACCAAGAATTAGACCACTTCTTAAGTCGTGCTAGGTTCCAATGGAAATGGGAGAGAAGGTTTGGGGGAAATGAGCAGAGGCTCAGTTGAGCAGATTGAATTTTAAAAATGAAGAGCTATAGGATCACAAATGAAAATTACGGCTTTGGCTAAGTAAGCAATAATCTCTGGAGAGAAGTCCTCAAAGTGTATCATCCATGTTTTAATGGTGTAATATGACTAAGCAAGAAGGTCCCCAAGAGGTTTGGGAAATATAGCGAATAGAGAATAGGCTAGAATGTATCAGCGAAAACAACGTTCAAAGATTCTCCCGTAATTATTTGCAAATTGTAGTAGCCGTGTCATCAAACTCGGCATATGAGTAGTTGGAGCAGGATTTGAGAAGCGTAATAAAGGGATCTGGTAAGAAAATGGAAGGATAAGAAGGGGATGTGAATTAGACAGGAAAGTTCACATGGTGGAAAGTAGGCAAAGAGATGAATGGAATAATTGGAGAAGGACATTTATTGCTAACAATGGAGCACAAATATGACAGAAATAGCAGGAGAGTGGAAACGTTGGATGGCAGAATGTTGGCAATGGAGAAGCCTTGTTGTTAATGGAGACATGGTGAGAGAAGCAGGAAGGCAGTAGAAGAGTACTGTTGAAGAGGCAGACAGCTGTGGGATAGGAGATAATGGGATAGACTGGAAATGGAGAAAGATAGGTATAGAAAAGAGGTAAAAAATGGACAAAGTTTTCAAAACAAGTCTCTCTATTATGAACCTGTCATAAGTGATTCATGAAGTATTTTGCAATAGAGTCACATAATAGCAATTTGATGGGTGGCCTGAGAGCTAAGATAGATGTGTTCCCGTTCTGTAGCATGTGGCATGCTAAAGGGCTGTAAGAAGACAGGCCTTCATGCCCTAGTGAATCTACAGTTCATGAATAAACTTGGCACCTTAATGTGTCTCAGCAGGAGACCCTCATAAGAACCCCACAGCAAGCCTTATCTCATTGCAGAGAGAGTTACAATAATTCAGCTTGCAAAGTTTGTACTTAGGACACTACCTCAGACAACACAAAGCATACCACTAAGGACTGCTTAGTGATCAAACTAAAAAAAAACTCAGAGAATCCCATAGTACGGTACAGTGGGGTTGTTTGCGTTTTGGAGGTAAGGTGATTTTTTTTAAAGTACTGGATGGAAAAACAACCAGACTTCACCCTTTAAGAAGCGGTCATAGAGAAAAGACAATAAGATTCTGTGGAGGTGCCTCTACGCCCAAATTGGATTGCAATCAACACTTGTTATTTAGAGATCTCGTCTGAGAGAAGCCACTGACATAAAGTGATATATTATTTCTAGACTGTTCATGTTATACTTCTTATTCCATACTACTATAACTGCTGCCATTACTACTACTAACAATGATAATAACAATCCCAGTTGTTTTCAAAAGCTCTCAGTTGTCAGTCAAAAGTCAGTGACTTTGCCACAATATTTACTAAGTTGACAATTATTGGGTCACACTAGCGGCATGAAAACAGAGTACAAATATCAAGTCAGAGTGACAATAGTTACTTTGTGTGTTAAATGCCTTTCACCAGAAATATGTACTTGAACTGCTTTCAAACTTAAACATTTTCACTGAAACCATCATGGACCTTGGTTAGCAACACTTAGGGCCACATTTACAAGCCCCAGGATGCAGGGAAGCACAGCTAGTGCCTTGCTGCACTGCCCTGTGCCACCGGCAAAGGGCATAAAATGCACTGTATCTGCAAGATACAGTGCATTTCTATCTTCTTCCCTCTGCGCTGACGCACAAATAGAGGCCATGCTCTAATGCAGGCACTTTGCAAAAAACACGTCTGTTTTCATTGGAAAAATGTGTTGTTTCCACATTGTGTTTTGGGGCATTTCCTGTCACAGGCACTAGGCTTACCCACACAAGTGAGGTACCATTTTTATTGGGAAACTTGGGAGAATGCTGGGTGGAAGGAAGTTTGCAGCTCCTCTCAGATTCCAGAACTTTGCAGCACCGAAATCAAAGGGAAAAGTGTTTTTTTATTTGCCAAATTTGGAGGTTTGCAAAGGATTATGGGAAACAGGACCTGGTGAGAGCACCACAAGTCATCCCATCCTGAATTTCCCTAGGTGCCTAGCTTTCAAACATGCACAGGTTTGGTAGGTTTCCCTAGGTGCCGGATAATCTAGAGGCCAAAATCCACAGCTAGACACTTTCCAAAAAACACAAAATTTCAATGTAAAAATGTGATGTGTCTATGTTGCATTTCTTACTGCAGGCATTAGGCCTACCCACTCAAGTGAGATACCATTTTAATCAGGAGCCTTGAGGGAACACATAATAGTAGAAAAGTGTTTGTGCCCCTTGTCTTTCTCTACATTTTTTCCTTCCAAATGTAAGACAGTGTAAAAAAGACATCCATTTGAGAAATTCTCTGTAATTCAAATGCTAGTATGGGCACTCCGGAATTCAGAGATGTGCAAATGACCAATGCTTCTCAACACCTTATCTTGTGCTCATTTTGGAAATACAATTGTTTCCTTGATACCTATTTTTCACTCTTTATATTTCACCAAATGAATTGCTGTACACCCGGTATACAATGAAAACCCAGTGCAAGGTGCAGCTCTTTATTAGCTCTGGGTACCTAGGTTTCTTGATGAACCTACAAGCCCTATACATCCTCGCAACCAGAAGAGTCCAGCAGACATAACAGTATAATACGTTTGAAAATATGACTTTGCAGGAATAAGTTGGAAAAAAAGGACACAAATTTGGCATGGATAGCTTATGTGAACAAAATGTTATGAAGGCCTAAGTGCGAACTATCCCAAATATCCAAAAAAAGGACTCAACACTGGGAGGCATGTGGGAAGGCCCAGCAGCTATGGGGTTAACAGTGGAAAGACCACTTCCATTGCAACCAAATGTTCTATACATAAAACTGTCTTTTATTACCATGCTTTGTTATCAAATAGATCCCTGCAAGCAGGGCAAGCTTTAGCTCTGGTGGCGCCTGGTGCGACAGTCTTTTCTGGCTCCCTATGACTTCCTCTTCTGATTCCCTCACTACCATCCAGCAAAAGTGCCCCTCATGTCTCCATAGCCCTTCTCTCACATACATTTCATTTGTTTTAAAGTGTTCGTAAAGGGTGACTCTACTAATCCACTCAACTATCCACATAAAATACAGATCTATTCTTTACAGAAGGCATATTAACCGTCTGCGCTGCTTTATGGAGAGTCAAAGCTGCCACTAGACAAAACTTTGATCTCTGTCTAGCATGATCATTAATAACAAGAGTTATCTTGATATGTTTATTGCTGCCTGAAAGCAGGGCAGCAAGGAACTCTGCAGCAGGCGTTTTTAAATCGCAAGTTATTGCTAAACACAGCGCCCCTCACCTAATGTTAGTACCTCCCCACCATGTCAGCGTCCTGTGTGGTCACATTGGTCGCGCTGCCATAAAGCTGGCCCTGCCTGAAAGAATACATTTTAAATCATCAATTTAAACATGAATAACTTACATCATAAGAAGAACGGCAGGTATGATCAGTCCTGGATTTGCCACATAACCGAAGATCTGTACAACGAATGCTGGGAAATCTGATTCCATTGTCTCTTGAATTATATCATACATTTTGTTTTTTCCACTAGAAACAAAACACAAGTATCATGACAATACTACACAAAGGGCAAATAGGCATAGGTGAGAAGCCTATTATGAAGTTTTAATGAAGCTAAGAACAGAATTGATCTTAAAGTTATAGAGGTATATGAGTATCCGTTTTGAGGCGGACAAAGATACATTGATTTCGTATTTTCTCACACACAGAATGCCCATCCTTGAGATCTAACAACATAGCTCTGCAATGCAGGTCTCCTTTTGAGTGACGTAAGAGGGTTGGCTCAAAGTTTAAAAGCAGTCCCAGAAAAGATTTTCATATCAGCATGACACTGCATGGAGCTAGCAAGCCTGACCCTCTACATAGACGTTGGATGAGATCTCTTGCCAAGAATAATTTCTTAAATAGTGACATACAGTTCATTTTTCAGCATAACTTTGCAAATATTGAAGCCAAATTACAAAGGCATTTATGAGTATGGAAGTGCTGCCTTTGTAGTATTCTTTGATATACCCTTGAACACCTTTGTGAATTGTCCACAAAACGTTTGAACTGGGAATATTCAGGGAATATTCATATTAAATAAGCTCTGATAGAAAGGTGTGTGCCATCTTTGCACCTTTACTAATAGGAAATTGAACATTTAGGGACACTTCAAAAAGATATTCATGCGCACCCCTGTAGTTCTACTTCACATACTTATAAATGGTTTTATGAATTGCTCCCAGTAGTCTTGAAAGCCAAACCTTTTATATAAAATTTTGAAGAACAGATTTTAACATAGTGTATTACTTCAGAATTTAGCATAGTATTGAGGGGCAATACTATATGCACATATGTGAAGAAAACCTTAATTAATGCTATTCCTAGCACAATGATGTCCCATCACTCAAAACCTGGCCTTGTGTGGTAGCAGTTTATTAGAGTACTTTATGAATATGACATTAATGTAAGGGGATCAAACAGTTATTATATAAAAATGAAAAGCTTTCTGTTTCCTGAAAAAAAAATGTTTTTTTCTTGAAAAGCATAAATGTTTGCTTGGGCAATCGATTCTGTTACCCTGGCATAGTCTTGTGTAATTTCACAAATGTTTGTGTTATGCTTGTGTAAGAAATGTGGTTATTATTTGAGAGTGTGGAGAAGTTAAACCTTCTCAAGTAATAAACACAATACTTGTCAGGGACAACCACAAAAGTCACTAAATAAACCTGTGCTTAACCCTCTGGTAGCCTGACACAAAAGCTGTCAGGCTTAACTTAAAGGCAATGTATAAAGTATATATGCAGCACTCAAAAACTAATAAAGTGATAATAAAATAACAAGAGAAATCTCATATCAATTTAGAAAAATAGACTACATGTTAATAAATAAAATGACAATGAAGTGACAAAAATCCGATCAGTGGACCAAAGTTATGATTTTGTTAAAGTTTCGGGTGAAAATAGCACCAAAAAGTACAAAGCACCATGCATTCTTATATGTTTGTGCCTGACCAGGTCTAACTCACAAGTTCAGACCAATTGCAATGAAGCGCAAGTGAGAAAGAGGGACTAGATTAATCTCTGGTTAAGATTTTACTTTCTCAACGTCCAATGCCATGCAAGGAATCTCAGACGGAGATTTGTGGTGGTGGGTGCTGTAACAAGGTAGTTGTCAGCACAACGAGCAGTTTGCTCCTGGTGCTTTTTTTCGTTGTCAGGTGATACAGGCTATCATTGTTTGACAACAAGGGCAGGCCCCCATCAGAACTTCATGTTGGCATGAGAGAGATAGCCTTGCTACAGTAAAAAAGAACTATAGGAGTTTTTCACTGCCAGGACGTGTAAATCTTAAGCACAAATGTCATATTATGTATGTACCTTGCATGCTGCCCTTTGAGCCTTAAGGGCCTACCTCACAGGTGACTTATAATTATTAAAAATCTAGGTTTAGTCCTGGCAAAACGTTTATTTTTCCAGGTCAAAATGGCACTTTACAATAGCACCAATTAATTCAAGACAGGTATTACAGTGGTACTTTAGTGTCTGGCACGATGAGTGCTGCAGCCCACTTCTGGCTTTTATTTTACAGGTTTGGGTGAGATGTGGTACCCCTTACTAGGGACTTATGAGTAAATTAAAAGTACCAATTAGGTGTAGGCTAATGGTATCATGTTTGGAAGGTTGAGCACAAGTACTCTACCATTAGTAACCAGGAGTAATGTGCACAGAATCCTAAAAGTCAACAAAAATGGGTTCAGCAAAGGAAGGAAAAAATCTGAGGTGACAGTGTAGAAAGGGCCTGATCCAACAGCTTGTGACATGGAATTACATTATTATTTCACATTGTGTAATTACACACCGTTGGCAGCAGAAACTGCTAGTGTTTTTTGCATTTTTTTATAACGCAGAATGAATCCTAGCTTCCCAATTGCATTCCAAAATAAATCTCCTAATACTGGTTTGCGTTGTTTTCCCAAAATTTCATGTAACTGAGCAAAAGTAAATTGCATGAATTTCACACACCCTTACAATTCAGCTTATTCATCCAAAAATAAAAATTCTGCTTGGGCACAAAATGCTGTAATGCCTATAAAAAATAAATAAAGTGGATATTTAAGTGAGAGGACATGCTGATTTCGGGCTGCCTGATCTTGGATGGTTGATATCAGAGTAGCTTGCTGTAGCTTTTATTATTTTTCAGTTGTGTCTAGTCATCACATTATCTATCCTGTTAAAACGTTTACAGGGTTATGACTACTGCTGTTTAAGGCCCGAATCTGTAAGACTGAATTAACCTCTCTGATTTCCGATCCTGTGTGTTCTCTGTAAATTGAACGGTAACATTGCTGTCTGTGCCTGTATGATTATTCCAGCTCTGCTATGTACGTCCATTGCAAGGAGATATGTATAGGTTATGATTTTTCCTTTCTACCCATTCCAAGTTGGTTCTAAGACATGAACACATAATTGAGAATCCTACTGGAAGAGAGAGGGTATACAAATGAAAACAAGTAAAAAGAAGACATGAAGAGGATGATGAATATGTTTTGAAAATGATAGGCCTTTTGTCTCTGCAGTCAATATTTAAAGAAACTGTGCTGAAAAATCATTGTGTTGCCACCAGTTTTGAAAGTTTTCTTGGAGAAGGTGAACCACCAAACTCCAGGGAATGGAAAGCATGGCTGTTACACCACAAAGTACTGCAAAATTACAACTCTGATTATATGTAAAAAAATGACCAATACAATGCACCATGTGATCGATTTTTCAAATTCCTAAAAACATTCAAGCTTAATTGCTTTGTCTAAAAAAAGGTAGTATTTTATCCCTACTAATTTCTAAATTTACCAAGGAGCACTGAAGTTAATCTTAACATAAATGCAGTTAGCCTTTGATTTGAACCCTCCAATGTCAATAATGGCATAAAAACATATTGTACCACAGTACCTGAAAGGTCCACAGTCAAAAGAAGGAGGCAGTGACATTATCGTGTAAGCGACTGGCAGCAGGCTCATAAAGAGGACAAGCAGTAACAGGCCCATATAGAAGTTGTTTGATTTCGACGCTTTGAATACACGCTCATGAGGGACATTGCTGCTCATTACTGCCCAGACCTGAAAGTACATTGATGTTATCAAACGCAGTATATTCAGTCCAATTAGCCCCGGTGCATAAAAGGCTCCCATCCTGAAAGGAGACAGAAAATACGAATGATTGTCAGTAACTATTGTAGATAAAATACAGCTGGCAAAAATCATCGCATGGATATGAATGTCTTTCTACCCACCAACTCGTGACAGGGCACCACCAAAAATGGAAATATAGATAAGTAAGTTGTGTCCTCACCGAAAGCAGAAACAAAGTGTTGAGTGTTTTATGCACCTTTTAATGTTTGTTTTATTTCAAACCATAAAGCAAAAAAAAAAAAAAATACTCTCTGTGTAATACTGCATCCGATTCTGTTTCCAGGCATGCTGGATTTTCTATCACTTTAAATTA